>NC_092874.1:159548243-160179243 GCF_028372415.1 Notamacropus eugenii
ACACACACACACACACACACACACACAACACACACACACACATACACACTTCTTTCAGTTTCCAAAATACTACAATTTTATTGTAGATTAGTTCATTCTTTTCAATAGCTTGAAGTATATATGCATGTGTGTGTGTGTGTATGCATGCACGCACACACATATTCAAAGAATATTGCTTGTTAAGATTTATTATGAGAATTCATTTAACAACTCAGGGTTGCATAGTCTTTTAAATGTGTTCATTACTTATTCTATTTTGTGAATACCATTTGCTTCATAAACATTTTGGTATATTAAAAGGTGATTCTGGATTTGGAATCAGAATCTTGATTCAAAAAGTGATTTTTTCCATGTATTGCCTGTGTGATCTGGGTAAGTTACATAAAATCTCTGTAGATCTCAGATTTATCATTTCTAAAAGAAAGAGATATGCCTTTATAGTTATATTGGGTTATTATATTATATATATTAGTATATAATAGACAAAATAACGTATTCACCCAAAGTCATTCTTAAAACAATATTACTGTTACTATGCGCATTATTCTCTGGATTCTATTTATTTCACTCTTCATTATTTTGTGCAGGTCTTCCCATGTTTTTCTAAAATCAGGGAGCTCATCGTTTCTTATGGCACAGTGGTATTCCATTGCAATCATATACCAGAATTTGTTCAGCCTTAATGATGGGCATTCCTGCAATTTCCAGTTCTTTGCCACCACAAAGAGAGCTGCTATAAATATTTTAGACCATAAAGGTTATTTTCCTTTTCAGCCAATTATCTTTGGAAATAGACCAAGTAATAATAGTCTATTTCTTCGTATCCCTAGTGCCCAGCACAGTATCTTGAACATAGTAGGCAGTGAAATGTTTAACGTATTACATTGATGAGCAATTTTCAAAATGTATTTGTTCAATATCCCTTTAATACTCTGCAGATCTCAGATAGCGTAGATGTGGTTCTCTGCTCTGCCAACAGAGATTACAATCCCTCTCTGCTGATAGATATTCTGTGAAAGTTGCTTTGGCTGAAAAATCTCTTTGTGGTTAATCTGAGGAGGAGCCTCTTCAAACGTATCTAGGCTGCTCTTTAAACAACAGACAGAAAACATAGTCATTAGCAAGGTCCAAAAGAAATACTGTAATAAAATATCACCTCTTCACTGAACGTACCTAATTTTAAAAGTACGGACAAAAGATTTGGCTGTCTGTTAATCGAATCAGTCACATTAATTGCATTATCTTTGATATGCAAATATATACTATTAACTCAAAATCATGGAGGCATAGGATTCAATGTTTTGGGTTAGCTTTTCATAGGACCATAGTATCATAAGGGATCTTATATATCATTAAGCCCTTCATTTTACATAGACGGAGAATTTAAGGCTCAGCTAGAGCTTAAGAGACTTTGGATGGCTAAAGTGAAGTATCTGATGCAATATTTGGACTTCTGTCTTCCCGATTCAAAGCCTAGCGCTCTACACCATGATGTTGCCTTGTCTACTGTGGTCATACCTTGCACTGAATCATTCAGACTCTCTATGTCCAGTTCTCCCATTTGACCAATACCCTTTACCCTCAGGGCAGTAGGCAGAGGTCAGTCAGATGTGAATGACCATGTAGAAATTTTCCATTACATGAAGCTTAATGAGATCTAACTTTCATCCATACCAGGTCCTTAAGAACTTACCTAAGTGTAACATAGCAACTTTCAAAAGTGAAATTTATGTAGGCAGTTTTTACGAGCTTTTGAAAACACAAATAATACTTCTTCCTTCTTGAAACAGCAGAGTTCACTAAAATGAATCTTTTATAAATTGTCAAGGCCAAACCTACTCAAAGCATCGAAAGCTGGAATAGCATACCTTGACTTTTAGGCCTCTACTCTGAATAGTATAAGAGGATTTTGACTGATAATTGAGTCAAAACATCCTATACACAGCTCCATTCTGCTTACGCTCGGTTTTCAAAAACTGGCCTTGGGCTTTGGAGAGAATCTCTTTTACAGTATTCTTCCATTAGTCAGTGAAGCTTGTCACCAGAACAAAGGAAAACCTAAATTCATCATCACACAAAAGAAGCATCCTTCTTGTCTGCTAATTCCATGGAAACACACACATTTGATTTCCCTCTCTTGTTTATGACATGGAGTAGAGAAACCTTGACAAGCTCTGAATTCAATTTTTTCTCTACAAGTTTAATCAATAAACCACTGCACTATTGCTCCCTTTTAAATAGAGTTGGCATATACTTTTGATGATTTATTCAGTGTATAAGGCCCACTATTCGCTGAAGGCAATGTATAACTTTATTTGAAAAGCCTTAAAGCTATTTATAATCTCTGAACAAATGTCAGCAACAGTTCCTTAATAAAGTAGATGGGTCTCAGCAGAAGGGAGTGGGGGAAAAGAGGGGAGAGGACACTTTTGTTACAGTTAATTTATAATATAAAGGTGACTTTGTTGAGGTGCTAAGACTCTTTTGACTAGCAGCTTTTTTTTTTGGTGGTTTGTTCACAGTTTGAAAAAAATTGTTATTAAAATTCTTGACATCTCCAAATATCTAAACTTCTATACAAGTAGAACAATCTAATTTATAGGAAGTATATTTTACTATTTCAGTAACAATGTCATTTTATAATAATGTAATTTAAATTATGAAAAATTAATATCCTTATGTTCCCAAATCTAAGAAGAAAGACAAGTATTTTTTTTTATTCAGGTCTGATAATCATTTATTTTAATAAAAAAGAATGAATAATCACTTTCAGTTTTATGGTGATTGTAAATAATTGTGTAGTCACTGATCTACTTTCCAAATGCATTAATCACTACGGTAACTTCTCAATGAATTCTTTAAATAAGAAAGTTTTAATATATTTTCTCTAAAAAATGGGGAAGACAAACTTATTCAAACTGATGATAAACAATGTTTTATAAATTCCAGTGTTGGTTGCTATTATCATCATCATGATTTCACTCAATATTTTTGTTCCCTTGGTTCTGGGAATCAGACCAGTGCCAGTAGTGGAAGCAATATCTTTGTTGCAAGGTGGGAGGATATAAAGAGGAAGACAAGAAAAAACAAAGAAAGTGTTAAAAACTTTATAAGCATATATTTAAAAATCTATATTGATTAGGTGAGATATAGAAGGGCTCAATTCACTTCATGACACAGTAAAGCAATCCTCTTTTCCTAGGATGATAGATTCAAAGCCTGGAGAGAGCTCCTTGGAGATTATTTAGCTCAATCCCCTCATTTTATTGATGAAAAATTTGAAGGTCAAAGAGATTAAATGACTTGTCCAAGAGTATATGGCAGAGACTGGATTTAGTTCCAGGTCATCTGCTTCCAAATCTAGTTCTCTTTCACCACTGGCTAAACTCTTCGAAAACTATAATCACTTTTTTTTATCCCAGCTTGGTCTTGATCAAAAGAAGGCCGTTGATGCTGAGTTGCTCACGCTAGTTTGGACTTTTATCCTTGGAACAAAAGATAAAAAAAATAATGAAAGAAGAGGTTGACAATAATTATCTGAATATTTTTAGTATTATATGTGGGAAAATATCATCATACTGCATTGTCTCTTTACTCACTCTCCTCTCCCCTCTGATTGGAGGGCTGCAGGGTGGAGTACCCAAAGTGCTACTTTATAGAAAGCAGAAATTGGACTCTCAGCTCTCTCTTCTTTATTGCACTGGGTACCACCTGCTGTATCCATTTCCCTAGTGTCCACCTCGCTTTTCCAGACTCCAGTGTATTGTCTTTCCTCGTTGCATTGTATGCTTCTTAAGGGCAGGGGCCGTCTTTCTTTCTTCTTATTTTTATCCTTAGTCCTTAGCACAGTGCCTGGACCATAATAGGTGCTTAATAAATGTTTATTAAATTGAATAAAAGCAATGAATTACAAATAGTCACTCAAATATTAATATAAGATACAGCTAAATTCATATTTTTCCCTATCAAATGCAAAAATGCAATGATCTTGGTATAATAATTCAAGAAATAAAGAAATACTCATTAAAGGAAATGGGGGCCCCTCAATTTTAACATACTTTGTTTTTGAAGCACTATCTCCTAATGCAGAAATCTCAAATTAACTTATTTATAATTCACAGAATATAAATTTTCTAGGGCTCCATTATGACTGAGAATTTTCTATAAGACAGTTTATTCTCATTCCACCCTTCATAATAAGGGTAATTTTCATATTATGGCGAAAGAGATGACAATTAAAATAGATGAATTTAACACATGAGCCAAGTAAGACATGTCTTATGTTGTTCAGTGCCACTAATCTCTAGAAAGAAAATCTTAAAAAAAAAAAAAAAGAGAATCCACTGATCCAATTAAGAGTCCAGGCAATAAGAATCCACTTTAAGAACTGAGGAGTGTTCATAAATATTAAAATGAACAACCCTTTTCAGTGGATTTGACTAATGGAATCTAATCTAATCTCAATGTAAATGAAAGATTAATAAGGTATAGGAGGATAGACAGGCCAGATCTAATCTATCTAATCGCATCTCAGGCAATAGAAATCCAGCTCATACCGTGGAGCGGGGGAACAGAATGCACCAGAGTACGTGAGAAAACTAATGAGGAGATAAACCTTATTCCTACAGTTAATTTAGGTATAAATATTAAAAGCCCCTTGTCCTTGTCTGTTCCCCAGAACCTGTAAGCTGAGTTTTCTGGCCCTATTCCCTATTCTTTTAGCTTCCTATAGAGTTACCACCTGGATAAAGTGTGCAATACAGCTGTCCCCCCTTAATGACACCTGCTGACCACGTAATATGCAAGGGGTAAAACCAAAGAAAACCACTTCATGATCTAATAGGAGAAATCCCCTACATGAAGAAAAATGGGATCCAATGTCATAATTTGTGTCTGTTAATAGAAGGATTTAAAGGTGCCAATAGGGAATTGTTGGAGATTTCGGAGATTTTAGAGATATAGCTGCTAGAAAATTCATATGTAGAACAAAGAAGACTGGTCATTTATCCAGCTCCAAGTCATTTATCCTCCAGCACTTTAACTTTCAGTATGTCTGAAATGGGTAATCTTCTATCTTTTGGCTCTGTAATCATCTTGAACACTATGATTTAGGATCCCATGATTCCATGAAAATGATGAAGCAGTGAAATAACAATTTGGCTGTGAGAGTTCTAGCATTGCCCTCTACTCCTGAACCACTGTTTTGATATCAGACGAAGACCCCTGAATTTCAAATATCTTCTTAGAATATAACAATTATAAGATCCTTAGAATAACTTACAATAATCTCATATAATAGATAGTAATAATATAATAACTCTTACCATAACTTCCTTACATCAAAGGGTTATTACTATAATAAACTGGGATAACACATGAAGATAATTTTTAAATATCACTGAAGAAATTTAGGGTATTTTATTTTTAGCCTCTTCAGAAAAATGAAAAGATTTTGATACCAAGACACAAGTCCCTTTTCTTTTTCACACATAATGCAAGTCACATTTGAGATTATAAATGATAATCTGCATATTTAGAACCTTAAAAATGTCTTATTTCAGCCTGGAAAATGGCTAAAATACTTCATATAACAATTGGCCTTCTTTTCTTCAAGGGAATGCATCTCTTAGGTGTTTGGAATTGAAAAACATCACTTATTTTTCCCAACTAAAGCCAATTTCTTCACTGGAGCATATTCATATAGCCCTTATGCTGAAATATAACCTTCAACAGAAGTAAATTTGACTATGCCACATGATTTGCAAATACAACTACTCACTTTATACTAATAACCTACAGTCAAAAATTACATTTCCTATAGTGTACAAAACACTTTCTGCATAACAGAACAAGACCTTCGATTCATCCCTGTATTTCAGGAAAAAAAACAAAACCTGTTGGTTGCTCCTTAAGCAAAAAGGAAATAAGGATTCATTTATTATGTGCCTCCTCTGTGCCAGACACTGTGTTGAGAGCTTGATGAATAGTTTCGTTGGAGCCTCACAACAATTCTGTGGGGTAGGGTCACTTTGCAGAAAGTGATAAAATGCTAACAAGCTGCATCCATGCTACAACTGGAAACTGAATATGTTTCATTCTAAACAGTAGTTCATTAGAAAATTTAAATGAAAGAAAAAGGGAAAAATCTACAACACAAACATGCAAATATCTCAGTATGATTCTGAACACAATGATATTCAGTTAGTGACCATTTTCTTTATAAATAAGCAACACAGGAAAACAACAATGTAATAACTTCTATCCTCCTGTGAGCAGAGGCAACAACTTTATCTCCTCCAGTGCTTATTCTAATCAATCTGGTCTACTCAGTGGACCCCCAACTATGCCTTCTGTTGGCCTGCCTCCATACCTTTGCTCACCAGATTCCTCTGCCGTGGCAAGGTCTTTTTATTAATATCCAAATCCTCCTACCTCTTCTCCAAAGAAATCACCTAGATCCACTTCATCTATGATATTTACTGTAATTAACTCAGGTAGATTTGAGTTTTTTCCATTTGCTGAAATCATATTCATTCATTTAATGAACAGTTGTCACTTCTAGTGTCTTGTTAAATAAATTCCCAGGGAACTGAAGGTTCATACCACTTATTTAACCATATAGGACATGGTACAACATGCTACACTAGGGTTCTTATCCTATACTTGTCTTCTATGGTGACTAGACTGATTTTGAACTGCTGGACAGAGAAAAACCATGGAGAAAATATATGGTTCTTTTTGTTGAAGTGTAGTCTAGATGCAATAGAGAATAACAAAAGATGTACAACATTCATCTCAATTCCTCTCCTGCTTCAAACTGAGCTTTCAAAAAAAAAGCAAATGACAGATACAGATTATCTAGTGAATATTTAGGACCCTTTTAGATACAAAGGGAAGCTGGGCATACAGTGAACCAAGTGCTGGCCTTGAAGGCACAAGTACACTTACTAGCTGTATGACACCCAGCCTCATCCCCAGAATATTACTTAACCATTCTCAAACTCAGTTTCCTCATTTGTAAAAAGGAGGTAGTAAAAGGCATTGATTATGGGGATAATAATAGCATTAATTTTATAATAAAACCAAATTAAATGTTTATTTCAAGCCTCAAACACTAAAGTGATTTTGTGAGGACCAAATGAGATAGTATATGTAAAGTTGTTTGCAAACTTTAAAGGACTATTTATGGTAATTAACAGTAGTAATAATAGTCGTTCAACATATTTTATTTATTCAGTTGGACTATAATCACTGTGACAACAGAGATGATGCTGGACAACGCTGTATATTTTACAGAATGTAGTATTATAATTTGCACAAGTAGGAGCTCAGCATACACAGACATTCATACACACACACACAACAGAGTAGATACTTAATCATAATCCACTGTCACTCATTTCCATTACAGACTCAGAAAACTGGAAGAAATTTTGACAGAGGAATGTGATAAAGTAAAAAAAAAAAAAAGCAATGGATTTGGCTCTAGAATACCAGGTTCAAATCCTAGCTCTACTATTTGTTACTTGTGTGAAACTAAAGAACTTATTTCACTTCTCTGGAACTTTAATTCTGTAATCTGTAAAACAGATTGAATCTGGTGATCTCCAACATCACTTTAAGTTCTAAATCCTATGATCATCTAATCCAGTCTAGCTTACTTCCTTTAGGCAAGTAAATGTAGCCATTACTCAAATCAACAAATTATTGATTTTGTTTTTGACAATATTTAGGGTAATGAACTTGGCATCCTGCTTTAGACAGTCAGTTCCTGTGTTTAAACACATTTTATTCACAAAGTTTTTTTTTTTTTCCTTCTGTACAATCAAAGTATCTTCTGACTTAATCTCATTCCTTCTTGTTTGGGATAAAGGCATTTTGAAAAAAGAATGGTTTTTGAGGGGAAGGAGCAATGAGTTTGCGGTTCCCCTAAAATCCTATTTCACTTTTTTATGAGACTTTCAGAAATCAAACAATCAGTTTGGAATTAAAATAAAACTTACTTCACAGGTCTATAATACACACATACCTTTCCTTGAAATCTTGGGAGAGAAGTTCCAGTAAGAGATGGAGATTTAATCAGATGTGAAAAATCTATTTTTGTCTTAGTTTTGAGAATGCATTAATGAATGTTAAGACTGAAGGCCACATATACATCTGGCTTGGTGAATTAACAATGAAGGATCAAAACCCATTGAAACTAACTAATCAGATTCAATAAAAGGAGGGGGAATAACAAGTCTCCTGGGAACCTGAGAGATACTGTTGATGAGCTATATACACTGACTGATACTTAAGGGTGTGCATCAACTGGTTTTTCAATAGAGAATTGCCTGGTGATATTAAGAAGCACAGATCAGAAGTGTTCTAGTGTCATACACATTAATCTGCTTAAATCAAGAGCGGCTGCCACTTGCCCTAAGCACCTTATAATCTTTGGAGGGAAGGAAGTAAATAAAATTTCTAGCAAGAACAGCAGACTTTAATGAAAAAAAAAAGTTTTAAGCTCCTAACATTTGTCTCATTATTCAAAGTTGGGTTACTCAGACCATTCTGTTTCTGGAAAGGTCTTATTGTGATACTGAACATAATGCTTTCTTTCTCTGAAACAGATATAAGTGGTTATTTTTACTAATTTCATTAGACCATTGATATTATTTCAATAAAGATCTTTTAAAATTAATGTGATTCTTAAACTATAAATGAAAACCAATTTTCAGATGAATCAATCTCTCTACATAGGCATGCATTTCTGCTTCCAGGGGAGCATATATTTTAGAGAAGGAATATATGTCTTCAAGCCTAATTCCCTCATTTTACAACTGAGAAAAACAAGGCTCAGAAAAGGGAAGAGATTTGTCCATGATCATTCATCTAGTAAAGGTTTGAGGTAAGACTGAATCCCAGGAGTTCTGTCTGTCAAGGCCTTAGTAATCTGCTTACTTTCATAATTTAAAAACAGTAAATTTACAAATGTCAACAGCTCTCCTTTCGATTCTCTCCAAAATCAGTTTACGTAAGATCCCAGCCATCCAAGATGAGGCCAAAACATGCCAAAACACCAACAAATTTTCTTCTCCCTTTATAAAAGATAGTCTTAACCTAGGTCCATGAACTTAAAGTCTCTGTCTTTCTGTGTATCAACTTTATTTCATCCTAATTGGTCCTCCATTTAATTGTTTTTGTATTTTAGTGTGCGCTTTTAAAAACATCACTCTGAGAAGGGGTCCATACACTTACCCCCCTCCCCCAGACACTGTGTTTTCATGATACACACGCAAAAATATTAAAAACCCCAGCTCTGCACTTTGGTTCCTTCGAGCAAAAATAATTTTAATCATCCAGTTCTATTAGGAGTGGGAAAATAAGCAAGTATCTAATCTGTGTACATATGTATGTGTATATGTGTGTGTAAGTATATGCAGATATAAATGTTTTCCTTTCAATTATTCTTCAGCATGTACAAGGTAAAACCACTGATACTGAGAAAACGGAGTCTATCAAATTCAGGCAATACAAATTTGCACATTTAAAAAATGAGAGACCTTAGCAAAATTGGAGAACTCACCAAAAGTCAAGAGATACACAATTCTTAGAAAAATACCTCAACACAATATTATGTTTCTTTGACATCCCACTAAGTCATCCTTATATTTATTCTAAATGGTAATTCTCCAACTACATGAATTTCAAGTAGTTGGCTACACCAGGACAGGAAGATAACAGAAGCCCTTTAAATTAAAAACAAAGCAAAGTAACAAACATCTAAAGTTTTAAGAGGCCCAAAAGCTGCAATCCATTGGCTACAACGATCAATGCTTCATTTCTAACTTTTTAACCTGATACAACATATGTATATGGATATTGAAACCAAGACTAACATATTATCTTTTAATGAATTATTTATCTTTCACCTTTATTTAAATAGCTATTGGCTGAATTCATATATCCAGGCAAGTAAAGAAAAAGAAAGTGACTTATCCATGCTTTATGATTTTTAACTCTTATACCAGCTCTATTTGTGAATTGGATAGGAAGTAATACCCTCTCCTTCACTTCTCTACAGAGAATGAAAAAATCTGTTACACTTATGAGACCCTAAAAAGAACTGAACTCAATTATTATGAGGTTTCGTAGAAGTCATAATATTTATTATATGAAGGTAGGTATATTATAAAATTCCTTTATATTCCTGATAGACTCTTCAAATAGTCATTACCTTGGCTCCCTTTTCAAGTTTACCTGCGTGTTTGAGATTCTGAAATGGTTGAAAATGATTATACTAAAATCTCAGAACATATTACATGATATGGAACATACCACCTTCATCAAGAAAAATTTGCCATGGTTTAATTATTCAGGAAATATCTCATATTTTTCCTAAAACATGCTCAATTTATAAATATTATATTTAAATATCTAGAATTTATTAGTTTTTCAAATTATAAGTTTGAATTTGAAAATGAGTCATATATATCTTTTGATATAATTACCTATTTTGATATAAACACCTAATTCAAAACCAAAATTTCTCCTTTTGATATGGCAATTTTCCTTTGAAATGATTTTTACTTTCCTTCCTAAAATATATTTCCTTTCATATTAATCTGATTTTTTTTTTTGAAGGAGAATTATCTTTACTATTTTGAGGCTCTGGTACAAATCTTTTTTGTTTGTATTTGTTGTAAGGTAACCTAAAGCTCATCCTTTTTTTTCTTTTTTTTTTCTTCTTTATTTATTTATTTAACTTTTAACATTTATTTTCACAAAATTTTGGGTTCCAAATTTTCTCCCCTTATGTCCTCTCCCCCCACCCCCAAACACCGAGCATTCTAATTGCCCCTGTCTGCCAATCTGCCCTCTCTTCTATCATCCCTCTCTGCCCTTATCTCCATCCTATACCCCTTTACCTGTATTTCTTATTTCCTAGTGGCAAGAACAGTACTCGACAGTTGTTCCTAAAACTTTGAGTTCCAACTTCTCTTCCTCCCTTCCTCCCTCCCCACCCCTTCCCTTTGGAAGGCAAGCAATTCAATATAGGCCAAATCTGTGTAGTTTTGCAAATGACTTCCATAATAGTCGTGTTGTATAAGACTAACTATATTTCCCTCCATCCTATCCTGTCCCCCATTACTTCTATTCTCTCTTTTGATCCTGTCCCTCCCCATGAGTGTTGACCTCAAATTGCTCCCTCCTCCCCATGCCCTCCCTTCCATCATCCCCCCCACCCTGCTTATCCCCTTATCCCCCACTTTCCTGTATTGTAAGATAGATTTTCATACCAAAATGAGTGTGCATTTTATTCCTTCCTTTAGTGGAATGTGATGAGAGTAAACTTCATGTTTTTCTCTCACCTCCCCTCTTTCTCCCTCCACTAATAAGTCTTTTGCTTGCCTCTTTTATGAGAGATAATTTGCCCCATTCCATTTCTCCTCCCAATATATTTCTCTCTCACTGCTTGATTTCATTTTTTAAAGATATGATCCCATCCTCTTCAATTCACTCTGTGCACTCTGTCTCTATGTATGTGCGTGTGCATGTGTGTGTGTGTAATCCCACCCAGTACCCAGATACTGAATAGTTTCAAGAGTTACAAATATTGTCTTTCCATGTAGGAATGTAAACAGTTCAGCTTTAGTAAAGTCCTTATGACTTCTCTTTGCTATTTACTTTTTCATGCTTCTCTTCATTCTTGTGTTTGAAAGTCAAATTTTCTTTTCAGCTCTGGTCTTTTCATCAAGAATGCTTGAAAGTCCTCTATTTCATTGAAAGACCAATTTTTCCCCTGAAGTATTATACTCAGTTTTGCTGGGTAGGTGATTCTTGGTTTTAGTCCTAGTTCCTTTGACTTCTGGAATATCCTATTCCATGCCCTTGGATCCCTTAATGTAGAAGCTGCTAGATCTTGTGTTATCCTGATTGTATTTCCACAATACTTGAATTGTTTCTTTCTAGCTGTTTGCAATATTTTCTCCTTGACCTGGGAACTCTGGAATTTGGCCACAATGCTCCTAGGAGTTTCTCTTTTTGGATCTCTTTCCTGCGGTGTTCTGTGGATTCCTTGAATACTTATTTTGCCCTCTGGTTCTAGAATCTCAGGGCAGTTTTCCTTGATAATTTCATGAAAGATGATGTCTAGGCTCTTTTTTTGATCATGGCTTTCAGGTAGGCCCATAATTTTTAAATTGTCTCTCCTGGATCTATTTTCCAGGTCAGTTGTTTTTCCCATGAGATATTTCACATTATCTTCCATTTTTTCATTCTTTTGGTTTTGTTTTGTGATTTCTTGGTTTCTCATCAAGTCATTAGCCTCCATCTGTTCCATTCTCATTTTGAAAGAACTATTTTCTTCAGTGAGCTTTTGAACCTCCTTTTCCATTTGGCTAATTCTGCTTTTGAAAGCATTCTTCTCCTCATTGGCTTTTTGAACCTCTTTTGCCAATTGAGTTAGCATATTTTTCAAGGTGTTATTTTCTTCAGCATTTTTTTTTGGGTCTCCTTTAGCAGGGTGTTTACTTGTTTTTCATGCTTTGCTTGCATGTCACTCATTTCTCTTCCCAGTTTTTCCTTCACCTCTCTAACTTGATTTTCAAAATCCTTTTTGAGCTCTTCCATGGCCTGAGCCCATTGAGTGGGCTGGGATACAGAAGCCTTGACTTCCGTGTCTTTCCCTGATGGTAAGCATTGTTCTTCCTCATCAGAAAGGAAGGGAAGAAATGCCTGTTCACCAAGAAAGTAACCTTCTATAGTCTTATTTTTTTTTCCCTTTTCTAGGCATTTTCCCAGCCAGTGACTTGACTCAGGGTTGGGCTCTGCTCCAGGTCCGGGGCATGAGGGACCTTTTGCAAGAGGTTTTCAGGCTCTCTGGAGCAGAAATCTCCTCCACTCCATTGTTCTGTGGCTTCTGCTGCTCCAGAATTCGCCGGTGGTTCTTTTTTTACAGATATTTTATGGCAGTGGGTTCGGAGGTAGCGTATGTGCATCTTTCTACTCTGCCATCTTGGCTCCGCCCCCCTGATTTTTTTTTTAAAGCACACACTACTTTCTTGTCAGTTTCCATGGCATATCATATTGATGAAAGCAAGGGTCTTAGACATGACTTGTCAATATCTGTTCTTCCATTCTACCAATAATTTTTCAAGTAAAGTCCTTTTACTTTTTCCCAGTTCTATGCAATTTCTTAATATCGATTGAGTTGAAGTACCAGCCTTTCCCTTCATCAAAATTTCCAACAACATCTCATTTGTTTTTCTGTTGCCAAATTCTATAAGAATTTCATGGTTACATTTGCTAGTCTAGAATTGGTAATCTTTCCAACTTTTTTTCTTGTTAAAGTCCAAGTTGGTGTATCAATGTTTTACATTGTTCTGGTACTTAACATTGATATGCTTTGGTTATGTTATTTTGTTTGATTAGTTCTACAAATTAGATATTCACTAGAAGCTTTGAACTACCTCAATGCAGAACAGGATAGTTTTAAATCATGAGAAAAGTGAAATTATATTATTCTACCCCCAGGAAAGTATACTTATTTCTATCATATGTACGTCTACACATACAAAAAATACTTTTTATATACTATGTTATCATTATACCCACATTAGTTTACTACCAAGAGTTCTCACAGTTTTGCTTACTTGTGAAGCCATAGAGGTTATTTCTTTTTCTCAAAAAAGGGAACATTTTCCAGATTGCTCTCTGAAATACTATTTATTATACTGTGATTGGATCAAATTTATTGCTTTTGTTTAATATACCCAGTTCATTTTCCTGTGAACATTCCTGTCCTTTTACACAGTTAGAAGACAATTCCCATCATTGCAGAGAACCAATCTCTGTCTAATTTATCACTTCTTGGGAAAACTCATATTTCTTTCAATCCAAAGTTCACAAATCTAATCTCTTGGAATAAAACCTGTGATATTATTACTGCCTAGTAAATATTTCATAGGTATTATTAATTTTTAGGGAGCTTAAACAGGTTTTCATTAAAAAGAAGCTTTTATGAGACTCCCAAGCATCTTACCTGAGGTAAATCTCCAAACTTAGGTACCATTCTATGAACTATGGCATAACTCTGTAGGAGCGATGTGACTTCAAGAAAAATAATATTTATCTCAGATGGAAATTTTGCATATTTAGATTTTACATAGGATCATATATTTAGAGCTAATGTACTTTCTACTCTATCATATTTTTTCTATAGTATTTGAAGCCTAATAAATTGTTAAACTGTTTCCCTCCACAAGTAAGTCACATACATATATAAAGTTAATTCCATAATGAAACCACATTAAGTGTTTGTTTTAACATTACAAAATTCTACAAGTAATTCAAGCTACATTCCTCACATCATTAATTTGAAAAAGTAAAAAACAAATTAAAAAAACTTAGGAATCATAACAAGGATAATAAGATGAATATGAAACTGAATAAGAATGTGTCAGTGGCAGAAAACATGATGAGTTTCATTTCAAAATGTAACAAGGCTTTCTACTTAATACCTGATCACAAGTTCAATAACATACCTGAAAAATTTTAAATAGTTACACTTTGAATTTTTCATGTAATGTACTATATGTCAAGTGAAATAAAGAACTGAAACAATTATTTTTATGATGAAACCCAAACAAATCCCTACAATTATCTCAATATTTGAAGCAAATATGCCTGGCTTTATTTTGGCGTAGTGCACATTTCCTGAATAAATGATTTCTCTACTCAAGAAATTGAAGTTAGCTGAATAACATGAACTTAAAAGCAATTAAAATACCGGGTAAAACAAGCAAACAAAATTTTCTCTTCCTGTTGAATTCTCACAGCTTCTGTCAGGGAACATCTGCAGCTTAAATACAAAATCAAATAGGTCCACTGGAGAGATACGGTCTCTGATTATTCAGCAGAAGACCCAGCATTTAATTCAACTCTATACTATGCTCAAGGAGTAGGTGCAAAATAATGGAAATTATTCGTGAATACTTTCTCTGCAATGAAAAGTGGACCCAGTAAACATACAATCCTTTGAGAAATTGCTAATTAGTTATATACAAAAGCGAGAGTTTAAAGAGCCTCCAAGTGTTTTGGGAGGAAAAAAAAAGCCTAAATATCCCCAACTCCTCAATACAACATGCAGATTTAACAAGGTAAATTGGGGAATGCCTCTCACTTTTATAGGTTTGACTCAGTTTTCTATATAGTTAAGAAATGAGACCCAAAAGACAATATTCTAAAACCTTTCTTCAATGTGATAAATGTATTCCTGAACCAATATCAATCCTCATTTCCATGTGATCAAATAGAAAATCAATGAGTCACACAAGACAGAATAGACTTAATTACAATGGGACAAAAGTGGAGCAGTGAGACAGCATGTACTGCAGCTTAGAAAACAAGATGTAATAAGATGCAAAATAGGAGAATTAGGATCCATATGATTTAGAACAAAATTAGCATGTGATAATCTGCTTGGGAACTCAATGAATTCTTAATTTAATTTGGTATCACTCACTCCTGAAACTTTTAATTTATTCAGTTTACTTCAGCAAATATTTATTAGAAATAAATCATTTACACTAGTCTCCAAGGAAGAGTTCAAGACATGGTCCTGCAGAACTTATAGTCTAACATGGTAATACATCATATGCGCAGATAAATGCAAAGTAAAATTACACAAGAAGTTTGTCATTTAAATAAAAAGAAAGAATGAAGCATTAACTAGAGTAAAACAAAAGGTGTATATGTTTTGTTTTGGCTTTTTTGTCTCCCCCTAATAATAGGAGGTAGCAAGTTTATGCAGTAGACAGAGCTCTGAGACTGGAGTTAGGAAGACTAAATTCAGACACTTACAAGTTGTGTGACCCTGGGCAAGTCACTTAACTCTAATTGTCTCAGTTCCTCATCTGTAAAATGAGCTGGTCAAGGAAACGGCAAATCATTACAGTAATTCTGCCAAGAAAACCCCAAATAGAGTCACAAAGAGTTGGATAGAATGGAAAAAGACTGAACAATAAAGAATAGGGGACACCTTAACATGTTTAAAGGCAGAAGGGACATACTTTGTAAAGAGGTAGAATTTAACAGTGCTAGAAAGCAAGTAACCTCCATTTTACTAAATCCAGCAACTTAAAATTCTATCCTCATTGTCTTTCACCTCCCTGCAACATTTGATAATACTCACTTAAAAATGGACCTGATGGTGTGAGTGGATTTTGGGTTCAATATATAATAGTAGAGTATGACACACAAAAGAGCTAATGTGATTTTAGAGTTTTATTAAGAGAGGTATATTATCTGGGCATAATGGAGGTGATGGTCCCATTATACTCTGCCCCTTGTGGATCAAATCTAGAGTATTATGTTCAGTTGTGGGCATCCCATTTTAGGACTTACACCAGAAGCAAAAGTCTTCTCATATTTTATTCCCTGCCATGGACTATTTGAGACACTAACACTGGCCTCCTTGCTGTTTCACCAATAATACAGTCCATCTCTTGGCTCTAGGAATGTTTTGGTTTTTTTTTTGGATGTCCCCCATACCTAGAATGATCTCTCTTCTTCATCTCTATCTTACTTCCATTGTTGAGTTGTTTCAATTGTATCCAACTCTTTTTGACCCTATTTTGGGGTTTTCTTGGCAAAGATTCTGTAGAATCTTTTTATTCTGTAGAATCATTTTATTCTCCAGCTCATTTTACAGAAGAGGAACTAAGGCAAACAGGGTTAAGTGACTTGCCCAGGATCAGAAAACTGCCTGAGGCCAGATCCGAACTCAGGGAGATTCTTACTGACACCAAGCCCAGTGCCCTGTCCGCTGGGCCACTTTTCTGCCCATCTGGCTTCCTTTTACAGGAAGCCTTTTCCAATCCCCTTTAATTCTATTGCCTTCTCTCTGTTAATTATTTCCAATTTTGAGTTTCTACACATTTGTTTGTGTAATGTCTTCCACATTAGATTGTGGGCTCTTTGAGGGCTGAGATAGTTTTTTTTTTTAAATTATTATTATTTTTTGCTTCTTTTTGCATCAGCAATGTTTAGCATGGTGTCTGCAACATAGAAGGCACTGAAAATATGCTCATTGACTGACAAGATAGTAGGAGGACTGGAGACTATCAACATATAAGGATGTTTTGAAAGAACTGGTAAGGGTTAGCCAGAAGAAAAAAAAAATTGGGGGTATAAGGGGGGGGGAGGAGAGGAATGCTTCATTCCTCAAGATTTTCTGAAATAAAGAGATCTTTATTCTCGATCATTTTATTACGGCTTCCATGTATTACTACGTGATATAGTGGATATGGAGAGTGCTGGGGCTCGAGAAAGACCTGAGTTCAAATCCAACCTCAGACAAGTCACTTAACCTCTGTTTGCCTTAATTCCTCAACTGTAAAATGGGCATAATAGCAGCACCTAATTTGCAGGGTTGTTTTAAGGTCAAAATGAGATAAGATATGTAAAATGCTTAGTTCAGTGTCTGTCACAGAGTAGGAGCTATATGAATGCTTATTTCCTTCCTTTTTTTCAGTCTCAGTTTCCTTATCTACAAAATGGGGCTAATAGTAATACTTACCTAAAAGAGGTTTTTATGAGGATTAGATGAAATAACATGTACAGTTCTTTACTAACCATCAAATCACTATATAAAACTTCCTGTCTCTTAATTGCTGGCCAAGAGTATGGGGATGTGCACAATGTGCCTGAAGCTGCCCAGCGAATTGTGGGTAAGGTCATAAGTCATTTTCCCAACGCCTTAAATGCCACAGAATATAAGTTAGAGAGAGAAAAACATTCCTTTATAGTTTTCTTTTTCCCAAACAATACCCCATCTATTTTTTTTTCCCCATCTGTTATACTTCTGGCTGATGGGAACTTGGGGTATGTGAAAAAAAGTTGATTGACCAGCCTGTCAAATGTGATATGGCAAAAGGTTTTCCTCCAGGGATTTGTATATTAATTTATTTACTGAAGATCTCATTTAAGATTTTGAATACACCAAAAATCATGGGGCACAGACACTTGATTCCGAATGTTCTGACTATGCAAGAAAATCATGGAGGACACGTGTCTATAAATACATATATACATACATACATATACATATACATATATATATAATTTTAAAATATACTTCCTTTTAGTTTCTCTTTCCATTTCACTAGCATGTTGACATTTCCAAAGAGGTCACAACTCTAGGTTCAAATACACATTTTCCCCTCTTTTATGTTAGACTGTATTTCTCCACTCCTTTCATCAAACTCTTTGGCCACTGAATTACAAACTACACTGACTTTAGTGCATATCAGTTTGAAGAGTCTCTTAAATTATCAATGGACAAAAAAGAATGAAGAACACTGCAAATCTATATATTCAAAAATATCAAATATGATAACTGATAAGGCATTCTCCTTAAATTTCAGAATATAATCAAATATTAGTGTTGGCCTCAAGTTTTTCATTGTCCTTGAATCTCTGTTTTCTTCTATACAAACTAGGTATAATTGCTTTGTTTTGATTCAACAAAGCATTATATACAAGCAAAACGCTCCTTCTTTGATTGAGAAATCACATTTCCTGCAGCCAAAATTGCAAACAATCTCAGCATATTAAAGCCCCATCATTACAGCTGCTCCCAACCTTTGGCTTTGCCAAGACTATGTCAGATTCTCATGCTCTACAGGGCCTATTCTGCACAGTGCTTTCTCCAGGAAAACATAAGTTGTACATTTTTTTAACTTAAGAAAGATAATATGAGATAAAGAAGTATGTCTACTGTGTTAATGCTTAATACATTAAATTCTTACCATAGCTTTAAAAATTTAATTTCTGGTATGGTATATTAATTTATAGTGGCTCGAGGAGAGACTGAATCCAATGGACCACTTATCTGTGGAGTTCTGAGCTCTGGTAGGAATAAAGCCAATCAGATATCCACCCTAAGTCCAGCAGCAATATGATGAAACCCTAAGAGCAGGGGGTTCTTCAGACTACCTGAAAAGGGGTTACTGATGTAAGTCATAAAAGGACAATGGTTGAAAGCTTCAGTGTTGATCAGTGTTCAAATGGAGCCTGTGAGTCATCAATGTACTTCCAATCTTTGAGTTATAGGGAGACCCTACCTCAAAAAACAAAACAATATGACCACTTTTATGTAACTAATAAAATTACTATTATATTTCTCTAAAAATGAAGCTTTCTAGCATTCTTTTGAATCTTAGTTGAAAAGTTTTAGAGGTGTTTTGTTTTTCCTGTTTATTTGCTTTTCAGAAAAAAAGAAAAGATCTCAATTGCATCTGATTGGTTAATTTCCGATGTCATAACCAATGAAATGACAGCGATTGGCTGGTGAAGCCTCTTTTGTGCCATGGAGAATTTCCAAAATGGAAGACTCTAGCATAAATGTTTGCAGATATTGCAGACTCCAGAAAAGAGGTAGAGTAGGGACACCATAAAGGTTTTATGGACTACAATATGGTTTGACCAGCTCTTTAAATGATTTTACTTAATTTCAAGATATCATTATATATTAATAAAGCAAACTGAGTTTCCCGAGTATAATTGAATTTTCTATCCCTTGATTTAGAGCAAATAAACACTTACTAAGTATCTACTATGTGCCAGGCACTGCCCTAAGTCCTGGAGAAACACAAGAATGGCAAAATGCAGTTCCTGCCCTGAAGGAGTTCACAATCTAATTTAGGGACCTGAAATTCAATCATTTTTAGCCGCTGTGATTAAGGCATTAAGGCATGAGGGTTTACTGAAATGAAGAAATAGTTTCTGAAAGTGGAATGTAAAGAGAACAATAACTGATGAATTGGTAGTCTCTCACTCCTGTGGACTGTTTTATTTTTATCTACAATGTATTTTTAAAATTTCATTAAAGCAGATCTTTATATCAGTTTTAATTGAAGGGATGATTTTAAAACCATGGCCTATTTTTTCTAAATATGAATTAAACCTATCTATTCATTTTCATTTTATATTTATATATCTATAAGTTAATTTTTTTTCCTTAATAGAATTTCCTTGTTTTTGTTTTCAACATTGTCTAAAATTCCTTCTCTATCCATTGCCAAAGTTCCATTCCCCTCCCCAGTCCCATAACTTCACAATGAGTGGAAAGAGGTTATCTTTTTTAAATCTCTTTGTGGCCAACACTGTGTAATTCTGCAACATTCATTTTAAACTGTTTGAGATTGTCTTTTTTTCCATTTTCATTTTTATACTTACTGTGTATATTGCTTTGTTGGTTCTGCTTAATTCACTTTGGATCATTTCATACAAGTCTTTTCCATGCTTTTCTTCATTCATTATATGTCTTTTCTATTCAAATACCATAAATTGCTTAATTATCCTTTTCCTCAGAGGCATCTCCTTTGTTTTAAATATTCCTATATGTTAAAGTAATTATATAGATTTTCTTTATATGAACATTCCCTCATAAGCAAAAACTTTAGGAGGGTCTTCTCACCTTCACATGCTTCATCTTCCAAACCATTTTCCCCATCATTCCATCCTAATATATTTATTTTCTATATTTGTAAACTGGTTCTGTTATTATATGCCTGCAAAAGGTTCAGCAGCCTTCTTTTTTTTTTTTTTTTGCCTGATATTCAAACTCCTCATTCTGATTTATTTTTTGCCCGAAATTTAAATTCTTCATTCTTATATTCAAGGTCCAAATGTACATGGACATAATCTTATATTCATTACTATTCTCTTCTGCATAATTTAAATTCCAGCTCAACTGCCCCCCTTGACCTTCTTACATATTTTACATTTCCTCCTTTATACCATTGATTAAATTGTTGTTTTGAATGCTCTCTCCTCAACCTTCTTTCCATCTCTCTTTTTTTTCACATATTAAATTCCTACTAATTCATTAGATACATTTCAAAGTCACCCCAAAGCCAGACATACTTTTCTACTCCTACCTGCCACAACACAACAAACTTTCCCTCTTTGTCCCTTGTAGGACACTTTTTAACTTTTCTTATTCACTCATAAAATCCATGTAGAGGAATGAGTTATTTATATCTGTTCTACATACCACTAACTAGATTGTAAGCTCTCTGAGGGCAGGAACTATGCCTTCTCTTGATTTTGAATTTTCTCTGCTGAGCAGCATAGTGCTCTGTAAATAGTAAATGCTTAATAAATATGCTTTATATTGAATTATATGATCAATTAATGGCTAGGAATAGGGACTGAACCTATGGTTTCACTAGTTCTGATAACTGTCAATGAAGGAACCCCCTCCAAGGATACAGACCTGTATCTCCTCTACGTCTAATTATCTTAGAAATTTGCTGAGCGTAGAGGAGTAAGCAATTTTGTGCAGGTTCTCCCAGCCAGAATGTGCCAGAGGAAGGATTTGAATCCTTGGTCATTCTGGCTCGAATGCTAACCTGCCTCTTATAACAATATCTGGCATTTATATAGCACTTCAAGATTTGGTGAGCACTTTATGGAGCTTATCCCTTTTGATCTTGGCTATCTATGATGTGAGGCAGTAGATGGTACAGTGGATAGAGCACTGGACTTGAAGTCAGGAAGACTCAGCTCCTGTGTTCAAATGTGTCCTCAGACACGTGCTAGCTGTGTGACCCTGGGCAAGTCACTTAACCCTATTTGCCTCAGTTTCCTCATCTGCAAAATGAGTTGGCGAAGGAAATGGCAAACCACATTAATATCTCCGTCAAAAAAACAAAACAAAACAAAAACAAGTCTCTCATGGAGAGTTGGGCATGACTGAAAAACAACTTAACAACAACTATTTGCTATAGTGTTGTTTATGGCATCCTAGAGAAGAGGAAATTGATATGTAAAGGCATTATGTGACTTATCCAAGGTTGAACAGCAAGTAGAATTTGAACCCATATTTCTACTAACTGTAATTCTGGAGGGCTTTGTGAGATAAGAGTTAGCCTTGAAACTAAGAAGATCTAGTTTTAAATCTCCCTTCTGACACGCACTGATTCTATGATCCTAAGCATGTGCTCCCAGTGCTCTTGGCAACTCTCTAAGACTCTAAACAGAAAAAAAAGGTGTCAGTCTGTATTTATAGCAGGAGTTTCCCCTGTGGGAGTTCCTTACAGTAGTGACATTACAAGACCAGATCCTGTCTCTATTTCTAGTGGCTTCAAATTCAACATTCTTGTCACTACCCAGTGTTGTCTCTCTGATTTTACAATAAAGTGCTGGATTCAACCACTCATTCATCTATCCATTCATACATTCACTTGGTATTCATTTATTCATTTATTGGTTTAAGCTGTCAATTCCGGATTGCCTCTTAGTGAATTTGGCCTTGTCACACAAGGAGCATTTGTTCTCTCTTGATAAGATGATTATTGAGTACATGTTAGTTCAGTTGTCAATTAGTAACCATGATAATTATGGGAGGGGAAAAGGTAGTTTTACATAAAGTGCTTTGGCAACAGATTATAGGCTTAATATGATGAATTAGCAATTTTATTAGTATTACTTCGGTCTATTAGATGGATTTTGATTCTTAATTTTTTTTCTTTTGTTGGGTGATGAACAACAATGAAAATGCTAATAAATGCCATATTTTCAAACAAATCTATCACCCATCCAGATAATAAGGAGAATTGTTGATTTCTTCCCACTTTACCACTTCAGGTTTTGACAATTTTAATTAGGGAGAGTGGCTGTATAATAAAGGTCTTGAGAAGCTGATGTTCCCAATTTGTCACTTGATTATAGAGATAGTATTGTTTTCAGAGACAGATCATTTTACTAACAAAATTCAATCACATATAAATATAAAATGATTTCCTGAAAAGGAAAAGCAGTGTTATATAGTTAGAAGGAGGAAGAGGATGAAATTATGGTTAACACAACTCTTTTAAAATACTTTATTCAGAACTTAAGAAAGTTCCTAATACAACTCTAAGTAACTATTTGGTTGGTAAAACTTGACTTAAAAAAGTGCTAAGTATGTCTGCCTAGTAATATGTGATCAGTGGACATGGGATGAGCCAGAGAGAAGCTGCCATAGTTTCAAAGACAAATTCAAAAGCTCATAGTGAAAGGCACAACAAAGACTTTACCTAGACAAAGTTCTAGGGCTCTGATTACCTTCCTTCTAGGCTCAGAATCTCTAGACATGTAGTACTTCTACACCATAATAGCTTTTGTTTATGTATTTCATGAATAACAAGCTTCTTCCCTTCCCCACGACTCAAAAAGCCAATTTTACCATTGTAAACATTCATGAGGCTATATAGACACAAAGAGTAGTAAGTGGGGGCACAGTGATGGCATCCATCACCTTGGTCACCAGCAACTTCAGCTATGGGTTAGGCTGGTTAGCAATTATACTTAATGAAAAAGTGAAGAATGTTTCTCAGTCTACACAGATTCTTTACAAGATTGTAAAGAAAAAAAGTTTAAAAAAATCTTTGAATAGTGAGTACTGTAATATTTGCTAATTTAATAGGGTATAATAATGCTCAGTAGTTTCTTGAGGCAAATATATATTCCTTCCATTTATATTCATCGTTCTTGTCTTGTGATGGTTCATAAAACAAACAGCTACTCATATTGCAGAACCATCTCCCAGTGAAGCAGTGTCTTGTTTGGATTGATGGATGTGCTCCAGTCAGTTGTTTTCAGACCACAATCCATCTTCTATTTCTACAGTGATTCTATCAATACTTATTGATCTCTTGGTCACTCTGTGGAAGTTCAAAGTTATATATCTGATTTAAAAAGAAAGCTGCTAATAAAGAGATATTCCTTTCTTCAGTTCATCTTGTTAACAACGTAGGCAAATTGTAACAAATACATGTAAGCCCAGACAGCAAGATGGAAAAGGAGATCAATAGTGAAGTCAGTTACAACAAGAGGATATGATTCAGTTTCTCAAGATGACTATATATTTTTTATGAGCTTAGATGGCCACTGCACAAATCTTAAGAAAAATCTAAAAGCGCATAGAAAATTTAAGATTTTAAAAAACACTTTTTGCAATAAGACTTTCTTCTGCCTGTTTGAGGCCTAACCCAGCAGTTTGGTATTGCATTGTCATTGTGTTTCTTGTAGATAAGATGTGTAGCGCAATCTACACAAGTTTGATAGGTATCAAAAGAAAAACTACCTAGCATAGAGAGAAATATTATTTTTGTGTAACTCCTTACAGGATATATAAGAACATATGAAGACTTTACATACATTATGGTGATGGAGGAATGGTAATGATGCTTTTACATATTACAATGCAAAGTGATCTAGAACTTGAATTGGTTGACCTGGATTGGAATCTTGGTCTCATACTACCTCTCTGAGATCATTTAATTACCCTTAGCCTCATTTTTCTTATTTATAAAATGACATTGCTAGATAAAGCAAAGCAAAGACTATAGAATCTTACTACAGGATAAAGGAAGATCAAAATATGAATTCAGAAGAGGACAGCACTGACAATATACCTACATCTGAAACCTCAAAAGGGAATATGAACTGGTCTCAAGCCCAAAGAGTATTTTTGGAAGATCTCAAGGAGGATTTTAAGAGCCTAATTAAAGAGGTGGAAGAAAAATTGACCATGATTTTAAAAATACAATCAGCTCCTAAAAAAGTAAAATTGGCCAAATGGATAAGGAGATACAAAATCTAACTGGAGAAAATAACTCTTTAAGAAAGGAGGCATAAAAGCTAACTGAAGAAAACAATTCATTAAAAATTGCAATTGGGCAAGCAGAAACTAATGACTATGAGGCATCAAGAATCAGTCAATCAACATGGAAAGAATGAAAAAATAGAAGAAAAAGTAAAGTATCTCTTGGAAAAAAAAAACTGACCTGAAAAACAGATCCAAGAGAGAAAATTTAAGAATTATTGGTCTACCAGAAAGCCATGATGAAAAAAACAGCCTATACAATATAGTTCAAGAAATCATCAAGGAAAACTGCCCTGAGGTCCTAAATCTAGAGGGCAAAATAGGCATCAAAGGAATCCATCAATCACCTCCTAAAAGAGATCCTAAACTGAAAATGCCAAAGAATATTCTTGCCAAATTCCAGAATTGTCAGGTCAAGGAGAAAATACTGCAAGCAGCTAGAAAGAAACAATTCGAATATTGAGAAACTATACTCAGTATCACACAGGACCTCACAGCTTCTACATTAAAAGATCTGAGCTTATATAATAAAAATGACAATTCTGCCTAAATTAATTTACTTCTTCAGTGCCATACCAATCAAACTACCAAAAACTATTTTGTAGAGCTAGAAAAATAATATCAAAATTCACCTGGAAGAACAAAATATCCAGAATATCAAGAGAATTAATGAAAAGAAATGCTAGGGAAGGTGGCCAAGCCATACCAGATCTTGAATTGTATTATTAAGTAGCAATCATCGAAACCATTTGGTATTGGCTAAGAAATAGAGGGTATATCAGTGGGTGAACATGACCCCGTAGTCAATGGCTGTAGTAGTCTATTGTTTGATAAGCCCAGGGACCCCAGCTTCAGGGATAAGAACTCACTGTTTGATGAAGACTGTAGGGATAACTGGAAAATAGTGTGGCAGAAACTGGCAATAGAACAATGCCTGACACCGTATATGAGAATAAAGCCCAAATGGGTAGATGATCTAGGTATAAAGGCTGATACTATAAACATATTAGGGGAGCAAGAAATAGTTTATTTGTCAGATTTATGGAGAATGGATGAATTTATGACCAAACAAAAGATAGAGAACATTATGAAACACAAAATGGATAATTTTGATGTCATGAAATTGAAAAGTGTTTGCACAAACAACCAATGCAAACAAGATTAAGAGGAAAGCAGAAAACTGGGAAAGAATTTTTATAAGTGTCTGTGATAAAGGACTAATTTCTAAAATATATAGAGAACTGAGTCAAATTTACAGGAAAACAAGTCATTTCCCAAATGATAACAAATGGTCAAAGGATATGAATAGGCAGTTTTCAGAGGAATAAATTAAAACTATCTATACTCATATGAAAATTGCTCTAAATCCCTATTGATTAGAGAAACGCAAATCAAAACAACTCTGAGGTACTACATCACATCTATCAGATTGGCTAACATGACAAAACAATAAAATCATAAATGTTGGAGATGTGGGAAAGTTGGAACATTAATTTCATTGTTGGTGGAGCTGTGAGTTGATCCAACCATTCTGGAGAGCAATTTGGAACTATGTCCAAAGGGCTATAAAAATGTGCATACTTTTTGATCCAGCAATACCACTTCTAGGGCTGTATCCCAAAGAGATCATAAAAATGAGAAAAGGATCCACATGTACAAAACTCTTTATATCCACTCTTTTTGTGGTGACTAAGAACTAGAAATGGAGGGAACACCCATCAATCGGAGAATAGCTGAACAAGTTGTGGTACATGAATGTAATGGAATACTGCTGTGCTACAAAAAAATGACAAACAGGCAAACTTCAGAAATACTTGGATAGACTTATATGAACTGATGTGGAGTGAAGTGAACAGAAGCAAGAGGACATAATACACGGTAACAGTCACAGTGTGCGAGGACTGTTTTTGATAGACTCAGCCATTCACATAAATGCAAGGACCTAAAACATTTCCAAAGGATTCATCATGCAAAAAGCCATCCACATCCAGAGAAAGAACTATGGAGCTGGAACAGAGAAGGAAGCAGACTTTTTCCTCTTTTGTTACATTTAGTTTAGTTTAGTTTTTCTCACGCTTTCTCTGATTTCATTTTAATTCTTCTATGCAACAAGACGAATGTGAAAATGTGTTTAAAAAGAATGTATATATAGAGTCCATATAAGATTCCATGCCATCTTGGGGAGGGAAGTAGAAAGGGAAGGAGAGAAAATTTAAAACTTATGGAAGTGGTTGTTGAAAATTGAAAACAAGCAAATAAATTTGGAAAATATCAAAAAACAAGCACTTATTAATCACCTGTATGCAGAGAACTTTGCTAAGCACTGATGATACAGAGGCTAAAGAGAAAGCATGCCTGTCCTTAAAATGAGTTTTCATTCTATAACAACACAGTAGTATGGTACAGTTGTCTGCAAATTACTTGGGATGAGAAAAAGTTTTAACATGGTATCATTTTGTCATCTCCTCTAAACATGTTTGTTCTCCAAGACTCCATTCTGGGTCCTCTTCTCATGTTACTCTAAATTATCTTGCTTGTTGATCATCAGCTCCCATTAGTTCAATTATTATCCCTATGTAGATCATTTCTATGTCTATAAAATGAGCCCAGCTTTCCTGAGTTCTAATCTCACATTGCCAAACTGTCTTTTAGATATCTCTAATTTGATGGCCTATAGCATGTCAAACTCAATATCTCTATTTAAATGAAATTCAAATTTAACTCATAGCTACCCTAAAGCTCTCTCCTCTTCCATACTTTCCTATTATTCTCAAGGGTACTACCATGTTCCTGATCTTACCCAGGCTCACAAGGTCAATATTTTCATTGATTCCTCACTAACTCTCCACTCATATATCCAATCACTTGTCAAAACTTGTTACTCTACTTCCCCCAAATCTGGCAAATATCCACATTTTCTCTACTCACATTGTTATTGCCATAGTGTGGTCTCACTGTCTCAAGTCTCTCTCTTTTCCAATCCATCTGCCACTTAGCTGCCAAAGTTATTTTCCAAAAGCATAGATCGGTCACATCTGATTATGTTACCCCCACTAACTGATATACTCAATTGACTATTATCTACAGAATTAAAAAGAAAATCCTCCGTTTGGCATTTAAAGCTCTTCAAAACTTTTCCTTCTTTCTGCCTTTCTAGCCACCTTATACTTAACTGCTTTCTACATATTGTACTATGCTGCCAAATAGTCCTATTCCCAGTTCCTTGCACAAGACACTCCATATCTTGATTCCATGTCTTTTCAGTGTCCATCCTTCATACTTATAATGATTTCCTCTTTCATCTCTGCCTCCTAGATTATCCTATTCCCCACCTTGTCAGGCCGTACCAAGAACTCCCTTCCCCTAATACTCATGCCTTCCTTCTATATAACCTTTCATTTATACTCCACATATTTGTATGCATATTACTTTTCCAAGTTCTACTCCTTATTTTAATGCAAGCTATTTGAAGACTTTTACAATTTTTGCCTTTCTTTGTATAGCCAGCATTTAGGTCAGTGCCAGACACAAAGTAAACATTTAATAAATATTTGTTGCCTGACTGAATGTGACAGCAGTGGTCACGAGTGGGTATCTATTGACATCAAGCTGATTCTGAAGTCTGACTTTAACCAGATGGAAAACATATTTACCTATTTTCTCTACTTCTAGTTAGTTCTGTCAACTGATTGCTGTATTTCATTCCATACATGTATTTCATTCCTTTGTTGTTATACTTTAAACAAATGGATTTCCCTGTAAGAAAATATGTAAGTTGCAGCTTTCAAACTACACTTTTAATATCTGTTAGAGATGTTGCAAATGACTTTAAAATTCACTTAACATATTTTTCATGCCTGATGAAGTCAAGCATTCAAAGATCATTCATGATCACAATACAATAGGGTCAGTTTGACCAAAATGCAAAATAAAGTATAGCTTAACATAAAAAGAATGCCAAGAATTGATGGAGTATCACTATGAAATGTCATAATCCTGAGATGATAAGCAAAGACCTTCAGAAGGACCTAGCAGGTGGCTGGATTGTTATTGATTCTTTTTTTTTTTAATTTTTAACATTTATTTTCACACAATTTTGGGTTCCAAATTTTCTCCCCTTTTATCCCCTCCCCCCCCAAACCCGAGCTTTCTAATTGCCCCTGTGACCTATCTGCTCTCTCCTCTATCCTCCCTCCCTGCCCTTGTCTCCGTCTTCTCTTTTGTCCTGTAGGACCAGATAGCTTTCTTGACCCCTTAACCTGTATTTCTTGTTACCCAGTGGTAAGAACATTACATTTGGTCCTAACACTTTGAGTTCTAACCTCCTTAGCTCCCTCCCTCTCCACCCCTTCCCCTTGAAAGACAGGCAATTCAATATAGGCCATATCTGTTTAGTTTTGCAAATGATTTCCATACTAGTTGTGTTGTATAGGACTAATTATATTTCCCTCCATCCTATCCTGTCCCCCTTTACTTCTATTTTCTTATGGTCCTTTCCCTCCCCATGAGTGTCGACCTCGTATTGCATTCTCCTCCCCATGCCCTCCCCTCCATCCTCCCCCCCACCCTGCTTGTGCCCCTGTCCCCCACTCTCCTGTATTATGAGATAGGTTTTCCTATCAAAATGAGTGTGCATTATATTCTTTCCTTTAGTGGAATGTGATGAGAGTAGACCTCATGTTTTTCTCTTGCCTCCCCTCTTTATCCCACCACTAATAAGTCTTTTGCTTGCCTCTTTTATGAGAGATAATTTGCCCCATATAACTTCTCCCTTTCTCCTCCCAATATTTCTCTCTCACTACTTGATTTCATTTTTTTTTTAATATATGATCCCATCCTCTTCAATTCACTCTGTGCACTCTGTCTCTATGTATGTGTGCGTGTGTGTACTCCCACCCAGTGCCCAGATATTGAAATGTTTCAAGATTTATAAATATTGTCTTTCCATGTAGGAATGTAAACAGTTCAACTTTAGTAACTCCCTTGTGATTTCTCTTTGCTGTTCGCCTTTTCATGGTTCTCTTCATTCCTGTGTTAGAAAGTCAAATTTTCTTTCCAGCTCTGGTCTTTTCATCAGGAAAATTTGAAAGTCTTCTATTTCATTGAAAGACCATTTTTTCTCCTGAAGTATTATGCTCAGTTTTGCTGGGTAGGTGATTCTTGGCTTCAGTCCTAGTTCCTTTGACTTCTGGAATATCCTATTCCATTCCCTTCTATCCCTCAATGTAGAGGGTGCCAGATCTTGTGCTATCCTGATTGTATTTCCACAATACTTGAATTGTTTCTTTCTAGCTGCTTGCAATATTTTCTCTTTCACCTGGGAATTCTGGAATTTGGCCACAATGCTCCTAGGACTTTCTCTTTTTGGATCTCTTTCATGCGGTGTTCTGCGGATTCCTTGAATATTTATTTTGCCTTCTGGTTCTAGAATCTCAGGGCAGTTTTCCTTGATAATTTCATGGAAGATGATGTCTAGGCTCTTCTTTTGATCATGGTTTTCAGGTAGTCCCAGAATTTTTACATTGTCTCTCCTGATTCTATTTTCCAGGTCAGTTGTTTTTCCAATAAGATATTTCACATTATCTTCCATTTTTCGAATCTGCGGGGTATGTTCTGAGATATCTTTCTCGAAAAGTCCTTAGCGTCCATCTGTACCATTCCAGATTTGAAAGATCTATTTTCTTCAGTGAGCTTTTGAATCTCCTTTTCCATTTGGTTAATTCTGCTTTTGAAAGCATTCTTCTCCTCATTGGCCCCTTGCACCTCCCTTGCCAGCTGAGTTAGGCTAGTTCTCAAGGTGCCAGTTTCTTCAAGATTTTTTTGGTTCTCCTTTAGCAGGGAGCTGATCTGCTTTTCATGCTTCTCCCTCATCCCTCTCATTTCCCTTCCCAGTCTTTCCTCCACCTCTCTCACTTGATTTTCAAAATTCCTCTTGAGCTCTTCCATGGCCCGAGCCCATTGGGTGGGCTGGGACACAGAATCCTCAATTTCTGTGTCTTTGCCTGATGGCAAGCATTGTTTCTCCCCATCAGAAAGGAAGGGAGGAAGTGTCTTTTCTCCGGTAAAGTACCCTTCAATAGTTTTATTTCTTTTCCCTTTTCTTGGCATTTTCTCCAACCAGTGGCCTGACCTCTGAATGTTCTCCTCACATCCACCTCGCCTCCTGGTCCTCCCAGCCAGCGTTTGGGGACTGAGATTCAAATGCTGCTTCCCGTCTTAGGATTTTTGGCGGGGGCAGGGCTGCTATTCAGTGTGAGAATTAAGTTCAGGTGGTCAGGGGCAGGGCCGCCTCTCATGCATAGTTCCCTCTGGGGGTTTATGCACAGACCTTCCACAATGGATCCAGGCTCCCGCCCGTTTGGAGAGCCCCCGTCCGCAGCCGCCTCTCAGCCCCCACCTCCCGGGGGGGTCCGAGCCTTGGGGGCACCCCACTCCCCTCTCAATCCACCAAAGAGACTCTCTCACCCACCCCTGTCAGTCACCTGTTGGTGGGGGGGCCCGTGCCACTGCTGAAGATCCCGCTTCCGGAGCCCTCTCAGATCTGTGCCTCTTCGGAGCCGTGGCCGCCCCCGCCGCAGGTCTAGGCTGGGCTCCGCGTCTGCAGCGTGACGGACCTTTTGCGAGTGGTTTGCAGGTCCCTCTGTGGGTGGGGGGACCCACGTGGCCGCTGGAGATCCCGTCCCCGTAGCCCTCTCGGATCTCCTCCCCTCAGTGTCGTGGCCGCGGCAGGGCCACACTCCGCTCCCCGTCCCGGCGCCCAGTCCGCGGCGCGAAGGACCCCCCGCGAGAGGTCCGCAGGTCTCTCTGGAGCAGGAATCTCCCTCGCTCCAATACTCCGTGGTCTCTGGATGCAGAATTTGCCCTGGCTTGGTCCCCTCTAGCCATTCTGTGGTTTGTGTGTTCGGAGCTATGTGTATGTGTGTCCTTCTACTTCGCCATCTTGGCTCCGCCTCTCTATTGATTCTTTCTAAGTAAAATGGAGACTTCTTGAAATTGGAAGAACAATAAGAAGATAGCTAGATAGCTAACTGCCGCTATGGAGAAAAAATATTTGTCATAAGTAAGACTCTAAATAGACAAGAGAACCAATAGTTGGAATAAAGGTAATTCTTGTGGCTGAAACTAATTTTTTTATTCACAGCTATGCCAAAACTATTTTCAGAAATTCAGGCGAGCCTATGACATATTAATATCTTTACCAAACAATAAAAGTATTTATCAAAACTATTCTGGGGATTTTTTTTTTTAATATCCAGTGGGTCTGCATGTCTTTCCTTACCAAAGGAATGACAATCCATGATAAATATATTTATAGACCAAGAAGTAGAGTTTTTGCAGCACTACAGAAATCTTCAAATAGAAATGGAATTTTATAACACAGCCTTGCATCAGGCAGCATATCATGGAAGATTGCAAAGTTTGTGCAAGAGATAGACATGGGAAAAATGTCCTATGAATTTACCCTATTTAAGTTCCACTGAAAATTTATGGGATCTAATTGAGAGTAGACTTGGGAAAATGGACTATTCATTAAGGGTGTGACTTAAGTCTAATGCAATATAATATACATCTCTATGATTGGAAAAATTTTTCAAAAATGACACAATCTGGTAAGCTCAATCTCAAATAATGTAAAACAGAAAAGAAGAGTTCATGGCAAAAGATTTTCCTATAAAATGAAAAAAAAAACCTGTAAGATTTACTGTATGACAATACATTCATTTATTTTATTTTGGCCAAGTTAATATCAATACCACTGAACATATATTGGTATAACCCCAGCTACAACAGCATTCCAACAGTGATGTATATATTGGATATTACTGTATTTTTAGGAGGGAAAATAGACTCTTCAAGAGCTGCAACTGTAATTATAATTCTAAAGACAGTTAACTGTCATGGTGAGAGAGACTGTGTGAGGCACAGAGGGAAAAAGAACTAAGGGCACTTCTTTTGTGTGAAACAGAGTTAATTGTGAAGGAAATAGTCTGCAGGGATATTTTGAGTAAACTACATTTAATTCTGATTTTGCGAAGAGATAATGCATGAAAAGAACTCCTTAGTGGCTTGAATTACCACTCTAAAATAACTGCTTTTAAAACTTGAAGAGAAGTTAGTGACAATATCATGTCTCCTTCCCTTGCTTTTGAACAGCAAAGAGGTGAATCTGTCTCTGAATTTTAGTCATCATCACTATACTACAGTCATTTACTTACTTTTATAATTATTATAATAATACTCATTGATATACTAATAATTGCTTCTATGATAAAATATAAATTTAGATAAATGATATCTAAATCTATCTGACTGGGAGGTTTGAACATGTGTGAGAGAGAAAGTGCAGTGAATGAGTATTTATAGAAAAAGAATTTTCTCTTATTTGTAAACCTGGAAGGGGCTTACAGCTAATTGATCAATTAATAAATAACATCACACATTTCTAGTAACTGATAAGGAAAGATTAGAACTTATCTCTTGACTTCCTCAGAACAAGGTATAAGAATTGATAAAGAAATGAGCCATATGCCAACAAAAAGGGATAAGGCACCTTATGATTGCAGAGAACAGCCATCCTCCATTCCACAGAGGTTACCAATAGACCACCCTTCCAAAATCTCCTTTTATAGATCTAAGCAAACACACAAAATTGATCCAAGATGTTTTGTCTGAGACGAAGGGAGAGGAGAATAGTGGCATCTGGAAAGGCATTACAAAAGTGGCTTTTAATGAATACTAAAGAGTATTCTAGGGAGTAAAGGTGAGGATAAGAGTGCTTTTTAGGCAGAGGAGCTACACCATGCAAAGGCATAGAGATGAGAATGGAGCATCACAACTGAGGAACAAGAAGGCCAGTTCCACAGAATGCTCAAAGGGGACTGTTGTGTAATGATGGGGCAAAGGTAAACTGGAGTTAGGTCATGAAAGCTCTAACATTTCAACCGAGGGTTTATATTAGAACTAAGGGCAATAGGAAGCCCTGCAATTTTCTGAGAAAGAAGGGTCATATCAGGCCAGTATTTTGGAGAAATCACTTCAGCAGGGTTTAGTAACAACAGACCTGATTTAAGGAAGTCAATGAAAAGGCAATTATTAGAAGAGGTGGTAAGGGCCTGAACTACAGATGTGTGTGTTCATCCTTCACTGCCGAAGAAGACCATGCCATCAGAGAAATGATGACATGACTTGCACTTGACTTTGTTTTGAGTGAGGGAGGGCTGTGCAGGTCACCAGCCTTACTTCTCCTCCAGAGCCATCTGAATTCAGTGACCAGATATTCATCAGGATGACTGGAGATGACCCAGCATGAGGCAATTGGGGTTAAGTGACTTGTCCAAGGTCACACAGCTAATGAGTGCCAAGGGTCTGAGGTGAGATTTGAACTCAAGTCCTCCTGACTCCTGCACTGGTCCTCTATCCACTGCACCACCTAGCTGCCCCATGGGGCTGAACTAGGATAGTGGTTGAGTGTATGTGAACAGAAAGGGATAGATGTAAGTAATATATGTTTTCTACTGAATCATGCTGCTTCCAGTTTGACCGGGAAGTGAGACAGACGTCTTTGGGAACTATCATTTCAACATCTATGCTCATACTCCCTCAAATAGTGAAGAGCTGAAATTATGAAGAAAATGAATAAAAAGTCAATGTTAGGTCTTGTTTGAATGGCTACACCCTGGCCATAACAACTTTTAAGAGACAAAAAAATAAATCTGTAGTCTGAAGATGATGGTTTCATTTTGAATGTGAAAATAAACTAATGTATTTTAGAGTTCAGGAAAGTCTTATAAAACTAGGAAACGTTTTCATGAGCAAAGCAAAACAGAACAAAAACATCCTAAGATTCACAGTCAGAAGAGACCAGCTTCAACATCATTTAATGAAGTCCAACTCCTACATTTTATAAATGAGAAAACTGTGGCCCAGAAACATGAAGCAAGTTGGCCAAGGACAAACATGGGGAACAATCTTCTACTCCAAATTTCAGGGTTCTTTCACTGCTCCGTGTGTCCTTGTACACTATAATCTCAGTTTTATACACTCACATATACATACACACACACATATTTGTACATACACACGTACTTGATTCTCTTTTCTATTACTAGATTACTTGGGAGAAGGAATAAAGCTATCTATCCCACCTTTTTTCTGATTACAATGGATGCAGAAATCAGTGGGGAGCCTAAAATACTTTCATCTTCCAAAATAAAATTCACTGCTTTCTCCAAGAGGTCTTTCCTGGCCAAGATGAGCCTAGATCTAAGGAACTGATAAGACCCAACTAACTAAAATTATTCATAGTGATATTCACATTCAACATATATATATATATGCCATACTCTCTTAATGTACTTTTGTGAAGATGAGGTTCAGACTGAAATTTTCTCTTCCCCCCCAAAAGAGATCAAATTGATCCTCACCAGATCAAAAAGAGTCGCATTCTCTTTCAGTTTAGAGTCAGGCTCAGCAGCTTCATAACTCTCACAAAAAGTTAAACAGAAGCTGCATCTTCCTGCTTTCATTTCATTTTATTTAAAATCAATTATTGCAGTTATTCAAAACAACACTATGCTGGAATTGAACTGGAAAATCGACAGTAGTCAATTCACAATAAAAGAAAAAAGACCGAAAATGTTTGTGCATGGTATAAAACAGTTGGGCTAAGCAGAAAACCAGCCAAACAGTCTTCCAATGAAATTTTTCTACAAAAATGGATGTTTTTGGTTATTGCTACAGATAGAAGAGATGAACCACTCAGAGCTTTGACTAATATGTGAAATCTGGATATTACACCTATGAGGAAGATTAATATAGTATTTCATTTATACATGGTATGCCAAGATTTTGATGAATTCAATTCAAATTCTATTTAAACTTTGAAAAGAGTTAAAATGTTTTCTTGAGCCTTTAATGTAATTATTTAATGCCATAAAAGGAATGGCTAAAGGAACTTGAGGCATTTAGTTTGGATAGAAGCTTCATATATTTGAAGAGCCATCTGATAGGAGAGACATTAGATTTATTCTGTGTGGTTCCTGATGGCAGAACTGGAGGGAGGGGGGAGGTTTAGAAGGAGGTGGGGAGGGAGAGAACAGAGGGAGAGGGAGATGGAAAGGGAGGGGGAGAGGGAGAGAGGGAGAGAGGGGGAGGGGGGGGAGGGAGGGAGGGAGAGAGAGAGAGAGAGAGAAAGAGAGAGAGAAGGAGAGGAGAGAGGGAGGGAGGGAGGGAGGGAAAGAGAGAGAGAACCCTGACCTCAGACCTTATATTTCCAACTGCTTTGGGAGCAAATCACAGACACCACAAATTTGACATCTCCAAAACCAATTACATCATCTTTCCCTTGTAAACTGCCCCTCTTCCTAATTTCCTGATTCATGCTGAGGATATCAACATTTTTCTCCTAATCCAAACTAGAAACCTCAAATCCACTCTGCTTTCACTAAACAGTCTCTTAGCATTATGTAATCCAGTTTGGTTTTTTTACAGATAAAAACAAGTTGATGGAAGTAGAGAAGAGACATTTGGGCCCTTGGGACACTCCTCTGGAACACTGAGAAATAATGTAGCAGGTGTGTCTTTGGGAGACAGTTAGCTAAAGAGTATACTTCCCACTAAAATTCAACACCTTCCCCAGTCTAATTTCACCCTAACTTTCTAATCTTATGCTACTCCCCTTTCACTCTCTTCATGTTCCATTCAAACTGGAATATTTCCCCTCTAGTTTCTTCCTGTCTTTGTGCATTTACTTTTGCATCCTGGGCCATTTTCAGCCATCCTGAGGAGCATCAGGTCACTGGATTCAGATGGCTCTGGAGGAGAAGAGAGGCTGGTGACCTGCACAGCCCTCCCTCACTCAAAACAAAATCAAGTGCAAGTCATGTCATCATTTCTCTGATGGCCTGGTCTTCTTTGGCAAAGAAGGATGAACACAATCTACCACACTTGCTCAATTCCTGGCATGGAATTACACTTCATCTTTTTCTGTTACAATCCTTTCTTCAAGGATCAGTTCATCTGCTACCTCCTAGAGTCAGTCTTCCTCCCTCCCTTCCCCAAAGAGAAGCAACACTACACTTCCAATCTGTTATGCCATATTGGCTTCTTCTCAGTACTTAATCAGAGGCAACTAGGTGGCTCAGTGGATAGAATGCTGAGCTTAGAAGACCTAGCTCTTCCTGAGTTCTAAGTTCAAATCCAGCCTCAGACATTTACTAGCTGTGTGACCCTGGGCAATTCACTCTGTTTGCCTTAATCCACAGGAGAAGAAAATGGTACACCACCACAACATGTTTGTCAAGAAAACCTCAGGGATGGGATCATAAAGACTCAGACAACACTGAACAGCAATAGATACTTAATCATATAATCGTCACACTTAATTAACATTAACTTCTATTTTATGAGTGCTCATTTCTCCCATGATTAATAGTAAGATTTGTATAGGTAAAGTTTACATCAATTTTCATTTTTGTATTCCTTGAATATTCTTCTATTCTATTGTCTTATTAACCTCAAAATTTCTTCAGCTACGAGGTTCATAGGATCACAGATTTGGAGCTGGAAGGGATATCTCAGGCCAACTAGTTCAACTATTTCACTTTACAGATGAGGAAACTGAGGCCTAGGGAGGTTAAGTAAATTATCTAAGGCCACACAGGTAATGTGTCAAAGTTGGGATTTGAATCCAGATCCTCTGACTTCACAGATGGTGTCTTATAAATTTATTCTGATAAAATTGTTGTATCTTCTTGGGCTTCTCGAGTCTTTCTATGCCCTGAGTTTCAAATTTATTCTCTGGATTTTATTATTTTAATATTCTACTTGTTATAATAAAATTCTACATAACTCAAAGTCATAAGCACAAAGTGTTTAACTAAAATACATAAAAGACAATGACAATTCTGATCATGGTATAGTATATTACTAGAAAATGTGTGATTTTAACAGATTTTTCTTTTTCCAAATACTTCAAATCAGATTATATATGCTCCGATTCATCAAATTCTGCACCACTCACCAAGCATTTACTAAATATTTCCTATGGTCCAATCATTAGAGGCACAACGCCCCAGCCCCTGCTATGATGGAGCTTTCTGCTGCATTCTATACAATGAAATTCAACATTTATCAGTAAAATCCTACTATGTGCAAGGAAGGAACTGAGTCACAATCAAGGAGGGAAATGAGACATGCACTGCAGTAAATAAAATGTAAGAGGTTCTTCATTACAACTACAATGTGAACGTTGTAGGTGAAAGTACGGTGTGTCCCGATACAAACAAACTCATTGCTCAATTGGATTTCCTGACTCTATATACCATATGTGGCATGGTGATCCTTCTGGGCCTATTCTGCGGTAACTCTAAAATAACCTGCTATAAATCATCCAGCATGTTCAGATTTTCTCATATAAATCTGAAAGAAAAATCAGTATAGTTCAGATTTGTAGAAAATGACATTTGAGAGAAAATGTGTTATTTTCTGAACACCAACAAAATTTTTTTCCCCTGAGGGGTGAAAAAAATTCAGCATGTTTTTACTTTCTCCTGCTGAAGAGTAGAATACAGTTCTTGGAATTTGATCCAGGGCATCTCAACAGTCTTAGCGCAACTTTAAGCTTCAATGGCTTAAAACCATACTGGGATTTTTTGGGATATCTTGTATTTCAGTGATTAACAAAAGTTAAAGATGTGAAAACAGATCATGTATGCAGGAGCATGGAAGGGCTAATATCCTTAAATATTCCAGACACATTTAATTTCAATGTGATCTTTGCTCTATTTCACGATTCTGTGTCTGGAATATGTACATTTTTGTGTATACATATACAAAGTCTATAAATACTGTCATCTTGTATATGTAAGTATATGTGTATGTATATTGTATGTGTGCACACGTATTTCTGAGTAGAAGTGTCATTTTCAGATTGGTAAACACAAAGTTGAAATTCTCTTGAGAATAAAAATGAAATAATAATACCAAAACGCTAAATTTTTGTTGTTTTTTTAAATTAATTTTAGTTTTCAACATTCACTTTCACAAGATTTTGAATTCCAAATTTTCTCCCCATCTTTCCCCTCTGCTGACCCCAAGATATAATGGACTCTGATGACCCCTTCCCCCAATCTGCTCTCCCTTTTATCACACCTCTCCTTTCTCCCATCTCCCTTCCCCTCTATTTTCTTGCAGGAAAAATAGATTTCTATACCCCATTGCTGGTATGTCTTATTTCTCATTTGCATGCAAAAACAATTTTTAACATTTTTTTTTAAAACTTTGAGTTCCAATTTCTCTCCCTTCCTCCCTCGCTACCCATCCCCACTGAGAAGGAAAGCAATTTGACATGGGTTATACATGCGTATAACTTCCATAGCAGTCATGATGTGAAAGACTAACTATATTTCTCTCCATTTTATCCTGCTCCCCCATTTATTCTATTCTCTCTTTTGACTCTGTCCCTCCACAAATTTATTTCTAATTACCTCCTCCTCCCATTTGCTTTCCCTTCTATAATTCTCCTCCACTCCCCACTTATCCCCTTCCCCCCTACTTTCCTGTAGTATATGATAGATTTTCATACCAAATGGAATGTGCATGGTATTACTTCCTTAAGGTAAATTCAATGAGAGTAAGGTTCATTCTTTCCCTCTCATCTTTCCTCTCTTCCCCTCCATTGAAAAAGTTTTTCCTGCCTCTTACCCCATTCTATTCCTTCCTTTCTCCTTCTCCCAATATATTCCTCTCTCACTTTTTAATTTCATTTTTTTTTAGACATCATTCCTTCCTATTCAACTCATCCTGTGCCCTCTGTCTATATGTATATAATCCCTCCACCTACCCAAATGCTGAGAAAAGTCCCAAGAGGTACAAATATTATCTTTCCATGTAGCAATATAAACAGTTCAGCTTTTGTAAGTCCTTTCCTATTTACCTTTTAATGCTTCTCTTGATTCTTGTGTTTGAAAGTCAAGTTTTCTATTCAGCTCTGGTCTTTTCATTAAGAATGCCTGAAAGTCCTCTATTTTACTGAATAATCTGAAATATTATATTCAGAGGATTCTTGGTTTTAATCCTAGCTCCCAAAAGTGATAACTTTTAATAATCTCTGCTTGCTATTATTATATAAATATTCTTTTATTTTTTTTAATACTTCTTTCAATGGTATATTCTCTAGGTTCATTTTGCTTTTCAGAATAGGAATATGGATTACTCCTACTGCAGCTTTTACTATTACTATTCTTGCTGCTGCTGAGTTCAGTCTTTAATTCCTCAAACCCATGAAACTTCAGTATTCTTTGATGACACTCATCTATTCTCACACTGGTAACACTGGTGCTATGGCTGGAATTATATCTAATTATGTAGAAGACTGTCATTGAATAGTAAGGAAGTTTGGATTATAAATCAACTTGACAATTAGAATTAACTTTTCATTATAGATGAATTTCAGTTACACTTAACTATGATACTGAAATTATATCAACATAACTAAGCCTGACTCTCTTAACATTTTTGGCTCTGCACAGCACAACAAATACCTTAGGAGTTCTGAATAAAAGAAAAACCTGTATCTGTGAGAGAACAAAATTTCCTCCCAATTCATTCCATCTTCTCTCCTCCCTCTCTTGGTCAATCAGGCCAACTTTACAATGTCTACTTCTTACTACTTGGGCCTCTTTATGAAATTGTCAATTGCATTCTGCTAAGTCTCCACCTTGCGTGATTCTGAACAGTTTTTGCTTCACTCCTACTTATGTACTACTTACTAAAAAGAGTTTAAGAGAATCATGTAACCATTTTGACTGAATCTGCTACAAATTTATTTTATACAACCTCAACTGATTCCTCACTGCTACCAGGCAATCTTTCTACATCTCCTTTATCAATTTTCCTTTTCCTTTCCTTCCCCTTCCCCTTCCTCTCCTCCTCCATTCCTCTTTCATTTCCCTTCCCCTCTCTCTCCCTTTCTTCCTTTCTTTCTTCTGTCCTTCCTTGTAGTCTTAGATGGCTAAAGCATTCAGACATTCAGTGAATTACCTGGACTCACCTAAAATACTAGGAATATTAAAAATGAGCATAGTATATATATTAAAATTATAATATTATTCATGACAAGAAATGAAATAATTTGTACAACCTCATATAGCCTCTCATACTGTGTGGATTTGGTAACTATTGTTGAGTTGAACTGCACTAAATGGAAAATAATGCTTCTTGAGTGCTTTGTTATGTATCCATATTTATATTCCTAGCAACCAGCAAAATGCCCTGGACACAAGAGATGATGAATAAATATCTAGAACAGGGGTGAGGAACCTACAGCCTTCAGGCCACATGTGACCCTCTAGGTCTTCAAGTCAGCCCCTTTGACTGAATCCAAGCAATTTGTTCTGTGAAGTTTGAATTCAATCAAAGTGCTAAAACTTGAGGACCCAGAGGGCTACATGTGGCCTTGAGGCTGCAGGTTGCCAACTCTGATCTGTAATACGTGATAAAAGAACAATGTCTCCAATTAAAAAAAAAAAAGATGTGGATTATGGATTTTAAAAATTTGAGTATAATCTCAAAACATATTCACACACACACACACACACAGATCCAATGTAATCTTAGGCAACATTAAGAATGGAATATTTTCCACAGGGGGATAATAACTCCAATATACCTTTAGACCTAATCTAAAATACCACATATAGTTGCGAGCACCAAATTTTAGGTAAGACATAGATAAGGTAGATCACGTATGTGGTCCAGTGTAAAACAAACAAACAAAACCCTGGAAAGATGGAATCCAAAGAGCCACAGCTTTGCTATTTAAATCTTAAGTGACCTGGGGCAAGTCTCTTAACCCCTGTCATTCTCAGTTCTCCAGCTATAAAATGAAAGGACTGAATTAGATGATCTTTGGCCCTATGTCCAGAAGATGATAATAAGCATGGTGAGAGAATAGGATATCATGCCATAAGAAGACCAGTGAGAAGAAAAAAAGGGTAGACTTTACATAGAAAAAAAAATAACAGAAGGGATATGAGAGCTGACTGAAAATATTTCAAAAGCTGTTATGGAAAGGGGATTATTTTTGATTTTCAAGGTCCCAGAGGAACTAGACTTACAAAAAATGCACAGAATTTATAGAGGAAGGTTTAAGTTGGGTATAACAAAGTATTCTTAATTATTAGAGTTACTCTAGCATGGAATGGGTTGCCTTGGAAGGTGGCGGTTTTCCTTTCATGGGAGGTCTTTCAGAAGAGGGTGTATTACCACTTATTGGGGACGCTAGAGAAGGATCAAGTATGCTTGATTAGTTGGCATTTTGTCCTTTCCTTCTCTTTAGAGTCTGTGACTTGTTCTATTCTTTTAAGTGAGATCTAATCATTATAATGGTCTTTAAATGGTCTTGTATGTTTCTCTCTGTGCAAAGCGGCTGTTTCTGCTAGAATATATGCATATTCACATAGTCATGTTAAAGGACCAGAGTTACACATAGGCATAAGAGACATTACAAGCACTTCAGAGGTTCTGAAAAGTCTTCTAGAAAAAGAATACTTCACCTGTCTTATATTTATAGTCACAGAACCACAGAATTTTAGAGCTGGAAAGGACCTTAGAGGTTACCTCGAAGTGATTTCACTATATAAATGTGTTATTTTTGTCTCCAATAGTTAAAGCACAACGTCTTTCCAGAAAGACCCAATTAAGATTCAAAAGCATCAACACCTTAGCAGGGATTAGTTTATGGCATTAGTTGCCTACTAGCAACCAGGACCTTGAAAAAACAAATGTCACATAAGACTACTAGCTCTTTCCAGGTAAGGCCTAGAAATTAGGAGGCCTCAACTATGGCACTGGAATCTAAGGAAGAATCATGGGAGCAGTGGGTGTTCAAGGGAATTACATCCTTCAAAATTCTTGCTAGGACCAGATCTATAAACAAACATGAAGGAAAGAGGGAAGAAAATACAATCCAAATATGGTTGGGGTGACAAAAAATAAATATACTGATTCAACCTCTAGCTCTGTATATCTATGTCCATTTCTAATTATTTTTAATATAATTTATTTTAATATTACTATTTTAACTGTTTAATTTTACTATTAAACATAACTTCCTACAAGAGGAATCTGGTTTCTGTTTGCTTGAGACAGTCAACATATCTATTTTCTGAGCTAAGAAGACTTTTGCTCCTAGGTACAGGGAGGAAATAAAATTAATTCTGTGGCACATTTTTCAGGCCAATCCCCTCAATCATTGTCAATCATTTTCTATCACTTTGTGAGGCTATCTTTATTATATTATCACCAAGTGCTGATTTTTTTAAAAATTTCATTTCAAAATTTAGTTGGTGCCAGTAGAGCATAATTACATGGCATTCTGTAGTAAAATTTCCCTTTATATACAGCCAGTGTCTGTTCAGGAAGATCAGTTGAATACCTATCACAAGGAAGTTATATTCCCTTTACAATTCAATATGGGAGTCAATAGGGCATTGCAACCTAGTGCCAACATGGAGGTAGGAGTGGGGAAGTGCATCTTTTATGTGGAAACCAGCATCCTCATTTCTCAATCCTCCCACTCTCAGGTCCTGCCCCCAGGTCTAAGCTCTCCTAGAGCTTTACTGATGTCTTTTGTGGTGATACTAACTCATACACACAACCTTTTTGCCCAGGTTAAAAAAAAAAATTCATTATAGCTATATGGAAATTAGAAAACTTTCCCCTTCTCTGCTTCACAGTGAAAGCTGAAGGTGGGTGTAGTAGTGAAAAGACTATGGTTCAAATCTCAACCCTGGATCAAATCATTTAACCTCTCCATGCCTCAGTTTCATCACTGATAAAATAGGAGGTTGAAGAAACTTAAGATCAGAAACTCTCTGAGTAACCTTTCATGTATACACCTATCATTCCATACGTTTAACGAGAATGGACAGGAGGTACAACTTTAAAATGGTATGTGTGATCTTTGTTTCCATATAAAAATACCTTATATACTGTAGTACTTTATACTTGGTGAGAGAAATGATGCTTACTAACTAACGACTGGGGGAGATTCAGATTTCCCCCTTTTTCTTAACTCTCATTTTAAGACTTCAGTCTCATAAGGTTACACTAATCTTCTCTAGCTAGACCCCACCCAGGTGGGGTGACCACCATTGCTTCTGCTCTGGCTCAGGTGGGGCATAAATTCTTTGAATAGATTGCTCCAGGCTGGGAGAATTTAGAAGCGGATAACGTAATCAAAGTTTAGGTCTGACCACTCTTTGTAATAATATTCATTCTCTCATCAACCAATAGATGTTGATTACCATCTTCAGGAACACTCCTCTTCCAAAAGGGCACATAAGCCATGGGTCTGCCACCCATGATTTTCTTTGGTCTATAAGAGAGCTGACCAAATGCCCATCCTTTTATTAAAATGCTGGCATTATTAATAAAATGATTAAATTGCCCAGAAATTATGTCCTTGAATCTTATAAAAGGCCAAACTTGGCAAGAGTCTTGCGTTATACTTGCAAAATGCCTTGATATCTTTTGTATACAGAAAAGAAAATAAGAGGAAACTACATACTAGATACAATCGTAAAATATCAACAATCCTCAGTACGCTTGTAACATAATGAAATCTCAGACCAAGCCCTGGAAGGGATCTCAAATTACTGGGCTATCTACCTCATGGGGACATTTTGAGGAAGGTACTTCATAAACCTTAAAGCTCTATATAAATGAGAGCTATGCGAGTTTTTAAGATGTATACAGGCACTTATTTCAAAACAGTCTAGTTTTCCCTTCCAGCTACACCTTTCTTGTGTAATATGGATAAGAGTCATGGTAATAGCCATTACGTGAGGCCTAATCACCACAAAAAGTCTTTCTTATAGCTCAGCCTCAAACTTTTTTCCCTTTTCATTTGGGCTGCAGGCTTTGGGCAGCGTGAGAGTAAATGAAGGCTTGAAATTTTAACAGCACTTTCCAATCTCTTATTTCAAACTTATCTGATGAAAAAAATTTGAATAAATCACAAAACCAAAAAACGAATGCCCTGCATGTATGTCTGAATTCATAAATGAATTGAGTAAAGCCATCAAGGTTTTACTCACAGCAAAATTCTCTGGTAATGGCTCAAAAGCCAAATCCAAGTCCACAAGCTCAGTTGGAATTACTGGATTGAGCTTTGTAAATAGGTCTTCTATGTTATTACAAACTAACGAATCTCTCTAACTTCTGTAATATTCACATTTAATTTTAATTTCTTCACTACTGTTTGATCAGAATTGGCATTAATTATATGTAGGTAAAATCTTCGTGAGAGAGAAGAGCTGTATTAAAGATGAGTGATCTTTATAAAATAGATTGCTTTGGCTCAGAAAAAATGAAGAGATCACAAAAATGAAGATTTTAAATAACAAATGATATTGATCAAGTATCTAAAAGTTTATAAATCACTTTATATAAATCATCTCATGGACTTACCCCCTTCCCATGTCCCTATGAGGCAGACTGTATAGGTGTACCATGCTCATATATAAGGACACTGAAACTCATATGTATGAAGTCATTTGTCCAAGATTACACAGGTAGATAGGAAAAGAATTTGGTTTCCACGTTCAGTGCTCATTCCATTAGACTATACTATTTCTTTTGTTTTAAGTATGTACATTCCCAGAGCAGATCCACTGCATAAATTAGTATTTGCTCATTACCAGGTATGATGAACCCTACACTTTGTAGGGTTCCATTTGGTGGTGGTGGTTGTTTCATTATTTTTAGCCATGTCTGACTCTTTGTGACCCCATTTGGGATTTTCTTGCCATTTGCTTCTCCAGCTCATTTTGCAGATGAGGAAACTGAGGCAAACAGGGTCAAGTGATTTGCTCAGCAAGTATCTGTGGTCAGATTTGAACTCAGGAAGATGAGTCTTCCTGAGTCCAGGGTTGGCACTCTATCCACATAATGCTGCCTAGCTGCCCCTCTATTTGGTAGGGACACTAAATATAGGATTAAATTTGTTATGTTCCCTTCCAGGCAAACTAGGCTGCTCATTTTTCTGAACACACCACATTCTATCTCTTAACTCCTCAGCTCAGTTCCTTTGCACTATCTGGCTCCCAAGGCCTGATTCTTAGAATCTCCAGTTCACTTTGAAGATCAACTTAAGTACCACTTTCTACACAAAATCCTTCCTGATCCTGGTGCTAAAACTCAGCTCCACATTGCCCCCACCCCAGACCTTGCCTTTACTGTGTATTTTGTATTGATTTATTTGCATACTGGATTCCTCTGAAAGAATAAACTCATTTAGGGCATGGACTCAGATCTTTTCATCTACCTGCCTTCCTCTCTCCCCACCCGCCATCATATACCTACAGTATACTACAGGAGACTGTCTGACTCATAAAGGCACTTAATAAATGCTTGTGATTTGACTATTTACTCAGGGGATTCTTTTTTCTTTTTTAATATCACTTGGTCTAGATGACTATAGATGTTCCTTCCAATTTTAAAAATTCAAAGGAAGAAAAAAAAATCTAGACCAGATTTCTACATCCACAGCTAGGTGGTAAAGTGGATAGAGGGCTGGACCTGGAGTCTGTTAGATTCATATTCCCGAGTTCAAATCTAGCCTCAGACATTTACTGTGTGACCCTGGACAAGTCACTTAACCTTGTTTGCCTCTACGAGCAGAGAAATTGCCTTTGCTAAGAAAACCCCAAATCAGGTCACATGACTGAAAATAAGTGAACAAATAATTTCAGAGTAAAGGTAAGAAGACAAGAGTTACCTTTGTTTTATATATTTTTACCAGAAAGAAATCATATAAATCAGAATTTTTACTTATATTTTGTTAGTTACACCCCTGCTTTGAAGCTGCTGATGTTCCAGAAATAAGAGATACTCATCAATACCACTGCCAACAAATCTATGCATAGTCAGTTTATATGATCCATGCCAAAAATTTCACTAATATATACCATATATAAACTGCATACTAAATATGAAGGAAATGTTTAATGATAGTCATTTGGAAAAAAAATCAAAATTCACGTAGAAAGTTGACTTTTGGTACTATGCATCTGCAGTGGTTGAGGTATTTAATATGAAGTCAGGAAGACCTAGGTGTGAATCTATCTGTAAAAGCAAGCACCCCAATATACACAGGAGGCCCTTCACAGATTTTTTTGATCTGCTTTTCTAAAAGGAAAGGGGTCAACAACCACTTTAATCAAGCACATATATCATTTACCTAGTTCAGGGAAAAAAGTCAGCATCCTTCAGACAAAATACAGAGAAATCAAAGATCAACAGACATGCTTCCAACTGTCTAACATAAGCAATACATACACCACAGATCAACAGACAGATTCAATAGACCATTACATACATATATAATTATCAGAGAGGGAAGCACCAACATCTAGGTTTTCAAAGCTGGGGGATGCTTAGCAGCTTCCCAGAGTCTTATCTCGCACACGAATCTTTTTCCAAAAACTAAGCCCCCAAATAAAACCTCACCTAAGAGCCTTCATACACTTTTTAGAGCCAGAAGGGCATCACAACCCTTGAGAACCAGTGCCTCATTAACAAAAGGTATGGGCCTTCCTACAAATCTTCTCCAGGTGGGGAAGATCTTCTTTAATCACATCATTCAATCAGAGGCACTTGATTATACTAAAACAGAAATAGCAAAAGATCCTACTTTGCTTGCGATTATACTATCTCAAACCCTTTAACTCCATCACCCTGGGCACATCAGGTAGCTCTTCTAGGTCTCAATTTCCTCATCTGTATGTTGAAGGAGCTGTATCTGATGGCCTCTAAAGCATCTTTTGGCTGTAAACTAGGATTCTAGAATTCAAAACCACTTGAAAATGGGCAGCTTTCTAGAAAGGCATGTCATTCGGGAATGGCCAGAAATCCAACCTAAGGAGAAGTGAAAGTAGACAGACAACAGACAGATGATTTTGGAGAGGGTGTTTTTTTTTTTTTAATCTGTGCAGTATGAATGAAAGGAACTTTATTTTTCCTTTAAAACTACATTTTTCATAGGTCAACATGGAGAAAAAGCAATCATTTACAAATTTAATTGCAAACATCATTATTAAAAATTTATTATATGCTTACTCTGGGCCAGGCATTATTCTAGGTGCTAATAAATATGTATGAGAAAATTATAAATAACAATAAGAGCATAAAACGTGATGGGTGAAAAATGTCAGATGAGTACTTCAGGAAGTAAATTTTACAGTCATTTGAAATGGTGGAGGTTACTATTGGCCGAATGACTGAAAACGGCAAGCTTGATTTCCAAGGAATGGTAGCGTTCTTAGAATAAAACATGTTGCAGAAAGAATAATGTACTGCAAATCAGAAAACTTCAGTGTAAGCTGTGTGACCTTGGGCAAGTCACATAATCCCTATCATCCTCAGATTTCTTGGCAATAAAGCTGGAGATAATAACATTATATCAGCTTATATTACAAGATTATTTTGAGGATCAAATGGAGAAATTCATTTGAAAGATCTTAGAAAACTGAAAGTACTACATAAAAAGAAAGTATTGATAGGATTTAGATAAGCCCAATAAAATCAGAGAAGCTTATCAGCCTGAACAAAAGAACGGCCTGTTGGGAGGAATCTGGAGTGAACACACACGCACACACACACACACACACACACACACACACACATAAATATACACACGTAGATGCCATGTGAGAGATTATTAGACAGCGATAAGATATATATCGGGCCTGATCCTAGACAGCCTGGAATCACAGGATAAGGAATTTTGTTTTTATAAATAAAGTACCATGCGGCGTACAACGCCTGGCACATAGTAGGTGTTTAATAAACAATTATTGACTGACTGAAATTTTCTGAAATGGGGTGGCATGTAAAATCCTAAAACTATGTCTAGGATGCAGCAGTAGAGGAAGAGTTTTCAATCATTCTGGATCACACAGCTTATCAGTAAAATATCTTTGATCATGCATCACAATATATGAATCAATCAATAAGCACCATATAAGTGCTCACTATGTGCCAGGCACTACATAATATATGTATATATGTCAATGTATCTAAATGAAGTGTACTAAAATATTGCATCCATGATTAAATATGCATAAAATAGAAATTTTAAGGAATATATAATAAATGGATATTAAAAATGTCTTGTTAACATACTCTTTTGATCATTAAAATTATTATTAATCATAATTATCTTAGTGAGACAAATGTGATTGAGTATGTTTCATTAACTTTTTTAACATATCTTGGAGGTTATGGTATACTTATAAGTAATCTAAATAATCATTGTTTTAGTAATTAATTATTCAGTTAGTTTGATCACTGTAGCTAAGCAGATGAATTTCAAAACTGAAAAATAATTTCCTTCTACAGAAAAAGAAAGGAAAATGAAACAAAACTCAGGTGGGTAAGATACTTACTCACCTTTTATTGCCTCAGGGTACAAAACCAAACAAGGAGATACCTGGTACTGTTGCCAGGTTCTGTGGGGGCAAGATACATCTATGCTGGAGGAGTTGGAGATTTTCTCAGAGATGGTTACAGATATCTGTGATCCAATTATTACCATTTAGAAGAATCAGCCATTCCCTCCCTCAATCCTCCTCCCTGCAACCACTGTCCCCAATCATCATCCTAAGGCAGAAATGGTCAAGTTGGACACTTGGACAATGTTTTAGGACTGCTTGGGGTACGAGTAGAGGAAAGGGGAGGACTGGAGTGGTGAACTGCAGGTCAATAAGGGTGAAGGTGGAAGGGGTTTGTGTTTGTGATGTGCCTCCCAATTTGTCTGTCATGGCTAGGAGAGATGGGATCTGTTTTCTTATTTGTCAGTCCCATACCCAGTGGCTCACTGGCTGCTCCCTGGAGGAGGGGGTATGTAATTTTGGAGACCACTGGTCTAGAGGCAGGGAGATTTCAAGTTATGTGGTAAAGGTGATGAGGTTCATCAATCCTGAAACTCAAAGTACAAACAACATTTAACACTACAATATTTTCAAATGAGAGTTATTTGAAGCTCACAGGTTTCAAATCCTCTTATTAGTGAAAGTAACTGAAAAGGCAATGTAGTAACAAAAGATTTGAAAGCTACAGTGAGGAAGAAAGAATATGATATTTCTAAGCATGGGATGAGTTCTTTGGAAGAATTCTTTTCACTTATGTATTTATTCAGCCAAGCTGAAATCTGAGCTGCTGGATTTTCAAGGACCCAGTTTACCATATTTGTAAGATGATAAATGGGAACCATTGTTTCCAAATAACTTTGTTTCTATAAAGTGAAAACTTCATTACCCCAAGATTTCTCTTTTTTTTTCTGAATGCACACTGAAAAATATGTGTATGAATACACATACATATGAGAATATATGAATTGGTGACACTGTAATTCACCACATGAAAAATATACCATTGGAGAAAAGACTAGGAAGTAGGCAGATGTTCTCCGTGCGGTCAGAGTCGGTTTAAAAGTTAAAAAAAAAACCAAACAAACAAGACTCCACAATATTTGTTTGAAATTGGAGATTCTCCAAAAACTAACATTCCTCTGAGCAGAAAATTCCATCAGTAAAAGGAGAATGCAGGTAAAACCTTAGTGCCTCAGGGACATGGAGAAATACAAGTCGGAAAGTAGAATTCTGCAGATCAGAACAAAACTCCTGGGATCTGGATGGTGAAGAGATCTGGATGGTGAAGAGATCTGGATGGTGAGAATGATTGTTGTGACTCTGGGGGGAAGGCACTGAGCTCAGAAACTGCCTTATTTTTTCCAGGAAGAGCAAAAAGAGGGGCTCAGTTCAATGGTGCACAATGGAGTAAAGGCTAGTATGACAGATGCTCCAGCATGTGCTTTGCATATGATTTATTCTGAAGTACTAAGGCAGCCTAGACACTCTCTCTTTGTTGTCTCCGTGCTCTTCAAGTAAGTAAAAGAATGAGTCAGGATTGGTTAGATCGGAATGAAGCCTACATGAACAAAAGGTTAGGGAAGTCTGGCATTTTCTATGTGATTTTACTTTTTCATTACATTATTGTTAATTCCTGATTTTTATATAAAAATATTACCTTTTATAACTTCTTGATGATTCATGTTATTCATTTTAGATGGAAGGGCTGAAATGGAGGGGGCCAGTGACTAATGGGATTTGGTATAGAAATTGGAACAAAGGGGTCTTATCCTCCTGTATAAAATAGGATTTTTTTAATCCTAATTTGGATCTTCTGAACACATTAGAAACTTTTGTGATTTAGACAATTAGTCACTTTTGATAAGCTTTCGCAAAGCAGAATTAATTTTGGATCTTGGGTTTTCCTTCCACCTCTGATGCTAAAAACTGTAAGGCCAGTAGCTAGGGCAGCATGATGAGAGGGAAGTGTAGAACTGTAACATGTTCTCTCCCTTTATCTTGCAGCATGCTCCCTAGAGGGAGGCAATGACTCACAAGGAGATACAGCCAGAGGGAGGATCAAGGCCAGAAAGGCTTGATCTTTATGGCCTAAAAGTTCCTAGAAATGAGTGGGAAGAGGGGAGAAAGAAAAGACTATCTCTTACTTTGAGTGTCCTTGTAAACCTCCAAACTTTGCCAGATAGTGACACCTGCTGGTTATACAGATCTCAAAAGCAAATCTACATAGGAAGGTAAGATTAAGTAGGAAAGAAAATCCCTATGGGTGCTAGCTTTCCTTCATGTGACACTAAGATGACATCAGAATTGATTATACAGGGTTTCAGATCTATTATGTTATCAGGAAACTTCAGTAGTGGCTAAAGAAAAGTAATACATGATTTCTTCAATTATAAAAAAAAAACCATACTTCATATTTCTAAATAGTAATATCTGTCTCAAAAAATGATCATGAATGAGTAGAATTCTGCAAATACCTATTACATTTCTCTATCTCTGAGGACAAATCTGAATAAGGACTTTATCCCTGAATTAAAGTTCAGTACTGTTGTTAGTGGGGCAGCCAGGTGCCTTAGTTTCTCATCTGTAAAAAATGAGCTGGAGAAGGGATAGGCAAACGACTCTGGTACCTTTGGCAAGAATACCTCAAATTGGGTAACAAGAGTCAGACACAACTGAATTTGTTAAGAGTCCTTTAATTTCATATCTCCGTCGTTTCCCATCCTAAAGTCAATCTCTATACAAGTTCTTTGGGTTTTTTTTTTTTTATATGAACAGTGCTATTGCTTGCTTTGAAGGTGATTCTAATTTGAGATTTCATTATCTTCTTTCCCTCTACCTTTGAACGACCTGTCACTTGATATATTAAGCATGTTGAACTAGTCAAGAATATTTCTTATTTCCAACAATCAATTCATAGGCAACTAAATCTAAATATGTCTTTCAACCTTTCCATTCAAGTTCCTTCCTAATAAAATCCTTTTCTATTGATATGCCGGTTTTAACTGAGAAACATTCAAAATTTCATGAATTTTTTTAATCTTCATTCCCCAATAAACTATCTAAAAAGTCTGTGCCACAGGTAGTACTCAGTCCTTACTTTTAACAAGATAATTAAAAAAGCAGGCCCAAGTTTACAGATCATTGCTATGATCACAATTTATATCACAACTCCCTGTGTGTTAAGGTCAATTTAAAAAATTAAAATATACTTTAGAAATATTTTGTAAAAAAAATATGCATGTTGGTCAACATGATAAAATCTTCCAGCCCTCCTTGAAAAAAAGTACTGGAAGATAGTATTGAGAAGGTGGAAAATTAATTAATGCATCATATGATGTGTAATCTTGGTTAAAATTTAGACTGATAGGGCTAGTATTGCATCAATGATTTCCTTGGTTCAGGGAACTCTCTCTCTACCAGTGTAGGTCAGAAGCTTCTCTGTGACTTTCAGTCTTAGAGAACTGCCTAGGCCACTAAAGGGTTAAGTGCCTTGCCCTGGATCAAACAGCCAGGCTGTTTAAGAGGAGGAACTTGATCTTTGGTCTTTCTGGCTGTGAGGTCAGCCTTTTATCCACCACAAAGTCACTTTGTCACACTGTCTTTCTTATGCTTGGATATATACAACTATTATTCTACTGGAATGTCAAATGCTACAACTAAAGGTCACAGTAGATAAAGAGAGCACTGGGCTTGGAGAAAGGAAATGAACTGAAATCTGCCTCAGACATATATCTGGGCAAGCCATTTAATCAATGTCTTTTAGTCTTAGTTTCCTCCTCTGTAAAATGGGAATAATAGCACCTACCTTCTCAGAGATGTTGTGAAGATCAAATGAAATAACACACGTAAAACCCAAAATGCTATGTAAGTACTAGGTACAGAGCTATTATAATATAGATGCAATGCATAGATTAGTGCTTATATTTTCTTAAAACTCTTGCCAACACGGCTATGTTGAAAATTGCAGAGGTCATTCACTTTTCAAAAACACTGTCCTTCAAGAAGCATCTGATTCTCTCAATCAAAAGTATTATCTCACTCCTCAAATCATTTGTCCAGACCTTAAAACAAAATTAGTTAGGTGCAGGTCACGTCTTTCTTATTGGGACGTAAGATTCCTGAGGGCAGGGATTGTGCCACTTATCAATATTCTATACCCATTACTGAGCATAGTGCTTTGCTTTTAGTAGGAACATAAGAAATGTGTGTTTACTTGAAAGGAATCATTATCTGTTCGTTAAGTGTTTGTCTACATGGAACAATAAATTAGATAAAATTTTTGTCTTCTAGAAACTTAAATTTAATACTACCATGGGGGGAGTATGTATAATGCAAATTCAATGTCAGAAAACACAAGACAGTATCTGAAACTTACCATTGCAGAGAATTACCTAGTCATACTTTCATAACGTAAAGTTTGGTGGGTTTTTTTTAACATTAAAATTTTGTTCTATGAAAGAAAGAGTAACAGTGCCAAGGCTTAGGCATCATATTCCCTGAAGCATAATCATTAGGAGCATTCACCCCATATTTATAACCTCATTATATTTTCACACTTTTTAGTCACCTAAAAAGAGAAAGATTATGCTTCATTCAACAGAGAGGATAATTAGTTTACATCTAGTTTGAGGTACCTAAAAATATAAAAGAAAGATGGGACTACCGTTGAAGGCCAGTACATATACTTATTATCTCTAATCATCAGTCTGCCATCCAACATTACTGCCATTAAACAGTTTACAGTACAGAAAGTTTTCATGGAAAGGCATTGAACATTTATAGCCTTTACTTAATAGCAAAAAAAAGAATAATAGGTATCGATAATTATTAGCAGATCATGAAAACCTGACTTTTAATTAAGGGAATATGGCCAAATCCATTGTGTACTGACATAAATGAATGTGTATCTACAGAAATGTTGTATTAAATAGATTAATTACTGGTCAACATTAAATATATATATATATGCATGTGTGTCCAGAATATTTAGACATGTTTAAGAGCTAAGAGCCTCTGACCAATTTGTTTAGGAATGGAAAAAATCAATTAAGTACCCTTTGTCCAGCAATTAAGGTGTATGCTTAACTATGTATGTCTGTTTAACCAATATAAAAAAAAGTGAAGTTGTAAGAGGAGGTACCAAGCAATAACTTTATACTTCAAATAAATCTGTCAAGATGAGAAATTTTTATATAAAACATTTTGGTATGGCAAACCCAAACAATCCAGTAATGAAGACATGCTAGGGATGGAAGCTCAATTCCATGTGGACAGTCTCGGGCGGGTAAAGGTGGGAACTTCTAAATCTTAGAGTTCTCACGAGACCCCCCAGGAAACGACTGGGAATCGAGGTGAACCGAGCTATCTCGTGTATTTCCGCCTCTTCCCGTGAGAAACGTGATGGGAAAGAGCTCTCCCCGCCCTCGAGATTGTCCCGGATCTGGGCACACTATTGTTATCTAACAGCACGGTATTCAGATGCAAACTATGCTGCTGAAGAGTTTAAGTAGGATCAAGAAAGCCTGAAAGCTCTCTTGGGCGGAGGGGCGCTGAGCGGACAGGACAACAAGGCTCCGCTTTTCCTCTCTCCTCTCTCCCCTCCCCCTCTCTCCCCGCTTGTACTTCTACTTCCAATCTCTTATTGTAAGATCTTTGCCTCCTTGGGAGATCTTTCTCTTTCCCTCCTAAGGAAGAATTCCCCTGCACTTGTAACTAGACCCTGAAATAAAGCTCAACCCTTGTTCGACTCTGGAACGTCCTTTCTCTCACACGAGCATCCGGTTTGGCCAACCGAAGACCTCGGGAGGTGAGGTAAGAAGACTCGGGTAGCCCACAGGCCTCTAGGCCTGGCAAAGACAGTAATTACAAATGAAATAAGATGTTAAAGTATCCCTCTTTTTTCAGTGACTTTCAACTATAGGATTTACGAATGCCAAGCAAATATGAGCATTACATTTCTAAGAGAATATTTTCACTTGTGGATCTGAATTGATTCCTCAGTACAATTTGCAATTTGCATGGTCTTTTCCTACATAATTTGAATTGTTTCAATTCTAAGAGCATTGCACAATATGGAAAGCACTTTATTTTCTTCAATATGACAAATCACTTGGGGAAGCTGATTGTTACTCTGATTTATCTGCCCACTTAGCAAGTGTGAACCAGAATTTCTTCAATTAATCCATACAGCCATTTCTAGTACTAGATGATTGACCATTTCCCGGGTTCTCTGCTAAGTTTATTCATTCATTCAGCACGTATTTATTGATTACCTAATATGTGTAAGCCATCATGTCAGTTTCTGTGGGAGACAAACAATTAGTAAGGCAGAGATATTACCCTCTAGAAACTTAAAATGCCTTTGGCATGTGCAGTAGTTGTGAGAACAAGACATGTACACAGAATAATTGTACTGTAACTGGAGACTTGGAAGAAACTTTAGAGGTTATATACCTCTGCCCTAAATCACTGATCCTCTATTCAACTTTCCTAATTGTCAGCATCTAGTACTAGTGAACTTGAGTACAACCATTCCATTTTTAGACAATTATTTGTGTGTGTGTGTGTGTGTGTGTGTGTGTGTTTTTCTCTTTATGTTGCATTGAGATCTTTTTCTAGGTAACCCCCATGCATCTGGAGTCAAACAGAACAAATCAGTTTCCTTTTGCAGATAACAGTTCTATAATATTTGAAAAGTTTTCTTATGTTCTAATTAAGACTTTTCTTTTCCAAGACAAACCCGTACTCCTTAACTCCTTCACAATGTTGGTTGCCTTCCCTTTCTGTGAGAATCCTAGCCACCTACGTTCCTTCCATGTTTGCCTTTGTATTTCTGGCTTGTATGTATAATCAGTCTCTTGGGAGATGTTGAGTATACTTCCAAGAGTATGCCCCAGCCTTACAGAAGAGGGTGGTTTTGTTTTTTTTTTTAACTTTTCTTCCTATACCATTCACTAAGTGATTTTGCTATAGCTTTGGAGACTTAAGTATTTCAATTAAAAGATCATGTACCAGCACACTGATAGTAGATAATAATAGATATCACTTATATATTGCTTTTGAGGTTTACAAAACACTTTGCAAATATTTGCAAATATTTTATAGAGGTAGGTCCTTCTATCAGCCCATTTTACACAGGAAGAAACTGATGCACAAAGAGTTTAAGTGAGTTGCCTAGGGTCACACATCTGGTAAATGTCTAAGACCAAATTTGAATTCAGGACTTCTTGACTCTACCTTCAATGCTCTATCCATTGTACTACTTACCTGTGTAAAACCTAAAGAAATGGATCAAAGTGTTGGGCTTGAAGCCAAAAAGACCTAAATCTCCATTGTAGAAAGGATCTTCCTTGCTAAACATTCCTAAGAATGAAGAAATACTCACAAGTCTAAATTTTTTAATGAAATATGTGAAGTACTATCTTGAATGCTGAAGGTGATATAGACATTAAAATACTTGTTCTCTGCTTGCAAAAAATGACGTGCAAGATTTTTAAGGATGGGTAAGAAAGGAAGGGCTAATCCAGATGGAGAGAAAAGAACAGACAAAGTTGCAGAGGTTGGAAAGTATGAGAACTAGAACATAGGGGAATGATGAGAAGTAAGGTTGGACACAATTCCTAGTTAGGAATTTGTTGTTGTTATTGTTGAGTTGTTTTAGCCATGTCTGACTCTCCATGACCCCATCTGGAGTTTTCTTGGTAAAGACAATGGAGTAGTTTACCATTTCCTTCTCCAGCTCATTTCACAGAGGAGGAAACTGAGGGAAACAGGGACAAGTAACTTGACCAGGGTCACACAGATTGTGAGTGTCTGAGGCCAGATTTAACTCAAGTCCTCCTCAGTCCAGGACCGGTGCTCTATCCACTATGCTACCACACAGAAAAACCTAAATAGTAGATTAAAGAGGTATGATTTCACTTAACCAACACATAAGCCAACAGGGAGCTATTGAATGTTTTTGAGGAGGTAAGGGTGGGGTTGTGCTTTTGAAAAATTAATATAGCACTAGTGCTTAGAATGTCCAATGGGAGAAATGACTTGAGTATAATTGGGAAGTGAATGCAATAATCCAAGTGAGACATGGCAATATCTTGAACTATCATGATGGCACTGGAAAAGGTAAAGGAGAGGATAAATGTGACAGATGTTGGGAGATAGAGGATTTGACACTTATGTTTGATATGGGATGAAGAAGTCAAAGATAATGACATGATTTTAAGCCTGAGTCACTTTGTAATTTATTAATTGTGCTGCTATAAAAATAGGAAAAGCAGTAGGAGAGTCTGGATCTCAGAGGAGAATGATCAGTTAGGTTTCTGACTTACTGAATTTCAAGTGCTACCAGGTTATCCAAGCAGAAATGTCCACTGGACAATTAGAAATCCAAGATCAGATTCTGGAATGGAAGTTAGGCATAAATGGGGAGTCTTCAGCATTTATTATTTATGTAACAGCAGCTTACCTTTGTAACAGTGCGTGAATGTTTACAAAATGCTCTCTTCAATACAACCTGTGAGGTAGGTACTGCCAGTATCAATCACCAGCTATTAGTAGAAAATTGATACTAACAGGGAGTAAGTGGTCATTATGGCTAGGAAATACTGAAGCTTGGACCCGAATCTGACTGTTCTGAGTCTAAATGACTTCTGTAACAATTAACACCTAAATTAATTTTAATATGTCCCCAAACCGTGAATCAGGTTTTTTAAGCCTTTGCTTAAAAAAAAAATCAATACAATTCTCAATAAAACTATTTGTAAGTCTGGTCAAGTCAACTTTATAGAAAAGGATTTTTAAAAGGCGTAAGAGAGAGGAAGACAATTAAATATTCTACTTATAGTTCAACGCCCTTAGTGTGCAAACTCCAACTTTAACAACAATGGTACAACGGAAATTGCACTGGTCATTTCCTTTGTCCTTACGAGTCCATCAGGCATTTCTCTGTCTCAGTTTGCTGACCTATAATATGGGGATAATGATACCTGATACCTACAATATTTACCTCATAGTACATATGCGAGTTTCAGACAAGAGAATGTGTATGTAGTGCTAGGGTATATGTGTTTAACTATATCATTTTCCCATGAAGGTAAAAAAATTTTCTTGCCGAGATACATGAAAAGGTGAAGAGAAGTAGTTTAAGTGCATCCTCTCATTCCCAAATAAAGTTTACATTTTAACAAGCCTCTGAAAAGAAAGCTGTTGTTGTTGGTTTTTGTTTTTGTTTTTTAATAAACCTCTGCCATACCATGGAGTTTCCCAGAATGAAAATTAAGAGGGAAACTTGGTTTCACCACCTAGAAACTGAAGGTCATTCATCACAAGCAGTCTTAGTGCTATTATCATGGTGTAAGCCCAGAAGCAGTGGCTTGTCACTGGCAAATTAGCAGCCCCTGCTGCCAAAAATGGATCAAAGGCCTAGTGACCTTCCATCAAATGAGCCACAGCCAGGTCCAAATCACAAACAAAAATGATCAAGAAATCATTTTTTAACTCTTCAGACATTCTAATTACAGCTATCAAAAGGCCAGAAAGCAGGGGATTTCAGCTTTATTCAAGGAATCAGCGGTAATTTAGCATCCTTGAATTTAATCTGCATTTCAATTTAAAAGTGAAAAAGCTAATTGCAGCAATCAAGACTTGGTCTGTCTTCATCTGATACATAGGAAAAGCCTAACTCTGAAAGGGAAGCAGGGGACTGTCATCTTGACACTTGGCTTTTCTAATCTGATGCTGAAAGATAACTTTCTCCTACCTGACAGGTACCCTGTGAACTTCAAGGCAAAGTTCATTTTCTCCAGGTGGAATTTTTTGTAGTGCCAAGAATGATTTGTGTTTTATTCTTCTCTTGTGTGCTGGACCCTTTGATCACAGCCTTCTATGTGCTATTGGCAGCTATTCTTTTGTCAACATGGTTTCTGCTAACGAAATTGTAGCAAGAAATGTGAGCTGCTGTTGGTGTTCTGTCAGAACAGATGATTTCGTCATTTTGGGGGCTAAAACATTGCCAGTTAGAAAATTTCCCCCAGTGATGCAGAAGTACCAAGTATTTGTAATTGAATTTCCTAGAGTTGTGGGGGAAAGGGGAACACCAAAAGAATAATTACCTGCCCTTATACAGCTGGCATGGATCGGAGGTATGATTCAAACTCACGCCCTCCTGATTCTGAGGCCAAGCCCAGTCTATCATGATATATACTGTCTATCAAGGTATTGCTGACTTCCTATTCTGAAGTTCGTAAGAAAAGGCTCTCACATTCCCCCCCAGAGATTTTTATTTTTACCTTTATGATCATTGGCATTTTCATGGGTGTTCTGATGCCTGGTGTTGAGCCAAAACAGCTCCTTTATTCAGATTTAGAAACTAAAAGGCTGCACAATCATTCAGTTCATTTTTCCTATTCTAAACATAAATATACCCAATCAGATGCTATTGAAAATATTGAAAGAAAACATTTAGCAATATGAATTGTTGTAATTTTTGAAAGGTAATTTCATGGTTCTTACATTATTTTTTTTTTTGGTCAGAACCTGCAGCTTTATCCATTTTGGGAACTCACTGTGAGGAAGCTGCTTTTCCATAGTAATTAACTGTTTGGCAACTTCTAGCCTTATGAGAGCAGGCTGGGGAATTGGGAGGTTCAATGATTTGTCCAGGTTCACCTAGCCTCTAAGGGTCAGAAGCAGAACTTGAATTCATGACCTTTGACTTCAAAGTCTGTTTTCTATCCACTATGCCTTCCCTCTTGTGGTGCATATTACTAGACTAGAAAAAAATAGGATATCTTTCATATTTTAGAGGGTATGAGCAATTCAATGAAAGATCTAAAGGCAGCCTTCTTCTCATTCCAATATAGAGGACAATTCCTCTGTGGATGATTTACAGAAAATCATGGGTAAGGTAGATAAGGTGGTGCAATGAATACAGGGATGGACCTGGAATCACGAAGATGGGAATTCAACTCTGGTCTCAGACACTTGCTGGCTGTGTGACCCTGGGGTGGTCACTTAATCCTGTTGCCTCAGTTTCCATATCTATAAAATGAGTTAGAGAAGGAAACAGCAAACTACTGCAGTATCTTTGCCAAGAAAACCCCAAGTGGGGTTATGAAGAGTCAGACACAACTAAAACAACTGAACATTCACAGGAAGAACCACACAGGATGGAATATCTTGGTTGGATAGTCATTGAAATAGTCAAGTAATTATTTCATCAATGGTCTTTCATTCACTCCAAGATTCTTCTATCAAATGTTACTTAAGGATGACCTCTTCTCAGTCTTCACCTTCCTGGCTTTTTTTAAGCATTTGAAACTATTTGCCATTCCCTCCCCCCCCTTTTTTTTTCTGTCTCTTCTTCCAGGGCACTGTAAAGCACCTTACATTACTGCATCATAATAATTTTCTAGTCTAATGTGATTCTCTTGCAATCTTCATTTTAATACTCATGATTCAGTTCATCTCTTTTTCTCATCCTTCAATTACAGACATTTCCATTCTACAGATGAGAAAATAAAGTATTAGACATGAGATCCAAACCAAGGGCTTTCAGACCCAAAATTTAGCATTTTATCCACTGCACACTGATTAGGATTTGATCTGGTATTGAGCTCTATATTTGCTACTAACTAGGACTGTGATCTTGCACAAATCAATTCACCTCAAATATCCTTGCCTTACTCTTCCATAAAACGTAATTGTGTAACGGGACATGGGGTGGATGAGATGAGACATGGGGTGAGGGAGATGGACTAAGTGATATTCAAGGTCTTACAGCTCACACATTTTGTAAATCTATTCAATTCAGTCAAAGGGCAACATTGTGTCTAGGCCTTTGAGGACCTAGAGGGCCACATGTGGACTTGAGGTTGTAGGTTCCATACTCCTGGACTTTATTCTCTGTTTCCATCAAAACACAACACTTTGTATCTGGTTAGATTTCCTATAACATTTGGAGGAACTGATGAATATATTGAAATCTGTTAAGAGTTAATAAGACATAGCCATGGTCCTGTCTTAAAAGAAAATTGAGATTGCTGAATTTAATGGTGGTATTTTTTTTTTGGTATGCAATTTGAAAAGATTTTAAGAAAATTGAGTAAATCTGTAAAGATTCTAGAGTTATCATGACAGTTCACAAAATGATTTGTTTCTGTGAATTCTTTCATTCAATTAAAAGTACAAAGAGGACATATTCCTCCAAACTAAAAAAAAAACATACACATTTAAATCTCAAAATAAATTCCTTGTGATCTTAGTATATCTTAGAGGGATATATATATATTTTTGGCATATGGAATTCCTGAGTATGGACACTCTTTATACCAACTCAGATTCAATTCAAATCAATTCTTTGCAACTTCCAGTCTTAGAGAATATCCCAGAGCAGGGGTGGGGAACCAGCAGCCTTCATGACACCTGTAGTCCTCCAGGTCCTTTAAAAATCTGGATTTGGTCAAAAGACTGCAATTAAGGACCTAGAAGGCCACAGGTTCCCCACCTCTGGCCCAGAGCTTGAGAGGTTAAGTGACTGGAGGATAACTAGTGCAAATGTGTACTAAGACAACAAATACTTAGCTTCATACTCCACAAATGACAGCTGTATCCTTCCCAACTTTTAAATAAAAATAAATCCCTAAATAAATTCTATATGATCAGAATGTCTTAGAGGTATGGGGATGAGATTTAGGATTTCATTGATACAAGAAACTCCCAGGTAAGGAAACACTGTATACTGCTGCAGGTCAGCACCTTTTTTGCAACTTTGTCTTAAGAGAGTGGCCAAGGGTAGAAATATGCAACACAATTTTCATGACCCTGCCAAGTGCATTAGAATCAGATCAAAATGTAATTGGTAAATATTTAGTAAAAATAAATATAAAAAATACAAAAAATAGAAAGCATTACAATTTAAAATGAAGTCAGTATGTTTTGCCAGGGATCCTTCTGCATGGATTAATATAATTTCTTGCCTGAGTTTGACACCTCTGGCCTAGAACACTCAGGAATTTTAAGTGGCTTACCTAGTTTCACAAAGTCAATAAATGTCAAAGACAGTACTTGAAACAAGGGGCATCTAGGTAGCCTAGTGAATAGAGTGCTGGGCCTGGGGTCAGAAAGACTCATCTTCCTGAGTTCAAATTGGGCTTCAGACACTTACTAGTTATGTGACCTTGGGCAAGTCACTTAACTCTGTTTGCCTCAGTTTCCTCATCTCTAAAATGAGCTGGAAAAGTAAATGGCAAACCACTCCAGCATCTCTGCCCAAAAAACCACAAATAGGATCAAAGACAGTCAGAAATTACTGAAATAATTGAACAACAAAGACTTGAAAATAGTTTTTCCTAGCTTTGAGGTTATCTCTCACCACCTCACCACGTTGTCTTTCTAGAATGTCTCAAAGAACTCAACCATAATTCAGAAGATATATTTTAACTCATGAATTCACATTTAAATTGAAAGAGAATGATTTGCAATAGTGATTGAAATTCTGATCGGGAAAAAAAAGGACCAACTTATAATCATTCTAGGTAGAATCTGTAGCTCATGTGCATATTCTGAATTTATCACCTTTGAAAATATGGTCACATGAGTACATTATAATTTTATTCTCATGTGTTAATCTTAGGAACCAAGATATTTAAATGCAACTAATTACAAAATAACAATGCTATGCTCTTTTAGGATTTAGGAAACATATAACATATACTGATGTATGTAAATTAATTCCTGTCTTGAAACAAAAGTAAATTATATGAAATAGAAAGTGTACCAGCTGATAGGTCCCATAAGAATCAGTACTCAAATTTTATGGATGCTACTCAAGGGAAATTAGACTTCATTAGATATGGGGAAGGCATGTTGCTCCCATGAAAGAAGGGGTTGGCAACCTTTCAATCAGTGTTTTTCATAGCAATTTGGTAGAAATGGCAATTTTCACTGCAAAGGAATGGACATTCCGTAACAGAGATGTCACTTTCATTAAAATTATAATGATGAAAGAAATACCTCAATATTTCAAAGATTTGTGATTTCATCAATATGGTCTTTCTCTTTATTGATGCAGATTATAACCTTTCTATCCCTTGGAAGACAGACCCTAGGAATTAATTTCTCTTGCATCCAGTTCATTATTGAATTTCTCTGACTTTTGGTAGGTAGATTTTCTGAAGACAGATATATTAGGTCATAATCAAAGTCTTTTCAACTTGGCAGGAATTATTAGACCTTACACTTAGCTATCAGATTCTTGTGGAACTTGTATTGACTTTCACGTCATGCTGAGGCATAGTAGTAGTTGGGGAGGGAGCTGATGGAATTTTATAATTTAAATTAAGCAAACTGCTCACATTTTTTTTAGTTCTACAAATTTCTGTAAACCTAGAGATCCCAAGATAGCCTTAACGTATGAATAACTAAGTCAATTATATTTAATTATATTTAAAATGTTTCAAGGTTCTAAGTGTTTTAGGAATATTCGTTAGAAAATGAGTTAATGTCTTAGGCTATTTTCAATACTAAGCTTTCATTTTAAAAAGCCTACTCCCTCCAAAAAAAATTAGATTTTTAAAGGACAAGATCAACATTATTATGACTAAATAATATTTGGCAAAAAGGGAGGGATTTGCCATTGCAATGGTGTTTGAGATATATACAAAAAATAACATTTTGCACATTTACATCCAGACAAATTAATTTCTACTTCATAGGATCAGAAAATTATGTAGCTAGAGCTTAATTTTGTATGCATTGTCTCTCAAAAGACTTCTTCCTTTCCTAAAAATTATTAATTCGGGAGGTATATTTCCCTTTTTTGACATTCATAAATGAGTGTTATCTATATCATGAAAAACTTTTAAATCATTTATTCCTTGAACTGAAAATGTTTAAACAGAATCTATTCAACTACAAAGCAGTTTTTCTTCCATTGATTTTGTTTTTACTGTTATAATAACCTTAGAATTTCTGCATGTTACCTTTTAGAATAAAAGCAACTGAAAGAGGAAGAAAAAGTCAGTTAAAAAGGGATTTTGAACAGAATCTGGAAAGGTTATTCTTAAAAAACAAAGCAAAATCATCTTTAAAGTTTTTTTTTTTTAACAATACCTTATTAATGTTGCATTATCCCATCAACTTTCTGTATTTGATGACCATTTTGTTTTAGAGGGGTCTGATTTTATGGTCTTATAAGTCATATGAGCTAAAAGGTTATTTTTATGGAGAAATAAATTTGCAAAACATGAAAATGCAGATACATTTCACTTTCAACATTTAAAACAAAGGATAAGCATTTGCAAGCACAGAAAAATACAATATATTCATTAATTTTTACATTACAATTATATATATGAGGATATATGTACATATATCATATTTTAAAATTGAATGTTATTTGCTATTGAATATAATCATGTTATACAAATATCAGCATGGGAAGATATTGAATTGAAATGAAGTATTTTGCTCCTCAGTTGAGTGCTTTCTCTTCCATTCTGCACTTATTAATCATGGTCAAATGATGTCAGTAGAAAATAATTTGTAGTGCAGGCTTAGTTTCAGGAAAGATATCTCCTGCTAATCATATAAATAATTTTCTTTTCTCCACCTAATGATTAGCAATAGTAATTACTTTGCCCAGTTAGTCACTGTTTGTTTCAATGGATGTTTACTTTGAATGAAGGGGTTGTAATGAAACATTTTTTTTTAACTTTTTGTGTTTTTTCATTTTATTCTAAAGTCTGAACCACTCTGCTTTACCCCTTTTTCTCACCCAAACTTTTATCAATGTCATTTGAAAAAAAATTATACAACTAATGTAGTTGCTCAAAACCAATTTTTTGTGCTCTAAGTAGCATTTTAAAAATCTTAAATGAATTCAAAGGATCAGATTCATCCAAAGGGAGAAAAAGGTCAACTCTGCTAAGAACTGGAATCATGATCAGCATACTAATAATACTTCATAGTAATATTTACTCCCTTTTTCTTCCAATCACAGATCTTGCAATAGAAGATGCTCAGGAGTGAAAGAAGGGGGGAAAGAAAACATTTCCTGTCAATCATAACAACCCCAAGAAGTATACCTGGGTTTACCTTCCACCTCTGATGCTCACCACCTAAAGGACCTAACCATGTTATATAACTCAGGCCTCAGTTTCTTCATCTCTAAAATGGAGAAGTTGCATTAGATCTGGATCTTACCCTTTTGGTGATTGTCATGTGGGAATTTGGTTGAAACCTAGGCACTCTTCCAAGAACAAAATTTCAAAATGTATACAATACATACTATTCTGAATGAAACAAGTATTTTGAAAGAGTTATCAAAATGTTTAAAAAAAGAAGAAAACTTCACACACCCCAGAGTAAAAATCCTTGAAAGATAACCTTTCAGGTGCATTCTGGCTTTAGATATATGATACTATGACACGTGATTTTACATTCTGAATCCTATTTTTAGGCATATAAATTAATGTATATTGCAGTTCTGTGAAAATTAAATTTTTTTTAAACAATACTATACTGGAAAAAGTCAAAGTTTGAAGAGGCTCATGATCTTTACTCTCTATTTACCTCAAAACTATATACAAGGGGAAATTTAATTTTGCTTTATTACATTCTTCTTGAAACTTCTAAGATTATTCCAAGGGGAAAAAAAACATATTCTGGGCAATCCATTAAGTTTAATTTGAATATTTTAGCCTGGTATAAAAATCTGCTTGGTTTTTAAGCTTGATAGCTTTTTTTTTTTTTGGTTTTTGTTTTAAGCTTTAAACAAATCAGCTTTATATTATAAGAGTAGTGCAAAACAATATGGTATTGTTAGTTTTAGTCATTTTTCTCTGTTATAGAAATTCATAAGCATTTTTAGTTGAAGGAAATAATATAGTTAATTGTTTGGGTATATAATATTCAAAGTATTATACTTTAGGGGATAAAAATATTTGTTACCTTAGATATATATCCATGCTCTAGTTAGGCTTAAACATAGGAGTTTATATGAATCTATAAACTTTCTTCATATGATTTCCACCTGTTGTTATTCTTTGAATATAGATTCATTTATCTGAAGTTACTTTAATTAATATATTTTCTTTTTAGATGACTTGATAATTGGATCAAAGAAATTATTAAGCACCTACAATGTGCGCAAAGGAAAGATTGATGGCAAAGATGTGGCTGAGGTCGAATTCAATTCAATTCAGTTTTTAAAAATATTATGAAGTGACTCAACCATGTATAAGGCACTATCCTTTGACATCATGCATTTTTTATCTTACAGTGGCTTATAATAAAATACACAGATAAGACATATGGTCAAAAAACTACAATAAAAGTTCAATTTTGATTAAGCATACAGGAAAGTTTAACAAGCAGCATATGATATTCAGAGACATTACTGAAAGATATCTGAGTTCTAATTCAGTCTCAGACACTTACTATGTGGATATATCTGAGCAAGTCATTTAACACTTGTCTGTGTGTGTGTGTGTGTGTGTGTGTGTGTGTGTGTGTGTGTGTGTAAATGAGGATGTTAGTGCCTAATGATAGCATAGCACCCAGAGTTGCTGTGAAGACAAAATGAGATAGTATTTAAAAAAAAAAAACAACAGTTTGCAAATCTTAAAGTGCTATATAAATGCTAGATATAAATTTTATTAGGTATGCACCTTAGAAATAGCATTTGACTTGAATGTGAAGGGAAAGAATTCCAAAAGGTAGGGGGAGGAAGAGGAGAGGAGAGGAGGGGAGGGAAGGGAAGGGGTAGGGAGGGAGAGGCAGGGAGGGGAGGGAGAGAGAGAAAGAAAGAAAGAGAAAGAAAGAGAGAGAGAGAGAGAAAGAGAGAGAAAGAGAGAGTGTGTGCGCGCGCGCGCGCGCGTGTGTGTGTGTGTGTGTGTGTGTGTGTGTGTGTGTGTGTGTGTGTGTGTGTGTGTAGGGGATCATCCATTCCATGCATTGGGATTATTCTGAATAAAGGTACAAAGGCAAGATGGAAGAGGGCAGAATGGACTTCAGATGTGGTTGAAGAATTTGTCACAGTAGGCACCCTGAGGATCTTTGCCACAATAAATATCTTTTCATTTTTACTATGATTTGTTAGGATTTCTATTCCATTTGCACAGTTTTCCAGGACTCAATGCTGTACATGCTGACAAGTTAGCTTTGGTGTAGGATTCTAAGAGAAGGGCATTGAGTCGGTTGTATTCAATAAAGAACAGGAACACAAATCTGCACCTTATTTTCATTCTTTTCCTCTGATACAATCTACATTCTAGTCCGGGGTTAGCAGTTTTGTTTTCTTTTTTTCCTTTGGGAATATAAATTTTATTGAACAATTTAATCAGCACTTATTGAGGACCTACCGTGTGCCAAGTGGGGAAGCCTCTTGAAGGAAATGGCCTTTCAGCACAAGGTATTTAAATGTTTCCTTTCGGTCAACCTATTTAGATGTAAAGTTTGCCACTTAGAATATTGGTAGCTTCTTTTAAAGTCATTATTATTTAGAGACTTAAAAAATAGAAAGTAATTCAGTTCAATTCTTTCTAGTTTCCTGCTAGCTTTGACCTTTATTTTAATAGTCAACGTATTTCTAGTGAAATGTAAGTAAATAGATAAGCATTTTAGTTATCTTTGACAGCAATATGCAATCTGGAATAAAGACTTGACTTGATCATTAGCTGTATTTGACATGATGACACAATATATAAAAAATACAGATGTAGTCTGGGGCATTTTCATCAGCAGTAGAGATTTGTCACTTTCACAAAGACTTTCTATTAGTAAAATGTGGTATATTGAAAAACTTGACTATTTAAACATATTTAAAATTTTAATACGAAGTCCATAATAATTCTTTCCTACCACTATAAATGATAATATTCCCATAGCAGAGAATATGGTAGAATATACATTGTTATTAACAAAACAGCATACCACATTTGTTTTATTTCTGTATTTCTTTATTTCTTGGCACAGACTTAGCACTTAAAACTGTTTTAACTATCTTTATTCCATATTTTCTGCCTATAAATTCTTCTAAAAGCAAGGTGGCAGAGGATGATTTTTTTTAAAGTGAGCAGTACGTTAAATAACAACAGAAAATGTGACACATTGACCCAAAAGCTCCAATTCAAACATACAATGAAGTTAACAAAATCAAGGAACTCCATAGACATTCAACAGAACAAATAAGGAAGAAATAAATAAAGTACTTTTGGAGGATAATATTTTGGAATAAATGAGATCACAGATACAGCTAATTTTTTATGCTTTTTGAAAAAGCATTTCATAAAGAAGACTCTTTGGTTATAAGGTAAAAAAGTTCCCATTTAAGTAATTCACCTCACTAACATCAAATGTGACAGGTAACCTCAAAAGAATTATGAATTTCTTATGATCAACATTTCTTTCAAATAAGTTTTTATCCAGATAATTAGAGATTTTCAGTCTTCAAATTTCATTCCTGTAGTATCACATTCCTTTAGCTCCATGGGCTAATTAACATTTAAAAGAATAAGATTATTCACTGGAAGGTAGAGATGTCCCTATGAATATAAAATCATTTTTTTCTCTCTCAAATGAACACAGTGAAGGAGATGGAAAGCCGATACTGAAAGCTATCATGAGGGTGGAATATTTCAATGGATATATGTGAGCCCAGAGCTTGGTACATAGTAGGTGGCAAGTAAATATTTTTTGATTGAGTAACTGATTGGTGAGCTATTTATGAATGAATGGCATTTGGTTTCTAACATCTGATGAACCTCAAAATCATTTATCCAATGTTCTGTATGGGGTTTTTTTAATTCTACTTGCAAATGTATTCCTGATAACATGATGACATGATGTGATAAAGGCAAATTCTTTGTCTTCATATACCTGTATAACTCATGTAATGTAAAATAAGGAGAATTTTTATTAATAATTCATAAACTAGGTAAGAAAAAGGATAGTAAGTAAATTGTCTTCTAAATGCAGATTTTTTTTTATATCTAAATAGGCTTATCAATAAAATACTTAGAATTCTAAGCCACAACTTTTTTCATTTTAATTAAATATTTAATGTAGAATTATATTTTTTATTTGGTTAAATTTATTTATTTAAAAACATGTCAAAAGAGTATCTTAAATATTTAGCTTAAGCACAATTGCATCAAATGAAAAAATTAGAAGCTAAAATTGCTACTCAAAGCTGAGATTTACAAATAAGCAATAGTTTGAATTTTCTGTTGTCATGTAAACAAATAATGGCTAAATGATATCTATAGATCACAAAAACTGTAAATTGAAATACTTGGAAATCATAAATAATCTTTGGAAACACCACATTTAACTATATATACATTGTATTTTATTCTACGCTTTATTTAAATAATATTATATTCAAAGTGAAAACAATTTTAATTAATTCTCTTTTGTCCACTTCAAAGAAGAAATGTGTTTATTAATATTATGCTATACGATACTAAATACTTATTAACATAGTGACAATATAATATCATTGATTTATTTGCAATGGTATAATATTGGTTAACCTTCTACCATATTGTGATAACATTTATGCTATTTTTACAAAGGCTCTGAAATCTTATACTACTTGCCACTGATCTCAAAATCAATTGTAAACTGAAAAAAGTTGAAAGCAAGCTACAGAGCAGAATAGTCAAATCCATTAATATTTTAAATTACTCAATAATAAATTTTTATGGCATAAGCTCACATGAAGTTCCCCTTGTTTTCAAGTACTTTATTCCTCTATCTACATTCAGTAGAAATGTAAGATCTCTGAAATAGCAGATGAACCATACGAGCATTAATTTAAATGTATTTACCAATGGAGTTCTCATAAATCCACACAGCCAATATCTTAGGAACTTTTGCATTTTTCAATTCAATAAAATATTCAAATACTTTAAATATGGCTATGCCTGAAAATGACATTTCAAATCATAGAATTTTTTTTCTTTTAATAGTCTTCCAGAGCATGATATTTTCTATAATAGTTTTAATACTGAACTGTAGATTCTCTTATAACTAAAGGAGGTAGTTGTTTTCTTCACTTTAATCCTTCAATTATAGTGCACTTTCACATTTATTAAAGTCAGAATCCCTGAATAATCCTTTAAACCTGAATTGTTCTAATGCCATGCCTGAAGAACACCAATAATTATGAAATTTGACTGATTCTATTGACATTTCTGATTTCATTGCAGTGTCATTTGCAGATGCAGCACATAACATCGGATGTGAATTTTAAAGGAGTACAGGTCAGACAAGGTCTTCTTCTTGCTGATGAGATTTCAGGAGAATAGGAAGAATACAAAATTAAGATAAATGGGGCTAAAGAATGTCCAAAACATTGCCTTTCTCTCCACCCCCTCCACCCACAATTACTCAGACATTTCAAAGTGGGTGTCAAGTCTCTTTTAGGACATCATGAAATGTGGTCTATTCTTACTGAGTTTTAAAACACATTTTTATTCTGCAAACTGATTTAACACTGTGCTTTGCTGAAATGAAATGACCCTCTTCAAACTTGAAGCATTATGTTTCCTCAACTAATTTGGTTCAAAGTAAAACAAACTTTCAATAAATGATGAATGGTATAGATTGTAATAATTTTGTAGAGCATGCTTTCTTACTGAAGAGGTCATTTTTTTTTTTTACAAAATTTTAAGAGTTTTTAGTTGTCATTTCTGTTCCAGACTGAAAGCAAAGCTTTCTCCAAAATATGTTTTGTTAGGCAGCAAGTGGTTAATGTATTATTATATTCATTTAGCTTAGGATCCAGACATCACCAGATGAGTATGTGTATGTTTGAGTAGAAGTAAAATGGTAGGCAAAAGCTTCAGAGATCTTCCAAAGGATTACAGGGACAACAGGGTTATATCAATCAGGTACTAATCTATAATTTGAAAATAAAACAAAATAAACACCTTTCCCTCATTAGTTGAATGTCACTGTCACCAGCTGAAGACACTGTCCAGATCTTGTCTTGCCTATACTCAGTATTTCTCTTGGTGTCCCACACATAAAGGTTCTTTATAGGTATTTACTGAATTGAAATGACAGTACTAAAAAGCTTTCCATAAAAAGATGGCTAAAATTGCCTGGTGGAAGGCTGATCACCAGGGAGGGAATCAGCGTAATTCCGAAGGGTGGGAGAATTATAACAAAATCATAATCCCCTAATTGGAGGAATACATTCTAATTCTACACAATGCAAATGTTGGCAAAGTGAAAAGAATAGTGGATTGTGAGCTTGGTGAAATAAATTCATGCTCTCACAAATGAAACTTTAGTGAAATTGAAAATCAATCAGTCTGAACATAAGATTTGGACATTTTCTGTAACTAGGATGTCCTAGGCTCCCTCACTGTTTCTGAATCCTGTTGTCCTTGGTAAACCACCTGGGGACAATCAGTGGCAATCTCAAATGTAGTCCTCACTTCTCACCAGTCAGGACTCAAGACCTGTCTGCCACAACCCAGATATGAGAACCTTCATCCTCATGCCCTTTCAAGCTTCTTTTTTATGTCTTATCTCTCCCCATTATAATGTAATCTTCCTGAGGGCTGGAACTGTCTTTTGACTTGTATTTGTATTCCCAGAGTTTAGCACAGAGCTTGGCACAGAGTAGGTACTTAGTAAATGCCTGTTGGCTACCTTTCTATTTCACCTTACATTCCAGTGCCTAGTAGGAAAACCAGCGTACTGTTCTTTACTATAAGACTCTAAAGACTCGAGGGTACCCTATACTGGAATGCGAACATCTTGAGGCAGCAAAGAAGGTGGGCCTGGGTGACCCTCAGATGGTGTTACCACTTTAAAAGCTTGCTAATGTTGAAGTGCTGGAATGTTCATGGAGCAACTTCAAGTAGAGTTCCCATTTGGGTAGAAGTAGCTATTAAGTGTCATGACTTAGATAGAGCCTGGAATGTTGAAAAATATTTCCTTTGTGCCTTTGCAATGGTGATCTTTATGTCTAGAATAATTCCTCATCTTCATCTTTTGGAGCCATGAATTTCTTTAAAAACTCAAATTAAGCACCACCTTCTATGTGTTTTAAGTACTACCCTTGCTTTACAGGCCTGCCCTCCCAAAATGACGTCCTTAAGAGAAGGTTCTATTTCACTTTTGTCTTTGTATCTCTAGCACTAAGCTTAGTTTCCAACATGGGCCATCTCCCGTCATCCTGATCTATATCTTGCCACTGGACCCAGACACAAGTGGCCAGTTCCAGTTCAGCAATGCAGCTTCTTCCCTCCCCTCTTCTCCCCCCTGCCCTTTCCCTCTCCTCTCCTCTCTTCTCCTCTCCTCAAGACTAAATACTCCAAATATGTCCCAAGCAAGACATAAAGCAGTAGAACTATCATCTCCCTAGTCCTTGATACCACAGCTAACTTAAAAGATCCTAAGATTACATGTATTTTTCAATATGGCTAACACATATAAAGCAGTTAAATGTTTATGAAATGATATATGTGTGTATATGTTTAAAATATCATTGGATCTTCACAACAATGCTTTGAGATAGGTTTTATTAGTATACTCAGATGAGGAAACTAAATTTGGAAAGGGTTGAGTGAACTGGTAAAAGTTATATTTATATCAAGTATCTGAGACAGAATTTGAACTCAGGTCTTCTTGACTCCAAGTCTAGAACTTCTATCAACTATGCCATTTGGCTGCAATTTCTTGACTGATGTATCACACCAATAATTCACAATTGACCTTGCATTCCACTAAAACACTAAGATCTTTCTTCAAACAAATCTAACTATACCTCCTCGCTTAGTCGTTTGAAGATATTTTTTTTTTAATGTGAGCATAAGATTTGTGTCTTGTTCAATTAAAAGAGAGTCCCAGTATCTAGCCTATCAAGATATTTTTAAATCTGTTCAACTGAGAAGTAAAACATTAAAACACTATATAAACTCTACTAATTCTTATTATACAGCGTAATAGCCATTTTTGAGTGGTCTGAAAATTTGATAATTATGTCATGTATACCTTTACACAAGGCAGATGTAAATATACTAAGCAACATGGGACCAAACAGATTCCTAGGATACTATACTGAATATATTCTTTGAAGCCAATTTTGAATCATTTATACTTTTTAAATCCAGTCATTCAAAAAGTTCTTAATCCAGCTACATGTATTATTGTCTAGTTCATATTTCTTCAGATGAAACTGGCATTCATTGTAGATCAACTTTCACTCCCCAGGACCAACGTTTCTGCCAATGCTCCCTTCTCCTTTCCCTTTTTGGTCAAACACTGAATCCCATTCCCTCCTCAACCAGAAAAAAAACCCAAATCTCTTCTTTGCCCTAACCAATAGACCCCCTTCTCCAATGAGGTGGCACTCCAATGCATCCAAAAGACTCTTCATTCTTGTCATTTGCCCTGTTCCTGAACTGTTAGGTCCATTAATTCTTTCCATTTACCCTCCATATTAACTCTCCCCATTTACTCTTCATATTAACTCTCCCCTTTATATGTCTTCCCCAGTTATACCCTATGCTACTTGAGATAAGTGAATGTATAATTTTTATGTTGGTATTCCCAGTAAGTAGTATAATGCTTTGTATATGAGGGGTTAATATATTCTATTCATCGATTCATTCACCTTTTTTCACCAAAATAGCATGAGATATTATGAAATGCAAAAAGGATAATTTGGATTACATTAAATTGAAAAGTTTTTGCACAAAGCCAATGAAACCAAAATTAGAAGGGAAGCAGAAAGTTGGGAAACAATTTTTACAAGCAGTGTCTTTGATAAAGGTTTTATTTCTAAAACAGAGAGAACTGAGTCAAATTTACAAGAATATACATCATTCCTCAATTGATAGTCAAAGGATATGAAAAGGCAGTTTTCTGATGAATAAATTAATACTATTTATAGTTATATAACAAAATGATCTAAATCCCAACTGATTAGAGAAATGCAAATGAAAACACCTCTGAGGTACTACATTACACCTATCAGACTGGTTAACATGACAAAACAAGAAAATGATAAATGTTGGAGAAAATGTGGGAAAATTAGAACACTAATGGTTAGTGGAGTTGCAAACTGATTCAGCCATTCTGGAGAGCAAGTTGGATCTATGCCCAAAGGGCTTTAAAACTGCATATATACTCTTGGATCCAGTAACACTACTTCTAGGTCTGTATCCCAAAGAGATCATAAAAATGGGAAAAGGATCCACATATACAAAAAAAAAATTATAGCAGATCTTTTTGTGGTGGCCAAAACTAGAAATTGAAGGGGATGCCAATCAACTGGGCATTCACTGCAAGTTGTGGTATAGTGAATGTGATGGAATACTACTGTTACATAAAAAACAATGAGCACACAGACTGCAGAAAAACCTGGCAAGATTTACATGGATTGATGCTGAGTGAAGTAAGCAGAACATGGCAAACAGTAACAGCAACTTTGTGTGATGACCACCTTTGATAGACTCAGTTTTCCATAGCAAAACAAGCAACATGTAAGCATTTTTAAGTTCAGCTTTCAAAGGGGGCCTCTAAGACACAATAGCAAAATTCTTGCTATTTCTCTTTATAATGTTTTTCAGAATGGCATCTGGGGCAGCCCTGAGTATCAAAGCTTGGATGTGGGCCTTACACATAAGTACCAGGAAATGTCTGAATACAGACCATCACAAACGGTTTCTAGAAACAAGTTATCAGGACACTATCTTTTATAAAAGAAGAGACCCTTTCGCCTCATTATTGATGAAGCAGTGAAACAAAACCAAAGTACTTAAATGGCTACAGCACAAAATGCCTAAGTGATTTTGGAGACAGAAGTCAGATTAACACAAGAAAGTTTAGATAGATATTGAAGGAAATCTCAGCAAAACTGAAATGATCCCAGAATGTACAAATGCAGGATAACAATGTCTTTTTTATATTTAATTTGAACCTTGCACAGACCACCATGCTGCGTACTTCTTGTACAGCAGAACAAAGATAACTTTGATTGAATAAGGAAATAGACCAACAACTAATTAAATGGGAAAATGAAGTGATAACAATTACCCCATCTCCTACCTGATGTCTTGAATTCCAAGTAAAATGTCTGGGGTAGATCTGTTACCTCTTAATTATGAATTTAGGTCACTGGGAGCACATGGCCTAAAGGTTATAGCCAAGAATATAGCGATGATCTATGTATGTTTTTTATGTCTTTTGTCTCATGTAATATCATAGAACCTAATTTATATTCCTTTAAAATGTGGACTGCACAATAGGCATGATATCATAATTAATCAATGAATATTTATATCATTCTACTTACAGCCCTCGTATATGTCGGTGGGAATGTGGACTGCAGCATGCTGGTAGGATGTTTGTCGTCCAAAGACAGCATCTTCAACAAAAACAGGTTTGATCCTTTGGCTGTCTGGCTCACTGTCATTTCTTTCCAACTTCATGAAAAAAGCAAAGAAGAACTATTATAACTCAAACTAATGCAGCTATTTACACGTTTTCATATTCTAGAATGTATAACTCTATAAAAATATTACACGATAAAGATTCATGAGAAATACTGGGTAAGCATATCTTCCCTCAGGAAGATTCCTGGCTCACATAGACTCCTTCAAATTTATATTCTTGTTATATCACACACATTATATCCCATCACAAATAAATATGTAAATCAAATCTTTCTCACATGCACCATAACAAATAAGTATATGTGTATATACATATATATGTATGTATGTATCTGAGTATAAATATATGTTTACATGTGGGTATTACACACACCCATAAACACCCACCCACACATACATGGTATCTCCAAAAGTATTAGGCTAAACTTTAAAGCTATAAAAGCTTTTGCGATAAGACTTTTGAAGCACCTTGTACATAAAGAATACATAACTATGCATTTCAACAATAGAATTATTATTGTGTAATATAGAAATTATCAAATGATAAAAAATATAATCACATGACATTTCTACATATACAGAAATAAATTTAAATTTTAAGTGCATTTTTTTTATATATGTACCAATAAGTTCAACTTTATATTCTAAAGAGAGTTAGTCCAAGAAGTTTACATACCATGAATAAGAAATCCCTTGCAAATATGAATACAATTAAAGTCCAACCTCACCCAATTTGTCTCCCAAGGCAGGAGTCAAAATCTGATCAATAACAGCACAAGAGAAATAGAATGAAGGTTGACTTTCCATCTATTCAAACTTTCCTTTGCTTATCCAATTATGTTGTTACCCACTTCTGACAGTAGAATATCTTACTCATTTTTTCAAAATAAAGCTCTAGACCATTTTTTCTTGCTCTATGTAGTTATTACCTTTCATTTCTCTTCTCAGATATTATTAGTCTGAGACATTATCTGTAGCTATTACTATATAAATAAAAAATATGTGAGACGTAGATACACAGGCAACTTGGGGTAGCATTATTTTAAGGAATGCAGAGAGATGAGAGAGATGGAGGCTGTGACAAGTAACGACAGGGAGAATAAAGAGGGAAGGATAGATGGAAGATATCTAAAGCTAAGCATCATCCTTTGATTTCAGGTGTCAGTAAATGAAGTATTAATTTGACTTGGATTTCTTTGATTTAGAACTGCAAAACTGAGTATGCTTATGAAATACACATACTGTCATTTACTCTTGAACACCAATAAAACGATCACATTAAAATGAACGGCTAACATTGATAATAACAGAAAAATGGGGACTGAAACTAATAAATATGGTGATTTCCCTTCTGTCACAATCACATATGTACACTGAGGCTTTAGTAATAGACAGAATTCTACAATAACGAAAAGTATCATTTTTCCAATTTTTATATAAATATAGATTTAAGTACATAGAACAATTTGAATCTAATGAAAAGTCATGGTAAATGTTCTTTTTAATGACTAGATAGCATATAAGCCCACCACTGAAAACTTTGATGGGGATTTTATTATCTGTGTGCTTCACAGACACACTCTTATGCTTTTTTATATCATAAAAGGGACCTTGGGTTTTCTGAGACTTCGCCAGTAAAATCCAAATTCTGGAAGAGCTTTACTGAACTGGAAAAGATTCAAGTAGAACTCAGAGATAGAGTCTATTTTTTGCCACGTGAAGACCAGCCTAAAGACATTCATCATTAGACAATTGTCTATCAGATGATAATTTTAATTTAATTTAATTTTTGCCAGAACAACTCACTAAGATAATCTATTGAGTCACTGGAAGTTGCTAACTTTTTGAAAACCTGGAGTACTAACATGGGCAAAATGTTACATCTTTTGAAGTATTCGTGTATGTTAATTAATGTTTAGCCTAGAGGAGCAAGACACAGAGAGAACAATAGTAGCACTCAACATTTTGAAGGGCTGCCAAGTGATGAATTATTTAAGCCATACTAGCAAATGAAGACCATTTACTAAAAAAAGAGAGAGGTGTTTGAGCATTGATGGAAAAGGACTACCCATATTGATAAACACACAATCCTTAAAGTATTACTATAAGTAACATCCACCTCCTACAGGCTGACCTTAATTGTCCAATTCTTGCAGGAACCTAGGCAGCCTGGTGTGGTTGGAAGAATACTGAATTTGAGGTTACAGAACCACAAAGATCACAGAAGTTCAAAGTGAGAAAGAGCTTCAGGATGACAGTCTAACTGAGAACACCAACAAATTGTCATCCAGGCTTCGTTTGAAAACCTTTAATGATAAGCAACTCACTGCCTTCCAGGGGAATCCATTCCACAGGTAAGCAGTTCTGATTGCTAGAAAGTGCTTTCTTTCTTTGTTTTCATTGCTATTATAACAATCTATCATCTGACATTCTAAAACTGTTACCTAAGATTTCTAGTCCTGCACTGGTGCCAAGAAAAGGAAGTCAATTTTCTTATTTCCATAAAAGTCCTTCAAATGATTGAATACTGCTTTTATGTCTCACTCTTCCAAAGTCCTCATCTTACTTTCCCAGATTTACCCTTTAATGGTCATTCTCCAGTTTACCCATTTCCTTTTCAAAAATTGTACCCATATTTGGTCTAAGTATGAGAGAATATCATGAGATTTACTCTTGGATACTATACTGTTCTTAAAGCAGTCTGAGGTCATAACAGCTTTCTTGATAGCCATGTCACACTGTTGAATTCTATGGGTCTTCCATTCCCCTAAAAAACATTCACTTTTTTTTAGATAAACCATCCAGTTGTTCCACTATCATATTGTATTTGGGAAGTTGAATGTTTAAACCTGAGTAAGAAAAACTACTTTTCACTTATCACAAAATTAATTTAATATTAAGTGATTTGACCCAGCATTCTAGACTATGGATTGAATGCTGATTCAGACATTGCTTGTGTAAGCTGTTTTCCCTAACTTTATAACACTTGCAAATTGAATAAATATCCCATGTATGACATTGTCACAGTGACCGATAAACATGTTGGCCATTTTGGGGAGAAAGAAATTCCTTTGGACATTCTAGTAGGGTCATGCATTCAATCTGCCAATAAAGCATTTATTAATGATGACTCTTTGGATATTGCCACTAAACAAGTTCTGAATTGATCTAATTTTACTAATCACTCTGTATCAAGACATCACAGCTAAAAGAATAATATGAAAAACTTTGTCAAATGATGTACTTATATTTTAGGTAATCTATATGTGAAGCATGTCCCTGCCTTGCTAATCTTTCACAAAAGGAAATGAAGCTAGTCTAGTATGATGTATTCTTGAAACCATTTTGATATTTCAATATTACTACTTCCTTGTAATATGTATTAAGTATTTCTTCAAAATACCTTTGACTTTACCATGAATTAAAGTAAAAACCAGCAGCTCATCTACAGTTTGAAGACTGTATTTTCTTTACTTCACATCTCTTCATTTCCTCCACTGTCCACCACAATGCATGGGTAAATTCAGATTCACATTATATATTGCAACATAAAAACAGCTTCCCAATTTTCTGCAAGATTGCAAAACACCTCTTGGAATTTTAACTTCAGCAAAAGTACAAGTTAAACAAAGCTCTTTGTACAAATACATGAAAGAAAGGATTTTTTTATAGGACTTGTCATAAATGCCTTCCTAAAAAAACAAGACAGTGAGCTACTCCAAATGGTCTGCAAATATCCATCAAGGCTCTGTGTTTGGGGATGCCTCATAAAGTATTCCAGTAATTATTTCTAAGTTTCAAGCTTAATATGTTCTTAAAAGCCCACACTTAAATGCAAGGATCTAAGAAAACTCCAAAAGACTCATGATGGAAAATGCTGTCTATGTCCAGAAAAAGAACTATGGAGTCTGAATGTCAATTGAAACATATTGTCTTTTTACTTTTTAGTTGGTTTCTTCTTTGTCATGGTTTCTCCCATTGGTTCTAATTCTTCTTTACAACATGACTGATATGAATATAGGTTTAATATGAATATATAGAGTACCCATATCAAATTACATGTCATCTTAGGGTGGGGGAGGGGAGAGATGGAAAAAAATTTGGCACTCAAAATCTTAGGGAAGTGAATGTTAAAAACTAAAAATAAATAAATAAATTTAATAGTTAAAAAAATCCCTTTCTTAGCATTTTTAAAAATCCATGTTACCAAATCTAGAGAAAAACAAAGGGAAACCATCCCAAATAGTTATAGCCCTCATTTTTTAAAAAATTGCCAGGTCAAGGGATGCTATAAGCTATACTTGCAATCTATTCTATATCTATATCAATCTGCACACATTGATATATCCACACATCCGTATACATAGCATGTGTGCACATACATACATGTGTGTGGTGTATATACATATTTACATTGTTCACATGCAGGTACATATACATATACTATATATCCATATCCATATATCCATACATATATACATGCACACATAAACACTGGTATGTATATCATAACAAGTATACACTACAGGTTCAATTCTATTTTCACTCACTAATGTATCCCAGCTTTTATGGGTTTTACTTTTACATCCTATGACATGAACCATTAAAGGAAATATTATTAGCTAAATATACTTTATTATTATTTTGAGCTCTTTAAAAAATCACTAGATATTCATTATAAAGATTTATGTTGCTTGGTATTCAAAGTAGTTTTCCTATTAACAACAAAAGATAACAACAGAGAGATTCCTATCGATATACACAAATAGAAAATTAATGCAATAATTTAAGAGTTAATGTTTTATGGCTTCTGCCACAATATGCTTAATTCCAGCAGGTGAGCAAACTGCAGAATATAAAAAAGAATATAAGGTTTTGTCAGTATGGGCACCCCCTTTTTAAAGTTTCATTTTAGGTATTTTTATGCATGAAAAAAAGCAGCAAAGTTAACTGCCAACTGTAGTAAAACCACATGAATGCAGAAACAACCCTGAGGGCCAGATGGTATTATATATCGGTAAAAACCTTAGGAAGGTAACCCCCTACTGTATGCCCCAATCTATTCCATTTCACGTAATAGCATGAGTTCCAGTAAACACAGTGGAAACTGAGTGCTTGGAAGAGGGGGTTCTTAAAATGTATTTCTTCTATAAAAAGGCGTTCTTTTCCCTGTATCATTTCTTTTGAAGTAGAACAATTTCATATGTCCCTAATATCTATCCATTCAAAGCCAAAATGGTTGGTTTCATTTTAAATAAAATGGAAGAAAATATCTTAGTTTCTTCTTAATAATATTTAGGTAACAAATAAAAATAAAACAGTGCTGGTCTCAAGTGTACTTAGTTAATAGATAATGAAATAATATTTACATAATAAGATGTGACTGCCTCTTGTCAAACACTTAGCAAACCCAAGAATATTTACATTTGGTAGAGAATATTAAACAGTCATTTTTACTTTTTAATGAAGATTGGCTGATAATCTGGGAAAAGGCATAGGGTAATTATTTTCCATTTTTCTCTCTTAATTTAAGAAATGAGTCTTAGAATTAATTATTAGAAAATGTTTGAACATTATTTACTTGCTACACTACCTCAAAATAGGAAGAAAATAATGTGACTTGTTTTAGAAACTTCATTGTTTTAACATTTTTCAGTAGTCTTCCCAAGATTACTTTGTCAGGATATCTCTTATCTTCATCACATTCTACTTTGTATCACATGCTATCATATAGTCTATTAAATATACAAGTTCATATTGATTCCCTCTATTACATGGTAAGTTCCTTGAAGGCACGGACTATATAATTTTTCAACAACATATCCCCTATATTTTGCCACAGTGTTTAAAAGTATTTATTGAGGGCACCTCTAGGTGGTGCAGTGAATAGGGCCCTGGAGTCAGGAGGATCTAAGTTCAAATCCAGCCTCAGACCCTTGACACTTACTTGTTGTCTGACCCTGGGCAAGTCATAGATAGATGGATGGATGGATGGATAGACAGACAGAAAGACAGGAAGATAAATGAATGAATAAAAAAGCAAATAAATAAATAAACAGATTAATTAATTTAAAAACATGTTTAATGAACTGAACAGAGATATGTGTCCTAATGAAAAAAAATGCAAGCAAAGACTTTCAACTTCACATTTGACACATCCAAGCCTCAACAAGTGACTAAATCTAAATTTTTATTTCATTTGCCAGACTGGGCAAAAAAGATAATTGTTGGGTAGTTAGGTATCATTTTATAGCACAGAAAAACAAACCTATTAATTTCTTAATGGTCCTGCTACTTTAATATTAACATAGCCTCTACTTTCACAACAATATTTCCATTAATCATCATATTACCATTTAATATAATATAGGGTAGTTTCCATATAGAGCAGATACATTCATATACTTATGCAACTTAAAATAGAAAGCTGAAAAAAATCATGATGAAGATATACCTTGAGAAAGAAATTTTCAAATGAAGCAGTTTTTCTTTTCTTTTTTAAGTTAGCCAGTTAAAAATTCTCAATAGAGGGAAAGTAGAAAGGGAGAAGGGTTAGAGACAGGACAGCAAAAAAAAAAAAAATTAGAAATTCTTATTTATTCATTAGATATAAATGTGACTTCTGTGACTAACTTCAACTAATAAGGTATTTTTGTTTAAAAAAGACAATAAAAACTAAACACAAACCACCTTCTACGTGAATTTTTAAAAATATTTTTACCCATTAAACAGAGAAATCGCTAGGCTGCTACCAAAAATGCCAATTTGTGCCTGTTGAACAATATATTGAAGGTCACCATTATCTGTTATACATAGATATATGGCATGAATTGTAATCAAGAGCAAACTACATGACATCCTATCATGAGACTCTATTTTATTCACATTAAAATTCTTAGTTCAAAATTTCTAAGGACACATTATTTTTGAAGTTTTTGTTATTTTTCGGTAATAGAGACAATTACAATATAGTCTTGTGAAGAGTTTTAGGAATCTCTATTAATTCTGTAAGGCCTTTACCATGATGGTCCACTAGAAGATATTTTTAAAGACTTCCTCTAATATTGTTTTCCCATCATTTTGCCTTCCCTTCCTTCTTTCTTTTTTTTTCTGCCCCTTTCACTTTCTTCTTCTCTTCCTTCTCCCCTCCCCCCTTCCAGGAGGAAAAGAGCTCTTCACTTTACTTGGACTAAACAGGGATTTCATGTATTTATTGGAAAACAGCTTCAGTATGTGTGTTCAAAGTCCTTTTTAATTCTGAGAGACTGGTATTCAACTTCCATAGCAGATAACAGGAGAATATGTGATGTATAATTATCCTGGAATCAAAAGCATCTTCAGCAGAATTAAAAACTAGGCAGAAACCGTCACAGGAGAATTGATGTGAGCTACCAATTCCCAGCAGCAATTACAACAGGTTAGAGGACAGTTTGATAGCTGTTTACATGGAATCAAAAAGAAGAGGCTCTCCAAATCTAACCACATTTTCAGGAAATGTTCCAGGAGAACCTCAAGTGGATAGAGCATATCCTTGAAATCTGCACCATATAGAAGCATATTAGGACATCCAACTGGACATACAGATATTTTCTGTAATTCTAGATATGCAAAGAAAAATAGTTAAATAATATATATAACTTAAGTATGCTTAGAGAAAGTAGAATTTGAGAAAAGATACCAGACACTAACAATATCTAAGTTTAAATCGTGAAGAATGTGAATTTCAGAGTTTTTGGTAAACAAAGTCTAAGTGGACATTTTCAAATTAAACAACGTTTGTTGAGATATAATTCTAAGTCAGAAAGATTCATCTTTCTGAGCTCAAGTCTGGCCTCAGACACTTGCTTTGTGATCTTGGGCAAGTCACTTAACACTCACTGTTTGCCTTCAGTTTCCTCGTCTGTAAAATGAACCAGAGAAGATCAGGGCACACCACTCCAACACCTTTGCCAAGAAAACTTTAAATAAGCTCATGAAGAGCTGGACATGACTGAAAATGATTGAACGGCAACAATTCTAAGTATTCAACTCGATTCTTCATTTAGTCTACCTTTTGATGAAGAGATAATTCATTTTCTCACCAAAGCCAGCCATAGTAACTTTACCCTGGATTTCATTCCCTCCATTTTCTGCAGATTGATTCTTTAATTATCCCTCCTCTAATCCCCATGAGGCAGCACGTCCAGAGTAGATTTAGTCCTGGGCCTGGATTTAGGAAGATTTGAGTTGGAATGTGGCTTTAGGCACTTAACAGCTCTGTTAACTGTAGGCAAGTTACTTAAATTCCTTTAGCCTCAATTTTTGCATTTGTAAAATGGGGATGAGAGCTTCTACCATGCAGGGTTGTTATGAGAATTAAAGGCGATAATATTTGTAAAAAGCACTTAGCACAGTGCCTGGAATATTTTAGTCACTCTATAAAAGCTTATTCCTTTCTCTTGTCTTCCCCATTTTCTAATATTTAGTCTCACCCCTAACTATAAGTAGATCATCTCCCTGCTTCCCACAAATATGCCTAGGGCTCCCTATCCTTAACAACCCTCCATTCAACCTTACCATTCCCTGAAGCGATTATTCAATATTCTTCCTTTCTTTTATAGCCAAATTCCTAGAAAAATCTTTCTACCTCCATTGCCTCTTCTTCCTTTCTGCTCACTTAATTTTCAATTACTAGCAATTTGACTTTTGACTTCATGATTTAACTGTAACTGGTCTCCCCAAAGTTACAAATCATTTCTGTTGTCAAATCTCAGTCTTTTCACAGTACCCATCTTTCTCCACCTCTCTGCTGGATCTGATATTGTTGGCCACCCACTTCCTCTTGGATATTCTCTCCTCTTTGAGTTTTTGTGACACCATTCTCCTCTTGCCTATCCCTCAAGTCCTTGAGTCTTTTTTGGCTGGTTTATAATCTATATCATGACCCCTAACTAGACTGTCCTGGACTCTCTGCTCTCTCTATGTGCACTTATTTGATAACCTCTTTAGCTCTAATGAGTTCAATCATCTCCATACAGATGGATCCTAGATCAATATGGCCACTCCTATTCTCTGTCTTCTGCTCCATTCTCATATTATCAACTGAATATTTCTTAACAGATGCCTTGTAAGCATCTAGAATTCAAACACATTCAAAGCAAAAACTCATTTTCTTTTCCCTCAAACTTGTTCCTTTTAAGAACTTCCCTCTACCTTCCTTCTAGTTACTGAGTTTCCAAAGATCAAATTACCCTATAGTAAATCATCTTTAAAGACTGGTCAAGTCTCTTCCACAACATCGTTTACATCCATTTTATTCCCTTCACTCCCATATTCACCATCTTTATACAAGCCCTCTTGACCATTCATGGGCAGTCTCCTAATTTGCCTCCCCATCTCAGTATTCTCTGCTCTCCCACTTATGTCACACAGCTGCCATATTGGTGATTTTCCTTATATATAAATCTGGTCTTGTGACAGTTTAGGTAGAGTCAAAGGACCGCACCTGAGGATCTAGAGGGCCACATGTGGCCTGGAGGCTGCACTACCACTGAAAACTGGCCATCTTGTTATTTGCTCACACATGACATTTCATCTCCTATCTGTTCCTGACACATGACATTCATTTTCCAAGTTTCATGTCTTTGCACAGGATGCCCTCTCCCTGGGTCTGTCCTTGTCTCTTGAAGATTCTTTCAAAGATTACCTCAAATACCACCTCTTGGTTTAATCCATTTCTTACCATTCCCAGCGACACCAGACTCCCCTATAAATCCTCTGATAGGTGTTTTGTATATATTTTTCAGTAGAGGCAGTCTGTGTTCAAAATTTATATCCTACCTCTGAAAAATACTGGCTGTTACCCTAGGAAAGTCCCTTATCTCTCAGTGTTCTAAGAATTCTCTAAGAATGTTAGTTTGCAGAAATGAGGCTGACTTGCATAATGAAGGCAGTTTCCTCATTTGGAAAATTCCCACATCAGTGAAATCACATATCTAGCACTCTCTGCTTATTTTGTATAAATTTATTCTGTATATATTTATGTATGTACATGTCTCTCCCAAAAGGATTTAAGTTGATTGAGGGCAAAGACCATCTTTGCATCTTAGGGTTCTGGCACATTGTTGTAGTTGGTTCATTGTTTGAGTCATGCCCAACTCTACATGACCTCATTTGGGGTTTCTTGGCCAAGATACTGTGGTGATTTATCATTTTCTTCTCCAGATCATTTTACAGATAACATTACCGAGGCAAACTGGGTTAAGTGACTTGTCCAGTGTCACACAGTCAGTAAGCATTTGAAGCCAGATTTGAACTCAGAAAGATGAGTCTTCCTGGCACTTTATCCACTTTAGCCACCTAGCTGCCCTTGCACATAGCAGGGGCTTAATAAAAGTTATTGTATTCATCTTCACTGGAGATGCTCAAATAGAGGCTAGATGATCATTCTTGAAGATGATATTGAGGGGATTCTTGGTCACATATGATCTAGACAAGGTTGCCTTTGAGATTCTTGTAGCTATGAGACTCTTTGACTTGGTGATTTCCATTAGCCCAAAGTGATTTTTCTGTCCTCTCAATTTTCACATCTCTGTGTTTTTAATACTTGACCACATTCTTCGTATTACAATTATTTGTTTTTATATCTTTTCTGCAATTTTAGATTATAACTTCCTTGAGGCCAGAGTTTATGTTTTATTCCTCTTAGATTTTCCTGTAGTTCTCAGTTATGTTGTGGGCCATTAAATTTTAACATGTTTTGAATTGAACTGAAGGATATATTTAACTGAATTGAAAAAAAATAATCAAAAACATATATAGCCCCTATGATATTGGTAATGAATATAAAGTAGGAAATAATATCCATCAAAATTTTGAAACTTAGGATACATGGCACAAATTTCATGCATCACTTTTTCACAGATTATTTTCCTCTTAGCTCGTCCTGTTTCTTATTTTTCAAAGTGAGCATTTTAAACTACCTCCAGTGGAACACTTTAATTACTCAAAGATGCTAATTATCTTACCCTCTTAAGCTTTCCTGTAAAGGAGCTTTTCTTCTTAAGGATTATAAAATCAACACCAGTGATTGGGTCTTTGTCCCCCCAAGACAAGAGGCAGCCTGGAGTGTAATTCAGAATGAATTATTGAAAGGCAGCATGGGGCAGTGGGCAGAATGACAGATTTGGAATCATATGACCTGAATTTAGATCAGTGGTCTACTATTTCCTAATTATGTGACTTGGGCAAAACACTTGAGATCTCCAGGCTTCAGTTTCCTTATCTATAAAAATGAAGTGGTTGGATTTTGAGCAGAAGAGTGACTTGGGTGGATGTGTCCATAAGGAAGTTGAATGTGTTAACAGCCAGAAGTATGGCACCCCAAATTCCCACACCCCCTTAATAACCCCATCATTCACTCCTAATTCCTTTAACAAGGACCAAAGTATTGCATTCCATAATTAGATATAGGACTATGAAAATGCAAATACTAAACCCACAGGACTGGTAACATAAACCAAATGATGAAAACTGAAATTGCCAAACCCATCTCCTTTCTACCTATACCCTCTCACCCTTTGAAATAGTTAACATTTTCCCCAACAAATACAGAAATGTAATACAACACTACCCACATTACAACACTGTTCCATGGTAAAATATACTTACTAGTAGATAAAAGAAAATACCAGTTTAAATGCCTTACATTTTACATTCATGCATTCATTTTATATTGAAAGTCTACATGATAGTTGAGTATATCACAATACCACTACCAACAGCTGTTTTTCCTGTCCTGTTAATTCTGGCTTTAAATTGATGTATGTCAACTGCAGGGCATATGGTTAAAATTCTAGTTGAAAAATAGAACATTTCAAATGAGTTGAATTTTAAGTCTCCAGGGTATGGAGTGAATAAATAAGAGATTTTCTCCAAATAGTCCTGCCATCTGGTGGACTACAAAGCTAATAGTATACTATCTCAGCATTACTAGAAGTATAAGAAAAGTTCAGGGAAATTCTGAAATGACTTAGTAAAACAAATTCATCATGGGAAAAATAGTAAATGACATTTAGCGTTTTAAAGTTGATATAACATTTTGCATACATGATCTAACAAGAGCCTCACAATATTCCCATGAGACAAGAAATGTAGACATGATTAACTCTATTTTATAGATGAGGAAAGTGATGCTCAGAACAGTTAAATGATTTGGCTAAGGTCATATGCCTAGCTAGCGTCAGAAGCAAAATTTGAACTCCACTTTACCTGACTCAAAATATAACAATCTATTTGCTGCACCACGATTCCTCTGAAAAGAAACACAAGTCCTATGTATACAGGAACAAATATTTTTAGTGGCATATCAGATGAAAGAAGTCAGTTTTTCTAAAGCCCATCAATGTTGTTTAAAGTCACAGAGAAGCTGTGAGCTAGAACTGACCAAAAAGGTTATGCCCACTTTGAAGGAAAGGATAACTGGAATGAGGGGCATTGGGTAATTATTGAATATATGCTACGTAAAATTTCATGGTGCTTTAAAATGAAATCTATTTTCTTTTTCTTCCACCATGTGAAATTTTACATGTGCTTGCAGATGATGTCCCTCTATTATTATATTTAACTGTCTTAATTTGTTACAAAAAGACTCTAAGGAATTGAGTGTAATCTCTATTGTACAAAAAACAAAATATATCAATGAACTTTTAAAAAAACTGTACATTGCGTGACTAAATACTATAATCAATTCAAAGATTAAGTGAGGTCCTTTCATAATTTCTTATTTGTGTAATTGCTTTAAAAAAGAAGGGAAAACACAGAGAATTCTAAATACAAAGTGAAAGCAAATTAGATTCTGATGACTATTTTACCAGCCCCTCCCCTCCCCCCACATAAGCATAACTTTTTTTTTTTTTAAACAGACATGACTTGAATTCAAAGCACAATATTCCTCAGGACACACTTAATTGTGTGAAGATGAACTAGCAGAAATGATAGAAGAAAGTATTTAAAACATAAAGAAAAAGCTTTTAAAACACTTTCCTAGAGTATAAGTAGCTGCATGATTATTTGATTATGATTTGTATTCTTATATACACACACATATGTGTATGTATGTGAATAGATACATAGGCACAGAGATAGACATATATATTTGGGGAATTTCACAAGCCTAAATATTGTTAGCATGAAATAATATTTAGTAACAATCCCCTGTTTATAAAGATGCTTATACATTTAAATTACGATGCACTGTTTACTTGAACATAAAATTTAACTGAATATGTTTAAAGCAGACATGTATTTCTCATCGTGTAATCTAGATTTAATTAAATATATTCATTAGTTATTATAATGTACAATTTAATGTTAAAGAGAAAAATAATGTCAGTTGTCAATGATACTCTTTGTAAGTATATTCCATTGAGTTAATTTCACGAAAAGAATGAAATCTTAAATGTCCTCCCCACCAAGCTCAAACGTTTAGAACTTACGGCTCCCACTGTGCTCATAATCTATTCTTTTCCTTACCTGAAATATATTACGATATAGTTTACTAAAACTGAAAATACAACACATCCATGGCATTAGAGAATTGGTTGGCCACTTAAGGGATTCTAAATTCAAATTTCATGACCTGTGGGAGATATAAAACCTCAAATAATTTTAAAGTGATGTTAATATTTCCTAGCTTTCTCTCTAATTATGTTCTTTTTGTTTACCAACATAATTTCCTCCTGCTCCATATGCAAATTAAACTAATATACCATAATACAAAAGCAAGTTTTCTGCTCTAGACACATAGACTCCTAATAGATCCCAAAAGTGTTTTATGCCACCAGATCTTCTGTGTATAGGAAAATTGAGAACAAATATAGTATTTTGCAGTTCATTTCAGCTTTTCAATATTGCTTATGAATGGAGGTAAATCAAAAAAAGAAGTATGAATTCAACCTCTAAACCACATTCTCTATCAGTAACTCACTTTGCTGGTTTATTTTGTCTGTAATTCTTGCCATATTTGGGGGGGGGAGGGGGAAGGTGGCCCTAGTTGGTGGAGATTAACATGAGACAAAACACACTGTTTTTCAAGAAGAGGAATGAGAAATAAATGTTCTGAGATAAACCTGGGGACATATCAAGATGGGCAAAAACAAAAGAAAGGATATAGATACTGAAAATGAGGGTGTTTCGATTTCTAGAATCTCAAGTCTACTATGAAATAGTTGTTTGACCTTGCCAAGTCATTTCATTTCGTTGGGTCTTAGTTATCTCACCTGTAGCACGAAGAGGTTGGATTAAATGGAAACCCTAAAGAACTCTTCTAGCTCCAAAATCCAGAGCATCATAAAAATCTATGACTTAGAGATAGAGGTTGGAAATGATCTAGTCACTCCCTCAATTGCGGCAAGGCCCAGAAGGGTTAAATGATATGAATAAGGTTATACAGCTATATAGAATCAAGGTTCCCTATTTTCCCCAAACAGGGATTAATTTTCCCTAAAAGATGACAAGCTGTCCCTGGTTCCTGCCTCCCTTCATATAGTTTCCTGGTTATATTAGGGCATAAAAGTCCCAATGCACCTCCATCTTGCTATACGTCTAAAGACCATTTGAATCATCATACTCTGATGTGCTCACCAGACCTGTTTCCACATGAAGACTGTGGATGGGGCCCACTGTATCCTTGATACATATCCTTCCTATGCCATGGAAAAGTAAACCTCTTTTGTAAAAACTGTTCAGTGATTTCTGAGTGTCTCATTTCATCTCTGAAACTGAATCAGTAGGGCATTCCTATTAGGGCCCTCCTAACAGACCGGCTGCATCTGATAGATCTGGCATTCAATCTCAATTCCTCTGAGTCCAAGTCCAATATTCATTTTGCTTACAGCACACTGAGGGAATTTTATGTGTATTTCCAGGTTTTCAAAATTTTTAAATAGCAACTATGCGAAGAGAAAAGGTTAAGATGATTAGAATTAATTTGAAGAAGACAATAACTGCATGGAAACACTGAAGTGAGAGGCAGGAGACTGAGGTTGTGGTCCTTTTATATATCACTAGATACTTGTATCATTGTGAAGTAATTAAACTTTTTTGAGTCTTCATTTTCTCATCTATAAAAAGTTAAGGCAAAGGGATCAATGGACCTCTTAATAATATGATTCCCCTGGTTTCCTAAGAAATGAGAAATTATAAAACACTTAAACAGTCTGCTAAACAAAGTAATGTAAGTGGCACTGTTCCTTTTTACAGATGATGAAACTGAGGCTAAGAAATAATAATTTGACAGAGTCCCAAGGCTAGAAAAGCATCAGAGGAAAAATATAAACCCAGGTCCCCTTACTCTGAGTTAAGGTCTCTCTCCCTTAGATTATCCTACTGCTAGAGATCCATTTCTCTTTATAATTTTATACACACACACACACACACACACACACACACACACACACACACACACACACACACAGAGTTAGCTAGCCAACCAACCAAAAGGCTTGACTATGTGGTGAGCATTATGTTAAATGCTAATATTACAAAGAGCAAGAAAGAGTCCCTATTCCCTGAAGGAGTTCACATTCTAATGGAGGGAGGAGACTCTCCCTCCCTCATGTATGTATATACGTGAATATGTGTACATGTATAAATATGTATATACACATGTATATATGTACATGCACATATGTATATGCAATGTAGACATATATGTGGAAGGAGGGAGGGATGGAGGAAGGGAGACAGAAAAAGAGAGAGAGAAAAGTAACCTGAAAGTTGTACTTAGTCCTACAGGTTAGAGGTTAGACCAAAAGGCATAAATCACAAGGTAGCTTTTCATTTAACATAAGGAAATATTTTTCTAATCATTAGAGTTGTCCTAATATAAGAGTAAAAAGCATGATGGAATTGGAAGTGGGGCTAAATAAAGGACATTTAGTTCTCTGTCATTTGTTGATCTGTCATTTTGAGTCCTTGTAACCCCATCTGGAATTTCCTTTATGGAGTGCTTTGCCATTTCCCTCTCCAGCTCAGTTTACACATGAGGAAACTGAGGCAAATAGGGTTAAGTGACTTGCCCAGGGTCACATGGCTAATAAGCATCTATGGCTAAACTCAAACTCAGTAAGATGAGCCTTCCTGACTCCAGGCCCACGCTCTATCCACTGTACCACTTATCTTCCCTTTCCTTGTCTGAGATCTTCAAAGAGCTTATTGAGAATGCTAGAAAGGAGAACTCTTATCCGGTATGGGTCAGAAGAGATCCTGCTGAGGTCCCTTCCAGTACTGGGATTCTGTGATTCTATGATGCACTTGGGTCAATTTAATCTTATGCATGGCCATGGCTGAGGGTCTCCAGCAAATGTTTTACACCAATTTCCTGTGGTTTGGTTCATTACAATCAGCTATTGTATTGTGTGAGTCTGACAGTGCTATATAAATGGAAACCTTTATTATTTTGATAACAGTAGCTAATGACTTATTGGGCAAGATACCATTTATAACAATCCCCCAAAGCATTTCAAAATTACATTAAATTGTAGGTAGATTGATGCAGGCTAGCTAAAAGAGAAGACTTGTTTGGCCTTAATAATTGTTTAACATTGCAACAAGTTATGGAATATCTTTCTGGTTCATCTTTAATAGCAGAATAATTACTTGTCAGCATGAGATAGGATGGTAAAAATTCATAATTTCCCAGAGGTGAGTAATTCTTGCATATAAATCCTAGCCAAGTTATGTGACAATTTTATTCTACTACCTTTTTTTTATGCAACAATGAGGCTAATTCTGCAGTAAAATTCAGATACAATAAACAGTTGCGGTGGGGTGCAGCTAGGTGGCTCAATGGATAGACTACTGATGTTCCTGAGTTCAAAATAGGACTCAGACAATGACCAGCTATGTGACCCTGGTCAAGTGACCTAACTGTGTTTGCCTCAGTTTCCTCATCTGTAAAATGAGTTGGAGAAGGAAATGGTAAACAACTCCAATATCTTTGCCAACAAAACCCAAAATGCGGTCCCAAAGTGTCAGATATGACTGAATTGATGAAGCAATAACAATTAGGCCCTTCATCCAATAAAATGTGTAACTTGTTAAAATAATACTTAATTCTGAAAGGTAAAAATTGCCTTTTTTAGATGTTTAAATAATATCCCCCAGTATAATAAACAATATCAGACTAGATTTCCCAGATAATAAGAGGTTCTGAGACCTCTAGCATGCTAATTTCATATCAGTTTTAATGAACAAAAGTTTATGCTATGGCTAACTATTAGCACACAATAAGAATTTGCTCCCAACCAGTGCTGTTTCATCAGCCATGACTGGTTGCCAATATTAAACCACTGAAGGAAATCCTCTCCGTTACTAAATCCCTTGCACCAATTAGAAATGCAGCTATAGATAGAAGGAGCTGCAGTTGACTGTACCCAATTAAGGCCTAATGAGTAGAAGGCAAAGGGTGTTGGAAACCATCAGGCAGTCCAAGATGTTTTTCTTTAAGGTTAAGCTAGAAGTTAAATAATGAGGCCAGCATAAAGGTAAAGAGAATAATGTCGAGTCCTTTGACTTGATTAGCCTAAAGCTCTTTTTTCCTATTTCTCCCACAAAAGATGATATGACTTCTGTAAATGGATTCAACAGATGGTGAAAAAGGAAATGGTGTCTTGTTGCTATTACGTGCACTGTACAATAAGGAACACAGTATTACACTGCTGCTTGTGCTAGAGAGTCAATATCCTGTCAAGTAAAGGCTTAGACCAGTCACAGCTAGTCTGCCATAGGAAAATTAATGGTACTGTAGATAATAATAGACTTTGCAAAGAATTTAGAAAATATAAGTATAGCTCTGATTTTCTCCATTCATGAGAATTTTCTAAAAAATAAATGTTAACACTTTCATGCTTTCAATTCACTGCTAAAATTACATGATGTTTTACAATATAAATTTGCTTATTCATGTTAAGACAAAATATATTTTTAAAAAAAAATTAACTTGAAAAGTATATTTAGATCATTCCTGAGAGAAAATTCCAGGAAATCTGGCTAGAATGAAAAGATTAGAATTAATGTCTATACATTTTAAGCTTCTGTATCTCCTGCTGCTACTAATTATGATATATGAATGTCTGCCGAATATGCGTGCTCTGGGATAAATAGGCCTCAGGGAAACAAGGAAAGGCAAAACAGAGAAAATAAAGAAAATAGATGTCGTGCAATAATGGATAAAGACAAAACAACAATAACAACGAAAAAACCTCCACAAAAAAATAAAAATGGAAGGAAATTCGAATGAGCTATCTTGTAAAATTGACAGAGCTGATGGGGAAAAGGCCATTGTGACTATGCAAAAGCATGTAGTGGGACTAAAATTCCCCAAAGGAGGGCACTGATTGGCACAATCCATTGTTTAGTAAGATAATTTCAGAATGTCAGAATAGGCAGACTTCCAAACGAAAACAAAGGCATTGATTCTGTTACACCAAGGAAGTAGCATCCTTGGAGATAATGAGGTGCACAGGGAGAAGATTCACTGAAGGAAGACCAAGGAATCTGAGAAGCTCCTAGCGTGAACATTGATTTTTCAGTTTGAAGTGTTAGCCATTATAGACCAAGAACAAGACATTGGGAGGAGGTGAAATGGCATGAAGTAATTAGATTCAGCAGCTGCTCAAGAGGTTGGAGATGATATAAAAGAAAAGCCAAATCACCTTAGAGAAGGAAGGGAAAAGAAGAAAGTGAAAATAATAAAAATATGTCTTTGGATATTGGGAGATGCTAGGGAAAAAATGTTTCCTCATACCCCTCTCATCTCAAGAAAAAATATGTAAAACATACTTTCAGCATATGAAAAACATTGCTATTAAAAAAGAATACTAGAATAATATAACAGGACATATTCTATAGGATTCAATGCTTTCCTGCTTACCTCTGAGAATTACTTTATATCTCTGTGTGAATTTGTGTACACACACACACACATATATCAAATATGTATACAATGTATAAAACCATTTCTGAAAGGTTAGCAGGAAAGCACTAAAAACTGGGGTCGAGGGGAGGGAGATATGGGGATTGGAATAGACTTCCTGTACAGGATGACACTTCTTGAAGGAAGGTAGGGATTCCCTGAGCAAGTCACTTAATCCTGTTTGCCTCAGTTTCCTCATCTCTAAAATGAGCTGGAGAAGGAAATAGCAAACCCTACCAGTATCTCTGCTAAGAAAACTCCAAATGGAGTCAAAAAGAATCAGATACGACTGAAATGACTGAACAGGAAAGGATTCTAAAAAGGTAGAAGAGAGGAAATGTGGTCTTCCAGGTGTGAGAAACAATATGTGCAAAGACACATGAGACAGCAGGAACCACAGGTCAGGTTGGCTAGACCATAGAATGTGTGGTGGAGATGGATAGGAAACAAACCTGAAAAGGAAGGGTGAAGCCAGAAGACGTAGGGCTTTAAAAGTTACAGAACAACCAAAGTTTGTCTTTGATCTTTGAGACAAGAGGCAAACATCGGGGTATCCTACAAGGTGCTTTATGATCACTCTGGCCACTGGAGAAAGGAGATAAGGGATACAAGGAGACCTATTGTTACCATAATTCTCTAGGCAAGAAGAGCCGAAAGGAAGAATAAGTGAAAAAGACCTATAAAGGAGATCATTTTGTTTTGTAAACCCACCCTTCTTCCTAACTTTCCTTTATCTATGGAGGACATTATCATCCTGGTATTCTTCTAAGATATGAAATAAGAAGTCATCATTTTTGAATCAAAAATCCAAAGACAAATGTTCTGTGAAGTTTGGCTTCTGTCAAAGGGCTGCACTTGAGGACCTAGAGGGCCACAAGTGGCCTCAAGGAAGCATTTTCTGAACCTCAGTTTGTTTCTTCTGTACAAAAAGTATAATAATATTTGTGTGATCTACATCATAGGGTTGCTATATAAAAAATATATTTAATACAGAAAGTGTTACATAAATCTGAGTCATCAACATTTCTACCTGACAAATCATGAAATCTGTGTCTCTACACAAGACCAATGGAAACCTTTCAACTGAATTTACCTTTTAGTTTCCTAAAAGAATGACTCAGTTCAAGGAAAAAGAAAATCAAAAGACAGGCTTGGTTAATTGCCTTGGCTGTCAGTTCAGTTATGCAAGTTGAAAGACTTGAGTGTATAGATATGGATTGAATTCATCATGAAAATACTTGTCCCTTGGGTCCAAGAAGAGTAAAAAAAAAATGTAAATCCTTTTCTTTAATGATATTAGAAATTAGGGTTGTAGAAAGCTTAAATGTACCATTGGAGATGGCTGCTATGCTGGTTGGTTTTGACATGGTGATTCTGTTCTTTTCTTTTTCATTCATTCACTCATCTATTTATCTTTTGATTTATTTTCGTTAAAAGGTAGAGCTCCTTGGGTAGGAGGGGGGAGGACTATATTTGGAAATGAAGATGATACAAAAACAAAAGATACCAACAAATTAAAAAAACAAACAAGTTGCTCATAATAAGTATCTTTCTTGTCAGTCTTTAGAATTGGACTGTAAACTCATGGGAAGGGAGAGATGCTTTATTTTTATACAGGTACCTCCATCACTGTGGGGCTTGTTGCTTGAATGATTCTTAGAAAATGGTTTTGATTTGAAATAATTAAGGATATTTATATCAACTAGAAGAAGTCACCCTAACATATAACTCCAGGAAAAATCTACAACATGTACTAATTAACTGAGAAAATAAAAGCAATTTGTGATTTTTTCTAAGTGGAAGAAGCTTCCTTGATTTTTCTAACTAAAGGACCTCCCTTCACCAACACCATTTACAACTATTACATGATAGGTAAGTCATAGGAAGGTGCACAAAGGAAGAGACACAGAAAGGTCAAGTAACTTTCTCAGGGTCACACAGCCAAGAAGTGTGAGAGGTAGTATGTGAACCCAGGTCTTCCTGATGACATATCTATCACTGTCTCCTATGCATGATGGAGCGCTTCTATAAGAAAATATATTTTGAAAAATCCTTTGAATGTAATTTGGGGTGATCATTATATCTCCTTTATTAAAAACGTTCTCACTCATTCTCTCACTCCCTCTTCTAAGAAAAATGCCAGAAATGGCATTTAAAAGTGAACTCTTTCTTTCACTAAATTGGTAGAACATATATATGTGAACTATAATACCCTATAACCAAGTCTATCTGTATTGTAACAGATAAATGAAATGTGTGCAAACACAAATTACTTAGGATGCATTGTATATTACATTTCGGATTCCCTTCACGCAACAGTATTTATACTGATATGAATCTACTAAGGCAAAATCTGAAGTAAACAGAATAAATATTCAAGGGAATCCAAAAGATTAGTTCAAGTCCCAGAGAAGTGCAGACACATAATACAAGCAATGAATCAAAAGTTGCAAAGAAATCAACTGAGCTCCAAGACCATAGGAGTTCTTGGGTAAGCTGATGTCATTTGGTCTTTAGTCAATTCAGTTAGTAAGAGTTTGGAATGAACCTTTTGCTTCTTGCTTATGAGAGGATTTTTTTTAAAAAGTATGCCAAGTTGGCAGAATGAGAGAATTCCAGGAGAATGTGTTTGCTGATTTTGGGGGAGTTTCACAAACCCCTTAAAATATGCCTTGGAGAAATTAAATAGCAACACAAAATTTCAACTTTAAGGGCAACTTTAATTTAAATTTCATGGAAGAAGTGAGAATATTTCCCCCCTTTGTATCTCCTCATTTGTTTTATCCAAGTCAACATACATAGGCAAATGGCTTTTCAATGTTGTTCTTTCTTCATGTTTTTATTCTCCTAGTTTTTTATAGCAAGATTCGACTCTGCGATTATCAAATTTGTATGTGCATTATAACATATATTTCATAAGTTAAAGGAAATGACATTGTTGTGAGACTGAAAGGAATTGTATCTAAGACCGAAATGCAGTAATACTTTCACACATATGATACACACTCTTAACTTCAGATAGTTAAATTAATCCTAAAGCAATACTAAAATTTACTGATGTCAACTCAGAAATCATAAATAGGAATATGTGCTCCGATTCTAAAATACAGTCCGTTGTAGTATGGGAATGGTAACTGTTACTTGCTCTAGCTTGTTGGTAGAACGAAAGAGCAGGTCTAATTTTGGCTGGAGTACCTAAAAGTTTTTAAATGACTTTATCCCTCAGTAGAGTAGCCTAGATGTCAAGTCTACACTGACCTCAAAACCTGGATTACCAACTATGCATTCTCACTTGAACTAATCATAAACAAATATTTCTGTCCTCATTCCATTTATTGCTTCTTGAAGCAGCAATGGTCCTCCTGTTACAATTTATAGTGGTCTTTAATTATGTACTGAGACCTGATAACTGGCCATTAGATGAACGATAGTAACTGACTGGTAGCTGATGGAACCACAGAGATGACAGCCACTCTTACCAGCTGCCATTCTTTCTCCTACTAATGCACCCTTTGCCCCAGATAAACAAAAGGAAATAAATTTCAATATTACATTTGAAAATAATTTACCAGGATACATAGTTCTCCCACTTGGTCAATAAATTCCTCTCATCTATCTGCTGGCGAAGAAAATGAATTATTTATGATTTTAATCCTTCTAATTACTTAGCTTGCAAATAATACCACCAATTTGGAAATCAGCGTTTCTGTACTGTTAATATACATCTATGTCTAAATATTTATTAATGAATAAATACTTCAATTATTTCAATAAACACTTGACACATATACCACAATCTAATAATGTATTTGACATATAAAATCAATGCATTTTCTAGACTAATGGGATATGAGGGATGAGGGAGAAAAAGAAATCAAAGATGTCCCAAGTTACAATGACATTCCACAAATCTTTAACTGCTGTAGCACTTCTCATAATATCTGGTCCCTGTAGTTCTACAACTTTTTTACTATATGTATAAAGATGTGGTTTTACTACATACACTTTTGTAAAGTAAAATTCTTCTTGACTCCAAGAATGTAAATGAATTAATATTATTTAAAACAGAATATATGTTTGCAGTACATATTTATATTTAACTACTATTGAAGTATATCTCCCCTTGGGATCCAGGGGAACCCAGGGAGAATCTTGCTCACCGGTTGGTCCACAGTAGGGATCGATAACGTCAGAGATTGGCTGAAAATGAAACATTGTTGACTTAAACCTTTCTAAAGGAGTCTACCTGCCAAAAAAATGACTCCCAGAAAAAAAAAAAGTTAATCTTGCTTTAAGTAGAATTTGTACCAAGACCTCTAGGTCCCTCACAAAGGTTACATGATCAATAAACAACATTCTGCAGAAATTTAGATCCAGTGGGTTGTTTTTTTGTTTTTTGTTTTTTGAGGGGGGAGTCAATTGGGATTAAGTGACTTGCTCAGGTTAGTGTCAAGTGTCTGATGCTGAACTTGAAAACTCAGGTCCTCCTGACTCAAGAACAGGTGCTGTGTCCACTGTGCCATCAAGCTGCTTCAAGTAAGTGGTATTTTTCAAAAGAGAGGGAAAAGTACATAAAAGGGGAGTCAAACAGGGAGAATCACATGTCTGAGGATAGCATTTGCCATGCAGTTGGCAGGTATTATCAGGTGCTAAAGGGTAGAAAAAGACAGATGACCATACAGTTATTTTTACAACTGTTACGTGGGCCTGTTTGATCCAAGACACAAAGAAGAGAAAAAAATTCTTAAAGAATGTTTCATAATTACTGCTTGTATTATTTATACATGGACATCAAATTTGTTTTACAATAGTGATTTGAGATCTTCTGTTACATAGGATCCTTATATAGTTTTTCTCCATTATATTAATATGAAAGATCTATATTCTTATACAATCTTTGTGCAACAGGAAGCTTATTCCACCTCTCCTAAAGAATCTGTGTTAGCTGGAAACTAAATAATCTATTCCTAAAGAATGAGTGGGTTAAACAAGAAATCATAGAAAAAATCAAGGGCTTCATTCAAGAGAATGACAATAATGAGACAACCTACCAAAACTTATGGGATACTGCAAAAGCAGTTCTGACGGGAAGCTTTATGTCATTGAATGCCTACATGAATAAAACTGAGAAAGAGGAGATCAATGAATTGGGCATGCAGTTGAAAAATTTAGAAAAAGAACAAATTGGAAATCCCCAACTAAATACCAGATTACAATACTGAAAACCAAAGGACAGGTTAATAAAATTGAAATTAAGAAAACTATTGAACTAATAAATAAGACTAAGAGTTGGATTTATGAAAAAACCAATAAAATTGATAAACCTTTGGTCAATTTTATTTAAGAAAAAAAGAATCTCAGTTAGCATCTGGAAAGCTTAAGTCTTGGGAATAATAACCTAAAATCAAACATCTGGCATATGTTAACTGTATATTACTTCTTGCTTTCACTCTTAAAACCTGTCAGTAAGCTCTCTTGGGTGCTTATATATATAAGAGAGCATGTATGTACATATGAATGTATGCACATATGTATGGATGTGTATATATACCTATATGTGTGTATATGTGTATATATGTATGTATGTGTATATATGTATGTGTTTATGTATACATATATATGCTTCAATTTCCTCCTTGTTAGCCAGTGTTGAGTAGTCAAGAACAAGTATAATTCACATTCTCTTCCACTTCTATTAATGAATGTGCTTAATTATCCCAAAATGTGGACTAAAAGTGGTGATAGCAAATAACACATTGCCTACTACACATTAAATGCTTAATAATATGTTGACTGACTGACTGACCAATCACAATCATGGAATTACTCCAAAAGAAGGGCATAACTTGAATATACATAAAAAATGTGAATTTTTTGGTATACTTAAGACAAAGACAGGAAGCTATCTTTAGAACTTCCACTCCATTACAATCTAGAGAGTTGGTGAACCACAGTATACTAACTCCCATTTCCAGCTTGTTGCAGAGAATATCCTTTACAAAATATCTTTTGGATATGTAATTTTTCTTTTTCTTCTCCTTAATATTGAATTGGATTTACTACATAATCTCTCATTTGCAAAGGAATTTGCCATCAAATGAAGAAAAAGAAATGCATAGGAAAGAATGGATCATCTCCACCTTATTTTCAAATTCTTTGAAATTAAGGAATTCTTATTTTATTTACTCTTGTGAGTAGCCCTAAATTAGCAATCATAGACTAATGGGAAGTCAATGAGTAGAGATAATTCCTGGGGAAGGTCTTGGACTCAGTTTTAGACATATTCATCTTGATATGCCATTGGGCTATCCAGATGGAGGTACACAACAAGAAAGTGGAACCATGTGCTCATGCATACTGGCAGATTCAATAATTACTCATATATTGACTTCTTCCAAACTCAGAAGAAAATCTAACTTTAGAAGTAGTCAACATAAGGATGGTTGTTGGATCGACCAAAATATATCAACACACATTTGAGGGAAAAAAAGAGAGAGAAGTCCACAAAGTGTTTGGTTTTACCTATATTAAGAAGGCCTGGAAAATGAAGAGAAATAAGAAAGGAAGGCAAAGAAAGAAATGGTAGAAAGAAATCATAGCAATGGGTAAGAAATTAATTCTAAATGTAATAGTGAATAGAGGCCATCGCAAAACAGACAAATTCTGATTAAAAGAAATTAAAAAAGGTTTATACAAACAAAATCAGTGCATCTAGGTTAAGAAAAGTGATCAACAGGGGAAAAAAATCTTTTTACCACAAATCTCTGATAAGGGTTTACAATTCAACATATATAAACACCTCAAAGAGATGTAGATCAAAGTCGACACCAAAATGGATAAGTGATCAAACATATGAACAAAGAGTTCTCAAAGAACTACAAACAACAACAACAAAAAATCATATGAAAGAAAACTCCAGATCACTAGTAATAAGAGAAAAGCAAATCAAAATAACCTAGTGGTTTCATCTCAACCTCAAGCAAATGGCAAAGATAAAAAGGATGAAAATAGTCAATGTTAGAAGAGCTGTGGAAAGATAAGCACACTAATGTATTGTTGGTGGAGTGAGCTCAAATATATATATACCTTTAGGCCCAAAGACTGTACTGCCAGTTATACAGCCCCAAGGAGGTCACTGACAAAAAGGAAATCTACGCAGAATAAAAAAAAATTATAACAGCACTTTTTGCGCGATCCAAGAATAGGAAACAAAGAACCTGCCCATCATCACAGAATAGCTAAACAATCTGTGGTATCCCCATGGTTCTGAAGATCAAATCAGCCTTGGTACTCACACCATCAGTTTCCTCTGCTCTCTAATTGGAAGGCAGAACCATGACGTCTAAACATTCTATTTCAAGAGGGGGCCCAAGACAGCCTTATTCCCATTTTTCATCTGGCTGTACTCCTTCAGACTTCATCATGCAGTAAATAGAAAGAACAGCCACAGACTAATTAAAAAATGAATGTCATGTAATGGTAAATAAGCTTAGCCCTATCTCAAATGTGACATACAAAGAAAGACATGACACCCTACTTTTTTTGCAGATGTGGGTAGACAGGGATAGGATATAACATATATGATTTTTTGTTGATGTATTGATAAATTTCTATTCTTTCTTTTAAAAATTCTTTGTTGTGAGGGATGCCTCTCAGTGGTAGAGGAGAAAGTAAAATGAAGATGAGAGTCTAGATAATATAAAAATAAAAGGTATCAATCTATTTTAAATTCATTTAATTACACAGATTTAATTAAATTGTTTTTTTAAAATGAGGCAGTGTGACATGATATAATGTTGTCCAAACCTTTTGGCTCATTCACACCATAGGAAAAAATTTTGAGCATGTAACCCAGTATCTTTATATTAATTATTTATAAAGCACCTGAACTACTGGATTAATGATTATGCTTACTATAAAATGTAATGTAAAAGAGTAAGATAGAAATAAAATAATACTTGGTAACTAATATAATATTATTTGTTAATGGTATAAATTTTATTTATCACTATATTGTCAATAATAATATTTTAGCAAGACCAAAAATGATGGAATACCCTTTATTATCAATTTTTAATACTTTCAGATTTAATAATTTAATAATTTAAAATTCTGATTCTAAATACTGTTTATTTTGGTTTTAATGGTTGTCACAGCTGAAAGAGATACCAAAAAATCATGCACAGATGATAATGGAAGTAGTGTATCTATCTCTGAGTGTACACTTAATTATAATGCTAATTGTCAATCCAATCCACTAATTATGCTATGGTTTTTGTTGAAATTCCACCAGTAAATGCCCTTCTCTCTCGGATGTCAACCTATTATTTTTGCAAACTAATGAAAAGTAGTTGCATTTTTATAAATATAAATTTTAATATAAAATGGGTACAAAATCCACTGAAAATCATTTGGAAAGCTTTTAAAGTTAGAAAATTACGTGTCTAATTATATTTCCAAATTATATTTGCACATCAATTGTGCAGATATGAAGGTTTTTATAAGTAACACAAACACATTGTTTTCTGTAACCTAAGAGAAAAGAAGTATTTAGGAACAAGAGGTGATTCCATGTCAAATTATGTAGAGAGCACAAGAAGGTTTAGGATTTTGAAAAGGTCAAAAGATCTGGCCATTAAAATGTCATTAGGAGCACGGAGTGAAGAGACAGGGAAACAGAAGGTTGAGAATCTGGGGCACTGGAAAGATAGTGGTGACCTCAACATGAAATATGGAAGTTCAAAAAAAAAAGTAAGGGTTAGGCTACAAAGGTGGGGAACCTGAGACCTCAAAGCCACATGTGACCTCAAGTGCAGCCTAAGTTTGGCTTCAGTCGAAGGGCCTGAGGATCTAGAAGAACACATGTAGCCTTGGGGTCACAGGTTCCCTGAGCCTGGTTCGGGTAAGGGGATTATGATTCATCCAGGTCTGCTTAGCCTGTGGAGCTCTCTCACTCCCCCAGAGTACATAGCCCACCTTGACAATGGGAACTTGCTGCTGTGACAAGATGATCTGATGTGCAAGTATATTGAAAGAGGGGATTTTCCCAATGGCACCCAAGTTTCAGGCTGCTCGAAGGGGTAAGAGGAGAGGTTGATAGTTTAAATAGCCATATAAGGGGGAGGAGTACCACTCTGGTTGTAATTTTTCAGCACCTTATAGTCTTAGAGTTACCTAGATCCCTGAGGAATTAAGTGACTTTGCCAGGGAACAGAGTATGTGTAGGAGGTCAACCCAAGTATTCTGGTTTCAAGGTCAGCCTTCCATCCACTATACTCTAAAACCTTATAATTAGTCCCAGTCTTTAATATACTACTGTCACTTTGAGTATTGCTTAGTTGAGAAAGTTTCCCTCAATAGTTGGTACCCAAATTCTCAACATTAACTATATGATGCCAATTGGTACTTCCATTGCTTAAAGAGCAAAGCCAATATATCTAGGTCTTGATTATCAATAATTCAATGAGTCCCTTAAAGAATGGTATGTATTTGCAAGTTATAATTATGTACAATATAGCAACTGGTTCCAGCACAATGGAAATATGTTGTGAAAATTCTAATAACCGAACCACTTCACAGGATACATTATTCACACTAATCAAGCCCAATATAGAATACAGTGAAAACTCACGTTATATATAAGCTCTCTAGTTTAAAAGCTGAAAAGCATTATCAATATAGATGACTGAAAATACCTAAAATGATACATTGAACACTATTTTCAAAGCAATACCTACAAACTAGGCATCAGTAAACATCTGATATTATTCAACATAGTCTCATAACTAAGTACTTGTGTTTGTAAATGTTTGATCAATAGTAACTAATGAGGCAGAACCTTTGTGAAGGGAGAGCATGTAAAACACTCAATGACAATTTAGTGAAAATTTTCCTGGGAAGAAAAAAAACAATTTTAGATAATTAGGGAATCACTGCAAATCTGGAAGAAATGCTTGACCCAAACACATTAAAATGGATTACTTCCACTGGGATAACCATTTAATTGATATTCAGTATCAGACTCACTTTTAACATACAATTATTCTTATTATTGAAAACATTTACAACCATTTAGATAAGAATACACATATTATTCTTCAAGAGACCACTAATCTCATAAATAGGGAAAAGCGCACTGTTAAAGGTAACTAAATTAGTTGTGAATATATTTAAGATGTCTGTGTTTTTAATGTTTTCCTTTATTTACATTGAGGTATTTGTTCAATTTCTTCAGTTGCAGAATGATGAATTTGCCTTTTTAGTAAGATCATGATAGATTTCAGCCAGTTTGTTAGGATGTTGCTTTGAGTTATCAGGTTAAGGTTGGCTTTCCACCCCCCTCCCCACCAATACCCCCATAGCTAGACTGTAAACACCTGAATTCCTCTCATTATTTTACAGTTTAAGGCTATTTACTCATAAATAAACTGAAGTCCAAAGAGATCTGAAGATTTGCCTAAAATCAAACAGGTACATAATGATACAATTAGGTTAAGATTTTAAATTTCCAAACTCTCCAAATCATATCTTCCTCTCCTAGTCATTGGTCAATTATTTCCAAGATATTTGCATTCATGCATGGTTTACCAAAAAACAAAAACAAAAACCCTAATAATTTTTTTCTAGAGTAATTTTTAACTCAGAAGTTTTCCAAGCACATGTTTTAATCAAGTACTTTGTTTAGCCAGTTACTATTTCAATGCATCCCAGTGGTGGAGAAGAGAGACTACAGCTTTCCAAAGCTGCCTAATTCATAAACCATGGGGAATTTAGGCACGGGAAAATCTGACTCACTGTATTTGATTTTCATAATACTAACACCAATTTATACAGTCGATGCTAAATGCTATTTCCCTAATAAAATTTACTTATCAGTGTTCTGATAAAAAATGTTACCCACTTTTTAAGGCAGAAAATAATCATAACCATCTGTCAATGTGGATATATTCCTTTCACTCCTATCTATCTATCTATCTATCTATCTATCTATCTATCTATCTATCTATCATCTATCATTTATCATCTATCTATTTATCTGTCATCTCTATATCAAGTTGCTATTTATTCTATCTAGCACTTAGACTTTCTTTTTGAACATTTCAAAAAGTAAGTGTTAGTGTTGACCACTACCTCTAACTTGGTTTTCATGACACTATTTTTACCTGGTTCTCCTTTTACCTGTCTGACTATTCTTTGTTCAATCTCCTTCATTAGAAAATCATTCATGTCCTATTCCCTATGCCTGAGTGCATCCCACATGGCCTCTTTTCTCTTTCTTACATCTGTCTCTTAGTTATCTCATCACTTCCCATGATTCAATAAATGATTCTCAGATCTACATATACAGCCCTCATCACTCTCCTGAGCTCCTGGCAGCTGTTGGTGAACTGGATAAAGCACTAGACCTGGATTCAGGAAGATCTGAATTCAAGTCCTACCTCAGAAACTTCCTAGCTGTGTGACTCTGGGTAAGTCCTTTCATCTCTGTTTGGCTTTTTCCTCAGCTGTAAAATGAAAATAATAACAGCATCTATTGTGCAGAGATATTGTGAAGATCAAAAGTGAAAATATTCATAAAAAGTGCCTAGCACAGTGCCCGACATAGTGAGCATTATATAAACGCTTATTCCTTCCTTTTCCTTCCTACTTGCCTCCCTTCTCCAGTGCAGTATCACTTTGCAGTATCACCTCCCCCTAGGTAGTTCACCCAGAGCATGCCTAAAAGAAAACTAATCATCTACCCTATGAAATCCACTCATTTCCCTAACTTTCTTATTTCTGTAAAGGGAATCAGTGACCTCTCAGATACCCACGTGTGAACTCTCATGGATCTTCAACTCTTTATTTGTCCTCCCTACCCTCTGTCAAAACAGTTTCCAAATCTTCCAGATTCTGTTTCCATACTATCTTTTGATTCTGTCTCCCCTTACTCACACAGCCACTACTACCCTTGTGCTGGCTGTCAGTGGACCTGCTCAGACCACTGAGAGAAATCGACAGCCTTCTAAGTGGTCACTCCCCTCTCCAATTCATCTTGCACTCCTCTAAGTGGCATTCCCAAAACACATGTTACTCTCCTAATAGAAAAGCTTCAATGACTCCCTACTGACTTCAGGATAAAACAAACTACTCTGTATTCAATTTGAAGCCTACCACATTCTGGCTCCAACCTAAACTTCCAGACTAATTTTAAACTCCCCTTTCAGGCCAAACTAGCTTAACCCATGACATGCTATTTTCATGGCATAATGCAAATGGGCAGGTGGTTTCCTGTGCCCAGAATGGTACGTATCATCACCTCTGCTTCTTAGGGTCTTAGATTCCTTCAAAGGGCTGCTTGGGTACCAACTCCTAAATAAGGCCCTACCCTTATCTTTTCAGTAACCAGAACACTCCCTACTAGAAGATAAGTGTTTTGAGGGCAGAGCCATGTTTTTTCTTTGTATCCTGAAGACTCAATGTAGCTCTTAGTGTATATTAGACACATCAAATTCCTGTTGAATTAAATTGAGTGCAAAGGCTGAGGTTTTAGCCATCAAGTTTGTCACCAATCAGCATAAGGAACCTTCATGGGGAAGAATTCAATAGCAATTTTTCACTGATAATTGGTGTGCTTCCACATTTTTAAAGGGCACAGACTTGCCAGTATAATTGGGCTTGCTTAATAAAAATTAAATCTACCTCTATATCAAGAAACTAGAAAAATACAGAGATGAGCAATCTGGTAATTTTCATCATATTTGTTTTCTCATTTAACATGCAAAACCAAGGAAATCAATTAAATTGTTTTCCTCTGCATGATCTATGTATCTCTTTTCATTAGTTTACAGAAAAATATAAATTACAGTACTGATGTGATCAGTCTTTATGCAATACTTGATTGCAGCATATAAACATAGAATATTTGTGAAAATGCCTTACATATTTTCAGTATCTCTGATATAGCTTTATAAATGAAAACTTCAATAAAAAATAGGATAAAAAGTTTGGGATATCTCCAAAAAGTTTGAAAATTTCACTTCATCTTTTAAAGTAAAGCAAACATATCATTTAAGAAATATTTCTGAATGGTGTGAACGAAGAACACATCTCTAGGGAGACTATTAGCTATGATCTAATTTTAAAATGACAGCATAATTTTTGTGATATAACAATGCTTAATGTCAGTAAAGCCATAGTACTCTTTTCCTTCTTTCTTTCCTTTTATTTTTTTTAAAGGGGAAGAGTCTGGACCTGTAACACAATTCACAGAGTACCCTCTAGCAAGACAATGCTATTCTATTTATTCTTGTTAAATGACTTTGTCTTGACAATTTGAATATTCAAATTGATTTAAAATAACATCAAGCAAAAAGAAACTCTCTCATGTCTTAAGATCTCCAAAGTGATACATGTGCATCTGAATGCTATACTGATCAAAGCGATCAGTAGCTTGATGGTATCTTTTCATAAGATATATTCTTTTTGGTAGCCCTAATAAATATAATATTATTACTAATATTAATGACATAATAACAGCATCACTAACAAAACCTCAAGTACTTTAGAGTGAGTCCATGTTAATAAATTTCTTATGGAATTATTCTGTCTATGCTCAGAGCATATATAGGATGATTCTCAAAGTTGAAAAAGATTTGTTGAAGATCCAGAGTAAAAATCTTCTGGTTCACCTTGGTGTTATCAGAGATTGATTTCTCATAGTCCTTTCAAGTGATAAACACATGAATCTCCATGGACCAAAAAGGTGCATGCAAAAATCTCAAACATTTTGCAAATCAGATATACCCTTCTGAGGGGATATCCTATTTGCCATCACTAGGTAACAACTGTACAAACTGCTTTTTTGATAATATACCTGTCAATTACATATTTCATAAACTGCAGTCTTTTTACTGGCAGAAATAATGGACAGAAAGTTTAAAACAAAGGAAATTCAGTATTTTATTTCTTTTGCTTTCTTCTTGGGTGGTTGAAGGATTTCATATTCCTTGGTACATCAGAATGGATTTGGTACATTGAATACTATCCCATGAGGTTGGTCTTGTAAATTGTCATTTGCAAAATACTTTGATAGACGTGTAAATTCTCTTATGTTTTACCAAAATACAAGTAAACACATATACATAGACACACTATGTGGGTTTCTGTTTGTGTGATCTATGCCATGTATGAGCAGTAGTGACAGGCTGGAATAGCCATAAATACAAAGAAATGAAGATTTTTCAAGACTAACATTTTGAAAGCTATCAAAAGAACTGAAGTAAACATATTCTTCTCCCCCAGCAGCTACTGGAGAATAATCCTGAGGCTATTTCTACAAAGAGCAGTCAAATTGGATCATGGCAAAGACTAGTCATTAATTTCATCCATGTACACAATCAATACCAATTAGAGCAGGGAAATTGATCATGTGGCCTTCCACATGGATGGTTAATATAGCTAAAATGGTGAAGCAGCAGTACATTTATTTTTATCAAGTTCCACTTAGCTCTTATACAAGATTCTTGTCCCTCACCACCATCATCCTTCTTCTGAATAAGGTGCAGATTAAATTCCTGTATTGATCACAATGCTCTGCTCACTATATCAGCTGTGTGGGAATTTGTTCCTACCCAGAGCAATCTTTTTGCCTGGACAGGTGCTTGCCAATGTATGTTGAATAAGAAACATAAAACCACCAGTTTGTTTGGTCTTTATTGTTTATCTGATCTCTTCAGATAATTGCAGCCATCATGACATTAAATATTAGAGTTTTAAGGAATCTTAGAGTATACATGATCTAATCTTCCAAAAAATGGATAATTTACCTATGATAAGCTCCTAGCTGGCCTGGCTTTCCCATTAATTTACTGGAAAAGAATCCCATTGGTAGGTGTTCTCAAAGTGTATTCCAAGGATTCTGGGGATCCCTTAAACTCTTTAACTGGGTCTTCAAGATCAAAACTATTTTCATAATAATACTAAAATATTATTTGCCTGTTAAACTATGATTGCATCTTCAGACTACTTGGCTAGATTTTCTCCATATATTTTATTCAAAAAAATCACAACATATAAAATGCATAAGTACACATAAGAATACAGCTGTTTTCTGTTAAGAAATTATATTAAAGAGATTGTAAATATGTGTAAAACAATGCTACTCTTCTATTTTTTTTGTTTTGTTTTGGGGAAAGGCATTTTTAAAATGTAACTTATATTGACATGTAATGGGTTTGTTTTAAATTTTTAGTAAATACACATACACATATATATATATATTTGCAATGTATGAATTATGATTTCTATTACAGTAAATACATATAACCCACAAAATAGAAGCTCTTTGGGGTTGTTAATAATTTTTAGGTTTTTAAAGAGGTCTTAAGATCAAAATGTTTAAGAATTACTTTCATGGATCATCTGGAAACAATTGCTGAAGAAATAGTAAATCAATTTTTTTCTGAACTCTTAACTAAACAGAATTTTAGTGAGCCCTGGATTTAATACCTCATTCCTAATTTTCCCTTATAAGGTTACTTTTCATTCACTCTACATGTCCATTTTTATAGAATTCTGAATTCACATTGATCTGATCAGCCACAGTCAGATGCACTGTAACTTAAACAGCGAGATTTAGATTCTCTTCTACAAGGAAGGACAACAACCAGCCAACCTTCTTTGTACCTGTTTTTATATGTTGCCCTTCACCCTGCTGGGATGTGAATGCCTTAGGGCCAGGTACTGTCCCTGTCTCTCTTTTTTACCCCCTACAGCTTAGCACAGTGTCCAGTACAGAGCAAGATCTTATGAAATCAGCTCCCTCCCTACCACATTGACTATGATTTTGTCTCTGATATTGTATGGCAAATTCAGAATCTTTGGTATAACAAAAAGTAGCACATATTTTTTATGAAGGAATGGATTTAATTACCTGGTATTTAACGCTATAAAACATATAGGCTGTATCAATATAACAACTGCTTATTGAATTGACAACTGCATATAGGTTATATTAACAATTATATTCTATCCTTGAGTATCTGCTTATATTATCTTACAGAACTTGATATAATAAAGCTTCTAGCTGAAAGCAGCTTTGCTGATCCCAATTTATTCTATCAAAATAAATCCAAGAAACAGAATTGTAATTTCTTTGCAACTTTTAACAAATTTCATATTAAATACATAATACTTACCTCATTGAAATCATCTTTTGCATTGTAGTAGACAACTTCATTACTCTAAGAAAGAAAGAAAAAAGTTTTATTATTTGAAAAATGAAGTAAAAATAAAATCATTTGCTTAATACTAGTGTATGGTCTATATTCACTTTTATAATCTATTCTGTCATTTTCCCTACAAATGGACTATAGAGATCCATATAGATTTAGCCCATCTTTCCTAAGAATATTAAAAGATTACAAAAGTGAGTCAAAGAATGGCCCCTTTAACCAAAAAACAAAAACAAAAAAAGAAAATCAAACGAGAAGGGGAAGATCCTCACACTTGTTGGGCAAAAGGAAACAGTTATTTTTTCCATTCACTCTGAGCCAGGAGGGCCCAAAAAGTAACAATTAAGTGGTGCTTGGGCCTATTGTCTAATCAATGAAATCCAAAGTGAATTGGGTTTAAGGTATGGTCTTTGAGAAAGAAATCTATCCAGTAAACCCTAAGATAAGTAGATAGGTTTCAGCCATCAAAATTGGGGAAGGGAGTGGAGGGGAAAGGATATAGATCAGGTTGGTTGGGCATTGCCTCACTCAAAATGAGAACTCAGAAAGACCTTAGCTTAAAAAAGGTTAAGGTCTCCCATTGCATCTTGGGCCATCTCCAGTTGTTCTGATCTCCCTCTGGCCAGTGGACCCAGATGGCTCTGGAAGAGAAAGTGAGGCTAGTGGCTTTGCACAGCCTTCCCTCACTCAAGTCCAACTCAGTGGAAGTCATATCATCACCTCCCTCACTAAATAGCACCTTCTACATTTTATTAGACATTCACTTCTTGCTCTTTTATTAAATGTAAGTGTTCACTAAGCTGAATTTGGGGGAATATAAAGAAAAATAGAAAAGAATTCCAAACTCCAAACATTTATGTTTAAATGAGGAAGACAACATGTGCCTATATTGTAATTAACAAGTATATATGTAACTTTAGAAGGGAAAGCACAGAGAAATTGGGAAGGATTACCAAGATCTCCAACAGCAGATGGCACTAGAAACAAACCCTGAAGGAACTGGGAATTGTAAGAACTAGATGTTAGAAGGGAAAGCATTCTATGAATGGGGGACAGTCAGGGCAAAGGGATGAAGATTAGAAAAAAAAATGCCAGATATAAGGGATCAGCAACTGGTCAGTATGAGTGGTCTATAGAATTCATGAGGGGGAGAAATGTGTATGACTGTTATCATACCATGGCATCAGGAAAGTGGTGCCATGATTTTTAAGTGATTTAAGCGAGGAAGGGCTACTCAAGGTCATCAGCCTCACTCTCTCCTCTGGAGCCTTCTAGGTCCAGTGGCAAGATATAGATCAGAATGCCTGGAGATAACCCTGGATGCAGTGGTAGACTTTGGCCTTTTGAAGTTAAGGTCTTTACCAGGTCTCACATTTGATTGAAGGAATGCCTATTCAGTGATTAAGGTTAGGTAAGAAATGAGGCCAAAAATGTCTTCTTTTACCTGGATTTAAAAAAAGGCAATCTGGGAGGGCAAGACCCTCAGGGTTTCTGATGCAAACAGAAACAACTGATATTTACACTCACTCTGAGAAAGTTGGTCCAAACAATTATCAAGTGGAGCTTGGAATGTGACTTACTGTTGGTCTATGGAGAACAGTCAGTGTGATTTGGGTTTAAGACTTGATCCTGAATAAAAAAACCTAGCCCATAAAACCCAAGATATCTTGTGAAGTTTCAGTGATCAAAATTTACATTCCTCTGGGAGCAGCACCCATGGGTAAGGATATGATACCCTATGTGGACAGAGAGAGAGGAGAAAGGGAGAGAGAGAAAGGAAGGAAAGAAGGAAGGGAGGAAGGGAGGGAGGGAGGGAGGGAGGGAGGGAGGGAGGGAGGAAGGAAGGAAGGAAGGAAGGAAGGAAGGAAGGAAGGAAGGAAGGAAGGAAGGAAGGAAGGAAGGAAGGAAGGAAGGAAGGAAGGAAGGAAGGAAGGAAGGAAATCAGGTAAAGGAGAGAGGGAGGAAGATGTATGAAAAATAGAGAAAAAGGAAGTCAGATTGTGAGGAGTTTTAAATGTCTAATGCTGTAACTTATATTGATCCTAGAAATATTAAGTTGCTGCTAGAGTTTAATGGGTATTGGAGAAAATGAGGGTGGGAAAGGACATAATAGGAAAACCATTTTGGCAGTTGTGTGGAGGACAAGAATGAAGTAGGGAAAGACTTGAGGTAGGGAAGTTTATTATAACAGTCCAGAGAAAAAGTAATGAGGGGCCATAATGAATACTGAAGAGACAGAAGAAGCAAGATTTTCTTGAGACCTGAGACCAAACCTAATTATTGGTTCATTTATCCGTCTATGTAACATTGATTTGTACGTAGGAGATAATTTTTAATTCAAAAAATGGATTAGAGGAAAAATAATTTAAAATGATATTCTCATTTTATTCTGCCCTTTTCAACTCACATTTTTAAACAGAGAAGGGAAAAAGTAAAAAAAAAAAAAAAAACAAAGATTTAATTCATATTCAGTAACATTATCTTTATTCTGAAGATTCCTGAAGCACCCATATGAATATAGCCAAGATCTTTTTGAACAAAATTAAATAGGGTCATTCTTATCTTCATAAAGCTAAAAATTCAAAACAGAAATATTAAAATGAACCAACAAATGAAAGGAAATAGGTGGCTTAATCTGCACATGGCTACTAGAACAACAGTTCAGGGTGGCTAAGTACTATTTTAAAAATAAGATCACTTCCAGTTACAACCTACTTTGATGGATGCCCTATTGTGGTATGGAGTCCATTTTGGCTTATCAAAGGATATATCAATAGAATGAAAACTATAGTAACTTCTACCAACCTCAAAAGCTGGTAAGGAAACAAGGATATATTGTCTGATCCATGGACCAGTTAGTTAAGCACAGACAGAGACATCACCAGAAAACTGGCTATAGGGTAGCACATTTTTCTTGGCAATGGAAGCTTTTAAGGGGTTGCAGTCCATTAGTGGGAGTGTCTAATCTCATAAAAACATGGATTCTTATATATAAAATCATAAGACCAAAGACACTGTAGTCACAGGAGAGAGCATATATCAAAATGTGTCAAAAAAAGAGAGAATTTTCAGTTTGATCCTAGTCATTGGATCAATAAGTTGGAAAATAGACAAGCTGTATCATTCACTTGATGTACTGTCACTCTTAGCATAGCGCCTTGCTCAGAAGTAGACATTCAATAAATATTTGTTGAATTTGATTTGAAGTGAAGCATCACTCCTTAAGCTGTGCTGGAGAAGAAAATAAAAATGGAAGTGGAGCAACTCTGTTCTCATTTGAGGATTCCTAAGAGCTCCTTGCAGCTGTGATTCATAGAATCCAACCTCTCCCAGACAAATTATCACTTTCCCAAAGCATTCTCCAATATCCCTATAAATATCAAAAAAATCTTTTTTTCATTTTCTAAGTTGATATGTATGCATATATCTTGCACATATTATGAACAAATTATAGTATAGTATATTATATACAATAACAAATATATTAAAATAAATACAATATATTTATATATACTATACTATGTATACTCTATATACAACACTACATTTACATATATACACATATGTATATACATATATACTGATATGAATATATGCACATATATTCCCGTTTTCCCTAAGATCTTTTAAATATTCTATATTAATTTAATATTCTATATTGATATTTAACATTAAATTCAGCAAAATCAGTTCTCCATTCATAAACAACAAAGTAGAAAAATTCATTAGAAATAAATATTTTCAAGTTATTTGATTTCAAACAATGATCATGGATCTTACTCAGAGTCCAACATTTAGGTAATATGTAAGAACATTTGAGGCAGGGGCTGTTTTTGCTCTTTCTTTGTATTTTCTAGGCTTAGCACACTGATTGTCACAGAATTAAGAGCTTAACAAGTGCTGGTTGATGGATACCTTGTGATCTTAATAAGATAACCATAACTCTGTAGAAAATGCAGATATAACAGATTTACTCCCTTCAAATAGGAGCAATAATTAGAAATTGAAGATAGCAGATTCAAGGCAGCTATACGAGTACACAATGAAACCAACAATGCCCAGTGGGCTGCAGAGGTGGCAGACTTTCTTATATATGGTGGAGGTGTTTAAGCAAAGGTTTAAAGGATAAGTGTATGGCAGGGGGGATTCCTGTTCAAGTGTCAGTTGGACCAGATGAGATATGAGTTTCCTTCAAATTCTGTAATTTTGTGAAATTTAATTCTTTTGTAATATAAACTTTGAAGGGAGGGGTATTTCTTCTTCCTCTCTTTTAGTAGTTTCTTCTTTTAGTGATTATTTATCTTTAGTAATTAAAAAAAGTGAAAAAAGAAGGGTTCTATGATGACTGTTTAGATATGTCACAAAGGGTAACGTGTCCTAAAACAGGGTATGGAGTCTACTGTCAATCAGCCAGTCACATCCAGAATCTGATTTCTTTCCTTTCTTTTCTCCCATCATCTTGATGGTAGGGGATATGACTGTCTCAGGATAGATGAATGAATGGATAGATGGATGAATGGATGGCTAGACAGATGTATGTATATAGATATATAGATATAAACATATAAACATTTAGATAAATGTATATGTAGATATACATAGATATATAAATACGGAAATTAATATAGATAGATATAGATCTTGGTATAGAAAGACACATATATATATGTATATGTATATATATATATATGTATATATTGACCACATTCTTACATCTGATCTCCTACTGGGAAAAGGAGAAACACCAATCATTTTGATTTGCCATATCCTGGGAAAACCTTCTTGCCATTGCTTATAATACCATTAGCTCACATCTCCATAAACTTAAAATGTTACAGTCTTCAAAAGGAGACAGTGACTCTTTGGACTCACTGCATTATTTTTACTATTTTTTTTATTCTTATATTTGAATTTTCCTATTCCTTTCATGTCTGACAAGTCTCCACTCAGTCTGTGTGATACAGGAATTACTCTAGTAACTTCACCAAGTAAACTAAAACTATGGCATGGAGACAAACTGATAAGGATTTGAGGAGGGGAAATTAAGTTACCAGAATTTGTTGTCTTATGGCTTTGTTACTCCACTATCCTGGGAAAGGTACAAATACAAATCATAAAACAATATCAACTTTTAAGGATGTATTTCACTATCCTTGATACAGGAAAAATGGCTTTCAATGTATTATGGTCCAAGGAAGTCTGCAAAAGCCACTAATGCAATTCATAGATCAGTTAAGCCTTTAGAGAGCTATTTTTCATAATTTAACCACCACCATCTGACAAGAATAAATTGTTTTATTTCTGATTTTCAGCCAAGTAGTTTAGTTATTTATTAACTCCTTGACACAAATTTATCCAAATGTTCTAAGCTAATATAATATTGTAGCTTGCTCAAAGTTGAAAACATTTTCAGGCAAGTCTGAAGATAAATTATTTTTGCCTCAATGTCTATAGGGAGATGAGAATTAAGTCTAGACAAAATAAGACTATCCATCATAGAAATACATATAGTGAGTGATAGTGCTCGGTACTCACTATCCTATGGAAGCTCTGTGTTCTGATGGATAATTTATATGGAAAATTGGTACATAGGCACAAGGTATCACCTGGCAGTAGGCCTTGGCCAGGGACAATACTATAACACTGGATCTGTGAATTAGCATTTCACAGCCAGCAACTTAAATATATTCCAAACATAAAATGCAAAGGGAGATTAACTTCAGCTCCAATTTACTAATTCTACTTTTTTTTTGGCTATACAGAAATCCTTAGCCTGCCAACTTTTTGGTGACTGGATTGTCTGCTAACTTCACATTGTTTGATCTTTATCTTACTGTCACTCTTTTTTTTGTTCCATGGCTCTGGCCACGAAGCAAATCCCATGAGCATCGAAAGCAGTATTCATTACAAAATGAGTTATGTTAATATGTCCTACCTGCCAAGATTCAAGCTGTTTAACCCAACTCATTCATACACCATAGTTTCTGATTAACATATCTAGCCAAAGATCTGGGCAACCATGCAGATGTTCAAGTAATAAACAAAAACATGGTACATATTTTCACAAATCAATATAAATTAAAAGATGCTACTATTCCAGGGATTTTCCCCTCTTTCTGTAAGGAAAATTTAAGAGGAGAAATCAGTAGATGTTGCATTATTTAGAAAGCAAATTTAGGAGCAAATATCCTCAGAACCAATCAAATTTGTGTTTTATTGGCTAGGTCAGGTTCTTATGTGTGAATTAAGAGTAAATACTGAAAAATGGTAAATTTTAAATATAAAGAGCAAGGACACATTTGGGTGGTTTCCCAAAGTTGTATACACATATTCAATATGAATGGAACAGAAACTAAATTTTGATCCATTTGCCCATTTCCAGTCACCCAGATGTCCATTGTGTGCAACGGAGCAGTAAGAATATGGAAATACTGATTCTCTCTACTGACACATGTTAATCATATGAGCCAGATTCTGGTATTCCATACTTGGATGTTTTTTAGACCTCTGATAATCCTATTTATTTACAGAAATGACATGGTAATGAAAGGGAACACATTAACAACTTCCAAACTTCTTTTTCAACTACTGTCAAAATCCAAAATTCTATTTGACTAGAAAAGGTGGTGGCGATTTCACATCTAATTGAACCTTGAGAAGGAAAACATGATACTTTTAAATCATATGCTTGTTGATTTGTTTCTACACTCAGTTCTAGGAATATACCCTTCTGCTTTATTTGTATTTAATGCCTATTAGACATCAGGAAATGGATGTCTCATACACATCTTAAAATCAGCATATCCAAAACTGAAATCATTGCCTTTTCCCCAAACCCTCCCCTCTTCCTAACCTCCTACTATTCTCAAGGGGAACCATCATCCTCTTTGGTCAAACAACCTACCAACCTAGTTGTCAATCTTCACTCATATTCTCTCTGCTCCCCCATTCCATTATCCAATCTGTTGACAAGCCCTGTCAGCTCTATCTTTGCTTTATCTTTCGTACATGACGCCTCTGTTCCCTGACACTGCTAATACCCTGGCACAGTTTCTCAATATCTCACACGTGAACTATTTTAATAGACTTCTGGTTTCTCTCCCTGCCTCCATTCTCTCCCTACTCTGGTCTCCTATCAATGGGATTCCATGTTGGACCATGTTACTCCCCTATTCAGTAAACTGCAGTGACCCCTATTGTCTCCAGGGTAAAACATAAAATATTCTAGCTTTTAAATCCCTTCATAACCTAGCCCTCCCTTCTAATTTTTCAGGCATTTTACACCTTATTCTTTTCCAGTGATTGTGGTAATAATAATATTGATACTAACAATAACAATACCTAACATTAGCTGTTTTCCTCTTCCTAAAACAAGTTACTCCATTTCCCAACCAGGCACATTTTCTCTGGCTGTCCTCATGCCTAGAATTCTCTCCTTCTTCACTTCTACTTCCTACCTTCCCTCTCCTCAGCTAAAATCTTTTCCCAGTCCTCAATGTTAGTATCTTCCAAGATTATCTCTAATTGATGCTTTATTTATCTTGCATGTATATACTTGTTTTAACCTTATCTCCCTCTTCCCATTGGAATGGAAACTCCATGAGAAAAGGGGATATTTTTGCCTTTCCTTGTATTCTTGGGGCTTGGCATAGTGCCTGACACATGTCAAGTGCTTGACAACTTTTCTTGAGTTTTACAACCATCAGATTAAATCCATTATTTTATGAACTAATGATACCTGTTAGGAAATTTTTACTCACAATCTTTTTTTTTAAATTGTATCCTTACCTAATTTAAGAAAGTAACCACAATTATAATTGTTATCATAAACATAATCGTCCCCTCCCAATCAAACCTGCCAGGGAAGACTAGGTAAGGAGAAGGAATTTCAGAGTAAGGGAATGCTAGACAGAGCAATGCATGTCAGGGTATTTGGGTGCCCTGAGACTGCTACAATAGGTATAAAGCCTTGGCAGAAACCATGGAACTCTGAATAACTGGGCTCTCACAATATCACTTCTGGGGTTAACACTCTCACCAGTGTCATGTAATTACTCCCAAGAATCTACAGAATAGATAGGGTGGCATACGGGTGCAGGCTGGAACTTTTCAAAAAAATATCTTGAATGATCAACTTACAACAAAGATACAAAAGGGAGTAGAGCTCTTTGATATTCAGTTACCATAAGAAGGATAAACAGTACATTTGTACAAGTCACAGATACCATTACCTTGTACCTGCTGGAAATGTTTCAGTGCAACCAGCTCTTATCACTAAAAGCAGGCAAATCACAAGGATGTATGAAATTGACTGAAAGCATGAACACTTTCATTATGCTCCAACAAAATCAGAAATATATCTGCCCAGGTTTGTAAGCGAGGACTTTATACTTTTTTTTATCAAAGGTATATGCAGGTCCAAGTCACACAGCAATGCAGTGGTGATTAGAGCACAGCAATCTCTACCCTTAAACTTAGATTGGAAGAAATAAGACATGCTATCAAAAAATTATTAAAATCTGAGGAAGGAAAAGTTGAAAACCCTGAGGTTCACTTGTATGAATTCCAGAAATTATATTTAATAATGAAATGAATGATCAAAGCACATCAATATTTCCAAAGATTTTTTAAAGGAAGAGACATATTTAACCTTGGATGTTAAAAGGCCATGTTTGAATAGGTGAACAAGCATTCAATGGGTATAGCAGGAGCAAGTTATATCAAAACAGAATAATTCAATAAAAACTGATCTAACTATGTGGAACCAACACATTCATCTACAGTGTTTAATACAAAGCATAAAAAAAAATCAGTACAAGCACATAGTAATGTAATCAGCAGCTGCCATGCATGTTCTACGAATCATGAGAAAAAATGAAATTAAAAGGAAATAACCCTATAGACAATTATCAAATACCATCATGGCAGAAGAAATTTGAAAGACTTATTGAAGATCTGTGGAAAGGCACTACAAGATCATATCAATATCTAGATGGAAGATATAGCTATCCTGAATGTCACATAACCCATTTCAAGGCCATATGGAAAGAAATCTGGAAAGATATCCAACATAAAGAAAATATAAATTAGATAAAATGAGAAACAGAATGCCTGAACATTTTGATATGCTGAATGACAGAACAGTGACATCAAAGGAGGTAACAACTTTAGCTTCTCTGCTGTATTGGAAAGGGATAGGCCCAGATGAAATCCATGATTACTGACTCAAATACTTCAGGATGGTGCACGAATTACTAGCAAAACTCTTTATGAGCTTCTTCTAAGATGCAACTCAGATTCCAACTATCTTAATAAAAGGTATTATGTACCTATTAGCAAAAATAAAAACTATAGGATTGTATCTAAATATAGGGACTTTACATGTTCATATATGTTATATATGATATATTAAATTTACATTTTATATGTTTTAAACATCTATAGACATTTAACTAAGAAATTAAGGACTCCCTAAAAGTCTGTGGGAGGGTGTAAAAAGCAACCTTTTTAAAATCAATTTAGTCACAGAACAAACTGGCTAAAGTAGTTTTAACATCTAATTGGCTTTTGTTGATTACTGTAATGAATCAGTTATACTCTCATGGATTTTTCACATTTTGTAAATATATAAAATAGGTCCAAGTATAGTAAAGATCCTAGAGTAATGCACCAAAAAGGTTAAGATCCAAGGATGGAATCAAAAGAACAACATCCATAAGAATTTAGCCAAAAATATATAGGGAAGTAAGCATCAAAGAAATGGTTAAGTTATGCGTAATTATTTGTGGAAAAGGGGATTTCTGGGGACAATTTAGGAATACATTATTGCTACCAAAAATTACAGAACCATTGTCCCCAAGGAGTTGGGATTCTGTAATCAAAGCATATTATGAAAGAAAATAGTAGAATTTGTGGAATGCTTCCATTGTTTATAAAAAAAAAAATTAACACCCCATTAAATATCTTGCATGATATGACTTGGTGACCTATATTAAATATAAGCCCATTATCCTTCATGACAAATCCTCATATTAAACATGGCTTGGATTTCAAAATGTCTTAGATATAGAAAAAGAGAACGAACCAAGTCCAAACAAGAGATAGAGACATCATAGAAGACAAAAACAGGCAATTTTCATTACCTAAAACTTCTAAAAGATTTGCAAAATCAAAAATAATGTAGCTAAAATTGGGAAGAGAACAAGTAATTGGGGAAAAAAATCTTTGCAGCAAGTCTGTGCAACGATGATCATGTTTTCAAGATTTAATGTACATGTGAATACAATTCAAAGATATACAAATCATTCCTTAATTGATAAATGGTCAAAACCTATGAACAGGTTTATTTTCAAAGAAAGAAATCTTAGCTCCAAACCACTAATAATTAGAGAAGTGCAAATTAAAGCATCCATGAGGTTCCACTTTACACTCATCAAATTAGCAAAGCTGAAACAAAAGAGAAAATGATAATTGCTGGAAAACCTGTAAGAAAAAAAGTGTATTAGTGAATTACTGGTGAATCTGTGGATTGCTACAGCCATTCTGGAGAGCAATTTTACATATCAAAAAAATCTATTTATGTTCTTAACTGCAGCACTACTATCAGTATATTTTAAAGAGATCAGAGGATCAATGTGCATAAAAATGTTAATAGCAACTCTTTTTGTTGTGGCAAGGAACTAGAAATAAGAGGATCTCTGTTCACTGGACAATGGCTGAACAAACTGTGATATAAGGATTCAATGGAATGTTAAATTTCCATAGGAAATGATAAAAGAGATAGTTTCAGAAAAACCTGAGAAGACTTGTATGAACTGATGCAAAGAGAAATGAGCAAAAGCAAGAAAGATTTATGGAAAGTAACAATACTTCAAAGATATATGACTTTGCAAAACTTGTGAATTCTGATCAATAGAAGGACTAATTGTGATTTGAGAGCTTGGATGAGTAATTCTCAGTAACATTTTAATTTGGTATTGCAGATGAAACTTTTGAGTGTTGTAGGGAGCAACATGTCTTAGACCTTTCTGATCTAGAGCATCACTGATCTTCCACCCTCCCAAGGTCCCAATTTTGCCATTATCCTTGCTTCTTCACTTTCCAGTATTCTATATATCAATTCAGCTACCAAAACTAACACTTCTTACATTTAATTCCTCTTCACTCACATACCCACTCCTCCTACTTCAGTCCCTAGGCACCTCTCACCTATAAGAGGGCTCTTACACTAGAGGTCCATAGTCCTCTTCTCTGGTCTCCTTGCCTAATTTCTTTCCCCCTCTTCAATTTACCCTCCACACAATGGTCATCAAACCCCATCAGCTCCATTCTAGGTTTGGCAAGCTGCCCTAAGGAGACTTTCCAAAAGAGCAAATGGTATAAGGCTGGCATCAAAAAAGAGAAGTATATAAGGAGACAGGGATCAGGACAGGACATATGCTGAGTCAAAGTCACCAAAAGGTATGCCAACAAAGAGTTGAATCTCCTGACTTAGGGATAGGGAAACTATATGCCTGGTTCTGAAATAAGTATAGAGTTGAAATCTTAATATTACAATTTATCTTTTTCATTAAAAGACTTATACATTTAAATATAAGTAACATAATTTGAGCAAAGGAAATTCATTTAACATACTAGAAAATTAAAATCCTTGGGTCTCCAAAAAAAAAATCTAGTGAATAATAGAAACTCTCCTTTAAAGTCAAACAGTCAAAAGCTTTTCTCATTCATAAAAGAATAGAAAATGGTCAATGACTTTTTTTTTTTACTAACAGTTCTGTAATGACTTAACATAGTAAGCTAAAAATCAAAGAAGAGTGTTCCATATTCTTGGCAATCAGATAAATGCAATAATTTAAAAAAAGATTATATGATGTACTTTTGTTTCTCCTCTTAAAGTTCTGCAAACTTTAGAAAATTATTGGGCAATGACTAGGGAAAGAAATGAATAAAAATGTATCAGTTTGTGAGAAAATCACATGTGATCAAAGAAGAAAGTATTTTGACATTGTTCTATATCAGATATTATTAAGTGAAGTGAATTTTAATGAGGTATTCCAAAAATATCAACAATAAATCTAAACACACAGAAAAACATCAGACAATACATTAAAAAATTCAGTCACCTCAGTAGAAAAATATATAATTTAAATCATTTCCATTTGTACATGTGCCTACATGTAAAACAATAAATGAAAGTAAACACAAAATTCTAAAACACGAGTTCTGTAGAGGAGAAACAAATATTTTAAAAGAAGCTGTGGAGGGGGTGGAGCCAAGATGGCAGAATAAAAGCAGGCATGTGCTAGAGTTCTCCACCCAAACTCAAATACCTGTAAGAAATGACTCTAAACAAATTCTGGAGCTGCAGAACCCACAGAATGACAGAGTGAAGCAAATCTCCAGCTTAAGACAGCCTCGAAGGTCGATGGGAAGTGGCTATAGTGTCGTGCTGGGAACAGAGCACAGACAAGTATGGATCACACCAGGAAAGAAGGGACCTGAGCAGGCCTGGAGTGGGGGGCACTGAATCTCTCACACCTGTGGTGGTTTCCAGATTTCATGATGCCAAAATGCCAAGGACAAATTGGAAAATCAGTGGAAAAAATCTATGAGACCTATGTGAGAGAGTATAGTGATCCAGCCTCAGTCCAACGACAGCATAGAGGGTGGAGAAACCTTCAGCAGTGGCTGTTTCTGGAGTGTTGGCCCCACAGATTATGCAGGATCAAGCAGCTAATGGTATACCACCACCACCACCCCCCCACTCTGACTCTAAGCAGAGAACTACATTGACAAAGAGTTCAAAAGTAAATGCTTGGGGAAATGAGCAAAAACAGGGAAGGAAATCAGGCTATAGAATCTTTTGTGAAAAAGAAGACCAAAATATACAAACAGAAGAAGACAACAAAGTCAAAGCTCCTACATCCAAAGCCTCCAAGAAAAATATGAATTGATCTCAGACCATGGAAGAGCTCAAAAAGGATTTTTAAAATCAAGTAAGGAAGTAAAGGAAAAACTAGGAAGACAAATCAGAGTGATGCAAGAAAATCATGAAAAACAAGTCAACTTCTTGCTAAAGAGACCCCCAAAATACTGAAGAAAATAGCACTTTAAAAAATAAACTAACCCAAATGCAAAAGAGATCCCAAAAACCGATGAGGAGAAGAATACCTTGAAAAGCAGAATTGGCTAGATGGAAAAGGAGGTTCAAAAGAAAATAATTCCTTAAAGATTAGAATGGAGCAGATGGAAGCTCATGACTAAAGAAAATCAAGAAATTATAACATAAAACCAAAGGAATAAAAAAGTAGCAGACAATGGGAAATATCTCACTGGAAAAACAATTGACCTGGAAAATAGAACCAGGAGAGACAATTTAAAAATTATTGAACTACCTGAAAGTCATGATCAAAAAAAAGTCTAGACATCATCTTTCAAGAAATTATCAAGGAAAATTGTCCTGATATTCTAGAACCAGAGCATTAAATGGATATTGAAAGAATCCACCAATTGCCTCCTGAAAGAGATCCCAAAAGGAAAACTAAGAATATTGTAGCCCAATTCCAGAGCACCCAGGTCAAGGACAAAATATTGCAAGCAGCCAGAAAGAAACAATTCGAGTATTGTGGAAACACAATCAGGATAAGATCTAGCAGCTCCTACATTAAGGGATAAAAAGCCCTGGAATATGATATTCCAGAGGTCAAAGGAGCAAGGATTAAAACCAAGAATCACCTACCCAGCAATACTGAGTATAATACTTAGGGGGGAAATGGTTATTCAATGAAATAGAGGACTTTCAACATTTTTGATGAAAAGACCAGATCTAAATAGAGAATCTGACTTTCAAACATAAGAATCAAGAGAAGCATGAAAAGGTAAACAGGAAAGAGAAATCACAAGGGGCTTACTAAAGTTGAATTGCTTACATTCCTACATGGATAAATAATATTTGTAATTTTTGAGACTTTTCTCAGTGTTAGAGGAGTTGGATAGATTATATGCATATAGACAGAGGGCACAGGGTGAGTTGAATAGGAAGGGATGATATATAAAATAATACAATTAAGGGGTGAGAGAGGAACATATCGCAAGAAGGAGAAAGGCAGAAATAGAATGGACCAACTTATCTCTCACATTAAAGAGGTTAAAAAGAAGGAGAAGAGGGGGGAGGTGAGAGGGAAAAAGTGAATCTTACTCTCATCACATTTAGCTTATGGAGAGAATAACATGCACACTCAATTTGGTATAAAAATTTATTTTACACTATAGGAAAGTAAGCGGAAGGGGATTAGAGGAGATTAGGGGATGATAGAAGGGGAGTCAAATTGGAGGAGGGGATAATTAGAAGTAAATACTTTTGAGAAGGGATAGGGTCAAATGAGAGAATTGAATAAATGGGGGGGGGGCAGGATAGGATAGAGGGAAATATAGTTAATCTTTCACAAGATGACTTTTATGGAAGTCTTTTGCATAACTACACATGTACAGCCTATATTGAATTACTTGCCTTCTCAGTGGGGATGGGAGGACAGGAAGGAAGGGAGAGAGGTTGGAACTCAAAGTTTCAATATTAAAAATATTGTTAAAACTGTTAAAAATTAAAACATGTTAAAATTGCTTTTACATGCAACTGGGAAATAAGATATACAAATCAATGGGGTATAGAAATCTACCTTTCCCTATGAGAAAATAGAGGGGATAGGGATAAGAGAAAGGAGGAGTGTGATAGAAGGGAGGGCAGATTGGGGGAAGGGGTTATCAGAATGCACGCTGTCCTGGGTGGAATGAAGGAGAGAGCTGGGAAGAAAATTTGAAACTCAAAATCTTGTGGAAGTGACTGTTGAAAACTAAAAATGAAAAAACTTTAAAAAGAAGTTATTAATGTAGTTAACCTTATACTAAAACACATAACATTTTAACCAACAAGCATTTTTTAGAAAACAGAGAATAAATACTAAGATGGAATTTGTTTAGTTTATTAATTTCAAAGAATTATAATTTTCTACCAAACATTAAGAGATATCATAAATTCACTTCTTTTTTACGGAAAAGTGTTATAATTCTTTTAGGGCTCTTGATAATGCATTTAAATATAATTGCAGGAAAAATAAAGAAATATGTCAAAATAGATGTATTATTTTCTATGGAAACTAAATCCACTAGGAAATACTGTTAGGAATTAAGTACCTCCATAATGGAGAAGAATATACTTTATTCAGTGTCTATAGTGAATCTTTGCATATTTGTTTTAACATATTAAAATTTACTGCAACAGTTTGTGTTCTCTCTTACTATCACCTAAGACCTCTTCATATTTCTCTGAGTCATGATTAAAAGTTAATATCCTTTAACCATAACAAGAACTGATAAAGAGTTATGGGAGGTTTCTTGATTTGCCCAAAGGCAATACTTGTATTGACCTTCCAAGTCCATTATCTTGGATTCCAGACAAGTGTCTTATAAAACAGAAAAATGAAGGCAGTTTATTGAAAAAAAAAAACTGCAAAATAATCTAATAGAAATATAGACTCAAAAACAAGGCTGAAGGAATACAATATCACCTTGTGTACTGTTGGAGTTGAAGAACATTCAAGAAATATCTACACCAAGGTGTTTTTAATGTAGAAAAAAAGCATTATGGAGAAGAAAACCATGGTATAATGGAAACAACAAAAACACTGTGCAAAGGATAAACTACTGTGCTAATGCTGAATTTTACTTTTGATTCATTAGTCACTGAGATCCCACATACTCACTTTCAACTTTGATCATATGGAAACTGTGGAAAGTATTGCATTCTTGACAGTACACAAATTACTTCTCTGCAGACCTCAAGTTCCCCATCCCTAAAATGAATGAGCTAGTCCTGTTTTTTTTTGTGTGTTTGTTTACCCAGTTTCACAGTACAACTATTCTACAACCTCATTGTCTTTTAGTCACTTGCAGATAATTTTCATCCAAACAGAGACTGTTTAAGATAATCCCATAGCTCTTTACAAGTCTATTATTCTGTGAGTTTATGATATCATCAACCATCTATTCATGAAAATGCCTAGTGATAGCAGTCTTTCAGTTCTCAGAAGTACATACACTGTAGATATTGTTTTGTTTGGAAAAATGCATAATCATCTGCTATGTTCCTATGTAGGCTCAAAATCAATGAATGAAAGTTCTTCGTTGTTTAGGAGGGTACATCTATTGATGTGTTCAATTGTTCCTAAAAATATAGTTGTAGATAAAGACAGCTCTTAGAGAATCTCAGCCTCAAACAAAATTATATTGATTCCTTCGCACTAGGCATACTTTTAAAAATCTCTTTTATTGACTCAAAATTCCCATGATAAATTATTTTTATATTTCACTTAGATAAGAATGTCTCATGAATATTATCAATTTGATCCTTTTTATGGAGGACTGTCTATAGTGTACTGTTGCCATTTTGGTGAAAATAGTTTTCTAATTATTGCAAAGGCAATGTGTAACCATAAAAAAGAAAAAAATAATCCATTTTTAAAATATTTAAACAGTCTCTATTTACATGCAAACAATGCAAATGTAAATTTCATCAAAATAAAATTTACTAATAGTCTTTTAATCTAATTTCAAAATATCTTAACCATTCATTGAACAGTCATCGGTACTGGACAATATCTTGTCACTCTTCTAATTTAATTATGTACTTGAAAGAAAACCAAATTCATTTTAAAATAATATAAAAGTTAAAATTCTCAATAAATTGAACTATCCATGCCCCTAAATAACAGATGCAGAATCTATATACTTTGGTAGAATTTTTTTGTTTCCCCAAAGGGGGACTCCCAGTTGGGCTGACTATCTCTCTAAATTGGACACAAACCAGGCAAAATGGAAAACAATGTATTGTGGGGAGAGATAAGAAAAAGCTTTTATTTTATATACTCAGGACCCTCAAATTCTTCAGCAGAGAAAAAGAGCCATTTTTCATTTAAACATTTTAGAGAGACATTTAACAGTCTTCAAAATAAGAGTAATTATTTGCTAAGATTTATTTCATCAGAATATATGCCTCTATGTAGAAAATGAAGATGAATAACAGATTGGCCCTAAAACTGAAAGAGAAAAGGAAAGTTGGTTATGTCCTATTTTGGTGATTAAATGAGACTTTCAATCATTACAAGATGTACTCTGACACAAAAACTTTTCTTGTCAATATCAAGTCTCTCAAAAATATGAAGGATCACTGCTGGGAATAAAAATTATGAGTAACTTAAAGAACAATGGACAGTGTAAATAACTAGGCGATAGCCCAAAAGTGATGACGTTAGGAAGAAACAGCCTTATCAACATGTCTGACCCAAAAATGAAGTATACTCGCCATGTATGTGGGAGGAACACATGACAGATAAAGAATTCACGCTTTAAATGGATTCCACCATAAATAAAAAAAGACCTAATGAAAGTGTCCAGCAAGTTGAAGAAATCCTCTATGGAAGATTAATGGGAGTTCAGAATGAGAAACAATCCATAGCTGATCATCTGACCTGAGAGGAATCAGGTCAAATTACATCCATGAAATTACAGATCATTAAAATAGTAACGTATTTCAAATCACTGAAGATTATAGCGATATGGTCCTTCAGGTTTGTAAAGCACATTTATATATATCTTCTCCAACGGAGGAGAGATGCCTGAGTACAGTAAAAAGAATGAAAGCCAGATTTAAAAAAAAAAAAAAAAGTAGGTTTGAGGGGAGACTGACATATGGTCCAGCATTAGCTCTTAAAACTGTGAGGAAGAGTTACTTGGTTGTTATGGAATGAGTGTTAAAATTTAGGAGATGAAAATTTGGGATCAGATAACTATATGGGACCATATTAAAAGAATTTGGTATTGTGGAAAGATCACTAATATTGGGTTCTCAGGACATGAGTTCCCATCCTGCAACAGAGTTCTGGGGAGATGTTAGAGTAGAAGTACAGATTTGGAAACTACATGATTAGGAGTTATAGTGAAAGACATAGGGGTCCATGAGAGTCCTTTTATAGTTTATTTAAATTGTTTTACCTTTTAATAATTGCTTCATCATGTAAATGATGTTATGATATGAAAAGAAGAAGGCCATATGAAAAGCAGAAGGGGGTGAGGTGGGATTAGATTTAGCAGAAGGTTTAGTAGAACACATGTCTTTATCAGACCATGAAATAACTAGTATACATGATTGAATTCTACTTACCAAAACAGATCTAGTATTCAAACCCACGTTAGCTGACTCCTTAGAAGATGCTTTCTATTATGTATTTCCTCCCTTTTCATAACTCCAATGATTTCTTTAATACCATTTATGTAGCTATTTCCTCCAAAAATAGAGACTGAACACCCTCCATGACCTCTCCTCTAGGGAGACGCTCTAAGGTACTGGCTAGATCCCCCAATGCAAAATTGAGAGATGATATTTTCTTTCTAATTAGCTCTTCATCATCACCAACAGTAGCATCTACATAGTCCTTTAAAACTTGCAAAGGGATACAGACATATATAGGGGTGTGTGTGTGTGTGTGTGTGTGTGTGTGTGTGTGTGTGTGTGTGTGTGTGTGTGTGTGTGTGTGTGTGTGTAAATTTGGTCTTCCCAACAATCTTATCTTGTAGGTAATGCCATTTTCATTTTAAATATGAGGAAACTGGGACTAACAGAGTGTAAATGACAAAATCATAAGAGCTAGCAGATGTCTGAATCAAGATTCAGACTCAGGCCTTCCTGACTCCAGTCCAGTGTCCAACCACTGAGCTACTTGGATCAATGGTAGGTGGTCATTATAATTAGATACATAGAAGAGAGAAGAGCAAAAATGTGTTGGGCAAAATGATATCCATAAATTACAGTATTAGTAAAGCATACTTCTTGTAAAGTTAGGTTGAATAGTAACTCTCAGGAAAGGCTTGAAGGAATGAAACAAGGTATCCCCAAGATGGGTTGAGGGAGAAAAGAAGGCTTTGGAGGCACCTCTGTCTTGGGCTTTTACTATGGGTTAACCATCTCTTCAGGGTCAAAAGTGAGATACTAATCCATAGACATGCATGTTAAGGCTCGTGCTCCTTTGGTGCTGATGAACTGATTAGATATGGCTAGTCTCTACTGAGGAAGAAATGTCTAGACTGTGGTCAACAATAGACCGAAGGAATGAGAATTGGGGGAGGAGATAGAGTTATCAAAAAATATTCTCTGCTCTCAGATATACTTGTTCTAGGACTCATTTTTATTTTTCAATAGCAGGAAGTTAACAGAGACAACTAGTACACTGCTCTTATTTTACAGCTGAGGAAACTAAGTTCCACAGAAGCTCATTTATCTTTACTGAATATGAATAAAGTGAAGCTTAGGGAACATACAGAGTTATTTGAGTATTTTTGAATGATTAATGAAAGCACTTGGATTGAAGTAGTTTAATGCAAGATAAATTGATGTCACTTCAGTAGAAAGTAGAAATACTGCAGAGATGCTATACTGATTACGGATTATTTCTCTTAAGAAGATGCTTCAAGATGTGTTGCTATACAAAGAAATGCTATCAAAATCCCCATCTTTTGATGGCACTTTCTTAGCACATAAACTGTTCAGGATGACAAATCTTACTTTGAAGAAAAAAAAGTGATTTCAAAGTTAATAACCAGGTGAGAAGAATGAAGAAAATGCATTAACACCTAATTAACCTTTATTATCACTCTTTCCTATCTGTCAAATTAAAGCATACTTTCCTTTTACTCTCATACACAGTTTATTCTGTCCACTTTCCTTTGCTCTACACTGAAGCAAAGACTAGGGAAACCCAGAGAAAACTAATAGGAATAAATAGGGTTAAAACACATAGAGTGACAGTTTCATCTGGATTTTTCTATGAGGAAACTGCACAATTCTAAACTCTAAGTGTTCAGAGCAGGAAATGAATTAATCAAATGAAAAATGCCTGCTATTGCGGTAAATAACTTTGTTTGCTTTCATAATGTATAAAGATAGCCCCAAACCTCAAATCTAGCTGATTCGCCTGTTTGGAATATCTGGAGAGACACTGAAAAGATCTAGGAAGTTCAGGATGGATAAATGTTGAGGAAGGTTGCGCTAGATAGGAACCTGGAAAGTCAGTCTAGGCATTAAAAAATAGAATGTTACTTTATTTACAAGGCCAAATTATATAATTATCAATTGGTTATTCAATAAACAAATTATTTGCAAATAATTTTAGCAACTGAAATCACAGTAATTTTTTTTTTTTTTACTCCCAAAGGCAATGAATGACACAACAAGCTTGGAATCAAGAAGTTGGTTCAGTTGTTTTTCCATCATGTCTGACTCTTCATGACCCAATTTTGGATTTTCTTGGCAAAGATACTAGAGTGGTTAGCCATTCCCTTCTCCAGGTCACTTTTTAAATGAGGAAATTGAGGAAAACAGAGTCATGTGACTTGCCAAGCTCACACAGCTATGAAGTGTCTGAGGCCATATTGGAGCTCAGGAAGATGACTTTTCTTAACTCCAGGTCCAGCCCTCTACCCATTGTTCCACTTAGCTGCCCGGTAATCAGGAAGACCTAAATTTAAAAATGGCCTCAAACACTTGGTAGTTGGGAGAGCCTGGGCAAGTCACTTAACCTCTATTTACCTTAGTTTCCTCAACTCCAAAATGAGGTTAATAACAGCACCTACACCTCACAAGGTTGTTGTCAGGATCCAAATGAGACAATATTTGTAAAATTGTTTAGCACAGTGTTGGTCACATGATACTCACTATATAAATGCTTATTTCCTTTTATTACTGTTGAATTATGGTTCTGATTAAAAAATCTGAACAAAAGGCAATACAGATCAAAGAATATTTTAGACCTTGGAGTAGGCTTATCTTTCACTTGGGCATAACAACAACAACAACAAAAAACAATAAAAATGATATTTTAAGCTGTTATCAGCCTTACAAAAATGGTCCCTCCAAATGTATTACATTAAATATTTATACATATATATATAATATATGAAGAGTAAACACTTTATTTATGACTTAGCACATAGGTACAGCTGAGTGCAAATATTGGAAAGGAATTTACTGACTAGTTGTTTATGTGTTCCATATGGACTAGGCATCAAGGTCATGAACAACTTTTCCTTTTGAAATACAATAAAGTCTCATTGAACTGGCAAGGGCTGCAAAGTCCTAACAGTCACATTGTGTGGAAGGGTAGGAGGTGATTTTTATTTTTGTCTGTTTATGATTTCATCTCCATAGGGAAATCTCTCTGTTGGTGCATACTGGTAACTGTTCTGCATTTTACAGAATGAAAGACCTGCCAGGGCATTGAAAGTCTAAGGGACTTGCTCAATATTCCACAGCTATTATGATTTGAAAGGAGTTCTTCCTAACTGTGCACAGTCTTGCTAACTTTGACATAAGGTTAGCATAAGTCACATGGTTTATCGTAATATATTATTTTATTATTGACTTGATATGTTATTATATTATTAATTTGTTGATGAGGTTGTTCAACTGATTCAGTCAGGTCTAACTCACTATGATCCCATTTAGGGTTTTTTCAGCAAAGACACTTGGAGTGGTTTGTCATTTTCTTCTCCAGCTTATTTCACAGATGAGGAAACTGAGGCAAACAGGGTTACTTGACTTACCCAGGATCACACAGCTAATAAGTGTCTGACACTGGTTTTGACAACATGAAGATGAGTCTTTCTGACGCCAAGCTCAGCACTCTATCTACTGGGTCACCTAACTTCCCTGTGGAAGATTGCAGACTGCATAAGATTGAAGTAAGGTGGTAGGAAGGGGCCAAAATAAAGAACTGTAAAAGAGAAACTGAAGATTCTTTATTTCATCCTAGAGTTAATAGAGAACCACCAAAACTTCCTGAGTAGGAGAGCAACATGATCAGATTTGTGTTTTAGGAAAATTACTTTGGTAGCTATCTGTGGAGAGATTTCTGCACAAATCCAGGGAGAGGCAGGGAGACCAAATAAGAGATTATTGCTGAACTAGGTTTTTGACTATGATGAGAATGCAGAGCTAATGTTGCAGAGATACAAATCCCATGAATCCACTGTATACTGGGGTCTGTAAGAATGAGGAGTCAGCATTGAAGCTGAAAACCTGATAAATGCAAAGAGAAGAAGGCTGTCTATAGTAAGTGAAAATAGAATGGAATAGAAAAGCATTTATTAAGTACTTACGAAATGCCAAAGTCTTTGCTAGTCAATGGACATGCAAATAGAGAAGTGAGGTGGTCTCTGACCACAAGGAGTTCACCTTCATATTATGGACAACTACATGTGAAGGATGAACTGATTTTATCAATTAACTAATCAACAAATATTTCTTAGGTGCTTAATATGTATCAGGCATTGGGCTGAGTGCTGGAGATAAAAAGGTTTTTTTTAAAGTAAACTTGTCCTCAGTGAGCTTACAGTTGTAATGGGGAACACATTATAAAAAGCATAAGTATATACAAGATACATACAGAATAGACAGAGAGTAACTTTAGAGAGGAAGGCTCTAGTAGTTGAAGCATCTGGGAAAAGCCTCCTGCAAAACTGGTACTTCATCCTAGTGTCAAAGAAAGCCTGGAATTCTAAAAAATGGATGTGAACAAGAGAAATATAGGTAGGAGATCATCCAGTGCAAAGTACAGAGGTAAGATACTAAGGGATTATTAAAGTATGAGAATATGGAAATTTTTATAGGTAGCATGGAAGGATCCACTAAACAGACAATCGAGATTAGAGAAAATGATGGGATGATAATGAGGACGATACTGAAGGGAGATTGGATCAAGGAAATACTAGAATATTGAAGATATAAGAAAGGAATGGATTTAAGATGAAAGGAAATTCATTATTGATGGAATAGGAATTCCAAAGGGCACAGCAGAAGGTGCAGGTAGATCTAGAGAGACATATTGAGGGCACAGGGTTGTGGTACCTGAGAGTAAGGGATCGCGAAGTTGGGGGTGGGAAACTAGGTTTGTACATTGACAACAGATGTGATCAGGATCACAAAGAGACAATATAAGAGGGTGGTAGCTGATGAGAAATGGCAGGTAAAGTATCAGTGAACAGAGAAAAGTACACTGCAGGGTGAAGGTGATGAAATAAAGGTTTACCTTTAAGGTCTAACCTCATATCAGAGGGTGATGTGTCCTGTAAGTTATCAAGGAGCCTGCCTCACTACAGGCATGAGCAGGAAATGGTATGGTCCTCAACTCCCTAGCAGGGGATGAAGCTGCTTATCCCTCATTGTCCTTCAGGCCTGCTGGTGGGCTCCAGTGGGGAAGTAGAAGGTCCCTCGATTTCTTCAGCAGAAACCTTGACTAGTCATACCATGACATTCCCTTGGTTTTTCTACTGGTAGACTGGTTCAAGGGAAAGAGAGATCCTTGAGAAATGAGGTTTATTAAAGGTCAGTTTATTAAAATAACAAGAAGACAGGGTGACATAAACAAAAGAAGTACAACTCAAAAGGGGAGAGACTGCAGAATTATAACTGGAGTTAGCAGTGTGGAGTGAGAATCAGGCCAACTCTAAGTCTATATACATTAGAGAAGGGAACGTTGATAACAGACAACTTTGCCAAAGATGTAATGCTTTCCAGAAAGAGTCCAGAGGAAGCCAAAGACATAGACACCAAAGACACACTGACGCAGAGATTCTGCTTTTGAACAAAAGAGAGATCTTTGCACTCATACGACCCCTCTAAGTGACAACATGCATATAGGGAGCTGGTCCTAGACGCAGACTTGGAAGGAGAGACAACGCAAGCCTTGATGAAACGGAGAAGAAAGTTTTCATAAGAAAAGTTAGGAACAGAGATAGTTTCATTTATGTCTGAAGAGGCCCTTAAATCATTCCATCACTGCAGTACTAAGTACAAGAAAGGTTGGCAATACAAGAAACCACATACACAGGAGAGCAAGCTAAACCTATCTCTTATGTGGTATTGTAAGTCACATGGACTGTATAGGTATATAGGGAAAGTGGGACTACCAGAAGGGAGGATCTTCTGCATGTGTGTGTGTGTGTGTGTGTGTGTGTGTGTGTGTGTGTGTGTGTAAAAATCCTGTCAATTTATTGTTCAGTTTATGACTTGACTCAGCATATACTTTGTGTTCTTTGTAATAAGGAAAAATAAAAGACAAACAACCTTATACCAATATTCATATATACTATAATAGAATTTCACAATTTTAAAGTTGATTGGACCCTCAGGGACAATCTAGTCCAAGACATATGTGAAAAAAGAATCGTCATTAAAGCAGCCAACTTAAGTACGAGTAAGGTATACCCCACTTGTTGTACCTAATTGCCACTGAAGCATGCCCCCAAAAAGAAGTGCTTAAAGACTTGTAGGGAGTGAGCTAAATAGTAAAAACCAGGAGACAGTTCATTACACTTGACAATTATTAGGAAGGTTTTCATCCTCTCCAGCCTAAATTTGTCTCTTTGCCATTTCCCCCCAATTCTCTTCGTTCTATATTCTGAAGCCAAACAAGTCTAAAAATGTTGCCATATGAGAACCCTTTAAATACTTGGAGAACTCTCAGGTCCAAAATGACAGGATGCTACAGTGAGGGTTTCATGATGTGCTCTAGAAAAGAGAAGAATTTTCCCAATTGTCAAGGGCCTCAGATAAATATTCTATATATTCTATCATGTTATCAAGAATCTTATCTGTCTACATCTGATGTCTTTTTGACCTGCATACCTGCAGGGAGGTAAGGATTCTCAATGAACCATAATCTAAATTCTTATATTCCCAGGGGTAATGCTAGTTGGGGGTAGAACACACAGTAGATATAATATTACTGAGAGAAGCCAACAACATGAGATAAAGGACAGTGTTATGGTTAGTTTCTAGGGTATTATTCAGATTAATACTATCTTGTGAATATCCCAATATCAAACACAAACAGGGATAAAATGAATAACACATTAGAGACCACTTTGTTTTCCTTCAATAAAAGTATAGAGGGCTACATTTTTTAAAAAAGCAACTGATGTTTATAAGAGATAACTGAAGTTCTATCTATCAATAATCTAGTGATTTATCCATTATGTAAAAGGATCTGAAACATACCATTTTACATGAATTAAATACAAATCATTCTGATGTATCATCAGTAGGTATTTGTTTTTAATTCTTTTACCATAGTGGTTATGGATTTATCCACAACTGTTGATCTATAATCTGCTTATTTATTTCTCACTCCTACCAATAAGGCCCAGTACCATATATTCAGAAGTCGGTTGTTTGGAATTAGAAGTTCAGTTTGTTACTATGCAATAAAGAAAAGTTAAATGTGCTGTAACAGGGTTAAATCTATGACCTTAGACTCATTAGAATCTTCCTCTTTCTAATCAATAGAAGGAAGGCTACAGATCCTTCTATGAGCTAGACTTATTCTTGCATTTCTAATCACCTACTCTCTTTAATCTATTTTAAGGTCTTTATCAGTTTTAATTAGATAATGGCTGCCTAGGACTAAAGAAAAAAAAGTCTGAGCACATTTATAAATGATAAAAAAGAAAAATGAGTTTGAGTAGAAAATGAAAATAGGGTTTCCATTAATATATTTCAACAACAGTTCAGGGCTAAACTCAATTCAAAATACTGGATTCAGTCACATAATATGAGCCACGAGAATGATGAGATTCTTTGATATGTAAACAGAATCAAAGATATTAACAGTATTGATACTCTAGTGGTAGATCCATGTATCCTTATTCATCTCTGTCTTTGCATACATTCTTCATTGAGAAATTGAGGAGCTACTGAGCACACTGAAGGCCTTCCTCTGTTTTTGGTTTGTTTTTGTTATTTATTTATCGATTACACATCACTGGTATCGGGGAAGTGCCAAAGCATTCTTTTATGACATAGAGAGCCTCGCATACCTCCAGAAAAGCTCCAAACAGCCTCAGGTCTTTCTAATGTTTCTTACGTGAATACTAGTGTCCTTCACCATCTCATCTGGACACATGTCCTTCCTAAAGCGTGATGCCTAAGATCAGACATGGTGTGACAATGACAGAATGCAAAAGGGTCATACCTTCCTCCTCCTGGAATGCTGCTGTTGTCTTTTAAGTCATGGTCTACTCTTCATGACCCCATTTGGGGTTTTCTTGGCAAAAATACTAGAGTGGTTTTAGATTGTTGTCTATCTGGACGTCCGACCCTAGGCAGACATTCTTAGCCTTTGTTTTCCTCAGTTTCCTCCTCTGTAAAATGGAATAATGCTTATTTTCCTGGGTGGTTGTGAGGATTGAATGAGCTAATAATGGTAAACTACTTTAGGATAGTGTCTGGTACATATTCATATGCCAGTTAAGATATCACCTAAGGTGTCATTGGTCGTCTATGAAGAATAATAAATAGTAAGATTTATATATATATATATACATACATATATAAATATGTGTGTATCTATGTATGTATATATGTGTGTGCATGTGTGTATATATGTATGCGTGTATATATGTGTATGTGTATAGATAGATATAGTCTGTGAGTGTTAGCTATTATTTTAATTGAGAATAGACTGCCTTAGCATACTCACACATCTTTTTGCATTCAGTTTGACTCCTATCTTTGATCCACAGACATCATTCCCCCAGATATGCCTCTCCCAAGAGATCCTATTTCTCTCAGTCTAGAGAATTCCCTGACACTATCAACTCCCAATAAGTAATTTTTGTCCTTTCTTTTCTGGTCCAGTAAATCCTTGGGAACACATAGAAACTGAAATAAGAGTTAAACATTTCCACATCTCTGTGAGCCATTATCATTGTTTCATTTACTTTGAGTAGCAAATTTACCTTTTTGATCTGCTTTTTTTTTTTACCCCCAATGTAGATTACAAGCTCTCTAAGACTGTAAATTTCAGAACAGTTTCTCAAGTGCATTGAAAGAGGGCATTTCCTTACTCTGAGTTCCCCAAAATAATCAGTAATGAATCACAGAACCAGATTTTTCCCACTACCCCCAAATTTTTTAAAAAACTTTATAGTCTTTTTAAATTTCTTCCTTCTCTGATTCTGAAATAATAGTGTTCCTTACACTACCAAATCAATGATATGTGAAATTTAACATCAAACAATGTTGATTCCAATCAAATACTTATGTGCAGATTTTAAAGATTTTTATATCTCCATGAACTTTAATTTACAATCAGTCCCTACTTTTCTAAACTACTTGCTTTGTTGATATAGAGGTTTTTATTTGTTTTGTTTTGTTTTCCTGGCTCATGTTCCAGTAGAGAAACTTTTTAAAACCAAAATACTAACTTACTTTCCCCAACTTTTTGAAAGGTTTAAGAGAAGGTAACTTTACTTAAGTTATTCCTTTGATTGGACTACTTGAGGCATCAAAACACTGAAGAATTTTCAGTTTACTTTGACTCAGATTCCTAATATACGGTTTTTGTTATTTTTGTTAGTGATCATATAATCAAAGGATCATAGATTTAGACCTGGAAGGTTTCTTTAAGAGGTCATCTACTTGATACCCCTCAGTTTACAGATGAGCAAATGGAGGCACAGAATGGCTAAATAATTTGTCCAATGTCACACAGGGAGACAGTGCTGGGATTAGAACTCAGGTCCCTTAGCTCCAAATCCAGAATTCTTTCTAGAGTACTATGTTACCTTCCCTATTCAGAACATCTAACACTCATATTTCACATATGCATGTAAATATTTTCCAATATTTTTCCTTTTGTATTATTTGTACCTCTTCATTTGCATAATTGAGAGTTAATTTTAAATTAATCGTATTATTAAATTAAGTTGAATAAATTTAATCTAATAATTTAAAGTGAATTAAAATAATAAATTTATTAAATGAATAACAAATTAAATTAATAATCTATTTTAAACCTACAACTAGATATGGAAAAAATGAATTTTATCAAAAAATGCATATATCACCATAGCATAGTGGACTTGACATGAGAACACCTGAGAACACTGAGTCTCAAACCATTTTCTAGATGTGTGAAAGTGCTAAGTGACTTCACTGTTCTTGGCCTTAGATGCTTTATTTGTAATACTGAGATAATCATACAAATTACTTCACAGTGTTGTTATAAGTAAAGTGGCTTGAAATGTTATGTAAATACTATTATCATTCACAGTTCATAAGAACTAGGGAACATAGTCAGTCATGGATACCCGAGCTCATTTACCTCCATTCTCTCACTTAGTCATTCTTAGACCCAAGCCATTCAGTGCTAAGTCTCAATGCCAGTTATCAAAGAATGATAACATTGCAACTAATCTAGGGGGAAAAAAGGTAAGTCACTTCTAAATAATGGAGCAATAATATTCCATAATTAAATAACCTTTAAGCAAAGAGTGGCTGTCTATTGAACCTCTAATAAATATGATAAACACCAGGCTCTGGAAACCTTAGACCAGATATGGCCCAAGGCAATTTACTTTTCAAATTTGTTATGGATTTCCTGTTGCAGATCACTTACAAATTTAACTACAGCTCTCCTTATCAAACTTTTACTAGGACTAGGCTAGGTGTCACTTGATAGCTTTTATAAACCTCAGTGGTCTATTTCCCTTTCAAGAGTCTCAGGTCCCACCCATATGTAAAAAAGACATTTAAAAATCTGATCCTGTTAGCATCTGTGGGACATTAGGATTGACCTAAGCATGAAAAAATCAGCATTGGTAATTAAAGTCAGAATAATTAATTGATATTACAGGAAAGGCAGGCTCCCATAGGAGAAAGAACACAGAATGTGAAGGTACAAAGCCTCAGTTAGAATATCCTTTTGGCTCCCTGTGACCCTGGGCAACTTTCACTGACTCTCCCAGAGTGGGGATGATGGTGAAGGGGTGTTCAGCTTTCTGATATGTAAAATGAGGGGGTTGATTAAATGACTCTCAAGGGGACTTAAAAACTTTAAATTCATTATCTAATTTTATATAGAGTTGGCAATTTGGAGTAAAGGAGAACCCTATTGAGCTATATTTTGGAGATAGAAAAATATTTTACATTTATCCCACTTTAGGGATAAATATTTTCCAATGGATTATTTAAAGAAGTACATTTGTTTTTAGGCTACATTTATCAGGACAGATAACTAAAGTTATATACCCTCTTTCTTGGAAGACGTATCAATATCAGAGTTAGGCAGCATACCTGAATACCCAGCATTCTATCTTAAGGCTTTTTGTATTTGTGTTTTATACCTAATGAGACTGTGACCTCCATGGAAAGTGGCTGATTTGAAATGTTCCTCAGCACCTAAAGCAGTGTTCTGCTATTCTGATAGCAGTTGCTTAATAAATAACAACAAACGAATGTACCTACTTTCTACAGGTTGATGTCTTTGGGACTCTAATTTTAATACATAAAAGTTTAAGCTTTACCTTCCAAAATTTTTCACCATCTATTTGCAAAAAAACAGGACAATATATTAAGGAAAAGACATAGGCAAAGAAATATTACATAAATGTCACCAGTATGGACAGAGATGCAGTAGGAACAGTGAAAATTCCATTGTTTTGGTAAGAAAAATCTGTTTGGACTTTTATTTCTAAAAACTACCTTTAATAAACAGAGTGATGTATGGTATATGACACCAATATGTATTGAGGCACCCAGGTGGAAGAGGGCATGGAATGTTGTATTTGGATCTAAAAGACCCAAGTTGAAATTCTATCCTTCTAGCGATGTGACACTGGAAAAATCACTTCATCTCTCTCAGGCCAAGTCAAGACTATAAGCACGTATTAAGTGCCTACTATGTGCGAAGCATTTAGCATTGTGCCAAGTCCTGGGGATACAATGAAAGGGGCAATAGTCCCTGCTCTCAAGCTCATAGTTTGAGGAGACAACATGAAAACAACTATGTACCAGCTAGCAGACAAAGGATCAACTGGAGATAAAGCTCAGCCGAAAGGCACAAGCATTAAGAAGGACATGGAAAGGCTTCTGATAAAAGCAGAGCCTTGATCAAAGCTTGGCAAGTCAGGAGGAGTGAGAGGAAAGCATTCCAGGGCTAGGAAATAATAAAAGCACAGAGCGAAGAGTGTGTTGTGCAATGAAAAGCAAGCAGTACAGGGCGAATACAAGGAGGTGAATTAGTTATAGTACGGTATAATCAATGTCCATAATTTGGATTATTCAAAAGCTTTCCAATATGGCAGGCCAAACAGGATGTGGAATTTTGTTTCTTTGTTCTCCCTCTTTTATAGACAAAATCACAATGTCAGAGAATAGATATTTTAAAGAATTCAGAGGAAGGGAAGTCAAACAGCCCTAAATACAGTTCCCAACACACAGCAGGTGTTTTAAAAAATGCTTGTTGACTGACTGACTATGATAGAATCAGAAGACAAATCAGGGTATGAGAAGGAAGCTGCTAGTTCATCTGTACACATATGTCTTCTTACATGAGTGTAGCATGCCAGGTTTTCAGAATGGCAGGCTGAAAAGAGGAGCAAGGCATTAACCCCTTGTCTTCACTGGGAATAATCTCCTCCAGAAGGAACGGAGGCATTATCCTAGCATCTTAAAGAGTCAGTATCACAGTAATCACCAAGTTTGTGAATATGGGAAGTAATGAGACTCAGGACACTTCTCAGTGGCTAAGTATACAACAGAGATGATGCTGATGCAGATTCTTACCAAGTAAAATCCTTCCCTCTTGAGATGATTATTGTTATACTGTGTTATTAGAGGTATAAAATAGTTGCAGTGTTCAAGGGGGACTTCATGCTCCGGTTACCTTTCTATTTGACATGCTCAAAGAAATTGTATTTGCAGCATCCTGGAAATTATTTTTCCTTTTTTGCTCTAAGGTCTGGTGAATTCATAGTGAAGTATAGGGGTGACAGGTATAGGCAGGTCTGGAAAGCATTCCAGATGTTCAGTAAAAATCTGCATTAATATTAAGGAATAAGAGTTATGATGATGAAGAAGAAATGACTGGCATCGTAGATCATGGGAAACAGAGGGTTTGCCTTCTAGAGGGCCCATACTCAGAATATCACCAGAGGCCAGGAATGGGGAACCTGCAGCCTGGAGGTCTCATATGATCCTCTAGGTCCTCAAGTATGACCCTTTGACCGAATCTTCTAGTTTGCATTCTGTCAAAGGGCCACACTTGAGGACCTAGAGAGCCACATGTGACCTGGAGGCTGCAAGTTCTCCACCCCTATCTTAGACCATGCTTATATTTAGCCATTCTTGTTAAATTCTACAAACCTATTTCCTTATGTTGCTTCATAAATACAATATTAAACATTGTTTTACCAAGCTATTCAAAGGAAATTCTGAAATGTTACTATTGCATTTTATAAATATATTGAAAGGAACCTTCATTCATGTAAAGGTGAGGTTGAAACCATCTCATTTAGGTCTGGCTGACTAGTGAGAACTCTTTTTGATTAAATAGAACTATCAGAACTGAGTGTGAAAAGGGGCCCCACAACTCAATTAGAAACAAGTGTCAACATTTTCCAATTATAGGATTTTGGTACGTTTCAGTGTCATGTTGTTAAACAGCAATCTTTGTTCTTTCACTGATTAATTCTGATATCCCATCTATAAGGAGAGAAATAGATTTTAGAGTGCATTTTTGACAGGAGGGTGAAAATGGAGGCTATTTAACGAGAATAAAAAGTATAGCACGTAGATAACTGTAGTTTATTAAAGTTATCAAATTACACATACCCTGACCCTATTAAAAACTGATGAGAACTGTAGTTAAACCTGTGAGTGGTTTGTAACACTCACATCCAAATCAAGCTGGCAAAAGCAAATTGCTTGAGGCTGTATCTGTCCTGCCAGTTCGACAGTATTGTATTTGTCATCTGCCATAGAGTTTTGGTGGGTAGCCACCATCTGCTAAAGATTCTCTATTTTCTGGAAAGGGCAATATGGCAAAATGGCAATTATGTGGGAAATGTAGCCTATGTTCATATAAAAAAGCAATTAAAAGATATCTTTACCTGGTTCCTTTTTTTTCAAACCACCCCTTTGAGGTAGACTAATATATAAACAGAAAGAGCCTTGAAGTGAGAGTGGAGAGGCCTGGGTTCTGTGATTTTAGGTAAGTCATGACCCTTCTAGGTTTCAGTTTCCAAAGCTATAAAATTGGGGTGTTGGACTAATTACCTCTAATGTCCACCAAAGTTCTAAAATCCATCGTTTATGAAAGAAGAGAATAACTTTAGCTTGGTAATTAACGATGGATGCAAAACAAGGTTGCTTGTCTTTCCGCTAGGAAGGTTTTGTAAAATGGTAACCCAAATTATTGTCACCAGAACTAGAGTTCTGGCACATCCCACAAGGCTGGAAAAGCTTCTAGTGTGGGTTTAGTGACAGACAGATTGTGATGTCTGTTGTCCAAGGACCAGGCAGCTTGGAAAGGCTCCTTGCCAGAGGGCTGGCCACCCGGTGAGGAATATTTTTATCCCTAGCAACTTCCAAGATTGAGAGGGCATGCAACCCTGCATTGGTGGAGGGAGTAAAATAACTAGGCAGATGAAATCACCTGTTCTAGAAGTGTAGAAGTTGTGATAAATACATGAGCTAATAAAAAGACACTCCTTAACTAAAAGAGTACATGAGAAAGGAACTTTGGGAAAAAGGCCCATACATTTTAAGTAACCACATGTACAATTTGGTGAATTGTTATGACTGGAGAAGAGAATGGTTTATGTAACAAAGTAACTGGGCAAATAAGCTTTGTTAGTATTAATATAATTTTAAGATTTATGATGCATTTTCTAAAGAAAAAATTTCCAAGATCTAATCCTTACAGGAAAATTTAAAAAAAATCTTTAAATCTTTAATTTCTACTATTTCTTTCTTGAAACAGGATAAGTAAAAAAATGGCAAAACATTCAAAAAAGACATACTGAACTGACTTGAAAGACAAAGTACCCACATGACTTTGGGTGAGTCATATCCCTAGGACTCAGTTTTTTCCATGTCTAAAATTGGGGGTTGATTCTGGAGAGCAATTTGGAACTATGCCCAAAGGGCTACAAAAATGTATATACTCTTTGATCCAGCAATATCACTTCTAGAACTGTATCCCAAAGAGATCATTAAAATGAGAAAGGGTCCCACATGTACAAAAATATTTATAGCAAACCTCTTTGTGACAGCCAAAAACTGAAAATTGAGGGGCTGTCTATCAATTGGAGAATGGCTGAACAAGTTGTGGTATATGAATGTAATGGAATACTGTTGTACTAAATAAGAAATGATGAACAGGAAGACTTCGGAGAGACCTGAAAAGACTTGTATCAACTGATGATGAGTGAAAGGAGCAGAACCAGGAGAACCTTGTACATAGCAACAACCACAGTATGTGAGGAATTTTTCTGGTAGACTTAGTCCTTCATAGCAATGCAAGGACCTAAAAAATTCCCAATGGACTTTTGCAGCAAAATGTCTTCCAAATCCAGAGAAAGAACTATGGAACTGGATCGCAGAATGAAGCAGACCATTTTCTCTTGTGTTATTTTTTTTTTAACGGTATCTCCCATTCATTTTAATTCTTCTATACAACATGACTAAGGTGAAAATGTATTTAATAAGAATGTATGTGTAGAACCTATACAAGATTGCATGTTGTCTTGGGAAAGGAGGTGGAGAAAATCTAAGATATACGGAAGTGATTGTAGAAAACTGAAAACAAATAATTTAATAAAATCAACAAAAACAACACCAAAATAAAATTGGGGGTTGGAAGGGTAATTCGATGACCTCTAAACGTCCCTCCAGTTCTAATTCTGTGATTCTTGAGGCAAAAAACTGTTTCATTTTTGTGTTTCTGTTCCCCTGCCTTGCCCAAAGAAGTTCCTTAATAAAAACTGCAGTGAATTTAATTGCTTCCTGTCCTTCATTTTCATCAGCATTAAAAGGGGAACAGAGCTATTGTGAGGAAAACATTTCAAATACATTAAGGCACTACAAAATGGGAGGGGCTCTCAAGTATATTCATCTTTAATCCTTACTTTTTTTAATTCATTTCAACGTAGCAGGTCTAGATGGTTACAGGTTTCCTTTACACGAGGCATTTAGTATTTTTTTTTAATGCAGGGGATTATATTCATGAATATAACTTGTCCTTTCATTATTTGTATGCACTTGCAATTACATATTTTAAACTCTTAACATATCAACATACAATGACTGGGATTTTAAAAAGCTTAATAAAGCTTGATTCTAGAGTTGGCAAATAAATTCAAATAACCACATAAGGTCAATAACATATCACACTCATCCTTTTATTTTAATGTAAAACTATGAACTACACTATTCACAAGTCTTTGTTTTCTATAATATGTTCAGAACAAATAGTCCTTGGAATATTTCTTTTTTGTTTTGAACGAATGGCTCATTCCCTGACAAATATTTCCTTTCTGAAGGAAGAAAAACAATGTTAATTGACGCATCTGTCTGCTAGTTTAAAAATGATTAATTGAAGGAACACTTACAAATTACAAACTTCTTACTGAATTCAAAACAGGGTCTAAGAGTTCAAGTCATAAATGATACTTTAAAAAAAATAAAATCAATGTAACTTAGTCAAATTTTATTATTGTTAGAAAATCTGATAAACTAGTAAAAGGCCTCTAATAAAATAGATCTTTGTACTCCTAATCATTTGTAAAGTTTTTTATGGTAACTGGCCATATTATTATTATTATTGTTTAGTATGCAACCAGATTAAGTATTTTTCACCAAAATGGATGTCATTTTCTAGATAAGACTTAGACATGTTTTTCTGGAAAATATTTTATTGTGATATTTCCTCTCCTGATTTTCTTTATATCTCCATAATTACTTCAATATGCAATTAAATTTTGTTTCAATGAATTAATTTCTGTGTATGCTTAGGTAACTGAAACGTACATTAGGATATTTTTTTTTTTTTACTACCCCCAAGGACTTCTGATTTCATGGCTAGAAGTACTTTCTCCACATAAAGAAGATTCCAATCACTCCATGACTTGTAGTCTCAGGCAGTTCCTATAATTAAAAATTTCATCATCATGAAATCAAATTAATATGACCCACATTTTCATAGGATGTGGTAGAATGGAAGGACTATAGCATTTCTTTGGTTGTAGTCCTATTAAAACTTATACTATCACTATATTTGAAATAGTAATACACACTCATGGTTTAATTCAAGAACTGCTGGTTCCTATTTGGATCATCATTTTTTGTTGTACCAGTATGCATTTGTCTTTTGACTCATTGTCAGGACCAATTTGTTAAGATTCAGTTCCTATAAATCTCATATTGTGTGACATTAATTTTGTCTTTAGTTAGCAGGTTTTCTTTCACCAATGCCAGCTTCCAATTTGCAACATTTTGCTCATTTAAAATCTGGTTGTTAAATTGGATATTGGATGAAAACATGCTGGTACCTAATTTTTCTATATACTGTTATTTTTTTCAGAAAGCTTTAAAATAGCAGCCCATCATATCTTTGCATATTTATATTTTCAGTTATTTATACATTCCACAATAATTATTTTTCTGGAGATTGGCTTAATTCTCCTAGAACAGCTGGAACTTTTGCATGTTGTTTATCTGGGTGCATCTAGACCAGTCTTAAATTTCTTACTGTTATTTTTCATTCTTTTTTTTAACTGCTATTTTTTTCATCGGATAAATATTTATTCAACACCTAATATTGCCTTGCAACAATGAAGAATTCTTTGATTAGCTATCCAAAGGCAATGTTCCACATGTAACAGACAGAGTAGTGTAGCACACATGATGGATGACAGCTTCAGCCCATTTTCTTTACTACAGGGGGCATTCTCAGTAAGGGGAGTGACAGTCTCCAAATAGATTGATATACAGATAATTTTGACATTGCATAACTGCATGAATAACTTTCTGTTGTCATTCCACAAAATATTTCCTCTGACTATTTATCTTACTTCATAAAGGTCCAGAGGATTTAACTTCCTTGTCCACCATCACACAGTAGTTGGAAGCTGAGCCAGAATTAAAACTCATATTTCTTAACATTTACCCTGGGGTTCTTTGAACTATACCACATCGTACAGAGGTCACACAGAGAATCTGAATTTGAAGATGAAAGATGCTTTCTAGGAACCTTTGTAGGTTCTGACCTTAGTCCTCTCCTCATAGAATTTATTACAATCTTTGTGTTTCAGCTTTAATTTCTGCTAGTGGAGGTAACCCCCCTAACAATAGGGGAAGACATTTACTGAATATTTGAATATTGCCTTTTTGTTGGATACCACAATGTTTTATAATATACTACTTGGAAATATGGAACTGGGGAGTAAAGAGATAGTCAGATCATCACTATCCATATTTTTATGTTCCTCTATTTCAATATTTGCTTTAAATATTTTTTCGTGTATCATTTTTGCTAATTACATGACTGAAAAAAAATGTATTCCCAAATTTTACCATATTGTTCGTAGTCATAAATTATCATCATGATAATCATAGAAAAAGGCATCAAATAAAAATTACCTAGTAAAAATGACAGAAACAAAATTTTGTATAATACTCAGAAAAATCCATTAAATATCTCTAAATCTGACACATTGGTAAATACTTGTGTGCTAAATACCTATAATGTTTTACATGTGAATTAAAGCCCTACAGAAAAGAAGAAAGAAAAAACATTACTTTGTGTGGGTAAATTTAAACCAAGTATAGTAACTGGTTTTCTTTCTCTCATTTCATAGAAGTTCAGTGAAGAGACCTCTGTTTCCTAACTGCAGCTTAGAAAGGTTTTTGTTTTTTTAAATAATATTAGTTTTCCTTTTGGTTTTTAGGTTTTACTAATTTTTAGGTTTCTTTTTGGTTTTACTAATTTATAAATATTGCGGGCAAAAATAAATGTTTATCATGGAAGGATTAATTTTCATTAAAACAAAAATCTATTTGAAAGAATTTTCCAGATAATAATATATGGGAAAATAAGTCTAATTTTTCAAAAGTACCACATATAATCCAGGGATACTACTATTTCAAAGAATATTTGGACAGAATTTCTTTTATTTTTCACTATAATCATTGTTTGACACAGAATATTAGCATTCCCTATTCTAGTTCTACTTTGAAACTGAGTCAACCATGATCTCCTGTGACCAAATTAGACACAATGTTGACTAATATGCCACATCCAGACATTTACAATCGCTGGTGCCATACGTAATCAATAGGACAGGCCATGAGGCAATTCAATTTAGTTAATAAAGCCAAAATAACTCAAGAGATTATGCCATGGTTTGAGTTACATAAACAGAGTCAAGGATGAATTTTACCACTTCCTAAGAAATCTTATAACAACGCATATAAAAAAATATTTAGGGAGTTCAAGAAATAAAACTACGTTCCTCAGAAGTAATGATGCTTTGGAGAGCATGGTGATAAGCATGAGGGTAGGGAGAGACCTAAATTTTCCTAATTACTCATCTGCAGTTTTCAACTTCACTGGAAAATTGCTCATGTTTTAATTCACTTTGCTTGTGAAGATAAAGCTGACATAGTTCTTTCAAATGTTTTATTTACGGACCAATTTCTCAAAGTCTGTGCCTTAGCTTTCATAGTAACAAGCGGATACTAATAACCCATGCATTAAGATCCTACTTACTGAAATACAAATTAGGCATCCCTTATGTTTATACATGTGTAAGTACAATTAATGTTATAGGCTTAGTTAGAAACAAAATTACTTTAGTTAACCAACCATTGCAATGCAATCAAATGAGATTTCAAATGCAATTGGAAAAGATCTGTTTGGGGAAATCACAGCAATTATTTCATGCAGAGCAATTATGTTTCCACTCTTTTTTTCCCTGCCACCTGCCCCCCAATAAAATAATTTGTCCCTAATAACTCACATGAAATGTCACCTTTAACACTTTCCAGTTACATGGAGACCTCAAAGGCATCTGGCAGATTTGATCTATTTACAAATATTGGTTTGAACCTTTAATGCATGACTGCATAAATCTCCATCTACTTAGAATTGTGCTCTTTGTTCCCTCAATCATATATTCACTGGGGAGCTGAGCTGGAGCTGTGGGAGAGTCGGAATTACACGATCACTTTCTTGATGCAAGCAACTTAGGCTTTTGTCTTTTGTTCTTGACAGTGACAAGGTTTCTTAGGAAACACAAGAGGGGATAAGAATAAACATTTTACTTAAATAATACTAATGAAACTTCTCTTGTACTTTGCCAAAAGCTCAGGACCACTTATCTTTCTTTTAAATGCTAATGCAATTCTTACATAATTATTTCCATTATGGTGCATTTTTCAGTAGTAAAAAAAGTGGCATTAAGGAATATACTATTACATTATATTAAAGACCTAAACATGTTTTAATAATTAAAAAAAATAACAGAACCACTAAAATAGTGCCCGTATTATTTCGAAAAAGCCATAAATTCTAAAATTCCTTTATAATATTAATATATTTGTAATTGTTTTCTGTAGTTAGGATTGAGAAATTCAAAATTCTAATCATAGCTTTGAATATGAATTTTCAGGCCTTCAGAATTATTAAATCTCTAAATTTATTTCTAAACACATATTTGAATCAATAATGACCAGAAGCTATAGATGCTGCAATTTTGATTTTCTTGAAAAAAATTAAAAAGATGGCTTTTTAAAACTTTCTCATAGCTACAGAGAAATATATCTGCATTTAATTGTAGCCTTGGGGGGGGGGGGAGGAAAAAAACAATACAAAAAAGTAAATATAATATAAACAATACAAAAAAGAAAACTTACAAGGAAACAAAGAAAAGATGGATGGTTCTCAACACAACATGTAGTATTTATCATACAGGCTTTCTTGAAATGGAATTTTACTGTTACATATTTTGAATCCTCATGTTCTGTTACATACACGATGTGACTTATTTTCCTGTCTTACTTTGTATTTAAGTTCCAGTACTTAAGTTTATGATATGTTTTTGTTTCTTTTCACCATCCTGTATTTGTGTTCTGGTGTTTGAGCCTAAAATAAAATTTAAAAAGAAATGACTTCCTGAAATTTTGGAATTTTTCTTGCCATAGCAAATTAGGATGATGAATATAGTAAATATTTATACTGTCACATACAGAGAGATTGATAGAGGGGAGAGAGAGAGAGAGAAAGAGAGGTACCTATTGTTTTGGTTTGTTTTTCTCTTCATAATTTTATAGAATACCCATCAGTACAGAAGTCTCCACATATCCGTGAAAACATGTAGCTAGTACTTTCTAGTTGCTGAGAGCTCTTTTATCAGGACTGCTGGACTGAAAACTTGAAGGTGTACGCATGTGCATATGTACATGTGTGCATGTGCACATTCATGTGTACATGTGTGTGCATGTGTGTGTATCTATCTATGATCCCACCACTCCTAGACTCTATGAGTATTTCATAGGAAATGGATCCTGAGATAGAAGTCGAAAAGATGCTTCCTTATATAAATGGCAGTAAACATGTACCTTCAATAATCTACTTTCATAGCTCCTAGAGAAGGGAACATGGAATGGTTGAAAGAACACTAAATTTGGAATCAAAGAGTCATGATATGAAATCTCATCTATAATATCAGATCTCATCTCTAATACTTAACTGTTTGTAAGGTCATGGGAAAGTCATTAAGCTTATTTGAGTGTTTCCTTATCTGAAGAAAAAAAAGAGGTGATCACTTACCAGTTCTTATCTAGTGGAATTGTCCTGAGAATCAAATGAGGTAATAGATTTCAGGTGTTCTATAAATTCTAAAGAACTATATCACTACCAAATATTGTTTTTATTATTGTTGTTGCCCAAAGAATAAAATGGAAGGGACTACTTTAATTGTCCTTCCCTTGCAGTATTCTATTTGGTAACGTGTTGACTAATCCATGACCGCTTTGGAACTATTATAGCTGCTTAAGTGATATAGTGCCATGGCAGAAAGTCAGAAATTGGTTGGTGGCTTATTAGGCAGCTCAGGTGCCACACACAGTCCAATCTCCACTACTCTGATGCCACTTTCATTTATTTGGCCATCACACTCCCTGCTTTTTTCCTGGCCCTTCCTAGGCACTTGGAAAAGTTATCAGTGTGGGATGAAAAAAAGGAATTTTGGTTTTCATTAAAGGTTCACTTTCATGTCTCTGATATTTAACTTCAGCCTCTTTGGCTATTGTGGTACTTGGAGTTTGGGTTCAAGAGAAAAAGTGAAATTTTCCCTTAAAGAAATAAGTGCCAACTTTCTTAGAGCAGAACTCGGCATGGGAATGTAGGAAGACAGCAGAGAGAAAAGGAGGTACCTATTGTTTATTTTTTTGGTACTGGATTTTCTTATGTTTGTGTTATGAAGAAACAAAGGTAAAACTAACTCTAGTTCTTATTACATAGAAAAAGTTCTCAAGTAGCTGGTTAGAGTAGGAGAAGCAGGGCTGTCATGAACAAACACAGGGAAATGATAAAGGCTGTGTAAGCACAAAGTGGCATTTTTTTGTTGTTTTCTTTTTGAAATTCAGTTTCTCAGGCTCAGGCTAAATTGTAAGCATCTGAGGGATTGATTTTCTTTGAACCCTGATAATTCACAGCTGTGCTGAGTCATGTACATTTCATGCCTTCTGACTCTGAGACAATCAGGGGCCAAATCTTTGTTATATATTCTGGGAGATTGGTCTTTTGTTTTGGGAGCATGCTCATGAGGAAGACCTTTTGATTCCCTAGAGGGCAATCTGAGTAGCCATTTGTTAAATACCCCTACTCAGATGCTGTTGGCGCTCCCCCATCTGGTGGTATATGCAGGCGATTGTATTAATTTGTTCAGACAATAGGAGTCTGGTCTGTTGAATCTCTGAGCTAATTTCTCTGCTTGTATTTTCTATACCTTCTTCTTTCTAATTAAAGTAAGAATGTCAATGCCTTTAAAGTTGTCTTTCCTTTAAAGGAACAGATCAAAGAACCTGCGTTAGAAGCCCTCCCAGTGTACTAGTGTGGTTACTAATATAGGCTGATAGTACACCTGCTGGTTTAAGCAAAGCTAGGAGGACCACTATGTCAACATTTCCTTGCCTTTTACTTGGTAAATGTGAGAGTGTGGGATTCCTGGATATCTGGGACTGATGGTGCTAGTGAAAGAAGGTTGTTATGCAGTGGAGGAACGCGAGGACTGAAGAAATTGCCTAAAGAAAACTTGCTACTACTGCTAAGAGATAAAGGGAAGGAGGATTTCAGAAAGAATGAGGTTAAATCCAAAATATACTCTAGAAACTCTAAGGTCTAATGAGATCCCTTTGTCACTGCGGGAAGGGGTGAGGCTGGGCAAGTGGTACACTGAGCCTTTAGCAGGTGCTGTCAGTGGTGACTCACTCTGGGACAACCCCTAATATCCTCACCCTATTTCTGTCCCCATTCAATTGCTGAGGTGGCCCTGGCCACCCTGCCAGTAAGTACCTATTAGTGCCCTGTTAACAGCTCTTAATACAAATGCTGATGTTCTACTGAAAAATAACTCCCTACATGTTAAATTCCATGATTTTATTTTTACAAAACAACCCTAGTTAATCACTCTGCACTCCAGCTGTCTAATTCATTTCTGTTACTGTATTAAGTAAGGAGAAACAGACTGTGCTCTAAAAAGTGGTCCCCTCCCCCAAACACTTTGGTGATTGAAAGTGAGATTTTTGATGAAAAAAAATTAAAGTGTTTTCAAACTACTTAATTGAAATTTTTTTCATTGCCTCTTATTAAGGGAAATTTTAGTCACTGTATCTTGATATAAGATGAATATAATCAGTGCCTGGCACATAAGGAGAATCCACTTGTGCTTTTTTTTTTAATCAGTCATGAGTAGAAGGATTCTTACACTGAAAAACAAGTTTATCAAAGACACATGCAAGACCTGAGATCAGACATTGTTTTAAAAAAGTAGGCCAGAAAAGGAAAAAGATGACTTGTCTAAAGTGGAACCAAGTGAATCATAAGAAGTTTAATACATTTATTCTAAGTATAATTGCATTTTCCCAGTGTCAAGGTTGTCATAATCTGAGGAGAGTTTTCTTAACTCAAAATAGTTAAATACAAGTGTGATTCTCAACAGCCACCATCCAAATCAATCTGTCGATGGCTCTCCAGACCTTATGCCTTACACAATCTACACTAAATAAACAAGTAGCTGCTTTGACAGTGGGATTTCATTTCAGATAATTTATGCATTTTCCCTGCAACACAGTCTGCACTTGAGACAATCTTGCATCTATTGAAATAATCATATGATCTCTGTTGTTTTTGATACTGATATGATCAATTATGCTTATAGCTTTCCTGATATTGAACCAGCCCTGCATTCTTAGTATAAATCCCACCTGGTCAGAGCATATGATTTTTGTGATATATTTCCATAATCTCCTTGCTAATATTTTATTTACAATATTTGCATCAATATTTATTAGAAAAATTGGTCTATAGTTTTCTTTCTCTGTTTTTGCTCTTCCTAGTTTAGGTATCAAAACCATATCTGTGTCAGAAGGAATTTGATAAGATTGCTCCTTTACCTATTTTCCCAAAAAATGTTTATATAATGTTGGAATTAATTGTTTTTTTACCTGTTTGATAGAATTCACTTGTAAAATTCCTCTGTTCTTGGGGATTTTTTTCTTAGAGAGATCAATTATGGCTTGACCAATTTCATTTTCTAAGACAGGGTTATATAGGTATTGTCTGAACCTGAGATAAGTTTGAATTCCCCATTTGCCTTATCTTTCCCACGTTTGTGGAAAAAGCCAAAACAACAACAAAAACTAAGGTATCTGTTGTGCTTTTATAATATGACCAGGATGAGATCACTAAACAGAAACTACAGCAGAATTATTCAAGAATAAGAAGTCAAACCATTAAAGATGAGGGGAAAACGATTCTTACCCCAAAATCATCCCGCCACTGATGGGCTGCTTGAAATTTCTCTGCTTTGGTTGCCAGACGCTGGAAAACAAACAAACAAAAAAGGACAAATGTTCAAAATGCTCACATGAAAATAATTGTCTTGGATATAGTACTTTTGATTTTCTGAGCCACCATCAGATTATGGAGATTCCCTACTTCTGATTACTGGATGCTTAGGCTTAAAGTATTCTGAACTGCTTCAAGACATACCATCTGAACGTATCATTATTCCTGTAACTTAGCATTCCTGAATGCAGTTTAGTTTACAGCCTCTGTGATCATCAGCATTCACCACGATTTATGTTTATCATCTGGCCAGGCTCATTTTAGAAAGGTATTCCTTCTCATTTGGTGACATTGTTTATTTCTGTACAAGTCAGATACAACAAATTCTGCCAAGCAAAACAATTGTCCATTTAGCAATCAATTTATTTAACAGTGTTGGGGGCAGCAAAATGCACTTTGTTATTTGAAGGACCAAACGGTAGAGAAGGGAGAATGCTGGAAGGAAAGTCCTGTTAGGAAAACCTCGGTACAAATCCTATCTGGCTTTTACCAGCCTTTCATTTACCTGAGCCTCTGTCTTCTCTTCCGTGAAATGGAGAAATGAGTATTCATTTAACAGTACTGTTAGTTCCATCAATGAGATGTTACCTAAGGTCTTTTAAAAACTTTAAAGCCCTAAAGCCTTATATAATGAACTGTCAGTTATTAAGTTCTTCTATATAAAGTATGGAAATATTACTACTAGGCTTAAAGATATGTTAAGATCTCTGGAAGAAGCTTTAGAGATCTTAACAATCTCTTCAAACCTGATATCAATACTTAGTGAGTTTTTTATATAAGAACTGAATAAGCAAAAGCATTACAAACATTTTATATATATACAATTTTTTTTCCTCCTAAGGTGTCTTCCAGGGCATCAAGGTGTTAAAGTGGATAGAGTGTCAGGCAAGGAAGTAGGAGGATCTGAGTTCAAAACCAGCCTTAGATACCTTCTACCTGTGTGACCCTGGGCATGTTATTTAATTGTTTGCCTCAGTTTCCCTATCTATAAAATGACCTGGAGAAGGAAATGGCAAACCACTGCAGTATCTTCATCAAGAAAACCCCAAATGGGGTTATGGACAGTTGGACACAACTGAGAGGACTGATGATCAATGACAACAAAAGGTGTCTTGCTGATCTAATAATGTATGAATTACTGGTTTTAAGGCATTAATTACTGCATGATTGCTTTTTGGAGATCTCAGATCATGTTGGGTATAAACTTTTCTGAAATACCTGCCGATCCTATTAATTACACTCAAAAAATAAGATAGCAAGATATCAAGACTTTAATATATTTTATGAAGCAACCCATAGTACTTAAACATCTGTCTCAACTTTAAGCTTATTAATATCTCATACAAACTCTAGCTCCCAAAGCACCAATCCTCTCATGTTTTCCTACAATTTGCTATTTACCCTAAAGAAAACATTCTGTAAAATAACAAAGCAAATATGAAATGTGTTTTGGCTGCCTTAGAGGATGTCAGAGGGTTATTTCAAAAACAAAAGTTATGATTCTTCTTAAACTTTTACATTCCTTTAACATATTCTTCCATCTTCCATCCCATACTTCACCACACCATGCATTAGATTAGATGATTTCTGTGGTTTCTTCCAGGCCTAAAGTCTTATGATTCAATTCAGGAATTCAACAAACATGCCTAAGACATGCAATGTTCTGTGTTAAGTGCTTAGGGATACCAAAACAAAATGAAACCTCTGCTCTGAGATTTCCCTCTACTGGATCTCACACTCTTCTATGTTCCACAGCACATTAAAAAAAAAAAAAAGATTTATTAAAACTTTTGTTTTTATATATAATAATTGCAGAGTACATCAGTTTCCCACATCACCACTGCACACCTATCAAAGAAGTGTAAGAGGGGTGCATCATAACTCCGAACCTCATTTATCCATTGAAAAGTTGTTTTTTTTTATTGAATTACTAGAACTAATCAATCAAATAAGTAAATGAAATGTGAATGACTCCTCAGCACCTCTATGGAATCAATCAATAAAAGTCATACTAGGTGGAAATAATCTAATTAGTTAATCAAGTTGGGAAGGACTGAAGGGTTTCAAAGAAATGTAATGGGATTGGTTGGAAAAACTGGACCTGTATCTTAGGGAAGGAAGTTCTAGGAGCATTCCAGCAACAGCTCAAGATTTGGGAAGCATTTTGAGGAACCAGAGGCAGGGGTGAGGGAATCTATGGCCTCAAGGTCACATGTAGCCCTCTAAGTTCTCATGGGTGGCCCTTTGATTGAATTCCCTTAATAAAAGGATTTGTTATATAAAACTTGGACTCAGTCAAAGGAAGGAGTCAAAGCCAGGAGAAGATGACAAATTAGATATGCCAAAGAAAGGCAGTGTCAGGGAAGATAACCAAAGACCCATGAAAAAGAATCTGCAAGGGTCCCAACTGTAAGGGTGAGAAATGTGTTATACACACCTTAGGGAAACTTCATGAGAATTCCAAGAAGGGAGAACTAGATTTACATCCAGTCAGCAGCCATGAGTTTACCCTTGGTCATTCATGTTTCTTAACCTTGGCTCCTCTTTCCACGGAACACTGAACGTTCTTTTGTGAGACTGTGTTCTCCCTTTTGGGGAAGGAGTGGAGGTAGCAGAGGAATCAACAGCTCTTACTATGTCATCAGGAAATATCATTTTAAAAAAAGCCTAACTATTCTGACTAATCTTTGCTCCAGTGTAGAGATATAAAAGCACTCCCCACCCACCCCTCGAAAGCACACTGTCAGACATGTCACAGGGGCAGTTAGTTTGGATTGCTTTGTCTGTGTTACAAGAGTAGTACCTTCTCTGGGCTCCCTTTCTCAATCCCTACTCCTCCTGGAAGGGTTGGTCTCACCTTCACAGCTAACTTTTGCTACTTTCCTCACCATTCCAAGGGAAAACCCTGAGGTATAAAGGCTTTTAGTATCGTCACTAAAGTGCCCTATCCAATATGCTCCTAGTAGCAGTTACCCAGAGTTAGCCTGCCTTTTGTCATTTTTTAATGGAATGATAACATCTCCTTACATTCATTTAAAAACTTACTCCATTCCCCCCACCCCTATGCCATACTCTTTGGTCCAGTAACTGAGGCCTCCTTGCTCTTTCTAGAACAAGACACCCCAACTCCACATAGTGACTGTCCCCAAATTTGGAAAGCTCTTCTTACACATTTCTGTCTTCTGACTTTCTTCAAGTCTCAGGTAAAATATCACTGTTTACAAGAGTTCTTTCCTGATGGCCTTTAATTTTAGTGCCTTCCCTCTTATTTATCTTGAACAGAGCTTGTTTGTACATAATTATTTGCAGGTTGTCTTCCTCATTAGCTTGTGAGCTCCTTGAGAGTAAGGACTGTCTTTGGCCTTTCTCTGTATCTCCAGAGCTTACCACAGGACTTGTAACCTAGTTGCTTGATGACTGTTTAATTATTCACTAACTAGATTGGAATAAGGTCTTTGAGTCATAGGTTCTTTCTGATCTCATTGGCCATTTGTATGGTGAAACCCAGGGTTACAGGTGAAGTGACCTGGAAGGTAGTGGGTGCAGAGGCTGAAGTTTTACCACTTAGCCTTGAGGTCAGAGAGATCATTAGGCATATAAAAAGATTATGGCCTACATGTGTTCCTGTAAATATCTACACATGCAACGTGCCCTATTGATTCATCTGGAAATAGGTAATAGGAGAGAGGTACACACAAGTTTTATAGGGAGGGGCAGGGTCTATTCAAGTGTATGATTGGCATTCTACCTCTGATGTTAAAAGGAAGGAGGGACCAGTCATTGAGATTGGATGGTGCATGGAAGTTTTCATGAATGGTTCCACAGAATATGGTAGGAAATCCACACCAAGGATGAGGCAGGGAGGGGGGAAGAGAAAATGTGTCTCAAGTAGGAACAACCTGCTGTGAGAAGGGATATAACACACACACACACAGTCTCACACTATATAAACAAAGACAGATATATGTATGTATGTATATATATATATATATATGTATATAGACATATAGATGTATATATGTATTGTATGTAGTGTGCGTGTGTGCATGTATACACACATGTATGTATGTATATGTAGTATGTGTGCATGTATATACATATACACTTATGTGTATATATACACATATATGCACAGTATATGTTACTACCTTTACAGATAGCCTTTAATTCACATTTAAAGTTCCATTAGCAATAAGAAGTTTTAACACCAATGCAGAATAACTCCAAAAAATCCTGTTCATCTCATTTTCAAGAATACACTTTGCCTGTCACATGCACAATCATACAATTACTTTTGGAATCTGCTTTTTCCATCGAATTATTTGATCAAAAGCTTCTGATAGACAGAGATTAACATTAAACTTTAATAGAATAGGACATATGAAACTACAATTCAACTTACATAACCCACTGTTTATCCATGGTGGTAGGAACAGGTAGGAATGATAATAATCTTATTTTAAAAGAAAAAATAGAATATTTAGGGAAAATATGTAATTTTTTTCCTTGTTTCTAATATATTACACACTCATATAAATCAAAAGTTTAGGGATGACATATTTTCACTAAAAAAGTTTGAATATGAATCCCTTCTCAAAGCTAATTTACTATGATTTCTCATTAAAGTTTCAATGTCTAGAACTGAATAATCATGAGAGGTTACCTACCACTGATGTTATCTTTGTATTTCAATAACTTTAGTGAAAAGATCAAGGTCAGTAAAGTTTTTATATGAAAATAATATAACACATAATTGTGCTTCAGATATCAATGCCTCCTTCTAGGTGCTTTTGTCAACACACCATGGTGAATGCTGTTCTGTGTTAGCAAATGCCAACTGCTCCTGGCTAATAGAAAATTACTATGTCTTGTGGACATTTCAAGTCCCTAATTAACTTCTAAACTGGCCAAGTGCCATCTTATTTTAAAGGCCAAACAACCTGCAATTAAATCCTGCAGGCAATTTGTGCAAGGACAGCTCAAGCCTAGCCTTAATAAAATTTAAGCATTAATGCCTCCATGCTTCAATATTTTCCTGCACAAGAAGACCCTGCTATGGTGTGTTATGCTGCATTTCAAGGAAGTCATAAAATTTTATTTTTCTCATTTGCTGATTTATTGTGACATATTATGGAACTAGACAACAAAATGAGACTAAACATGAGTATAATATGCTTTTACTCAACTCCACATAACACTAGATTATCCATTGCTTAATTTTGCGCATTCAAGAGGATAGTTTAGGAGAAATGTCATGAAATAACTTAAAGCTAAATATGCTAGTATATGAAAAAATTTACATATATACGTACACATATATTATGTGTGTGTGTGTACACACCTATAAATCTATATATTGGGAAGTAGCTTAGTAGAGCAAATAAAAAGGCAGCTTTAGCATCAGGCAGACCTAACTCTGATAGCAGATGTGAGGCTAGACACATTCAAAGATTCTAAGTTACAAAAGAATTGCTAATATGCATTTGGAAAGGGAATTTATCGCTAGAGTGTTCCTCACATCAATGAAATCAATGAAATGTGCATAATATATATTATACAGTATTTGACAGGGACATGTGCGTATATCTTTGTACCTCCAGAAGGTAGAAATATAAATAAAATACTATATAGGTAAATAAATATAAAATCCTACGTTTGCCATTCAAACCCTTCCCCATGTGCCCCCCCCCCTCCCAGTCCCCCTTTTTTTTATGAATTCCTCCCTTCTGCAAACTCTGCAATCCAGTAACATTCGCTTTCTTGCTGTTTTCGGCACAAGTTACTCTATCTCTAACCTCTGTGCATTTTCACCGGGTATCCCTCATGCCTGGGATCCCCTCCCTCCTCAATTGCCCCTCGGCTTCCTTCAAGTCTCAGGTAAAATCTCGCCTTCTTCCAGAAGTCTATCCCAGTCTCCCTTAATGTAAGTATTTTCCCTCTCAGATTACCACTGATTTATCCGTCTTTGTTAAATAGTTTGTTTTTTGCATATTATCTCTTCCATTAGATTGATTATGAGGTCAGGTACTATATATTTTGGTTTTCTTTCTATCCCCAGGTCTCAGTACAGTGCCTGGCACAGAGTAGGAACTTAATAAATGCTTACTGACTATTGTATACGTATGTATACACACAATGACTGCTTGCAATAATGTATTCTCCATATTATTTGTGTCCATATATATCTAAAATGCATCTACCTATCTACATATAGACATGTGTGAGTGACCTGTACAAAATGACAGATTTGCCCATTATAAATGAAAACAAATCATCTACTTACATAGGAATTTATAATTTCTAGTTTCTAGGGCACCATTTTATAAAGGAAAATTGAAAATATCCAACAGAACAGAATAAATGGATATCCATCTCTAGTTTCTTATTTCTTGGTCTTATATTGACATGGATAAGAACAGGGACTGTATTTGAAATTTCATTGTTATAAATAAAGAAACTCCCTGAATTATATCATCTCAATTGCTCAGAGTAAGTAAGAAGTTAGACAACTTATCCAGGATCCCACAAGCAATAAATGTTAGAGGGAAGACTTGAACCCAAGTTCATGAAGAATGGGCTTCAAGACCAGTTCTGCATCCACCATGTCCCATTGTTCCCACAAAGTCTCAAAGTTTAGTGCCTAAGAGATCATTCAACTTCATATAATTCAACCTTTTGTACACAAAGCATTATGCAAGGTACTGGGAAAGCAAATAAGACAAGGTCCATGCACTCATGCAGCTGTTTAAAATTTTTTATTAAAAAAACCTCCATCATCAGTACTCTAGCATTGCACATGATTTATACTTATTTATTTCAACTCTGTTCTTTTAAAGACATTAGCAAATGCATTGGTTATTGGGGGAAAATCTCTGCTGTATTATATACTTTTCCAAAAATGCTTTTTTTTAAAAAAGAATGATGATATATAAAATCTTCCTTTAGTGGAAGATGAGTATCATGGGTAAATGAGAGGTCACACAAACAGGAACCTTGCCCTAATTAGTTCACATTCAAACATATCTCCTGAACAGCAAGGCATTAAAAAAGAAGAGGTACATATGGTACATTTCCTAGAATTTCCCTCAAAGTTAATAGGAAAGGGTAGGCCAATTGTAGAGCTGTCAGAAATTTATTTCTGAACACTTCTAAACTTCCTAATGACTTTTTGGTGCATAGGAAGAGATTACCAAAATAAATGAGTCCTACTCCCTGTCAGTCTTGGAGCTGTCTTTTCAAAGATCTTGTCTCCTAATTCTGAGCGTATATTGCTAATCGGTGAAAAAGCTTTTGAACTACAGCAGTCTGCAGGAAAAAGGCCTAGCAAGACATTATCAGATCAATGAAAGATCAGCTCCCAGGAAGGTCCATTCATTTCCAACCTTCACTTTTTTGTCATATCTTTATCTCTCCCCCTAGCATTGAATTCTGTCAGAAGATATGACAGCCTCATAAAAGAAGCAGGGCTCTCTTCAGTGAAAGAAAAGCATTCTATTATCACTTCCCTTGCGATCTCTAAATATATTTCATCCTGAAAAATAAAATGGGACTGCTTCTCAATATTGAAAATGTCTTACTTATTAGACTACCAGTTAATCTAAGTTGAAAGATAGCATTGGTTGTCAAAAACATTTAGTTCTGAGTAATTTTCTCTGGGTGTCTTTGAAAGGAAATCTATAAGACATATATGACAATTTACCTTGGTTTTAACAATGCAAATATATTCAAGTTGAATTTTCAAGAGTTGGATTGGAGAGAACGTAAAAGGAAACTTTCTTGCACTGAGTAACATGCAACACAATGCTAAATTTGTGTTGATATATACTAAATTTGATATATACTAAATATATACATAATACTAAAATTATAAAATAGGTATATAAAAATTTTAAAAATAACAATTGGAATTAGTTATTCATATCATCAACTAGTTTGGGCCAAATTATGTGCGATTAATGCTCATCCTTGTATATGTATGTATATGCAAATACATATATATATATATACATACATATATATATACTCCTACTTATATACACAAATACATATACATATTTACATATATACGGGGGTGGTATTTTGCACCAATGAGCTGACACTGATCAAAGAAGTTATTATTGTCTTCTTTCTATGCTGATTCTTCTGTTTTCCAGTAAGAAGGCTATTTAATTATTTACATTAATGTTTCTTTTCATTTTAAAAAAAATTAACACTTTTTGGTAAGACTTAGTAAAGACGTCTTTGATATCCTCCTAGTTCCCAATGAAGCAGAATGAACAGAAAATCAGCTTTGGAACCGGAGAGGGAACATAGGAAACATATAATAATATACTAACCCTTGCTGAACTCTATCTGGTTGAAAGTGTCAGGGAATTAATTCTCTTGAATGAGAACAGCAGCTCTTGAGAGAGGCATACCTATCAGAAAGGGTCTGATGACTATGGGTCAAATACACTAAAAGCAAAGAAATAGATTAGCATCCTGGGGCAGACTGCTGACAGCAGCTTCACCTTCCCAGAGCACAGGCTTAGTTTTTATAACTTTTGGGGCCCATTCAGCGTACACTGCCAGTCATTAGCATTTTGCAGCAACTCCTTATAGATAAACACAGGAGAGGAAGGGGAGGATCATTCAAGAGGGCAAAAGGAGGCCCCTTGGGCTAATGTTTGCCATGCAGCTGGCAGACTTTGTTAGTAGAAGGACAATAACAGCTAGCAGATGGCATTCGCATAGTGCTTCATAATCATTATGCCGTTTGATCTTCCCAACAGTACTGGGAGATAGGTGCTTTTTTATTATCCTCATTTTACAGATGAAGAAACTGAGGCAGGCAGAGGGCAAGTGACTTGTCTGGAATCACACACCTGTTAAATATCTGAAGTCAAATTAGCACTCAGGCCTTCCTGCCTCCAAGCCCAGTGCTGTAGTCACTGTACCATCTAGGTACCTTAAACAAGCAGTTGGGAGAATGTCAATGAGAAGACATTCCTTGTTCAAGCTCAAGAGACAAAAGGAGGTGAACAAATGCTTTTAGAACCGTGTAAGAAAAAAAGCCCTTCCAGGATTGTAGATGTCTCTTAACCAAGGACAATAACTAGTTGTTACAACAGTAGATGAAAATATCTACTTTGCATGTCTTTTTGCAGAATTACTTTTATTTAATATTTTATTTTCCCCCATTTACATGTAAAAACAATTTTAACATTCTTTTTTCTCAGCGTTTTTATATATTTTATTTCTCCTTATTTTCGACTATTAGGCTACCAGGTGCTTGGAAGATTTCTACATTATAAGTCCCTCAAGACGCCATGAAATAATTGTGGTTCCTATTTTTTCCCCATAGCAGCCAAAACATTCTTCAAAGTACGTAGATATCCTTTATGTTCAAAGAGAACTATTAGCAAACTTACTGTGTGGGTGTGGATGAAAATATCAATGAGACCCCTAGACTTTTATAATCTACAATTACTCAGGTTATTTTAAACACAGATTTTCAGCCTGTGAGATACAGTTATTATCCTTGTAAACATGTCTACTATATTAGATCATTCCTGGTAACATTTGGAAATTATTTTGTCAAGCTAATTACTTGAAATAGTTTATATTTAAGCCTTCAGGACTTTAAAACATGTTATTTTACCAGCACAGATATCCCACAAGATGAGGAAGGAATGGGCTAAGCTTTGCAACACTAGAAAAAGTATTCACCATCTGTGAGATAACACACCCATTTAAATAAATAAATATATACATACATACATACATGTGCGAATATATATTTTATACGCACACACACACACACACACACACACACACACACACACACACCCTCTCTGTCACAGCATCAGAAATTCAAGAAGAAATAGAATTTAGACACATTGTCTGACCTCAGTATTTTGGATTAGAAGATACAAATTGGAAGACCTAAATTCAGAAAAGTGAATACACCAGCCTAGAGCCACATAGATCACATTCTGTTACATCCCAGGTAAAACAATCTTGTAATCATCAAGGTGAATGGCTAAGATGAGAGGCGGCAAATGAAGGGCCCACAAGTCCCTGTGGTCTTCAGCACTTCCATGACTCCTACATGGTCCATAATAATCTCCAGTGTGGCCAAAGCCAGATTAAACACAATTGGAAAATATTAAAAATATTTAAAATGTGTTTAAAATTTAATTTGAAATACTTAAAAATAAAGAAAAATACAATTACACATAGATAATGTTAATGTAAGGTTTTCTAAGTCAACATGCAGCCGGGGGGGGGGATCTTTCTGCAAAGTTTAGAGGTTCCAACACATCATGGGAACATTTAATAACTTCATCAGAGAGAATGACAATAATGAGACAATACACTAAAACTTATGGGATGCGGCCAAAGCAGTTCCTAGGGAGATTTTATATCTCTAAATGTTTATATGAATCAAATAGAGAAAGAGGAGACCAATGAATTGGGCATGCAACTAAAAAAGCTAGAAAAAGAACAGTTTAGTGGCCTCCTTTCTAGATGAACTTGACCCCACTACTTAAGATGAAAATGAACAGTCTGCCATGGTTTCCTTCTGCAATACTTTGAAAGAAACATTGCTGCTTGAAAAGTTGATACCGTACTTCTATCTGAATTACAGAAGCAGCTGAGGAATCAAGAAACTTTGTGGTGATCCTGGCTAATAATATGTGGGAAAGGTATTAAGAGTTTTGAAGAACATCCTTTTCAAACATAATTGGATGTGCTTCATAGCCAATTCTGTAGGTCTTTTATGGAGATTTTATTGGAGAACATAGATCAGAATTAAACAGTATGAAAGTTCAAAGATGGTGCCCCACACAGATAAAATCATGAAGTATGAAGGTTAGCTCTCGAAAGTCATCCTTGAAGGCAGGGATTGTAATTTTAGAGTGAGCTTTAATGTGACATTTTTACTGGAGTAGAAGATTAGTTTAACAATGTCCTTTCATGCTTTGGTTTAAAACATCACTTAAAATGTAATATATATATTTACATTGTGTAAGAGATATCTATCAGAGGCAGTGTGGGTAACTAGTTTAAGAGATGTCCTCACAGTCAAGAAGCTCCGGGTTTTAATCCAACCACTAACTCATTTTGTCTATGTGATCATAGGCAAATTCTTTCACTTCTCCACATCCTTAAGTAACCCTCTAAAACTAGAAACTCTAGAGCTGGTAACCTCTCCATATTGGTAGAGGCAGAATATCCATTGGAAGTCCTTTTTACTGGTGAAATCATGGGTCCAGGTCAGTAGTGATAAAAACACAGAAAGAATTCCATTCCTAACTACAGATTAACTTTCCATTATTTCCTTTTACTGTGACTAGGGAAGGTAAAACCCCTTTAATTTTACCTTATCTAGCTTACTAACAGTGTCTCCATCCTACCCTTTTCCCTCCCTTCCTCCACATTGAAATTTAAATAATCTTCCCAACACAAGCTGTGATCATACCACAACTCCATATGAATTGTCAGAAATAATAAAAGATCACATTTTTCCCTTTCATATTCTAACTCTGATGACTGCTGAATTTAATTAAATTTACTAACATCCCTTATTTAATTGCAGTAGGCAATGTGGACCAACACAATTTTCAGCAGCATACCACCATTTGAGAGACTAACTCAACAGAAGTGGAAGACACACACACATACATGTATGTATGTATGTGTGTATGTGTATATGTATGAACGTATATTCCACTTAGTTCTCGGTCAAACAGAATTGAATTTTAGTAATAATGCTATGAGTTAACAAGGTCATTCTTACCAAAATGCCTACAATTGTGTTAAAATTTTATTTATATTTAGCTAAAATAGGCTTATCAGAGAGCTGATAAGGGCAGCCCCAACTCTGATGTTAGAAATTATTTTCTCTTTATGGAGAGACACAGCTCTCTCTCTCTCTCTCTCTGTGTGTGTGTGTGTGTGTGTGTGTGTGTGTGTGTGTGTGTGTGTGTGTGTGAACTAGAACTTAGAGGCAGCTAGGTGGGATGGGAGATAAAGCAGTAGACCTGGAGTTAAGAACATGTGAGTTCAAATACAGCCTCAGGCACTTAAAATATGTGTGATCCTGGGCAAATCATTTACCTTCTGTCCACCTAAGTCTCCACATACGTCAAGCAGAAATTACAATATCTACCCACCTTCCAATGTTGTGGTAAGGCTGAAATGACGTAATATCTATAAAGAACTCTGTGAACCTTAAAGTGCTCTACAAATGTTAGTTTTTATTATTAACTCTACCTCTTCTCCATTAAGATTATACCCAGAGAACACAAGAACTTGCTCAAAATAATACAACTAGTAACTTTCTGGGCTAGATGAAAAACCAGATAATGAGGCCAAATTTTGTGTTTTTCTTTCTATTTCAAACCGTGCCTCAGACGGTCAAATGACATTTAGAAAGTAACTTCACCTCCCTAGGTCTCAGTTTCCTAATGTTTGAAATAAGGGAGTTGGACAAGAGACTTCTGGGGAAATATCCAGTTTTAGCTATTTCATCCTATGAATACCAGAACTGCCTTCCAAAATAATATCAAACCAAGTGAATCTATAAATATCACAAGGTGACGTTTAAAAAGACTCTAGCAACATTCATTCTCTCATCATCACTCCCTCAGTTATGATTTTGTATTTCAGAGGGATGTGAAATTAAAAACAAACTCATAATAAAAGGACTTTTTTTTTATTCCAGAGCCTCAGTATCTCATAAATTTACCATTTGAAATCAGATGTTGAAATCACATTGAGCACCATTTATTGGTCATTTTATTTGGTACCAGGAAAATAACAATACCCAAGAAACAGCTTTTGTACTACTTTTTGTTCAGACATCACTGCCTGTCATAACCAAGAAATGCCTTTGAAATGATTCAGAAAGCTTCAAATCTAATCTTGAAAGAGATGTAATTAGTTCAGGGAGGCAACAGATGATTGTGATAAACTATTTGTTTTAAAAAATAAAACAGCAAAAACCATTAGTAGAAATGGAAGCAAACAGGATGTAAGAGATAAAATTAGTAATGCTTTCCTGCCTCCTGGAAAATAAAGGGGGGGGGCAGGGTGATTGTCAGAAGGTTCCATTTGACATATTGCTTCCAAAAATTCCTCCTTTTACAAGGAAAAGGAGCTTTCTGAGGACAGGACAGTAACAAAAATATCGGTACAGTTCAGTCATGATGTGACCCCTTTGGGGGTTTTCTTGTCAAAGATACTGGAGGGGTCCACCATTTCCTTCTTCAATTCATTTTACAGAAGAGAAAACTGAAACAAATGTTTAAGTGACCTGCCTAGAGGTCACAGCTAGTAAGAGACCGAAGATCTGAGACCGAATTTGAATTCAGGTCCTCCAGATTCCAGGCCCAGCACTCTCATCACTGCACCACCCAGCTGCCCAAACCACTGAACTGCCTAATAATAACACGCCTAAAGAAAAAGTAGGTGCTCTTTCTGGAGTAACATCCTTTCATTGAACAGTCTGTATAAGTACCAAGTTAACCTACACAGAGTCAATTCTATGGATGTTAAGGAAGTTAGCATGATTACCATTACTATCTGGAGAAGTAAGTATTACCACAACAGGGTAAGATCCATTGGCATTCCAGACAACAAAACATGTCTCCTCATATGATAGGCACAGTGGCATGGCATGATGCTTCATTTCTGCTAGTAGTGAGAAGAGCCAGAAGAGGATTTGGCTCGAATCTGGGTCAATTTAGTCTCTTTACTTCTATGTCAGAAAGTTGGATTCTCTAAAAGTATCTTGGGCAAAGTGGGAAGAATGTGGCAGTCAGAACTGCAGAACTTCTTCTATACTTTAGCCAAGCTGATTGGCTAACCTGTTTGAACTTGAACTAGAAAGCTGAAAAACCCATCCCTCATCATTATAGGACACCTGAGGATATACTTCTTACCACGGGGGAACTGGAAAAAAAATGACAGCAAGGAGTACTTTCCGATATATCATCTCCCCTATTAGAATATCAACTTCTTGAGAGCAGGCACTTTGGTCTTTGTATCTCCATTGCCTAGCACAGCACTGGCAATCAGAAGACCTTTAATAAATGTTTATTTAATTGTTTACTGATTATGTAAGAAGTCTAGAGATATTTATTAAGGTACAAATTAATTGAATTGATATTAATCTAGGAAGGGAGAATCATGACTTAGATCTGATTTCTAGTATACGTTATTTTTTACTTTTCCTCCCTAAAACCACTATTTTAAATCATAGGATATAGTAAAGGAACAGGAATATGGGCGAAAATCCAAGTATCTAATGATTAGATCACAATAACTCAGATAAAAATTGATGTAGCTTTAAAGTTTAAGTAGTACAAACACTATTATCCCCATTTTATAAATGAAGAAATTCAGGAATCGAGAGGTTAAGCTTTTTCACCTCTTCCAAATTGCCTCTTAGAATTCAAGGTGACATCACCAAAGACATTATAAAACAAATCTCATATAATGAATTTTATTGGCTATTTTCATATGATATCAAAGGAAATTATTAAATAAAATTTTAGCTTTAATCTGGTATTGACCTGCTAAGCTTCAATTTTTGCTTCTGCAATTGGTTTCCTATTTCTACCTCAATACTCTGGACTTTGGTGCTCCAAACTAAGACTACTATTGACCCAGCTTTGCCTTTTGGTTTATTCTTATACCATCCTTGGATTTTATTCAACTTCTTTCCTCATAAAGGTATTACACTTTCCAAGCCCTAGTGATTGACTGCCTTAGCTACTACTAGTCCCTAGTCATATTAGCCAGTCAATAACTTATTACATTATTTAGGGCCTACTAAGGTTCAGGCACTGTGCAAAGGACTGAAAAAGGAAGAAAAGTGAAAGGAGCTTGGAGACTAATGGGATAGATAAAATGTAAATAATCATGTACAAACAACCTCTATCCAGAATGAAGTGGAGTTAACAGTGGGAAGGCACTAGAATTAAGGGGGATTAGGAACAGCTTCCTGGGGTTCTTCTTGGGCCTTGTAGGTAAAATAAGGAAGGCAGGAGACAGAGATGCCAAGTATGAGGAACAGCCAGTGAAAACACCTGGAATCTAGAGATGGAGCGTCTTGTGCCAGCAAGGAGGAGGCAGGTGTCATTGAGTGACATGGAAGAGTGTAAGTGTTCCAGAAGACTGGAAGGGGAGTGGGAGTAGGTTATGCCTATAGTTTCAAACCACATCTCTATTTGAAAGAAGTGTATTCCACCAGAATTTTTGTATGTTTCTGCTTCTTAATCTTACTAGATGCAAAATCAGTGAGCACAAAAGTATATATAAGATAGAAAAGAATGTAATATTACTATAGTTAAATGAGAAATTTTCTGATCTCTCTCTAGGTTATCCTTAAAAGAACTGAAATATATAATTACTCCAAGAAAAAGGACTTGAAAGGTTATTTTCTCATTTTTCTCTTATAGGTTATGAGTTATCCTGCCTGGAGTAAGAGCTTGATGACCTTTCAAAGTCTTTTTTAGTTTATTTATGATATGAAAACATTCCAAGCCACCAAGTTTGATACTAATAAAATGGTTATAATTTAAAAGATGAATGTAATGTGCTATACTAAGAGAGGGGTGCTGTCACTATTTGGTACTGTTTATAAACCCCACCCTTAAACAATTCATTATTTATGTCCTTATTTTCTTTGCTCCTTTGGTGATCTGTTCTTAACATTTTTTTTTTTTAATTCAGGCAGGAAGAAAGACTATGAAGCTGAAATACCCTTAAAAGTCCAGAAAATATCTCCACTGCCAAGAAGAAGATAAAAATCAAGGGTGGAGGAATGAGGCTGAAGATAAAATATAAGAAGAAAAATGAGGAAGGAGAGAGAATAAGAAGAATTTTACTAAATCTAACTTGATATCCTATTGCAGAATCTAATTTTAGAAGTTAATCCAGTCAGTAAAAGGCTATTCCTTTTAATGCAATTTTTCATTCTCAATTTTTGCATTGTGTACCTCCTCAGGAGTTTATTAGTATATTTTCATTCTTAAATTTTGAACTGTGAAGAAACTAGAATTATGCTTTGTTTTAAAAAAGATCTCACAAGGGAGAGGCAACTTTAACTTTATTTGTCTGCTAATAAATAGAATTTTTTTTGTTTTTACATCAAACACTGAGTGGCTACTGAATGAAGCCATCATAGGGGCTACCTGACCCTTACTCCATGGTTGGAGCAGGTCCAAACCATTTGGGGCCAGTGTTGTGAAACTCCTCATTGCTGCACCTGGGTGCACTGTTTTGCCCATCTGTCACCACTCCCTAGCCCTCTCTATGGACCTTGGGTTGCTTTGCGAAACAATTTATGTACAGCTTGTGAGGCTGTGCCAGAAGAATCCCTTCTTATTGAAATGTATTTCATCTTTGCCCCCTCTCCAACATTCTTAGACACTCCAATACTATGCCACTGCATGATGCCCCACACTGAAATTCCCTTGCTTTAATTGAAGACCCTAGTTTTGCTACTCTGGTAGTCCTTCTTATTTAAAATTGACACTACCACCACATGTAGTTTCAGTAAACTTAGAAATTTTCAATAATGCTGGCAAATGTGACTAAGAGAGTTTAATAAAGTTGTCCATTAATAGTTTCCTTAAGAATATACTGTGATTTTCCATTTTCACCTGATAATAGGCAAAGGATAATGTCATTGGGAATCCTAGAAAACCAGAGTTCTATATCAGATAACAAAGTAACAAAAACAGTTAATATATTTATTTTTACCTAATATTTGTTTAAGGAAATATATTAATTACCAGTTGATTTAATTGTGGGGTTTTTTGGTGGTGCATGGTGTAAACATACAGAACATACTTTTATCCAGAGCACTTTCAAATACTCCAGCCATATTTGTTTTTAAATATTTAAAATGATCCATCCATCTCAATAAGAAATGAAGATGTTAAAATGGAAGAAGGAAATACAGAGATGCTGTTATTACTAAAAAATAAGAGAGAAAAAGGAAAAAGGATGGGGTAGAATAAGCTCTAGCAACTCTGGAATTCAAAGAGTGGACAAATCCAAGAAATAGGAGCCTAAGGCAGAAAGAAGCAGTTCAAAAGACATACGTAATGCCTAAATGTTACTCTACAAGAATTGGTCTGAAGCACAAAAGGGCTAAATTAGCCTCTGGAGCTGTGATCTAAAAGCATTATATACTACTTCCTAGTTATGGGATTTTTTTCAGAATGGGTGGGGGGGCTGTCCCCTAGGAAAATAATAAATGAGATTCTTTGGGGGAAAGAGGTGCTGTGAAATAATAGCAAAATTACTGGATATTTTCAAGTACAGCTCTCATATAAATACATATACTTTTTCAATAAAAATTCAAATTAAAGCAAATTAAAGTGAGAAAAAAGTGAATTTTGTAAAACTGACAATGAGCATAATTCAGCAATTATTTACTGTAGTATGCACAAATTCGACAAGATCTGAGCCTATGCCTGTCAAATTTCAACATGGTGTTATTTTGTGGCATTTTAATCAGAAGTACATAAACTCCAAGCTAACAAATCTTTGAGAAGTTAAAACAAATGGAGTGTGTTATATTTGTCCTTTAGTTTCCTAAGTACAATATAATAAACCAGTATCCCAAAATTTCAACTTTTAAAAACTTGGAATAACAAAGGTTAATTTAAATTTTCATCAATTAAATTAAATTTTTGATTCTTAAGGGTCTCTAATAACAAAAATGAAATATATCTTTATGCTGGATACATGCTTAAGTGGAATGAAAAGGACATCGACTGGAGTAGCTAAAATGAATATAATTTAAAACAACAGAGACAGTTTAAATAGTAGAAATGCAGAAACATAGATTAAAAGCTCAACTCCAGAAAATATTACTCACTATTTTACCACTGAGATTCATAAGTACTACCAATGCTGGAGGAGATGTCAGAAAATAAGCACACTAAAGCACAGTTGGTGGAGTTATGAAATAGTCCAGATATTCTGGAAAGTAATCTGTAACTACTGTTACTCCTGTTACACTGAACTGTGCACATTCTTTGATCTAGCAATACTACGTCTAGATCTCATAGAAATCAAAGAGAAAGAAGAAGGACCCATAAATACCAAAATATTTATCACAGCTCTTTTAGTAGCAAAGAATTCGAGACTGGGGGGGATGTCCATCAATTTGGGAATGACTGAACGAGTTATGTTATAGTAACGTGATGTAATACTACTATGCTGTAAGAATTGATAAAAAGAATGTTTTTAAGAAAATCTAGAAAGACTTTATATGAACTAATGCAAAGTGACCAGAACCAGGAGAACAATTTATATAGTAATAGCAATGTTATAAAAATAATCAACCATAAAAGATTTAGTAACTCTGATCAGCACAATGAGAAACCATAATACTAGGACATAATGAAAAATTCTGTCTACTTCTGCATAGAGAACTAATGGATTCAGTGTACAGATTGAATCAATTTTTCTCTCAACTTTCTTTTTCTTGAATTTATTTTTTACCACTTGGCTAATGAATAAATTTGTTTTATATAACTTCATATCAGTAATGAGTTTCATATAAAGTTGATTTTTTTAAAAAACAGATTTATTATTAATGAAGAAAGGGAATCAAACATGCTTTGCATGAATGAATTAGCTGATGATCTCATGAAATCTAATAAACGGAAGCATCTTAAAAATGTACCTGGGCAATAGATAGACGAAAATTTTTGAGAGAAAATAAGATACCAGACAACACCAAACTTTTTCAAAATTAATTTTTATGACACCATAAGGATTATCTATATAATAAAAAGTTGTTTGTGCAATTAAAAAGGGTAAGTTAACTAATTTAATAAGAGAAACAGCATTGCTACTTCAAGCTATTTCTATGGCCAGCATGACTTTTGATGACCCATAAGAGAGGCACTTTTGAATGATTCCCCTTGCACACATTTTGGTGGGAAGGAGAACTGCTCCCATGTCTAAAGACCTTTGAAATCCCCTGAGAAATAAGTTCTCATATAAATGAATAAAGCAACAAGTGTAACTGAAGTTGATCATCTGATTAAAAATGGATGATATATTGTTGAAATTAATGCTAGGTAAGATATTTTTACTTTGTGTACCTAATGATAGCAAAGACGAATCAAGAGATATTTTAGAGATAATTGATGGATTTGTTAAGGACAGTATTTATGATCTGAACTTTGAATTCAATCCCTGTCAAGATGAAATGCAAGTCTACCATTACTAATGAAAAACATGGTCTCATGTGTCATTTGGTCACATTGTATATGTGTCATAGTAACTCACTGAAAAATATGAGTGGGTGCTAAATATAGCTTTTTAAATTGTTACAAGAATAATCAGCTATTTTTTAAGTCAGACTTTTTGTGATATACTATCACAATTATGGGTGCAAAATATAGAACACTTCTATAATCTCTCAAAAACATTCTGATTTTCCTTATCACAGTTCTTTGAAGGATAGTAAGAGCAAAAAGAAGCAATTTCCATTACTTAAAAGTAAATGAAACAAAAATAAACATAAAAATTTCATTTTATAACAAAATTTGTTACTACTATTTGAAAATTTACTTTTCTTAAAAACTAAGTACTGTAAATCAATGTAAGGTCAAAGTTATACTCTCACACGGAAAGATAAAATGACTAAATTTATGAAAAATACTCAGATAATTTTTTAACAATTATATATTTCTGAATTTTAAGAAATATCTACCATGAAATAAAACCTAAGTAAAGCTTCCTTTTAACCACTCACCTGGTTTATAGAAGTCATTCTCATTTTATTTTAATGAATTAAAGATTGATAAAAATTAATGAATGAGGAACCCACTTAGCAAAGAATAAAAAATTTGTTCATTATTCATCTAAACAAGAATAGTTAGCAGACTTGGCTTATGATAGTATACTCAAAGAAGCATTTGAATGGGTAAATCTTTTTATTATATTTTGTCTCTGGGCTAATAAAGAAGTATCTAGTTTATGAGAGTAATACAATTTTTATTATCATTCATCAAATCTATTTTGTTTGAAACTGTTTTCTGTTGTCACAGCAGAACATTTCTGTTAATATTTGGTCTTGATTAGTGTTTGAAAAAGACTCATGAGTAGCAACACCATCAGTGACACCAGATCTTAAGAAATTTTGTACTGAAAATCAAGTCATTATCACATTAAGATTTTTATGTTGTAGTTTCTAAATAAATTTATCAAGTGTTTATATAGTTTACAATATTTAACAATTAATTTGATATTTGCTTTGTGTTGCTATGTAAGTTTTAAATTTTATTTGAATAAAGAACTAGCCATGGTAGATGCATTATCTTAACCCTTCCCCCCAAGCAAGTTAGGCTAGCTTTTCCTAAAAAAGGTATTAAACCACTCAAGACTTGGTTGGCTGCAAGGACTAAACAAACGCTCAGACTGCTGACATCACTCTCTCATTCATCTGAGTAAAAAGGGTGATGATGGGAACTTCACTCAGCTGAATCAATGGAATGGATTCACTAAGCCTGTCCTTGCTGAGTATTTTTCTTCTCCTATGACTAAGTAAACTCCTTTTTGTTAAATGTTGAACAACCTACATACATCTCAATTGTTCCAAAATTAAGCCTAACCTACTAAGCAACTAACTCAGCCCAGAACAGCAACTAAAAAAGTTATTTGCATAAAGCAAATAATACATATTTACCGCACTTTATGAAAAGTGACTATTCTGAGTATTTTATTAAATTGACTTTTAAGGGTACTTGTTAAGGTAAAGAAAGGATTACCCTCAACACTTTCCCCATTCTCCTGCCTCAGAGAGCCCTAGTTTTCAGCACCGCAAAACCTTAAAGGTCTGATCAGTGCTTAATTGATCATGTTTCTAATATCCTTCTTCTGAAATAGCCACTGACAACCTCTCCCTGATTCTTGAAATGAATGAACCAAGATCTGACCTACCATTGTGGAAATGTTGCTGGATATCACCCTTTAAACAAAAATGGTAGCAATGGAAACCTGGGAGGATGATTTCTAGAAGCCACTGAAAGGCTGTTGTGCCATGGTCAAGGGAAAGTGTTAGATGGAAACTGAGATTGTTGAAAGCAAGTACAAATGGAGAACTTAGAACACACATAGTGTGTATGTACTTACATTGAGATTCCTTTGACTAGGGCTATATCCTACTGTAGATCACTGTTATGAAAACTACCTCAGGAGACAGGAGAGACCTTCTCCCTTGAGGTATTCAAAAATAGGGTAGTTGAAAACTTGTCGGGTATATTGGAGATCCTTGTTCATGTTTAGGTTGGCCAAGATGACCTCTGAGTTCCCTTCTACTTTCGATAGTCTGTGAAACATATATAGTCATTACTCAATTTTCCCCAGACCCAATTAATTCCGTCCCAAGTTCCTACAACTTTTAATTCAGGAAATTGCCTTTAGAAAACTTTCTTCCTAAATTGCCTGCATATGTTGAACCCTGTTGCCAACTCTCTTTATGTTCCACTAAGATAAATCTAGAAGTGTATTATTTAAAAGTGGCATCTTAGGGTAAGTACCAAAGTTGGAAAAAATCATGACAAAGTTAAGAGAAGATAGTTTTTTTTCTTTTATGACAACTGAAGGAAAGAAGATATAAATGACTTGCATTTATTTTTCAAATCCATAGCACAACTCAGAAAGTGTCAGTCACAATACTGATCTACCAGTCTCCTTGCCCCTTTTACCACTCCACCCCTCTTCTCTCTTTCTTTTTTAATCAGAGATGGTTGGTCTTAACCTACCCTGACTCCTTTCTCTAAGGTGGAGAGCTGTTTATTATTCAGGTCATGGTGTCTCAATTTCTTCTTACCTTTAAATTATCCATTGGGCTTAATTAACTTACACAGTCTTGCCAATTTGGTGAGTGGGCAGCAAAGGAAAAAAAAGTGTGATTTTAGGAACCAGGCAAGTTCTATGTACTGCCGTTGTTGCTATAGAAACACCCTACCCCCTTACTTTGTGCATAAATGTATCACATTGCAATGTCGGTAATTGTTCATACGCTTCTTCTTTTTAAAGTTTTCTCTGTAATGATTGAAAAATGACTGTGATATGTAAATCACTCCATCAGATTTGAATGCAAAATAAACAATGGGCAAATTTTCAGAGCATCCACGTTATTCCTTAGGACTGAAATGAAAAAAAAATACAATATTTCTCCATCTCCATTACTTAAAGATGGTCTTGCTCTACAAACTGCTGACCAGTCCTTTAGTCTTTATCTAATTAGTTTATGAACCTTGTTCCAATTCTTCGTGATATGTTGTGTAACTATTTGGGATCTCCCTGAAATTAGTATTCTTGTCACTCCTCTCCACTACCCATATCTACTTAAATGCTAGTTGATACCCACATGACAGTGCTACAAACCTTGCTAGTACAGCTCCATCACTAAAATACCATAATCTTTTGTTCCCATTTCAAAAATCGTAGAGCTGAATATAGCCACTTATGGTAAATTCCATGCTGCCAAGAGAAAATTTTGTAAAACGACCTTTGTTCTTTAGTAATCACAAAATAACAGTTTTCTAGTAGAGATGTTGCTACCAAGTCCCTATGATCCATTGCTCAAAAATTAATCTTTATATTTTTGAATTTTGTATTTATTCTTTTAAAAAATAATGCTTTATTTTTCCTCAATTACATGTAAAAAAATTTTTTAACATTTTTTCTTAAGTTTTTAGTTTCAAATTCTATCCCTCCAGCCCTTGCTTTCCCCTCTCCTTGAGATGGTAAGCTATGTGCCAATCATGCAAAAAAAAAAAAAGTTAATCTTTTTTAAACTGCTAAATGCACAGACTACAGTCTTAAACACTAAGAGAGATAAGCTTCACAGAACAAGCTTTCAAAAGACACAAACACCTAAGTACAATCTGCAACTTTTTTTTTCTGTATGCAAACTGTATTTAATCAGTATCAAGAACTGATGAAATTCTCTTTATCAACGCCAACTGGCACCTTCTCTATAATGTATATACAGTCTTAGAGAGTTCCCTGGAACACTGAGAGATTAAGTGATTTTTCCCAGGGTGACACGCCCAGTATGCGTCAGAAGGGGAATTTGAATCCAGGCTTTCCTGACTCTGACACCAGCTTTTCATCCATCACACCACAATGTCTCTCATTTCTCTTATTTCTTACTACCAAACATTCATTAGAATTCATTTATTTCAAACTTAATGCTACATATAAATTCTGACTAGAAAATCTGTTTGGAGCAAGCCCCTTCTAAGGTGTGCTCATGGCTTAATGCTTCTTGTCAGGTTGAGATCAACATCTATCTGGAGAGTTTTCCTCCACCTCTGCTTTCTCTGGTGAAAATGGACTCTTTCTAATGACTGTTTTCATCCAGCCAAAGGAAAGTTTTGCCTGTGGCCCCAGGGCCAATATGTACTAGAGACAGAATAGGATTCTAGGTCTTCTTGATGGCAAATACAGCATTTTATCTACTGTGTTACAGGAACTGTTTACACATCAGCTAGTGGGAAAATGCAAATTATCTGATCGGAATTGAAGACCTTAAAGTGAAAATTTCACATAGTCACAAAAAAGTGTTAGCAGGTGACGATTTCTTCAACTTAAGGAATTATTGGTATGAAAATTCACTCCCCCTCTGTATATCATAAAAGCTTTTTGACTTAGTAGGTAGGTTTGGACAAGACACACAGACTTGCTAGGGTTACAGTATATTAAAAAGAATCCGAAGGAGATTTGAACTTGTCTTCTTGATTTCAAGCCTCTTATTACTTCCACCATGAATGCCATTATTAAATATCTGCATGTCAAAACAAGCTTTTATTTTTAATAAATCACAATTTCATTCTATCAGAGAAGATGAAGATAATGCAAAAACTGTATCTAGTATGTGTGCCTTACAATTTTTCAGATATTTTTATGCTTTATGTGTTTTAAACTGAAATCCTGACAGATGGAATTACCCTCCCCAATAAAGTACAAATAAAGTTGAAATTAAACATATTAATGCAATAAAGTTTCCATAAAAAAGTACAAATACACATAACTCATATTTCTAGTCTTGAGAAATCCCTAAAGCTGTAGGAAGGTGCCTTAATAATAGATTAATACAGCCTTCAAAGACCTTTAAAGTTGTTAAATAGGAAAGGAAAATTACGAATTAATTCCTTTCAAGCATCATCAAATCACTAACAGCAGAGCACCTCACAGTGTCCTGCAACAACCCACAAAATCCTAGGCTCTCAGTGCTTTATAGGCTCTCTGAAGCCATCCAGTCTAACCCATACATAAACACCCAAACATTCCCTTTACAACAAGTCAGCAAGCAGCCTCTTCCTTCTTCAATACCTCCTTTGAAGAGGAATGAACTCGTTACTTCCTAACATGTAATTTTACCTCTGGATCATTCCAATTATTAGGAGGCTTTCCCTTAAAATATTCTAAAATTGAAAAGTCATTTTTCAGCTCCCACATATCCACTGCTCTTGGCTACGACCTCGGGGTTAAGCAGAACATGGTCACTTGGTCTTCCATGGGACAGTACTTATTCTTTGATCCAGCTGTCCTGCCTCTAAAACCCCTTAACTCCTAATCTCACCTCCAGATGACACTATTTCTGTCAACTAATCCTCATATAGCCCTAGCTTGAGATTCCTTTTTCCATTTTGGTTTACTTCCTGGATAATCTTTAGCTTTCAATGTCTTCCTTAAAACATGGTCTCCTAAACTGGACATTCCAGGTATATTCCAATGAGAGCACGTGGCTATAATACTCATAGTTCTGAATGCTATGCCTTTCAATGTAACCTACATTTACATTAACGTTTTTGTTTTCTTTCCTTTTTTTAAACTTTTTTTGGTAATCCAAGGTCCAGATTTTACATTTATCTTTATCAAATTGTACTTTGTCATACTGAGACCCATGTTATTGCTTATCAAGATCCTTTTTTTAATATAGCAATTTCAATATTCCTCCCAGTTTTCAAATTACAAATCTGATGAGCCTTGATCCAAGACATGGATAAAAATGTGAAATGAGATGTGTTAAGTGCTTTACAAAACTTAAAGCACTGTATACATGGAAAGTATTACCATCATTACTACTACTATTACTACTACCATTACTTTTGGCTCAGTTGTTTCAGTCGTGTCCACCTCTTCATGACCCCATTTGAGGTTTTCTTCACAAAGATAATGAAATATTTTGCCACTTTCTTCTCCAGCTCATTTTTATAGATGAGAAAACTGAGGCAAATAGGGTTAAGTGACTTGTCCAGGGTCACACAGCTAGTAAGTGTCTGGTTTTGAACTGAAGTCTTTTGTACCCCAGTGCTGCTGCTCTATCCACTATGCCACCTAGCTGTCCTTTCTACTACTACCACTACCCACCACTACCGCTACGCTACTACTGCTACTACATAACATAGAAGCAAATACAGATTCCCTCCCTGCTAGAGAGCTCTTCCAAGTGCACATTAAATCACCGGCCAGAGCAGACAACTGAGATCTTTATTGATGTGAAAGAACATTGACAAAATTAGGTAGAACAAAGTCTTTATGCTCCTTATACATCAGAAATACATTCACTAGCATTTTCATTCATAAATACAGGGGTCAATTAAGAAATACTTTCACATAGTAAAAGGAAATGAAGAAAGACATTAAATCTGTCAAGAAAGAGTAACTTTTGAAAACGAGCCAAATAACCAAAACAATAAATATTTGTTGAGGGCCACTCACTATTGACAAATTAGTAGGAGGTACCAGTCATGATAGAGGATATCCACATTATAACACATGGCTCCTGCCTTCCAGGATCTCGACATCTTGTGAAATAGGAGATTGTAACCAACAGCATGAGAGCCGATGATAAACCCACAGTATAAGTGCTCTTAAAATTTAAAGGAGGAAGAGATCACAGTTGGCCCTGGTAATTTCTTAATGACCACTGGAACTTGAGCTGAAAGTCTGGATTACAAAGGTAAAATCAAGGAAGGAGGATATTTAGATATTTGGAATGACAAAGAAATGGAGGTAGGTATTTTGATGTATTTTGAAGAAAATCTGCTGGTGTAACTGAAATATGGGATTCCAGTATGCAAGTAGGGAGAAATTTAAGACTAGATGTCAACTCTCAAACTTCTAGTACCAGGAAGTCCAAGTGAAACAACAAATCTGTCCCAAGTGAAAAAACTCTAGGTAAAATATGCTTAAGAAATTCTTAATTACCTTTTTAAGATCTCTACTATCTTTGCCTCAAGAATAAAATGTCAGCATCTTTAAGGAATAGTGGTCTTACAACTTCTTGTTCCAACCAAAAGAGAAACATTTAAAAGATATTTTGGAATGTACATACTACAGTATGGAGAAAGGTTACTACATTTACAGGCACAAAAGTCTATTTAAATTTGTAGTGATAATAATGATACCATGCATATAGTGCTTTAAGATTTGCAAAACACTTTACAAATATCATTTTATCCTCATGGCAACACTGGGAGGTAGTTGGTATCATTATCTGATTTTTTGAGATGAGAAAAATGAGGCAGTAACTTGCTAAAGTCGCACATCAGGATTTGAACTCATGTCTTTCTAATTCAAAGCCCCAGGCTCTATCCAATATGAAACCTAGTAGAAATAAGTCTTGCATCATAAAAAGCAATTTTAAATTTTACATTACCTTACACTGTGAGGTAAGTACTTTTTTGTAATGTTTATGTAGGGCTAGGTAGGATAGGTGGTCTCTTCTAAGTGTCAGGAAGGAGTGCAGAGAACCTCTGTCTCTTAATTTACCCATTAGTGCTTCAGGGTGTGAAGCACCATCTTTCTGGATTTGTTCCTTTGAATTAAGGCACTGCTCTTTCCAAGTGCTTATTTAAAATATGAATACTGCAACCCCATCCAATGAATCATTATAATTACCTTAATCATCAATATTTTAATTTGAGAAGTTCATAGAATTTTCAGGGTTTGGCCTAGGACTTGCCTTGTGAAAAGAATGATTTGGCTGTACCATGAATTCAGTTCAATTCAGCAAATGTTCTTTAAGCAACTACCACAAAAAAAAAAATCCCCAAGGAGCCATAGGTGAAAAACAGCACAGTGCTTTCCTTTAAGGATCCTATAATCTAACTGAGGAAGGGGTAATAAGAAGACATGTCACGAGACAAATGTAATAAAGACAAAAAAAAGTTCCAGAGTAAATGCTGTAAGAAATTTGAGTAAGAAAGTATTCACATTAAGTCTGCTCTTGGAATTGGGAGTCAAAAGATGGCACTTGAGTTAGGCTTTGAAGACAGAGGACTCTAAGGAAATGCTAAACAGTCACAGTGATTAGTCCTGTTGATGGGGTACATCTGGAACTCCCTCCTGTACTCTACTTGAACTTTCCCATATAGTTAAGTCTCTGACTTTTACTTGAGGCATCTCAGTAATGCTGTCAACTGGCCTTTCATCGTGACCTTCTCCCAATCTCACAATTCTCTGTTGCCCAGCCCTCTGTACTCTGTTATCCCTGGATTGCCTGGTTACTTTCCATCTTTGATCCTATCTAGACCTCATTTTCCCTTGGCCACATGGTCTAGGTCCCTGGCATTCCCAGCCCTTTCTGTTCTTCTGAGTCACTCCAGCCTACTGGCCACTCCCATCCAGATCCTCCCTAGACCCCTTCTCCCAGTCATTTGGCCACTCTGTATACAAGATCCATCATGGCCTCCATTAAGGTGCTCAGATTCAATCTAGCCCACTTGTCAATACATGAGTCACCAAGGCAGTTTTCTTGAGTCTAGACAATGCTTAGATTCCTTAATAGTCTGGCCAACATGGCAGATTTTTAGAATCACACCCACCTTCTATCAGTATTCTAATAAACCTTATCTTTGGATGAAAGAAAACTTGGGTTGAATTCATTTGGGCAGGACCTGTGTGCTGCTATTTCAGGGACCTAGCACCCCTAAACCTTAACGCTGTGACAATGCAGAGAGACTGGAGAGGACAGAACAGAATTCTGAAGGTAATGATAGTAAACATGAAGTAAGAAACTGAAGGTTGGGCCATATAGTAAAAAACTTTAAAATGCCAAGACATTTAACTCTGTTTACCTCAGTTTGCTCATCTGTAAAATGATCTGGAAAAGGAAATGGCAAACCAATCCAGTATCTCTGCCAAAAAAACCTCCAACATAGTCACAAAGAGTTGGATGCAACTGAAATTAACTAACCAACAATAACAAGAGATGAGCCTACCGCAAAGAGATTAAGGGAAGTAGGCAGGCAGGGTTGGGGCAGGTTATGACTTTATAAACTCAGCTTCAGACACAGTGAGTCTGAAGTGTCAGTAGAGCACTCTTAAGGATGTTTACAGCAGGTGTTGCCACCTGGAGCTGTTGGGAGAAATCTGGGAGTCCTTGGTATGTGAGGGATAATGGAAGCCACTGTGGGGGATGAGATCAGCAAAGGAGGAAAAATGAGAGAAGAAAAGAAGACAGAGGACAAAGCCTTGGAGGATGTTTTAACAGACGATTTTGTTTTCTTCTTTGTCCTTAGGGGATGAGAAGAAAGATGAGCCAGGAAAAAACATAATCAGGCAGGGTAAAGAGGAAAAACTGGAAGTTATCTACATGAAAATGGAGCAAGTCAAGACTTCATTAAAGGTATTGTAATAATCAACTATCAATCAACAAGTATTTATTAAATATCTACTAAGGATAAGCAAAGTACAAAGATAAAGTACAAAGACAAAAATGACAGGTTTTATGCTGAAAAGGTTTTGCATCACATAAAAGAAGGAAAAAAGTACTATATGGATAATTTAGAGTAATAATAGTACGTAGTACTTTGTGATTAAAAGCATTTTATATACATTGTCTGAGCTGATTTTACCAAGAATCCTGGGATGCAGGAAGCACAAATAATATCATATTGTTTTAATGGGGAAACTGAGGCACACAGGGGTTATATGATTTGTCCAAGGTCACAAACTAAGTAAATATTGTAACAGGGATTCAAATCCAGGATTTTATTTTTTTTAAGTCCAAAGTTCTTTCCATCAACATATCCAGTCTCTTAGCCTATCTTGTCTCTTGCTGAAGTTTTCAGATTAAGCATGTAGTATCTAATTAGGAGAAATTATAATTCCCAAGCTCTTCTGTGAAGCCTGCTGAAGAATCAGCCAAGCTCAAATTTATAAGATGAAAGTAAACAACACCTAGTGACTCATTTCGACAACAAGATTTCAATGCTCTTATTCCAGGTAGGAAGAGATCGGTTTATCCATTAGGTGGTGCGCATTATTTTTTACACTGAATGTGAGTCAGTGTGTAATTGCTTCATATCCATAATTGTATTAACGATGAATAAATTGCTTTACTTCAAGAAAAATCTGTTCGGTGACACAAAGGAGATTAATTACTAAAAGACAATAGTAATTTTTGGCTATCAATCACACATGCAGAAAACTGTAGCTATCTAATGAGGATTAAACTTCATTAACATTACCCAAATCTCATTTGTAATATCAAACACCACCATATATATTCAATTCCTTGAAAAGATGAATTTAATCAACCCAAGTGTTTGTGGGTTTGTTTCTAGTGCCTACATTCATGAGTTAGAATCTCTGGGTTTCTCCAAGCTTTGGTTCTTCCCACTTTATTAAAAGGGCAACATAGTGGATAGAGTACAGGGCTTGGAGTCAGGCAGATCTGAGTTTAAATTGATTTTAGGCATTTATTAGGTGTGTCACCCTGGACAAGTCACTTAAATCTATTTGCCTCAGTTTCCTCATCTGTAAAATGAACATTCCAACATCTTTACCTAGAAAGAACATGAAAGAAAGTACAACATAACTTCTGTAATAATTTCCCTCTGTTATTTTTGGAAAATAAATAGTTGTACAACATTAAATGAATAAATATTCCCTATGCCTTATAATACCATGACTATTATTCTTTAAAGAGCTTAACATATATGTCTGTTTAAATATTACATTGTAATTTACTCCCAGGCATGAAAAATAATTTTGCAAAGCCATTATACTTAAGAGCCTTTGACAACATCAGTCTTAGGATGAAGAATCTGAGAGCCACCAAAGCAATCTGGCTTTATCAGAACTGCTTTTTAGCAAAGAGGTGTTTAATTAGGATGTCTCACACTTCCTGAAATCTGAAAATCTAATCACCACCTTCTAACTCAAAAACCCAATCAAGTAGCACTATATTATCTCCTAAAACCTTTGGTTGTGCCCTCCTCTCTTCACCACCTTGCAGCTGGGAAATACTTTTCCTTGAAGAGTGATTTTTTTTCTATATAAAAGAAAAACTAAAATAAATACACAGGAGAATAACCTCAATGAACATTTCTTTTTCCATTTTTGAATGTAAAACTAAAAAGAAAGGAAAAAAGGAAAAAGCAATTTAAAAGTATTAGGAAAAGTAGAAAGAAAAAAAGGAAATGGTCATAATATTCTATGACTATCTTCATGGAAAAATCATATAATTATGAGCTACAAAGGAATATACAGGATGTCCCAAATGTCTTAGTGCAGTTTCAAGATTCAAGTAATTTTAGCTTTTTTACTGGTATTACAAGGATTGGTCTGGAACAGATTGGTTTGGACAGCTATTAGAGGGTCTGGCATATAGAATCAAACCAATCCCTGGAGATATAAGAATGCTCTTGATTCAATAAATTGAGGGAAAAAAATACTTATGTACTTAAATCAATTAGATAACAGGTCTAATTAACTGCAGCATCCAAACTTGACACAAATAAGTAAATGCTGTGATTCTAGTCAGACATTTCTACAGGCTGCTGAGATGGCCTATGGACGTACTAAGCAAGGACCAACATTAGAGTTGCCTTTTTCTCAATAAGGGGAAAGAAGTCACCTAGGAGAAGAAGATATCAGCTTGTAGATAGGATGTCTAACTAAATAAGTATTTATCAAACTTTGAATATAGTCCTAATGCATCATATAATTTCCATGCATTTGAAAGCATTTCTCAAACATTAGAACTCATTATATGAAGGAAATTAATTGGTCAGTAAAGGTGGAGTCTTAAGAGCGTGTACATTATTATATAATGGGCTGCTGGATGGTGCAGTCGATGGAGTGCCAGCCTTGGAGTCAGGAAGATCAGAATTCAAATTCGGCCTCAGACCCTTGCTAGCTGTGTGACCCTGGGCAAGCCACTTCATCCTGCTTGTCTCAGTTTCCTCACTTGTCAAATGAGTCGGAGAAGAAAATGGCAAACCACTACAGCATTCCTTTGCCAAGAAAGCCCCAAACAGAGAGTCACACATGTCTGAAACGACTCACCAACAACATTATAATGAGTACTTTAAGACAGGAAGCGGATAGAAGTGCATGATTGAAAATCATAGAAATTGTTGCATTTTAGAGCTAGAAAAGGCCTAAGAGAAAACCCAATTCAACCCATTTGTTTTTAAAATGAGGAAATTTAGGCCCAAGGAGGTTAAGGGATTTGTCTAAGGCCATATGGATAAAGATATAGTTGAAACTAGAACCCAAGTCCCCAGATGTCTAGTACAGTGTTTATTCATTGATGCACTATAATGAGAAGGTACAAAGTTGTAGTTGTACTGTATAGAGAACTAACTTAAAAATTTTCAAGACTGAGTTATCCTTTCAAATATAGTGTGATGGAAAGAGCCCAAAATGGTGACTTTTTTTCTGACTCTGAGCCCAAAAAAAGTGTTAGTCAATCTAACATCAATATTATAAAAATGAACAATTTCGAGGACTTTTATAAACTGAAGAAGACTGAAATGATCAGAATAAGTCATACAAAGACCACAATGCTATCAAAACAACTCTGAAAACTATAAGAGCTATGGTCAATACAAGGACAATTTGTGATTCATAAGGATGTTTCTAATATATAGTATATGTACATGTAAAATATATGCATGCACACATTTCTGCTGTATATTATAGACACAGGTAAACATACATATATATATACATGATTTTTATGTATACATATTGCTTAGACATCAGAAAATCAATCTACCATGTGTCCAAAATAATCTTGCACAAATCTGATAAATATTGGAGATATTTTAGCAGACTTTGGAATATATAATAATTTCATTACTGTAGCTTGCTAAGTCTTGAGATGCAGAGGGAACAGGTTTGTCAAATGCCCAGATCAAATAAAATGGAGATTTTCCATTTAGGATATGCCAGGGACCTGCTTCTATGAGGCAGGAGGTCTGCTGTAAGGGTGGACATTCTGTGTTGGCCTACCACATAGACAGGAGAACTCTCTTTTCACTACTACATGGCCAGAACTGGCTGTGCCTAAATCCATCTAACAGGAGGCATGATCACCCTATATTTCCCGCGTTATTTAGGGGATAAAGGATTCTGTTCTTATGGAAAGAAGACTATACAGTTAAGTGAGAGGAAAGGAAGGCCTGAGGGTCAATTTCCCCTTCTCTTAGGTCCTGTGGCCCTGAGAAATGGACTTGTGATTTTCATTTGTCCTTTCCAGGTCTAGATGTGAGAAACAAGAGAATCTGGACCTGGGAACTTGAGTCATGGGGACCATGGAGCCCAGTATTCCAGGTCAGATGTTATAACAAGCCTACTAGGGAAGTCCTAAGTAGTCAAACTCCCAAGATGCAAGCCCAAAGAGTGTTTTGTATTCAGAATGTTTGTGGGACTAATGCTATGTAGAAACTGAATTAAGCTTTAAAACTCATCCTTGATATGTCCCTGAGGTATGGGGGGAAAATGTTTATCTGTTTATTGTTGCTATACCAGTGATAAAAAACATTCCTTTGGAAAATCTAATATGACTATAAGGGTTTAAATTAGGTGTTTGGAAGTTAAATGCACAACCTGGGGTACCTGGACCCTTAAAATTAGACAGAACACAATTAGTGGAGGTCAGAGAAAATGACAAGGACAAGTCATCCCCTCCAGATTCTAAGAGTATCAAAGAATCAGGGCAGAATTAAATATAATACACCTGACCTTCAGGCAATGGTAATTAGAAAGTCACTTGTACATTAAGGAAATAATTAACATGAAATACATCTCACATGAGAATTTCTTGTCATATTAAAATGACCTAATATTTAAGTCACCAATGTAGATATGTAGGCAAGCACATTAGTACCATTTAATAAGCTATACTTTTAACTGTATCTCATGAAACAAAAGTCTTGGGTTTTCAAAGATTTGTAAGTTGTAGTTTATTAATGTTGTAATTGTATCTGAGACCCTCAGCAGTTAAGGAACTACCTGATCATAATGGGGACATGGAAGTGGGAATAACTGAAGTCTGGTTATGGAAAAGGCTGGATGCAGGAAACTATTTCTTTTAGAAATTTGCCAAAGATCAGTTCCCTGTAATACCAGTGACACTTCAACAAGTAAAAGCCATTGACCCCATCACTGGTCCTGAGAATTCTCTTTTCTTGGCCAGAGAGACAGACATACATATTTCAATAAAAATAAGTTATTCTTTTTGGGAGGAAATGATAATAAATACAATCTGATGGATTTAAAACTAGTTCAATGTCTGGATTCAGAATAATTGGTAATGGTTTAGTATCATCATGGCAGGACGTGTCCCAGGGAATAAACCAAGGATCTTTTGTCTCACATACTAACTGAATGACTCTGGGCAAATCACATAACCTATGATCTCTATGTCTCAGTTTCCTCATCTGAAAAATGAATGGACTACACTTGATACCCTCTCTAGTCCTTTTCAACTCTAAATATATAAACCTTTAATTCAAACTCCTGGTTTCGGGAGAAATCAATTTCTCATGATAGACCAGGACAAAGGTACATAGAGTCAATAAAGAGTACGAAGGAGACAATTCAGGCTTCTGTATGGCTCTCCTTTCTTGATATTATATCTGTAGGATTGGGCAATTTAAAATTGTCTAAAAATTTTACAAAAAAGAAGAAACCTAATAGTCTATTATCAAACCTAGTAGTCTATCATCTAAGTGTTTAATAAATAAGATTTACAAAGCTAATAAAAGCTTTTTTCTCTCCCTATTCTTTTAATCTAATACAACTATAGTACAAAGGGGAAAAGATAACCTCATTTACTGATTGTTGGTACAAGCTACCAAGTTATCATTGCATGAATTAAAGTATCTTCAGTTGCCTTTTTTTGTGGAAGATAAAGGTTTCCATCTATGTGAGGAATCAGCACTTAAGGGCAAAGACTGGCAAGATCTCATGAACATCCTTTCACCCTTAACAATCTGTATATTAAATTGAAGGAACTGGGAAATGAAGTCACTTTCTCTTATTTTGATGATTATGCAGAATGAATAGGGCTTCTTTATAAATCTGGAAAATGAGGCTCTTCTAATTGGAAATTCTCCAGAAAAGATGAGGTATGATTTTGGTCAGAATCATTAATAGCTTGGAGCAAAAATTGGGGGGATTAAAATGGTCTATGGTACCATCTGCTGATGTTACCAAGAGGGAAGAGAAACATCTGTTCTTCTGTTAAGCCAGGCTAAATTTTACAAGCAATGTTATTAATTAGGCAGCACCCAATAATTAGAACCACTACATAAACAAAATTCTAATGTTAATATGATCAGATTATTTTAATCTTGGGGGGAAGGCCATTCAATGAAGCATATTTGCTATAGGAATTCTGGTTAAACGTAATAATAAAAAAAAAACCGCAGGGCAAAATAAACTATTTGAGGCACATCCCTCATATTGATGGCTTAGCCAAATAGGTGAAGGGATATCTCCTTTGTTCTAAACTACAGTCCCAGTGGAACACATTAGCTTTGCATTTAGTATGTGGATTAACCATAAACCTAATCCTTTCACAAAGAAAGTCAGAAGGCCATCTAAAATAAGCCTGAATTTCAAAAAGGGGCTATGCATCAAAACTGTGGGAGGAATCACTGCTATTTTAGCTTTAACCTTCTTTCCTCAGAGGACTCTATTGAACCATTGACAGTAATTCTGTTTCCTCTAAGGCTCATAATATGTAGATCTTTCATCTAGCACTGTTACCCAGTACTACATAATGGCTATCAATACGGTTTTCTCATTTGTCATTGAATTCTTAACCACATCTACTAGGCTCCAATATCTGTGTTCATTTAATTTCTTACTTTCATTTCCCCCACAGAAAACAGTCCATTGGTAAGATATGTATTCCTATACAAATAAATTATTCTTTTTGAAAAGATGAAAATAAATGTAATTCAATAAATTTGGAATTGGATGGATATTTGGATTCAAAGAGTCATTATTAATCGCTAGGCATCATAATGGCAGAAGTTCTCCAGGGAAGTATATGAAGCACTCTTCTCAGCCATGTGCAACTTACAATTATCAATACTGTGGTTCTTTTTGCTCAGTCATGTCTGACTCTTTGTGATGTCATAAACTGTAGCACACCAATATTGTGCATAGACCTTTCTTGGCAGGGATACTGGAGTGGTTTGCCCTTTTTTTTTCCAGTGAATTGAGGCAAACAGAAGTTAAGTGACTTGCCCAGGGTCACACAGCTAGTAAATATCCAAGACTGGATTTGAACTCAGGTCTTCTTAACTTGAGGCCCAGTGCTCTACTCACTGAGCCACCTAACTGCATCAATGTTAGGTTCATCTAATTTGCAGATGGCAGGAAGCAGTAAGAGATAGCTAATGCACTAGATGACAGAGTAAAGATCCAGGAGGATTGGGTTGAATTTAATGAGATGAAGTTTAAAAGAGATACATGTAAATATTTGTATTAGGGCACAAAAAAATCAACTCAACAATTATGAGAGAAGAATGGATAGATAGCATTTGTTCTGAGAAGGAATTGGAGATTTTAATAAACTGCCAGCTGAATATGATGGGGCAGCCAACAAGGATGGTACAGTCTTGGACATTGTGAGGACAGGCATAGCGAAGTTTCAAAGCTTACTATGCTGTTGGGAGCATCACGTTTTGTTTAATAGGAACATTCATAAACTAGAGAAAGTCCAGAGGCAGGCAAACAGGATGATGAAGGGCTCCGAGTTCATGAAGTGAGAAGGGGTTAAAGGAACTGACCACGTTTAGCTAGGAGAAAGGAAGTTTCTGGGGCAGAGGGTGGGAGGAGGACAGGGAAACAATATCTCTATATTCAAGAGTTTTAAGGATTATCATTTAGAGGAGAGGTCACATTTCTTCTCTTTGGCACCACATGGCAGAATGAGTAGGAATGGGTGGAAGTTACAAAGAAGCAAATTTATGCTTACGTCAGGCAAAACTTGCTAAAAATCAGCGGTGTCTAAAAGTGGAATGCCTTGCCTCCCTCCTGCAAATCTTTAAACACAGACTGAATGAATATATTATACTGGGGATTCTTTTGTGTACAAATGGGACTCGATGAGCTCTGAAATCCCTTTTAACTAACTCTGCAATTGTGTGATAAGTGATTTACCAACTTATGAGTTATTATATTATTGATTAAATAGCATGCCACCACTAACAAGACAATTTGTATAGAATTTTCATTCTCAAATATACTCTTACTTCTGTCCTAAAAATAATGATTTCAAGATTCCTCACTAATGTCTAAGGAACCCAGAAAAAGGACAAAGTATATCCAAGTACTTTTTTTCTGTTTAGGATAGAAAACAACTTGAAAACATCCAGCAATTTCTGAGATTATTTCATTTTCTATTATCTTCTCTTAACCCACATAGAGTGGACAGAATCTCATTCTCAAAGCCAACAAAACCTAAGTTAAAGTTCTGACTTGATACCTGCTGGCTATATGACTCTTGGCATCTTCTCAGTGCTTTGGAGAATTCTCTCAAACTATAAGTTACATAGAAGGTGGCAACCTGAATCGACAGAGGGACTTCTCTCACCTCTGAGTAGCTTATACAAATGAAACGCCGTGTTCAGTCCTTATTTTAGCTTCTCCCTAACCATGAGAAATAAACACTTCTGGGTGGAAATCTCATCAATCAGTACACATACTTGGAGATTTTTCGTCACGCTGCATATTACTCTGTGCTGAAAACAATTGTCCAAATTTATAATAGTTAATGTTTGCCAAATACTTTCCCCATAACTTTTTGCAGTAGATTGTAAAAGTATTATCTATCTATCTATCTATCTATCTATCTATCTATCTATCTATCTATCTATCATAAGGGAACAGCATTAGAGAGGTAAGTCACTGATTGAAGATCACAGAGCTAGATAGATTCATAAATTAGACTTATTTAGAGCTAGATACTCTAGTTCAAGTACAGGGCCTTTTTAATCATACTATAGCTCCCCTGACCTTAGAATAACGTAGTCTAGTTAGAAAGTCCAATTAGGAATAAGGAAGGATGAAATACAACATTTAAAGAGAAATGTATAAAGCATAAATTAATACAGAGCGAAGTACAATGATGTTAAACATAGTGATGACAAGTAGACGACAGTCAGGTTTTGAGTCGTAAACATTTTAAAAGAGTGAAGAGTTGTGGTATGGCAGAAAAGAAATGGAAAGGAACTTAACCTAACAGAGCCACGGAGCCCAAAGACAGCAATGTGAAGAAAGAAATATTTTTTTAAGAACTTGAAAGGAATTTAATTGGGAAGGAACCTTGAAAAAATCATCATGGAAAAAAAGAGGAGGCTTACAATTTAGAATGTATGTAAGTAAATTTAGAATATAGGTAAGTAAAAACTGTTACACAGCTGCAAGCCAAGGCTTGGAGAAACATTGATCATAGATAAGAGAAATTCCTCTCAGGCAAGAAGACATCTAAGTATGATTCATTTACCAGAAATACTTAGAATATTCTAAAAGCATGTAGTCATGCTGAGTGCACAAACGGTCTGTCATCAGCACTGAGAGACTTCCTAATGTACTAGGCTGTCATTGGTCTTCCAGTCTGAAGGAAGGAGGACTCTATTTCTAACTTTGCACAAGAATTGAAGTAGAGAAAAATAAAATCATAGGATGTGACTGTCTGTTTACAATGGAATGGAGGTTTGTTCTAAAATAAGCTTCACTCATGTGAAGAAATCTAAAATGCAAGATCCCCCTCTCTCAGTTACCATAAAACCATGACAAAAGGAAATTGTTTTACTTCACAAGTAAGGAGTAATGCCTAAAAATCAATTCAGTTTTTTACATAGTTTAAATATATTTTCACTTATTTCATTTAATATTTCCCAAATATATGCAAAAAAAATTAACACTAATCTTTCGAAATGTTGAGTTCCAAATCTTTTCTCTTCCTCTAGCCATTCCCTACCCATTGGGAAGGCAGACGATTGATTATACATGTGAGGTCATGCAAAACCCATTTCTGTATTAATCATGTTGAAAAAGAAAACACACAGGAAAAAATACTATAAAAATAAAGAAAGTAAAAGAAAAAAGTATGCTTCAAACTGCATTTAGAGTTCATTAGTTCTCCCTCTGGAGATGGACAGAATTTTTCATCACTGGTCCAATGTAATTGTCTCTACAATTCAATCTATAAGACATATATTAAGTAGCTACTGTATGGGCTACACAGGCAAAAACAAGAGATTTTGCCCTCAAAGATATTTTACCTCAATGGGTGGGTAGAGCAACAAATCCACGGATAAATAAAAACAAGTAATTTGAAGAGAAAGAGAGCATTAACAACTGGTGGCATCAGTCAAAACTCCAATCAATTAAGAAACAATTATTAAATGCCTACTATGTATTCTACTAGGGCAGCGTGGTAGCACAGTGGATAGAGAGCTGGGTCTGGAATCAGGAAGGGAAGTTCAAATCTGCTCACAGACTTACTAGCTGTATGATCCTGGGCAAGTTACTTGTCCCTGTCTGCATCAGTTACCTCATTTGAATTTTACAATGAATTGGAGAAGGAAATGGCAAACCACTCCAGTATCTTTGCCAAGAAAACCCCAAACATGGTCATGAAGAGTTGGATACAGCTGAAAAATGAGTAATGAGTGATTAATAATAACTTGTGTTAGTCACTGTGCTAAGCCCTGGAGATACAAAAAAAGGCAAAAGATGGTTCCTATCCTCAAAGAGTTCATAATTAAATGAAGAGGAAGGGGTACCTCATCTCTTTTTAGAAAGGAAATAAGAATTTTCAGGATTTGGAGGATAAAGAAAGTAAATAGTCTAGACTTGGATGAAGGGTGGCCTCCTTAAAGAGAGAAATGGGGAAGAGAATGCCAGCATTTGTGAACAGCTAATAGCTTAATATCGCTGAAACGAAAGAATAAAATGAGTTGTGTGCAGTAAGGCTGGAAAAGTATTTTACAATCAGATTATGGAGGGCCATAAATGCCAGTCTGAGAATAATATATCAAATGTTCTCAGTTATTAAATTGAGTAGAAAGCATAATTAATTGCTGCTACCTTGCTTATATCTTGAATTGGAGAATATGGGGTAAAACAGACCCTCTTCCCACCCTCCAAGTTATTAAAATCCTTGACTCTAGCACTTAGCATATGTCCAAAAGTGAATCTTACATAAGAAAATGAACCAAGTTAAATTGATTTTCTTCACTTATTTCAACCTTATTATATATGCCCTACTTAATGCTCTCCATTTTGATAGATGTGAAACATTAAAAATTCTAGTGAATAATTCACTGTGAAAAAAAAAGCCAGCTAATTAAAAGTTTAAAGCAGAAAAAAGCAAACAATGCAAACTGGGATTCTATTTGGTAAGGTTTCTATTAAAGGCTGAAGGACCAATTTGTTTCTTAGGGACATGGGGCTATCTGTTAATTATGATATTAAAACATATACTTAATGAAATGTGACATGAACTTTTTTTTTTCAATCTAAGAAACTAGGCTCTGATCACTTTATTTCTGGAGGCATTAACGAGCTAAAAATGCAATTAATAGCTATACTCAGGCCATACAGGTCAGCATTAAATAATTATTTCCATCCAAACACCATTTTTTAAACACAGGGCAATGGAATATTAACCATCTTTAATCCCTTTTACAAGAACGAAAAAGGCAAAATTGTAATTAGACACAGAAGATTGAATAGTTATGAAATTTAATACCAGTTTTACCATCAATTTTCAAGTTCTTCCTCAAGTTCCAGCTATGACTTGACTTTTATTCCAACCCACAAAATGGTAATTGTGTAACACAAAACTATGAAAGCGTATGCAGTACACTGTGTTAGATATAGAGGCAGTAAGATAATTAGGGCCTCTTAGTAAATCACATGAGAAAAATATGTGCAATCAAAAGAAACACATTTGATTGTCCCCAAAGTTTTGATAGAACTAGACCTTTTCCTGATATGTTTCCTCAGGCAAAGACATTAATATACACACTTCAGGCTTGTTATCTCTCTCCCTTATGTCTCAGAATAATAAGTGGTGACAAATGAGTTTGGTGAGAAAGCAAGAGAACAAGATACTGAATTTAACTAATGTAAAATGAAATCTGTTCAAACTTTATGCTGATGAGCCAAAAAGATGGCAGCTTAACTGGGTATGAGAAAACTGGTTTTCATATGTATGTGTCATAGCAAAAGAACAAATGTCTAATGTCCAAAAACCAGGAAATATCATTAGTACATTTATTAGACCCTTGTTAATAACTCTACATTCAGGACCATTATTTATTACCTTAGAGGATGCTTATGTTCGATTAAAAGTGTTAATATGGGAAAATCATGACTAAGTCAGAGGTGTGAAACTTAAAATTAAATTCAAACATACTCTTTAGTGATCAGCACTCCAGAGGTGAATGAACACTATAGGTCCTAGAGTTTTACTATGCTCATATAAAGCATGATATGATTGATACAAGCTTCGAGAAAAGGACAGGAGACCAGCTCAGCAAATACTAAATGCTACAGCAGAAACTAATCAAAATCTGAAGAGCAGAGATGATATTAGATGTTCAAAGGAAATCTTCATCACAGAAGTAACTCACTGTAGCCCAGAAAAAATAGTGGTTTTTAAATTTAAAAGGCACACCCAAAAGGTAGTTATAAAATATACAGCACAAGGTATGTGGAGTCTTTGTTTCAATGAATACTTGCCCCATATGGTAAATTTCATTAACCACAAGGTGGATATCTAATTAACTTATAAATCATCCTATAAGTAGACTATTTTTAAAAAATAAGTGTGTGTATACAAGTTAGGTTGTATATTATGATGTTTTGAACAAGGCTCTGGTACTTCCTAGCTTTGTGATCCTACACAAACCACTTTTTTTTTTTTTATCTTTTTAATGTCTATTTATTTTTAGTTTTCAACATTCATTTCCAAAAAATTTTGAGTTCCAAATTTTCTCCACATCTCTCCCCTCCCCCAACCCCCAAACACCCTGCATTCTGATTACCCCTTCCTCCAACCTGCCCTCCCTTCCATCACACCCTTCCCTTCCCTTATCCCCATCTTCTCTCTTTTCTTGTAGGGCAAGATAAATTTCTATACCCCACTGCCTGCATTTCTTATTTCCCAGTTGCATGCAAAAACAATTCTCAACATTCGTTCCTAAAACTTTGAGTTCTACCTTCTCTCCCTTCCTCCCTCATCCCCACTGAGAAGGCAAGCAATTCAATATAGGTTATATATGCATAGTTTTGCAAAAGACTTCCATAATAGTCATGTTGTGTAAGACTAACTATATTTCCCTCCATCCTATCCTGCCCCCCATTTATTCTATTCTCTCTTTTGACCTTGTCCCTCCCCTAAAGGGTTTACTTTTAATTACTCCTTCTACCCATTTGCCCTCCCTTCTATCATCCCTCCCACTCCACTTATCCACTTCTCCCCTACTTTCCTCTAGTGTAAGATAGATTTCCATACCAAATTGAGTGTCCATGTTATTCCCTCCTTAAGCCAAATATGACGACAGTAAGCTTCACTTTTCCCCTCTGACCTCCCCGCTTTTCCCCTCCATTGAAAAAGCTGTTTCTTGCCTCTTTCATGAGAGATAATCTGCCACATTAAATTTCTCCCTTTATCCTCCCAATGTATTCCTCTCTCATCCTTTAATTTTATTTTTTTAGATATCGCTCCTATTCAATTCATGCTCTGCTCTCTGTCTATACATGTGTATATGTATGTATGTGTGTGTATAATCCCTCCAACTACCCAAATACTGAGAAAAGTTTCAAGAATTACAAATATTATCTCTCCATGTAGGAATGTAAACAGTTCAGCTTTAGTAAGTCCCTTATGATTTCTCTTTCCTGGTAAGCATTGTTCTCCCTCATCTGAAATGATAGAAGAAAACACCTGTTCACCAAGAAAGTAGCCTTCTATAGTCTCATTTTTCCCTGTTTTTGGTCATTTTCCCAGCCAGTTACTTGACTTTTGAGTCCTTTGTCTAAAGGAGGGTAAACTCTGGGGATCTGTAAGTTCTCAGTTCCTCCAGGATGCCACAATCAAGGGAGAGAAATTTACTCCTCTCCTGGCCTGAGCTCTCGTCCGGGAGCAACCACAAGCACTGTTCTGCCCAGGATCTGCTTCACCACACCAGCACTCCTCTTCACCCCAGGGCTGCCACTCAGGGCTGAGATCAGGACAAGCTGCTCAATTTCCCCAGGGACTTTAGGCTAAAGGCTCCAAAAATGGAGGTTGTCACTGCAGTGGCTGCTGCTGCTGGGACCAGACCACATTCCCTTCTCGCCCAGGTAAAAGCTTTCTCACTGACCTTTGAAGCTATCTCTGGCTTTTGTGGGTTGAGCAATCTGGGAACTGCAGTTGCTGCCCAGGATTCTGCCCCTGGGGCCTGCTCTGGTTCTGATCCTGCTAGTGTCACACAGCCCACACTGGACTGTGCTCCACTCCACATCCAGTGGGATAGAACTTTCCTGTCAATCTTCCAGGCTGTCTTGGGCTGGAAATCTCTTTCTATCTGTCATTTTGTGGCTTCTGCTGCTCTAGAATTTATTTAGTGTCATTTTTACGGGTATTTTATGGGCTATGGGGGGGAAGAGTTTCTACAGGTCCATCCAGCTATTCTGCTCCCCAAACCACTTAAGTTCTAAGAGGCTTTTTTCTACAACTATAAAATGGGATATAATAATACTTGCATTCATTTTGTCATAGCAAAAATCTGGCAGGGGTGGGGGGAAGTGAATGTCCTTCAATTATAGATTAGACAAATATATCCTATTCAAATTTACTGGAATACTACTGTGCCTTAAGAAACAACAAATGAGTATTCAGATGATCTCTAGGAATTGATATAGAACAAAGAAATGTGAACTGGAAAGACCAATATATTTAATGACTGTATCAACAAACTAAAACAATATCAAAAGGCAGATGAAATGCAGTGACCAACTTTGGTCCTTGAGAAAAGATGAGGCAATATACTTCTCTCCTTTTAGTAGACAAGTAGGAGGGGGATGGAGCCAAGATGGCAGAGTATAAGCAGGGATTTACTTGAGCTCTCTACCAAACCCCTCCAAATACCTGTAAAAATGACTCTAAATAAATCCATAAAATGACAGCATGAAACAAATTTCCAGGCTAAGACAACCTGGCAGGTTGACAAGAAGTTCTGTTGCACCACTCTGAGAGAAGAGCACAGTCCAGCAGTGTTGGCCACATCAGCACAGACAGGACTAGTGCAGACCTTGGGGGACTGAATTACTGGCAGCTGCAAAGGCTTCCAGACTTCTCAATTCACAAATGCCAGAGACAACTTGGAAGGTCAGTAGGAAATATCTGTTGATGAGAGGAGAGCATAGCCCAACCCTAGGCCCAGGGCAACAGCAGCAGCTGCTTTTGGCGCTCTTGGCCCACAGATGGTGGGAGGATCAAGTAGGTGATTAGAGGGCGATTGTAGGGATATCTTTGCTGGTGCTGAAGCAGGATTTTCTTGCTTTGCCCTGCTTGAATCTGGGTCACAGTCCTGGGTGGTGATCCTGGGTGAAGAAAAGCATTGATTTGGTGGAGTTTGTGGTGGTGGTAGAGAGGCAATTCTCCTCACAGTTCCAAGACATAAAAGAGGGCTTGTGGTCACTCATAAACCAGACCTCAGACTAGGGGAGGAGTAAATACCTCTCTTTTGATCATACCATATTGGAAGAATTTAAAATTTATAGGTTCCTAGAAGTATCTCTGAAAATAACTGCACAAAAACCCCTTAAGTTCCACACAGTATGTCCTCCAAAGTGGAAACAGAATCCAACCTTAATAAAGAGATAAAAGTCAAGTAATTTGCTGGAAATGAGCTAACAGCAGGAAAAATGAGCAAACACTGGAGAAAAAACAGACTATAGAATCTTACTTTGGTGACAAAGAAGATCAAAACATACAACCAGAAGAAGACAACAAAGTTAAAGCTCCTCCATCCAAAGCCTCTAAGAAAAATATGAATTGGTTTCGGGTCATAGAGGACCTCAAAAATGATTTTGAAACTCAAGTAAGGGAAGTAGAGGAAAAATTGAGAAGAGAAATGAGAGTGATACAAGAAAATCATGAAAAACGGGTCAACAGCTTGCTAAAGGAACCCCTCCCCTCAAATACTGAAGAAAACAATACCTTAACATAGATTAATACAAATGCCAAAAGAGGTCCAAAAAGTTGGTGAGGAATAGAATGCCTTAAAAAGCAGAATGAAAATGAGGTCCAAAAGTTCAGTGAAGAAAATAATTCCTTAAAAATTAGAATGGAGGCAAATGGATAATAATGACTTTATGAGAAATCAAGAAATTAAAAAAAAAACCAAAAGAAGGAAAAAAATAGAAGAAAATGTAAAATATCTTCTTAGAAAAACAACTGACATGGAAAACAGATCCAGGAGAAATAATTTTTAAATTATTGGACCACATGGAAATTATAATCAAAAAAGAGCCTAGACATCATCTTTCAAGAAATTATTAAGGAAAACTACCCTGAAATTCTAGAACCAGAGGGTAAAATAGAAATGGAAAGAATCCACTGATGACCTCCTGAAAGAGATCCCCAAAAGAAAACGCTTAGGAATATTGTAACTAAATGCTATAATTCCCAGGTCAAAGAGAAAATATTTCAAGCAGCCAGAAAGAAATAATTCAAGTATTGTTGAAACGAAATCAGGATAACACAAGATTTAGCAGCTTCTACATTGAGGGATTGAGGACTTGGAATATGATATTCTGGAGGTCAAAGGAGTCAGGATTACAACCAAGAATTGCCTACCCAACAAAACTGAGTATAATCCTTCAGGAGGAAAAAATCGAAGTTCAATGAAATAGAAGACTTTCTTGCATTTTTGATGAAAAACCAGAGCTGAATAGAAAATTTGAATTTCAAATAAGAGAAGCATGAAAAGGTAAACAGGAAAGAGAAAAACATAAGGAACTTATTACAGTTGAACTGTTTACATTCCAACATTGAAAGATGATATTTGTAACTCAAGAGACCTTTCCCAGTATTAGGGTAGTTGGGGAAGGGGCAATAATAGAAGAGAGGGCAAATGAGAGGAGGCATAATCAGAAGCAAACACTTTTTAGCAGGGACAATGTCAAAGGAGAGAATAGAATAAATGGGGGTAGGATAGGATGGAAGGAAATACAATTAGTCTTTCACAATATAACTATTATGGTAGTGTTTTACATGACTATACATGTATAACCTATATCAAATTGCTTGCCTTCTCAATGGGGTTGAGTGGGGAGGGAGGAAGGGAGAGAAGGTGGAACTCAAAGTTCTAATAAGAATGTTAAAAATTGTCTTTACATGCAACTAGGAAATAAGTTATACAGGAAATGGGGTATAGAAATATATCTTGCCCTATAGGAAAGTAGAAGGGAAAGGGATAAGAGAAGGGGGCAGTGATAGAAGGGAGGGCAGATTGGGGGAAGGGATAATCAGAATGCACACCATCTTGGAGTGGGGGAGGGGAGAGATGGAGAGCAAATTTGGAACTAAAAATCTTGTGGAAATGAATGCTGAAAACTAAAACTAAATTAATTTTAAAAAGAAGAAAAAAGAAAAAGTGGGTACTAAGGGGGTGGAATTTTGTATATATTAGAGCAAACATCAATTTACAAGTTTTATAAGTAAGAATTCTACAGAGGAAGACATATCAAGAAATGATTGTTGTATAAAAAACTGAACAATAAATAATAAAAAAAATAAAACTTGAGCAAGAATACTTATACCAGTACTTCCCTACCTCTCAGCCAAGAGGGAGGAAGTACACTGTTATCTTTACTTCAGGTCCTTCACTGGTTCCTCTATTACTCAGAGTTCAAAGACTACCTTAGGAAGAACTCATATAAGGACACATGTTTACCTGATGGTTAGAACAATCAATACAAGGACCCTTTCCAGGTCTCTCTAAAGAAATTTTGGAATCAATTGTGTGACATCAAAGATGCTGGCATAGGACCACCCAACATGGCATACCTGAATCAAGGAAGGCATTGTGCTCTGTTACTAAAGCAGAACTGAAGTAGCTCAAATTGAAATAGCTTTAGAATTGAAATTCTAAAGAGACAGTTGTCCAACATATGGCAAGGAGACATATTCAAAGACTGTTTCTGGTTCTGTTCTGTTGAACTACAAGCTCCTTTGGTGCCCTGTTCTCTCATGGAAATATGTTGAAAGCAGCTCTCGGTGTAGCCAGAGCAAGGTAGAAGACATTATATCTGAAAAAGCCAAGGGCTTCTTGTCTTGTAGTTACTTTTATCCCTCCTTTTTGAATACTGTATCAGCCTGGGGATTGCCAGGGAAATTGCTCAAACAGGGCCTACATGACTTGATGTTTGATGTTTCTGCAATCTCTTCTTTTCTCTACTTTACACTTTTGCTTTTCTAAACTTATCCCTCCTCCCATCCATCCCATATTCTTTCTCTTTGGAATGTTGTTTTCATGCAACCACCTAGGTAAACTCTTACTCTGGTCAAAATCCTTGGGTTACTTTATCCTAGATCCATGTAAAGCCATTGAGACTTAATGGCTCTTGCACAGGGACTAGTCAAAGCCCACTTTAGCATAGTTTTTATTCCATAATAATTTTTAGTCAAAATATAGGTATGAATGTGAACTTGACTATCACTTGTATTTTTACTGTTCTGCCTGAAATCAACACACTTTGCCTCTTACACAGTGAAAAGTTAACAAGAATCTGAGAAATCCAACAGTCTCTCTAGGACAAGTGTTCTTAATCTGGAATCCTTGAACTTTTTTTGGGGGGGTATACATATATAGATCAACATAGATATAGTTAACTATATTTCAGCATAATTGATTTGCCTTATATTCCTATGGATTTTATTTAATGCATTTAAAAGCATTCTTCTGAGAAAGGATCCATAGTCATCTCCATAATAATGTCAAATAGGTTCATGACACAAAAAGACTTAAAAGTTCCTGCTCTATGACGTCTTCAAACTCTGACCCTATCAATGTGATATAAATATCATAGTTAAGTTTCTAATTAAGCAGTAGGAATGATTAGGAAAAACAAACCACTTGACTGGACCCTCCACTGCATTTCTAATACTGCCCCACATAATATAACTTTGTAATAAGACATGGGTATATCAATGTAAAACACTTGGTGAATATTAAGCAAAGAAACAGAATGGCATTCATTCCCCTCCCCCCACCTCTTACTGGAAATGAAAGATATTTTGCTGCTTTTCTAAGAAGCTAGTAGAATTGTCTTGCCTTTTAGTGGCAGATCATGCTATGCGACATTCTGACTTTAATTTTTCAATGTGTTTCACATATCTAAGAAGCAAGGAGAGCTGCCAAATGACTTTTGTTATTTGGAAAAGAGCTGCTTGATAGCTTAATTAAGGTGGTGCCTGCTAGTTTATGGGAAGAATTTGATTTCTGCAAAAGAATTTAAAGTTTGAATGTAATAATAGAGCTTATTGAAAACACCATGAAATATGACTAGATTTCAGCTTTACACAATTCAGTTCTAAGTTACCCAAAATTACTTGTAAAATGTGTTAAGTTTAATCATAAAGAAGTGCACGCAGTAGAGCAGTTGGTCTCTGCTAATTGATCCACATTCCAAGTTCACAGGCAGCTTGATTTCAAACTCCATATCCTTTATCCCAAACTAAATGGGATTCATTAAAAGCTGCAGACTGATCTTAGAACCAATCATATTATGAAGTGAACCCTTCACTGGTGATTTCAAGATCTATATGTAATTTAGTGGAGGGCTGGAGCAGAGTAATACTTCTTTGTGCAGAGTCTCCATTTATTTCTCCTTGAAGATATAAACTGATAAAAGACTATTCTCCAGTTCTGTATCAAAGTCCAATTAATTTGATAATGCTCCTAATTTTTTCCACTGTATTTTTTTAACCATTAAAAAATCTAGAATTTTTACTTCTTGAAACAATTTTCATAGCCATTTTTTGTGGCTATAAAATTCTATTATTTTAATTTAATGCAGGATGGAGATCAGATCTGAAAACAGACTCCCAATAACTGGTTTTAAAAAGTAATTTGCAATCTTGTTCACCAAGAAGGAACTACATATAAACAAAAAAAGCTTGAAAAAAATATCCTGCAGAGAACATTGCAAACAAATATATTCAGTGAAAATTAAACTGGGAAATAGAAGCTGTTCAAGGATACTTAGAGCCACACTGAACCCCTGGCTGCCACTTTTCTTTCAGTGAAAGCTGTCATAAATCTACATCCCCCAAACCACTTGCATTTGGCATAAGGTCTTGTAGATTATTTATTGGAAAGATTTCTGTCAGGCTGGGATTAAGATGTCCTAAAATTCCCAAGTGGGCAATTCATCATAACACAATTTAAAGAGTGAAAAGCAAGCCACAATAGACGTCACTGCCAAAGCAGAACTGAATGATAGGTGAACGAAAATCTCAAGCTTGATCTAAAGTCAGGGGACAATGGATACCAAGGGTGTCAATCAAACTACCATAAGTAGAAATTTCATGAATATGAAACAAGGGAACAAATTGGTTTCTGTTTCCTTGCTCCCAACAGCTATAAGAAAATAGCCCCCCAAGCTAATGAACATGCTTCTGTGTTATTGGCCAGGAAAATTCTTTTTAAAAAAAGTGGCAAAATGTGCCATGTTTGAAATAACAAGGACTGTGAAAATGCTTTTGTATAGACAAACTACTATAGACATACAATGTTCCATTTTTTTCCTGCTGACTATAACAGATAAAGTTTATCCTTTTGTTTCTAAAAATTAATAGGATAATGAGTAGTTATAGTACTGACTTTTAGTCTAACCAATAAGCCAGAAAAGCCCCTATGTCTCTGAATTTTAGCTCCCTTTGTCAAACTAGAATTTCAAATAGAAGGTTGCTGTACTCAGCAATAATCTTTAAATATATAGCAGATGCCTTTATAAATGAGAGGTTCTCAAGTTGTAAAAATTCATCCACAGACTAGAAGCCCTAAGGCAGGGATGTAGATAGACTTTAGATAGACTATATTTGGTGGTGGGGGTTTCCAGGAATTTCTAAAAGGAGATGACATAAAAAAGACGTGACTTGTCCTTTCTATCTGGTATAGCAATCCTGTACACCAAGCAGAAATCATGAACTTCCAAGCAGGATTAGGGAACAGGGTAAAGCAGAAAACCTATGCAAGGGATTGATTCAAAACCTGCATCATTTTTCTGGATAAGCAATGGTGAGATAGAAAATCAGGAGACTGCAGTCTCAAGTCAGCTCTCTCTAGGACTGGTTAGTTACAGATAGTAATATCCCTCCTCCTCCAAAAAAAAGTGCTGGTGCTGAATGGGAGGATAGGTAGGAATAGCGGTGATAATGGCTAAAATAAGTCACTTGATACTCCAGGAATAGGTATAGAGAAGGATAAACTAAGGTGTTTGGGGGGTTGTACAAAAGCTTTGTCATTTGTCTTCCATTAGTCATTATTCTCATATATAGAGAAAAAAAGTATTTGAATTTTGAACAGGTATGTCTAGAAGGTGAAAATGTTTCCTTAGACTCTTCAGCTGGAAGGTGCCTCATTGGCAAGTCAGATATATAAATAAACAAATTTAATAAACACATGGCTTTGCCCCATATGGGAAGACTGTACAGCTTGGTACCATATGGGAAGGCTGCCCAAATGCTGACCAAAACACTCAAAACAACATTCTCCAAGACTGAATAACTTATAAGTACTCTTTAATTAGTTGTTTTTTATTTATTAAATTTAGGCAAAGACAGTACTCTTTAAGTGTGTTGACTTCAGCTTGATTCCAAAGTGACTCCAAGTCACAATAATCTGTTTTGACACCCTGTTTTATTTTTGTCCTTCTCAAACAGGACCAACAAGTGATGTCTCCTCTTTTGCGTGAATTGGATTTAAGCGAGGAAGAGCTAAGCAAAGTCATCAGCCTCAGTCTCTCTTCCAGAGTCATCAAAGTCCAGCAGCAAGACAGAAATCAACAGAACTAGAGATGGCCCTTCTAAATTCAAGTCTTTCCCAGACCTCACTTTGTCTGAAGCAGTGCCCATTCATTGACCAAGACTTAAATAAGAACTGATACAAAAGATGGCCTAATCTAAATCACAAAAATACCAATCTTGGACGGTAAGACTCTCAAAGTTTCAGGACAGAACAGGAACAATTGTTATTTTCACTCATTCCTGTTGCACTTATTGACCAAGGTAATCTTTAAGGCTCTTGATCATGTACCAGTTTGTAATTTTATTCAGTAGTTTCATAGCTATGGGTTTCCTCTTCCCTTACAGACCAGGAGATCCTTGGGGGAGTAGGAAGCATTCTTATACTTCTTTGAAATTCACCACCAGAATCTGCATGATAGGCCTGCATAGTAATGGATGACTAGGTGAACAATAATTAAATAAACATAGAAACAGATGTTTTCCATATTCAACTAGCTACATCTGGCCACGGGAGGATTACATTAATTCAATTCAGTACATTTTTTAAATTAAGTCCCTTCTTTACACAATGCCTCTATAACTCTTTCATTAGTGTGAGAATCCCTTCCACTTCTATAGATCACAACTGCACTAAAAATCGAAAGCTTATGTGCTAATGAAATGTTAGATACATATGGCAGAATATGCAAAGCAACTTGCTAGGTACTAGGAATGAAAGAAGTGACAAGCATAGAATCCTGATCTTCAAGGAGTTTACAATCTAATAGGGAGGATAAGGCATATGCATGATTAAAGGTTATAAGACAAATGTGGCAAGTTCAAAAGACCAACCTTGGGTGCATCAATTTATTAACCATGCAAGAGTTTAGTAAGCACTTATTCTGTGACATGAGCTATAAGAGGCACTGGAGATACAGAGAAGAATAAAAAATAGTCCCTGTCCTCTAACAGTTTACATTATATGGAGGGAGACCAACAGGTACATGGGAACTCAGATGCAAAAGGAACAAGACCATCTATTCCAACTCTTAGATGAAGAATAATCTCTTCTACAACAAATAACAAATAGTCATCCATTGTTTGCTTGAAGATTTTTGCTTTCTCACTACCAGTAGAAAGACCATGGATACAAAGTGAGTAATACAATTGTGGCCACAGTGGGTTTTTCTTAACTGTGTTCTTTGTTATCAGGAAGTATTATTTTGTTTCAATTCAGTTTACTGGGAAATCAAAATGATGTAAATTTTAAAAAATCAATTATAGTGAAAACCGTGGGGAAAATACGTCATTATTTACTAATATTTTTGAACCCTACTTTATGTGGATAGAAATTGTCTAATCCAGTGTCTATAGCAGCAGTCAGGCTGACCTCTGTAGGTAACAAAACAGCTGTGTTTGGAGTCAGCTCACACAGGTTGAGTCCACCCAAAGCTTTAGTTTCCGGTTCCTCACTAGCTTTTATTTTGGCTTTGCACAAATTATATTGAATATTTATCCTTATCTGCTGACACACCTCTCAAGTAACTTTACCTGCAAATTGACCTTTTCTGGAAAACTGTGTAAATGCAATAGAGATATCTGAACTCACAGTGAAATCCTCACAGAGTCTTGAAAGGGAGTCACACCTTTTTCTGGCTCTCTCCTCTGCCAAATGTTCTCTCTAAAACCTTTTCAGATTTTGGAGTTTGTAATCAGCTGAGAAGTTGCCTACTTAAGTAGCTCATTCTACTGTAAATTAACTCTAATTGTTAAGAAATTTTTTCCTTATATAAAACCTAAATCTTTCTCTTTACAACAGCCTCCAATTATTCCTAGTCCTATGCCCTGTGGAGTCAAAAATCTCATAGAAGATTCCTTTACTGCATTTTAAAACACACAGGAAAAAAAAATCATAGCTGGTCAGTTTATCAAAATGTAACCTACTTTTTCTTAATAAATTATTGCTTTCTGATGTTTTTGATGTCCATGTAAGGAATATTATAAAATACGGGTGATTTGAGGAAAGGAATTAGTGAATAGGCTGCTTGAGATAAATGAATGAAGACAAGGAGGCATCAACATTAATTATTTTTTGCTGCTTCTCTCATTTGCACAATAATCATTTTATTACTGATCCAGCTTCTAGCCCAGTGACTGGCACAGAATCAAAACTTAAGATATAGTTATCTTTGGTTGATAGATACAGGCTGTATCATGACAGCGGCTGACTTGGTCCTAAGCAATAATCCTCAACTATTACACTATTAATGGAAATCACGAACAGCCTGGGACATGCCAAATTTCAATATAATTTTTCTTGTTCTACGTATTGCTGGTGTCCATTCCTTTATGCTTATCTACTGACTGATATTTATGGGCATTTCCACCCAATGGCTTTTTGCCAAGACACAGCAATCCTAATTGGGCTATTAGAAAGGAAACTGTATCAAAACATTTTGAAATTGCATCCACTGTTTCTTCAAAACTGTCAGGGAACAAGTATTAGAGGGGAAAATTTTTTTTTTTTTACTGGATTATATGAACTTTTACAGTAAGCTTTACTGCAAAACTCTTTAAAGACAATAAGCTTTTAATTTCTTCTGTGCCTGAAATTTTATGAATGATAGACTTGAGATAAAGAAAATTTAACTTTTTTGGGGAAAATTTTATAGTACAATCAGAAAAAAATAATTCTCATTGTACCAGAATTCCCTTTACATTTTTAAAAGCTAATTATTTAGGAAAAGGAGATAAGAAAGGCCAAATTTTAAAAGTTAATCAATATAAGACACTCCTTTTATTAAAAATTTGTGAGGCAGTTGGGGTTAATTGACTTGCCCACAATCACAAAGCTAATAAGGGTCAAAGGTAAGAGGTTGGATTTGAACTCAAGTCCTCTTGACTCCAGGGCCAGTACTCTATCCATTGTGCCTTCTACCTATCTCCCGGAAGCTCCTTAAAAACAGGAGCTGTGTATCATTGGGAGAAATTTCATTACATGCACATTAGGGAGGTACCTAATAAATGCCTGTGGCTGACTTGCTCTTTAGTAGTTTTGCAGTTATAGACTCGTTAGAATTGTAAATAAACTATGAATAATTCTTTCTTGATTTCCGGAAAAATCTCAAAGCATTTTACCATGTTCCTTTTCTATATTCTTTGTCACACTGTCACTTTAATTTAAATAATCTCCTCCCTCCCTCCCTCCTTTCCCCACTCTCCACTGCTAAAGTCATAGTTCAATGATGCTTCATTATGGAAAAGGAATAATCTAGGGGTCTCCAACATCAATTTCAGAAGAGCACACTCTATGGAAGATGCCCCTCTTGCAAGCTGGATAGTCACTGCTTCACTTATAGACCCAGAATACCTATTATGTCTATCACAGCATGGTAGTGAGGTGTCAGAGTGGATAGTGTGCCAATTCTGGAGTCAGGAAGTCCTGAGTTCAAATGTGACCTCAGACACTTCCCATCTATATGATCAAAGGCAAATTTCTTAACCTCTGGTTGCCACAGTTTCTCTAAAAATAAAACTGGGATAATAATAACAGTAATTACTTTCAGGGTTGCTTTTTCCAATGAAATAATTGTAAAATGCTTAGCACAGTGCCTAGCACATAGTAAGAACTATATACATACTAGCTGTTATTATCAGAATTATTACTACTACTATTACTAATTATCTAAAGATTTCTCTATCTAGGTCACAGATGCTCATTAGTAGAAAATTTACCTCCAGACAACAAACATTTTTTGTAGCTATTCTTGAAAATGAACCATACAGTTGACAAGAGGATATAATCTGCACTGATCGAGGAAGCACTCACGCTGAAGAAATTATGGATCTTATGAATTAAATTCTACTAATATTTACATTAAGCATCTATTATGTGGTAATATTAAAGTAAGTAAATGCAATTTGAAGATCATTATGGTTATACTGTAGCTTCTTTGAAACAGAGATGGTAGGCAGATTTCTCACTGTGCATGCGTAGCTAACACCATGGTTCTTCAGGAAAACAAAACAACATCTGGAAAGTGAGTATTATAGTAGCACCCGCTTCCTGGAATTGTTGTGAGGATAAAATGATATACTAGTTGTGTAGTGGTTTGCAAATCTTAAAATGCTAAATAAAAGCTAGTTCTTATTGCTATTAGCAGGGCAGCTAGGTGGTGATGTGGATGGAGTGACAGACTCATCTTCCTGAGTTCCAATCTGACCACAGACACTTATTAGCTATGAGATTGGGCAAGTCACTTGTTTTTTTCTTCAGTTCCTCATCTGTAAAAATGAGCTGGAGAAGGAAATGGAAAACCACTTCAATAGCTTTGCCAAGAAACCCCAAATGGGGTCACAAAGAGTTGGAAACAAATGAAAAACGACTGCACAACAAATCGTTACTAAAAATAGCAAAGAACTGAGAAGACCTGGATTTGACGCTCATATTTCTTAAAACAGGTCTACTGTACTAATTACTAATATTTTTAGAACTATGAATGTTCCCAAACTATCTTTTGCTACATCCCTGACAAATAACCAGAGTATTCTATGGTTCCATTCTCCCAGACCTGATCCTACCATACAAAACTAGTGTATTTAAGGCTTTACTGCAGCCAGGTCCAAGGAGAGCCAGCAGTTTTTAGTCTTCCATAATCTTGAAGATGTGGAAAAGTTATAACATCAAACTCATCCTGAGAATTTCCATTCCATTCCTTTTGCAGCTTATGGAATATTTTGAGAAGGCTTAACTAGTTTCTCATTAGGCATCCTTTTGCATTTTATTAGCCCACGTTCTTTGATCCCATCACTTTACTGGGATGGGGTGGTTACTGCATCAGGTATTGTCTGAAAATCCTGTATAAAGTAAAGCCCCTTAGCTACTCCAGGACTTGAATTGGAATGCACACCTCACACTACATTTTGTTTGCTGCCCCACTGTTGTTTGTTATTCATCCTTGAAAGAGGACCAATGACATCAAGTGGTGGATGACTTGATTTGTAAATGAATTGGATTTAAGTGAGGCAGGACTGTGCAGTCATCAGCCTCACTCTCTCCTCCAGGGTCCTCTGAGACTAGGAACAAGACATAGGTCAGGATGACTGGTGATGGTTCTAGATGTAGTGGGCAGCTAGGTAACACAGTGGATAAAAGCTGGGCCTGGAATAAGGAAGACGAGTTCAAATCTGGCCTCAGACACTTACTAGTTGTGTGCCTCTGGGCAAGTCACTTATCCTCTGATAGCCTCAGTTTCCTCATCTGTAAAATGAGCTAGAGAAAGCAATGGCAAACCACTTCAGTATCTTTGTCAAGAAAACCCCAAATGGGGTCATGAAGTGTCTGATGCAATTGAAAAAGTGTAGTGGGAGAACTTGGTCTTCGTAAGCTAAAGTCTTTCTTAGGTCTCAGATTATCAGAGGCAACACTCATTCAGTGATTAAAGGCCAACTAAGAAGTGAGGCAAAATATCTCCCCACTGACAGTGAGGCCAAGGGAAACCTTGTGTCTCTCCATCCCTAACTAAACTCCTGTTACCTTTCACTACTATGCCTGACTGGGTGAGCATAAATGAACTATCTTGAACACATCCTAGGAGTCTCTTTGTGCCTAACTTCACTCTACATGAATACAAGAGATGGAGAGAAAGACAACATCACAGCGTGCAGAAACCTGACTTCATGAAGTCAGCAAGAGCTTGTGTGATATCGAGCAAGGAAATCCTAATTCCTCAACGTCCTGGGCAAGTTTTTAAGACAAGGTCTAACCTACATTGGCAGGGGGACATTCCTAACCAGGAGGATCTTATACCAATAAAATGACAGGTCTGAAAAATAAGCAAATAAAAACAAGAAGAACCAGAGAACCCTAAGTTAGAGCTGCATGTAACCTTAACATCCATCTAATTGAAATATTTCATTTTAAAACTGAGGAATGTGTAGCGCAATGCAGCAAAATGACCTCCCTAAGGTTATATAGGAAATACATGACAAAGCCAGGATCTGAAAGCTGGTCAATTTTTCCACTGCCCCCATGCAATCCAGCCACCTAGATTTGTTGGAGCATTTCAATTCAATATCGTAACTGACTGAAATAGGAAATTAAATTGAAATATGTTATCTTTCAGTGAGGAGCCAACAAACCATCTAATTTAGTTATCTATAACCATGAGGGGAATTTTGTTGGAATCCATTTAAAGTGAAGAAGTCTAAATATCAGCAATAAAGGTTTCCTATGCAAAATGGGTTTCATTTTCTATTATACCTATGTGACTCTCTTAAAGTATAAGACAAATATCCTAACTACTTTAGGCAGCAGTAACAATCTCATAATACTATAAGGAACTTAAAGTTGAACAGCCTCCCAAAATATCACACTTCTCAGTGAGTAACATTTTGGTGTTTTCATTGTACAGCTGTTGTCATGTCTTGTTGGGGTTGGAAGCTCAATTCTGTGTGGACAGTCTCGGGCGGGTAAAGGTGGGAACTTCTAAATCTTAGAGCTCTCACGAGACCCCCCCAGGAAACGGCTGGGAATCGAGGTGAACCGAGCTATCTCGTGTATTTCCGCCTCTTCCCGTGAGAAACGTGATGGGAGAGAGATCTCCCCGCCCTCGAGATTGTCCCGGATCTGGGCACACTATTGTTATCTAAAAGCACGGTATTCAGATGCAAACTATGCGACTGGAGAGTTAAGTAGGATCAGGGAAGCCTGAAAGCTCTTAGCACGTGAGGAGCCAAAGAGGACACAAGGCTCCGCTTTTCCTCTCTCCTCTCTCCCCTCCCCCTCTCTCCCCGCTTGTACTTCTACTTCCAATCTCTTATTGTAAGATCTTTGCCTCCTTGGGAGATTCTTCTATCTCTCCTAAGGAAGAATTCCCCTGCACTTGTAACTAGACCCTGAAATAAAGCTCAACCCTTGTTCGACTCTGGAACGTCCTTTCTCTCATACGAGCATCCGGTTTGGCCAACCGAAGACCTCGGGAGGTGAGGTAAGAAGACTCGGGTAGCCCACAGGCCTCTAGGCCTGGCAATGTCTGACTTGGTGACTCTTGTGGTTTTTCTTGTCAAAGATAATGGAATGGTCATTTTCTTCTCCAGCTCATTTTACACATGAAGAAACTGAGGCAATTAGGGTCAAGTGACATGACCAGAGTCACACAGCTATTACATGTTTGAGACCGGATTTAAATTCAGGAAGATGAGTCCTTCTGATCCAAGCTTGGGATTCTATCCACTGCAACACCTAGCTGTTCAGTGAGTAACATACAAGAAAGAAAAAAACAGAGTAGGGCAACTGTCAAAGTCTATAGTCTTTGCTGGAGGGGTCCAATGTTATAAGAAAGGACACTGATCTAAGTCTAACACCATCTATACATATCATACATAAAATAAAAGTCTCTACTCCCTCTTCATTGTGTAGCGTAATAGTTGCAATTGCACTGGGAAATGTTAGATTACGAAGGCATCATAAATAAATTAAATAAATTCAAGAAATATTTAAAAAACAGCTACTCTGTGCCCAGCATGCTGGTAGACGATGAATCATGACTGCATATCATCTCAGCGATTTCATTCTTTCAAAAAGAATTTTTGCTTTTATATCACCTTCATTCATTCATCTATCCCTTTCCCTCTTCTTCTATCCAGAAAGTCATCACTTGTGATAAATAGAAGAAAGAAAAATAGTACTTCAACAAAACTAATTAACAAGATATCTGAGTCTGACAGTATGTGCAATGTTCCACACTCTTTGTCCCCCACCTTTTTTTTCCTTTTTTCCTTTTCTTTCAAGTACTCTGTAAAACTTCAAGCAGATATTAAAAGGAATTACTATATGTTCTATGAAAAGAAATACTCATTTCGTATGGAACTTGAAAAATGAAATTACAACAAATAACTGGTGGTTCATTATACAAATAATTAAGTCCTATAATAATTCATGCATAATCTATTCCCACAAATGTAATTATTTCTTCTGTATTTTGTCATAATTTCCCTTAGGTTACAGTTTTTGAGTTCCTGTTGATGTTTTTTTTTTTTGTTTAATGTGAGCTAAATTAATAACAACTACATAAGTAACAAGGTAGATGGTGAAAATACATTCTGATTAATGAATAGGAAATATGAAGCAGTTAGCTAATTATATCTTCTCAACTCCTAACTATGATTTTCCTTCTTGATGCCAAGATAGCTTTGATAATACAGCTATTTTTCATGTTACCTTTAGAAGTCCAAATTTTCTTCTATAAAGATTTGTAAAAGTTGGACATTTAATTTAAATACAATCCCCACAAAAATTGTTATAGCCTTTATTTAAAAAGTGATCAATCATTGATACATTAATGCAAAGTCATAAAATGGCATAATTTTTCCAGTCCATCTTGATATCATCAATAAAAATACAAATCATTTCAATTTATGCAATTTATTTTAAATTAAGATATGCAGCGGGGCGGAGCCAAGATGGCTAAGTAGAAAGACGCACATACACATAGCTCCGAACGCACAAACCACAGAACGGCTAGAGGGGACCAACCCAGGGCGAATTCTGCACCCAGAGACCATGGAGTATTGGAGCGAGGGAGATTCCTGCTCTGGAGAGACCTGCGGACTTCTCGCGGGGGGTCCTTCGCGCCGCGGACTGGGCGCCGGGACGGGGAGCAGAGTGCTGCCCTGCCGCGGCCGCGACACCGAGGGGAGGAGATCCGAGAGGGCTACGGGGATGGGATCTCCAGCGGCCACGCGGGTCCCCCCACCCACAGAGGGACCTGCAAACCTCTCGCAAAAGGTCCGTCGCGCTGCAGACGTGGAGCCCAGCCTGGACCTGCGGCAGCAGCGGCAGCAGCCACGGCTCTGAGAGGCACAGATCTGAGAGGGCTCCGGAGGCGGGATCTTCAGCAGTGGCACGGGCCCCCCCACCAACAGGTGACTGACGGGGGTGGGTGAGAGAGTCTCTTTGGCGGGCTGAGAGCGGAGTGGGGTGCCCCCAAGGCTCGGGCCCCCCCGGGAGGTGAGGGCTGAGAGGCGGCTGCAGACGGGGGCTCCTCAAACGGGCAGGAGCCTGGATCCATTGTGGAAGGTCTGTGCATAAACCCCCAGAGGGAACTATGCCTGAGAGGCGGCCCTGCCCCTGACCACCTGAACTCAACTCTCACACTGAATAGCAGCCCTGCCCCCGCCAAAAATCCTAAGGCGGGAAGCAGCATTTGAATCTCAGTCCCCAAACGCTGGCTGGGAGGACCAGGAGGCGAGGTGGGTGTGAGGAGAACATTCAGAGGTCAGGTCACTGGTTGGAGAAAATGCCAAGAAAAGGGAAAAGAAATAAAACTATTGAAAGGTACTTTACCGGAGAAAAGACACTCCCTCCCTTCCTTTCTGATGGGGAGGAACAATGCTTGCCATTAGGCAAAGACACAGAAATTGAGGATTCTGTGTCCCAGCCCACCCAATGGGCTCGGGCCATGGAAGAGCTCAAGAGGAATTTTGAAAATCAAGTTAGAGAGGTGGAGGAAAGACTGGGAAGGGAAATGAGAGGGATGAGGGAGAAGCATGAATAGCAGATCAGCTCCCTGCTAAAGGAGAACCAAAAAAATATTGAAGAAATTGGCACCCTGAGAACTAGCCTAACTCAGCTGGCAAGGGAGGTGCAAGGGGCCAATGAGGAGAAGAATGCTTTCAAAAGCAGAATTAACCAAATGGAAAAGGAGATTCAAAAGCTCACTGAAGAAAATAGATCTTTCAAAACTGGAATGGTAAGGATGGACGCTAAGGACTTTTCGAGAAAGACAGATATCTCAGAACATACCACGCAGATTCGAAAAATGGAAGATAAAGTGAAATATCTTATTGGAAAAACAACTGACCTGGAAAATAGAATCAGGAGAGACAATGTAAAAATTCTGGGACTACCTGAAAACCATGATCAAAAGAAGAGCCTAGACATCATCTTCCATGAAATTATCAAGGAAAACTGCCCTGAGATTCTAGAACCAGAAGGCAAAATAAATATTCAAGGAATCCGCAGAACACCGCATGAAAGAGATCCAAAAAGAGAAACTCCTAGGAGCATTGTGGCCAAATTCCAGAATTCCCAGGTGAAAGAGAAAATATTGCAAGCAGCTAGAAAGAAACAATGCAAGTATTGTGGAAATACAATCAGGATAGCACAAGATCTGGCACCTTCTACATTGAGGGACAGAAGGGAATGGAATACGATATTCCAGAAGTCAAAGGAACTAGGACTGAAGCCAAGAATCACCTACCCAGCAAAACTGAGTATAATACTTCAGGAGAAAAAATGGTCTTTCAATGAAATAGAAGACTTTCAAATTTTCCTGATGAAAAGACCAGAGCTGGAAAGAAAATTTGACTTTCTAACACAAGAATGAAGAGAACCATGAAAAGGTGAACAGCAAAGAGAAATCATAAGGGACTTACTAAAGTTGAACTGTTTACATTCCTACATGGAAAGACAATATTTATAACTCTTGAAACATTTCAGTATCTGGGCACTGGGTGGGAGTACACACACACACACATGCACACACGCACACATACATAGAGACAGAGTGCACAGAGTGAATTGAAGAGGATGGGACCATATATTAAAAAAAAAATGAAATCAAGCAGTGAGAGAAAAATATTGGGAGGAGAAAGGGAGAAGTTATATGGGGCAAATTATCTCTCATAAAAGAGGCAAGCAAAAGACTTATTAGTGGTGGGATAAAGAGGGGAGGCAAGAGAAAAACATGAGGTCTACTCTCATCACAATCCACTAAAGGAAAGAATATAATGCACACTCATTTTGATAGGAAAACCTATCTCATAATACAGGAGAGTGGGGGACAGGGGCACAAGCAGGGTGGGGGGGGAGGATGGAGGGGAGGGCATGGGGAGGAGAATGCAATATGAGGTCGACACTCATGGGGAGGGAAAGGACCATAAGAAAATAGAAGTAAAGGGGGACAGGATAGGATGGAGGGAAATATAATTAGTCCTATACAACACAACTAGTATGGAAATCATTTGCAAAACTAAACAGATATGGCCTATATTGAATTGCCTGTCTTTCAAGGGGAAGGGGTGGAGAGGGAGGGAGCTAAGGAGGTTAGAACTCAAAGTGTTAGGACCAAATGTAATGTTCTTACCACTGGGTAACAAGAAATACAGGTTAAGGGGTCAAGAAAGCTATCTGGTCCTACAGGACCAAAAGAGAAGACAGAGACAAGGGCAGGGAGGGAGGATAGAGGAGAGAGCAGATAGGTCACAGGGGCAATTAGAAAGCTCGGGTTTGGGGGGGGGAGGGGATAAAAGGGGAGAAAATTTGTAACCCAAAAGTGTGTGAAAATAAATGTTAAAAATTAATAAAAAAAAAATAAAAAAAAAACTAAGATATGCAAGACATTGTATTAGGTGATGAGACTGTTAAGAAAGATAAAGAACTCAGTCTTTTTTCTGGGCCTCCAAGTTTAGCAGTCACCTTCTGTTTTCACCCATAACCTCCTATATATTCAAGGAGAGTGCTTCTTGAATTATTCTTCTATCACCCATTCCCATTTTTGCTTTTTTCACTATATACTGATTTTTTCCCTTCTGCCTACAACTATAGACCTCTAGGTGGTACCATGGATAGAGGTACAGCATATGGAGTCAGACACCCCAGGCAAGCCCCTTAAACTCTCTAAGCCTTAGTTTCCTCCTCTGTAAAATGGAGAAAGAAATATCATCAATCTCACAAGGTTGTTGTTAGTTTAAAATGAAATAACCCATGTGAAGCACTTTGCAAATTTTAAAGCACTGTATAAATGTTAGTTATTGTTACAAATATGCCAGTCTTTTCCCATGGTAGGGGTGGGGTGGCCAAAATAAAAAAAAATAAAAAAAAAAACCAACACATGATAACCTACTCATTGCCTGGACTTCCTCTCTTTTAATTGTTTTCAGTGTTTTGAGATTTGGTTTCTGCTTTCATCTCTCAATCTATGGTTCTCTCTCTAATGCTACCAACCAATGGCATCAGCTGAAAAATTCAATGGCCTTTTCTCAGTCCTCCCACCTTCTGATTCCTCTGCTTTTATCACTGTTGACCACCCTCTGTATCTGCATATATGTTTCATTTTGACTTTTTGCAACACAGCTCTGTCTTGGGTGTTCTTTCTCAGTCTCTTCTGCTTGATTTTCATCTGTGTCTTGTTCCCCTAAAGGTAAGTGTTAGTCTGTTCCAGGCCTTCTTCTCTCTATATACTTTCCCTCACTTTGTATTCTCACCAGTTCTCATGAGTTCAGTGATGATCTCCATGAAGATGATTCCAAGATCTAGAAACGTTCTAGTTTCTCTCATCTGATCCAGTCTAACTTCACCAACTGACTACTGGACCTTTCCATTAGATGCTCATTGTATAGGCACCTCAAACTTAAAATCTCTAAAACAAGTATGTTATACCCTCCCCTTACCTGGCCCGAAACCCACCCTTTCCTTAACATCCCTATTTCTCTCAAGACCATTACCATCCTTCTAGTCATCCATGCTTGCAACCTCAAAAGTTATCCTCAACTTTTTATTGTCCCTCACCTCCCATATATCCAATCAGTTGTCAGTTCTTGGCCATTCTACATCTACAACACCTGTACCATCTATCTGCTTCTTTCACGTGGTCTCTACCCTTCTTCTAGCCCTCATCTTATCTCACCTGTACTAATGAAATCACCTTCATCAGTGTCCCTGCTTTAGATCTCTCCACTCTCCAATTTCCAATTTCCCAATTTTCAGTTTCTTCCATTATCTCTATCTCTTCCTCTCTCACAGACCTTTCCCAGAGGGTGTGCTGCCTTAATGGCATGGTCCCTGATCCTCAGGATAATGGCAAAGAGAAACATTTCCATGCATACTTCTTCCCCAGAAGGTCAGAAAGAGAGCAAGCCCTAGCCAAAGTATGATCCTTAGAACTGCATTATCTCACTTCAAGATTTAGGTGACAGGAAGTGGGAGTCAGGGAGATAAATTTAAGAATACAACTGATGGAATTGTAAAAAAGCTTTGCCCAACCCCAATATTCTAACTTCATTATAGGCCCCACTGAACATCAGGCCTGGCCCTTCCCCCACAATGTCCTAACTTCATATATGCCTCACTGCTCACTGGAACAACAGGTGTGTCCCTGAACTCTTAGTTTCCACAGAAACAGCATATGTGTCCATATGATGGGATTCTAGACACTGCCCCCCCATTCCCACAGAAACAGATATATTCTTGTACTCAACCACAATCACATCATCCATTTAGCCCAAGACAGGACAACAATACTTAACTATCCATCTTGACCAGACAGGACCACAATAGCTAGTCAATCAGAAGACAGCACCACTAGGATGCCCAAGCAGGATGTGGACCCCAAAACAATAGAAGGAACTTTCCCTAAGTAGGCACCTGCATAGTAATAGTAAAGAACTGACCCAGAGTGAAATTATAATGTAGAGAGGCTATTATAATATCATCATACATAGGAACCTCCCCACCAAATGAGTTTTTCTATATGCATTGTGGGTATTGGCATGTGCAGTTCCACTGTGGCTGGGACCCCTTCCTTATTACCTAATGCCTTAACAAACCCCTCCTGCCCTTTTAATATTCATAATTTCTGTTATGTAATTGCATCTTTACCCTATAAAAACCCATCTTGTTTTCTCTGAAGTTGCTGGTTTCTCTATAAATCTCAATAAATGCCTATACTTGGATTAGAGGTGGTCTGACTCTTGAATTCTTTAAGATGGTTCCACCCTAACACATCATAAAATCCCAAAGGTTTTTGGTGTCCTAGAGTTACAACCACAACATGATTGCATGTGCCATTTTGAATGACTCTTCTCACAAGATTCAAGAGGATCAAAGCATTTCTTTGTTTCTTGTTTTCATTGTTCTTTTTTTGCTATCACATTTCTTACTTCAATTTTCTAAAATTCTCATCACACAAAGTATATATATATTTTTTCTGAGCAGGATAATCACAGTAGAATATAAAACAATTTATCAAAATCAATTTGCTTTGCTACATATTCATGAGACATTTTATTGGAAATACTCTCAACTTTCCCCCCCCCAAAAAAAATTACACATGCTGCTTTATTCTGTCATCCATGCGGGGTTCTGGTACATAAAAATTTGAACGAATGTGGCTGCTTTAATCACAAAATGATCATATATTTGCCAAATCATTCTGCTACCATTTTAAGACAGAGTGAAACCAGAGTTTTCTGAAGACTAGTTTTCTCGCAAACTTAAACATCAGAATCAGAGCCAAAATGAAAAGTTAATCACTTTTTTGAGTGATGCCCTAGTCAGTTAAAAAGCTGAGCAGCAAGCTCAACACTGAGTCAACAGTGACAAGTAGCAGCCAAAAACACTAATGCCATTTTCTTTCCTTTTAAAGTAATTTTTAAGCTGCATGAATATAAAGTGTCCCGAATGAGGAAGTTATAGCTCTTGAATAGACCCCATAGAGATTACAATATTCACTTCTAGTTATCAAAATGTTAGAAGGGCCTTAACAAATGTTTTCTTACAGTATTCACACTATATTGTGGTTGTTGTCGTTAATGAGGATGAGGATGAGGATAATGAGGATGATGAGGATGAGTCAGTCATGTCCAACTCTTCACAACTCCATTTGGGATTTTCTTGGTAAAGATAGTGGAATGGTTTGCCATTTTCTACTCCTCATTTTTAGATGAGGAACTGAGGCAAGCAGGGTTAAGTAACTTTGTTGAGGGTCACACCGTAAGTTTCTGAGGCTGGATTTGAACTCATGAAAGTTGAGTCTTCCTGATTCCAAGCCCAGTGCTTTATTCACTGTGTCGCCTAGCTGCCCACATTATATATATTCCAAATCACAGGGGATGGGAGGAAGGTTAGAGGGGGAAATCATTTACTGGCATTCATTGGTAAGCTAAGTCATTCTTTAGCAAGGCATTATAGCTAGTACAGTTTTGTATATTATTTAGGTATGAGAAGAGATCATCTTGCCGGAAGACATGCTATGGTTTTCATACATATCTGTTAAAAAGATTAATGTCCCTCTCTCTGGTAAAATGTTAAATGCAAATGATCCTAAAGGCATATGATTTTTTATGACCCAATGCAGTTAAGTGAGCAACTTGGTCACTGGATTTCTGATGGGTGACTGCCAGCTCAAAGTGAGACCACACAATTGAAAGCTCTAGATATATTGTTGGAAAAAGAATTAGCAAACCACGAAGTTGTGAAACAATTCTGCAGCTTCATCAGTTAATGTATTAAAAAAATAAATGTAACTATTACAACCTTGGTGAAACTGGTCTATTTTGACAGTTTGCCAGTTATGAAGGTAGTAAGTACCATTAAAAATTAGGTAGTGTGGTGAGCACTGGGCCTGGAATCAGGAGGACCTGAATTCAAATCCAGCCAACCTCAGACCCTAGTTATATGACCCTGGGCAAATCACTTACACCTGTTTGTGACTCATTTTCCTCACCTGTAAAAAATAAGCTGGAGAAGGAAATGGAATGGAGAACTTTAAAAACATCATTGTTGAATGTCCTATGTACAGGAATATCTTCTTATGATAACCATAAATTATGTTTGGCTTTTAAAGAAGCCCTCTCCAAAATATCTATCCTAATCTCTCTCCCTCCCCACTCTCTCTCAAGTTTCAAATGCAATAGCCATTCATGACTCAATCCCAATTTTAGCTGGTATGAATGTTTTAACTTGCTTTGTTTTTCTGACCTAGGCTGGTTTAGGCAATGTAATGGTCCCATACTCCCTGGGGCTCACCATATTGGTGTCAGACTTAGTGAGGAAACCAAGTCAACGTTAGCCCTACTGAAGCTCAAAACTCCCAAACTCATGTGATCCACCAGTCTCTGTCTCCCCAAGGAGTGGAGGCTACAGAAATGCAACACCATGCCTGGCCATCATTTCTTGAAATATCCAAAAATATTCCTTTCTTCCTTCCTACCTCAACAAACTTCCTGAAACCTAAAAGAGGGCTTTGAAAGAATTAGTGCCTGAAGTCCACTGAATTACTAATAGAGAAATAATAACATTTTGAAGGCTGATGACATGTTATAGGATATAGAATCAGAAAGAGAGTTTTCTCAAGATCAGATAAATCACTTGGGAATGCTAGTTTTATCTCTTTGATTCAAGTAATAATTTTACAGAAAACCATCCATACTATGCAGCCCTAAAAGCTGTCAAAAATTTGCCCCTCTTCTCTGTTTCAGTCAGTCATGTACCTGTGTGCCAACCAATGAGGGCAATTTCACCCACACTGACTCAAATTCTGGGGCTGGCTCTATAAAGGTTGCATAAGGAATTCCTATTTGGTGCTATGATCCTGCCCTTTTACTAAAAGGGCTATCGCTAATTAACTTATTGTATAAATTAAATTTTTGAGTTTAATCTCATTAATTAATTTACTGCCTAAGTTACAAATTCAGTCTTAATGATTTGTTTTCTGTTGTGAACTGACAGGCTGACAGGGCTGTGGGATATGAGGATGATGTCAACTTAAGGAAATGGATCAACCTGAGCATAAAGATACTGGTAGGACATGCAATTAAGATGAGGAAATGTGTCCATTGCTTACTAGCTTCAGGACATACATTTTCACTGACCTGGGACTATAGGATGAGGAGTGAGGGGCAAAATAAGGTCCACCAGAGTCCCAGTTTATTAACAGGTAAAAACCCGTCACTCTAGGAATCCTGTGTAAAGAAATGCTGGGGACGGAAGCTCAATTCCATGTGGACAGTCTCGGGCGGGTAAAGGTGGGAACTTCTAAATCTTAGAGTTCTCACGAGGCCCCCCAGGAAACGACTGGGAATCGAGGTGAACCGAGCTATCTCGTGTATTTCCGCCTCTTCCCGTGAGAAACGTGATGGGAGAGAGCTCTCCCCGCCCTTGAGATTGTCCCGGATCTGGGCACACTATTGTTATCTAACAGCACGGTATTCAGATGCAAACTATGTGCCTGGAGAGCTTAAGTAGGATCAGGAAAGCCTGAAAGCTCTCTTGGGCAGAGGGGCCACGTGTGAGGACAGAAGGCTCCGCTTTTCCTCTCTCCTCTCTCCCCTCCCCCTCTCTCCCCACTTATACTTCTACTTCCAATCTCTTATTATAAGATCTTTGCCTCCTTGGGAGATCTTTCTCTCTCCCTCCTAAGGAAGAATTCCCCTGCACTTGTAACCAGAACCCTGAATAAAGCTCAACCCTTGTTCGACTCTGGAAGGTCTCTTCTCTCATACAACTATCCGGTTTGGCCAGCCGAAGACCTCCGACAGAGATAAGGTAAGAAGACTCGGGTAGTCCACAGGCCTCTAGGCCTGGCAAAGAAATAGTATGGAGATTCAAAATCCATGAAAAAGATCATGATAGCTTAATCTAATTGGTACCATGTCCCATGGTTTTCAAAGAGAAGAGCAAGATGCTACTCTGAAGGAAGAAAGAGACAAGTCAGAACATCATTTAAAGGAAAAGGCAGGTCATTACAGTCAGCTACTGAATTTACTACCAGCAAATTTACAATCAGGACAAAGGACATCACTCACCAAGTCACAGTGAGAGATTTTTTTAGTCAAGAGCCACTTAGATCCCCAAGAAGTGACATGCTTATGATCTCCTTGAAAGCCTGAAGCCCAGAGCAAAAATGTTTAGAGTCCAGTTAAGGAAGACTCTTTCTCATTCTAGGAGCCAAGGGAAATGAGAGAATCTCAACTACTCCACAAATATAAAAAAATGGGAGTGAGAGATATGTCCAAAAGCTCCTAATTCTCAAGTCTAGGGCAGGATGTTGCTGGCTCTCTCCTGCAAGCAAAGTTACAAGGAAAGACTATCACAGTTCTGGGGTTCCTACTCCTGGAAAAAAAAAATCTGGAGAAGGAAGATTCTAGAAGGGATGACATATGTAACAGTGTTTCCAAACTAAATTCCACATTATCCAAGAATGCACATGATCTAACATCCAACTTGTGGCAGCTAAGAACAAAATCTCAGAAAGAGGATTTAGATGGGCTAGAGAAGAGAAGCTAAGGAAGAGAAGACAAAGTTTATTGTATATGTTTCTATATAAGACTAGCATGCCACTAGTATGCAACTACTACTACTATGACTACAACTTTTACTATTGCCACCACTACTACTATTACTAGCATAATGATAACAAAAATTCACACTTTGCATTTTACAAAGTTGAATATTTTAGTATTCAAACCATTAAACCTCAGATCTGTAAAAACAAACAAAAAACAACTTGTCCAGAGTTAACTATGCTATCTCTGTTGTCTCTTCTCCTTATTTTCTTCTGACTGAAGTGATGCCTGAAAAATGAGATATTATTGCATACTTATCTTTAACCTTTCAATGAACTTTGGCCAAAAGCAATAAAAGCTGACATTTCCACTTGCCTCTTTTTTAATTGAAAAAAAAAAAAGACTAATAATATAACCAAGAGTTACCTGTTGGCTGCCTAGAAATATCCTAAGCCCTCAGGCATCAGTCGTTCAGATCCTAAGTACACGTTGGCAACGAGGTTGATGGAGTCATTGTCAGAGCTGGCTCAGTGTTTGGGAGGCTCCAAAGAAAACTCTGGGAGAGAAGAGGTATTAGACTGACTACCAGACTGAAGGTCTCAGAGCCATTGTGCTGACCTCACTGTTGTATGCCTGTGAAACATGGACAGTCTACCAGCGTCTTGCCAAGAAACTGAATCGCTTCCATTTGAACTGTCTTAGGAGGATTCTGAGGATCACCTGGCAGGATAAAGGTACCAGACACTGAAGTCCGTGCTCCAGCTAAACTGCCAAGTATTCAAACTATGCTTCAGAGAATGCAACTTTGATAGGCTGGCCACACTGTTGGAATGCAAAATGTACATTTGCCAAAAAGACTCTTTTATGGAGAACTCACATGGGGCAGGCGATCACATGGTGGTCAGAAGAAGCAATACAAGGACACTCTCAAGGTCTCTCTCAAGAACTTTGGATTTGACTATGCAACATGGGAGACACTGGCACAGGATTGCGCAGCATGGCGTGTCCACATCAGAAAGGGCGCTGTGCTCTATAAGCAAAATAGAACTGAGGCAGCACAAAGTAAAGATGGGATGCTCAAATTTAGAGTATTCACCCAAATATTCATGCGAACTATCTGTGCCCAACCTGTGGTAGAGCATTCCGAGCTTGTATTGGTCTGATCATCCACAGTCGGACACACAGAAAGTTCACTTTATCATGGTGATGTCATTTTGGTCCTCGAGAATGAAGGACAACAACCAACCAAAAGCTATGGGTAGGAATATACAAACTGAAAGAGGAACTGAAGGGGAAGTGAACTGTACTTAACTAATGACTTTAGGATTACTTTACTTCCTTTCTTTATGCCTGGGCATTCAAAGGCCAAGTGCATTCCAATATCTCACCCTAACCATGCTTAACTACTGTTAAATTAAAAGGTTCCTCATTCTAACAGAAGGCTAAGGAAGTTCATAGGGGTAGCTAGGTGGTGCAGTGGATTGAGTGCTGGGCCAGAGTTAGGAAGACCTAAGTTCAAAAACTTAATAACAAAAAAGGAAGCTAATGGTTCAAAATGCAGAAGTTCAGACAACGTTAAGTAATGCCTATAAGTGAAAGGGCTGAACCATATGGGAAAGATTATGAAGGAAAAATAATCTTGGGTTCATATAAACTAAAATATTCACAATTTTCCTTGTGGAAAAAAATGTAAACAAAATAGTCCCCATTTACTGAGGAATAGTTGAAGCAATTGTGGTATATGAATGTAATAGAATATTAATGAGAAAAATTGGGGAAGTTTTGTTTGAACTGAGGCAGACCAAAGAGAATAATACATACAATGAGTGCAATGATGTAAAGCAAAATAGCACCAAAATATATTGGAATTGAGGAAAATACAATAATCAATCTTGACTTGAGAGCTGCTAAGGAAACTTTTTTTTTTTAGTTTGTTCCTCTTAGTGAGAGGTGGAATGATACATGCATTGTTAGACAAGATAATCTGTCTGTTCTGTTTAATTTTACTTCTTTGTTGTAAAACAAGGATCTATTTCGGGCGGGGGGGGCACTCAGAACTAAAAGTGATGCTATAAAGAATCAATATAACCTTTTGAAATAAGAAATTTAATGCTCCTGGACTACTTTTAGTTCTCTCAATATGCTGCCTGATTAAGGACAAGCTTCTTTAAAACAGAATAACAAACAAAAACTTGAATTTATTCTGATAGACTCATTCTTCATAGGAGCTGTCTTCCCGTTTTCATTTTTTTCATCTCTTCCATCCCATTTCCTCTCCCTTCTCCCCTTTTCCAATACTATGGGAACCTTCACACTGCATCCTGATTTCAATGATCCAATAAATGACACTAGGTAGATAAATGTGCCATTCCTTTCTTTAAAAAAAAAAAAGAAAGAAAAGTAAAAGAAAACAAAGTTAAGGTCAACAACTAACAGCACAACCAAAAAACAAAAACAAAACAATGAAAAACCTCAATCTACTTCAACAACTGAACCATTCCAGAAACTGAACCTCTGAACTTCAGTCCTGAAATAGAAAATAATATAGATACAAAACCAAAAACATTCATTCACACTGTCCCTACAAGAGCCAATTGGTTCAGATAATGCACGTATTCAAGCAACAATAGCATAGACCTATAAAGAATGGTGTAGTAGGGCCTTTGAGCACTAAAAGAGAAAGGCAAAACCTGTTCCCAAAGGTGGTTTCTTTGCCTACTCTAGGAAATAAACACAAGCCAGAGTGTGATCTGCATTAGGGCTCATGACATGTTTAAAGACCTAGAGGAGGGCCTCTAACTTGTTGAAATTTTCCAAGAAGGATCTATGGAATAAGGTGGACAAAAATTATGGATCAGGAGGGAGAGCTGCAAGGCAGTGTAATGCTCAAGAGACTAAAGATCTCCCCTACCCATTAAAGGGCCTGCGCATTAAGGGGAGTTTGATTAGGGGAGATTCGTAGGAAAGTCCACACCTTTTGTTAATGAGGCCCTGGTTCTCAAGGGTTGAGATACCCTCAGGCTCTAAAAAATGTATAAATACTCTTAAATGAGGTTTTACTTTGGGGATTACTCATTGGAAGTGCTTGTTTAGCCAGACTTCTGGGCAGCCACTAAGGACTGCCCCTGTCCCCCTTTGAAAACTCAGATGTTGGCTCTGTTGATCTGTCAGACAGTTGGAAGCCCTGTCTATTGGTTGATCTTTGTTTCTCTGTATTTTCTCTGAAGTTCAGGGTGCTGACTTTCCCCCCTGAACTAAGCGAATGATGTATGTGTTTGATTAAAGTGATTGTTGACCCTTAAAAACTTGCTTTCCTTTTACAAAAGCAGATCTAAGAACCTATGCTAGCAGGCCCTTCTGTGTATGTTGGGGTGCCTCCTTTTACAGACAGCCTACAATGAGGGAAGCAATGCCCATGTCAACAAGATCTAAGATCCATAGAAACGTTTAAGGAACTAAAGACTTAAAGCCTAACAAGTCTCTACTAATAATTCTTCTGGGATTTTGTGTAACTGGATTTTGTTATTTGGTTACCATGTAACAGTTTTGTAAGGGATTTATATAAAATGCACCCAAACTCCTCCACTGTTTAATGTGGGTCTCATTCAATCTAAGAAGCCCACTGCGAATCAACATTTTCACTCATGACTTGTCATCACAGATAACAGCTGCTCACCCACTTGCAATACCAATTTAAGTTAAAGACACATTGATGGGACCAAACATCAAGTTATTAGTTCACAATAAGTAGATTATTTTTTAAAGTCATCTACCTATGTTTACTTCTCCCTAATTTTTGTTAAAAAAATTAAATGCTGGTAAATAAGGAGGAGTTCTAGGAGTTTTTTTCCCCCTAGCATCACAGAAAAATTGTAATGACTATTTTAGATTTCACATATACTTTCTTACGACATCTATAATCAGGCTTTAACTGAAAAGAAATTCTTGGAAGTGAATTCTGGTCTAATGAAAAATAAAATTGTTCATTTTCACATTATAATCTCTGATGGTATTTTATCGAGCTTTTAGCAGTTATCTTGGAGATGGACACTTGGTAGCTATTTATAAAAAAATCACACTAGTAACTATAAAAGAACATCAAATGTTTTGATATTTATGCAAAGTTATTTCTGATTTGTCTATTTTGAAACAGTCCAAGTCCTCAGGAGAAAGAAAAACATGTCATAAAGAGCAGATAGGTTTTTTTTTTTTTTTAACAAACTCAACTACCAATATTGCTTTAAAAGTGATCCTAGTCTCCACAAAAAAAAAAAATGCAAGTTTCTAGATCATGAATGTAATTCAAGTGCCTCAATGGATATGGAAAAATGCATGCATGGTGGGCATCCAACGGTTATAATGGACCCTCTGAGATTTGTAGGAGGAAGAAGACAAGACTTGTGAAGGAATAAGTGCAACTGTGGGTAGGGGATGGGGGCAGGGCTGGGGGGAGCAAGGATAGTGAACAGACCTGAGAAACCAGGCAGTGATTTTAGAGAGGTATCAACAGTAGGTAGGGTCTTAGTGGCCTGTGCTCTGATCTTCAGTATGTAGGGAGATGTCTTAGTGGCATTGTGAATTGATATTCAAAATTAGGTATGGATAAAGATATGGTTCTCCATTCTCCTCTCTCTCTAATATCCTCCCTATCTCTCTCCCTCTCCCTTTTCCCCATTCATCATTGCCTCTTTTTCCTCTCCTTTTTTTTCCTTGTCTCTCTTACTTCCCCCAAAGGAGTGGTACAGCCTAACTGGATTTAACTTGAGATCAACAAAAGGATAGTAAAGATGTATTCTCACAACCAACCTTGCCAATGTTTTCTCTATTTCATTAAACTGTTCTTAATTCCTAATTTTTATATGACTATATGATTTAATATGATTATGGGCACTCATAAAAGCTATGTGGTCTGTGTTTATTCTTAATGGTGAACAGGGGATTGCAACAGATGAAAAATAATGTATGGCTGTGATTTGGTATAGAGAGAAGACAGAAGGATGACTCCTCTGTCTGGAATAGGTAGTTTTATTTTTTTAATCCCAGCCAGGAGGCTCTTAACTAAAATAGTTTGCTTGTTAGTAACTTTTGACAAACTTCTCAAAAGTAGAATTAAAATCAGATTTAGGATATTCCTTCTGTCCTTCAGTCTAAAATCCAAGTACCCAAGGCAATCTAGTAAGGGGGATAAGAAGAGTGCTTCAGGAGGGAGTGAGGGAGGGAGAGACAGAAAGAAAGACTGAAGATTATCTCTGGGTGGTGAAAAAAGAGTTGTCTGGGAAGACTAGCAATGCCCACCAAATTCCAAAAGTGGACATTCCCTTCCCTTTCCTCTTTCCCCTTTCCCTCTCCTTTCCCTTTCCCTTTCTTTTTCCCTTTCCTCAAAGACAGAACCTTAAAGCAATTTCACTCTGGAGCTCACAGATTGGATCACAATAGGTCCCTGCTCAAGGTCCACTTATTGGCTATATTTTGGGCCCTCCTGGCTCAGAGTGAATGTCAATAGTAACTATTTCAAAAAGTATTTACTCTGTATCTTATGAAAAGCTTATAATAATGCCCATATTTCTGGGCACTGACAAATTAGACATTGGCTAACAGCTGGCAGTTATGGATAAAATTTTTCACATTTTGCTCTCTAGTTTCTCATTACCTATGCAAACACCACCTTGTAGCATAATTTATTTTTGGCACTGGAAGTCAGTCTATGTGCTATCTTTAATGTGTCAGCCTATGACAAACTTCTCTTTCTCCCCTCCCCAGCCCATTTTTGGTGGCTATTATTTTTACATAACAACCAAAATGATTCTAGCTGCAAGGGGAAGGGAGGAAGCATCAGTATCCTGATTTCTTTTTGAAAATTCTTTTTGGCATCCTTATAAGTTCTTCTCATTCCATCCACCTAAATAGCATACTTACGCCAACGTGTGATTCTGAATGTGTAACAAAGACATCCCCCCAAATGGCTATTAAAAAAATTCCAACATCTCTCCCATTTCCAAAATAGGAGTGATGCGAACATCCAAGTGCCACACAATCTAAATTCTAACTGAGAAATCTTGGATAGTATAGTGCCATACTGTTTCTAAATAAGTGGTTCATGGAATCTCAGAGATGGAAGGGACCTTAATGGCTATCTAATAATGGAAAGAGCATAGGAATGAATGAAAGCCAAAGAATCTGATGTCAAATCCTAACTTGGCTACTTGTGAGAGCTAGCAAGTCAATTCACCTTTCTCTAGCATTCTTCTGTAAAATAAGAGAATTGGACTCAGCAGTCTAAAAAGTTTCTTCAATATCTAAAATGATATGTTAAGGCCAACCTATAGGTAAACAAGACCCTCTCTACAGAACCCCTGAAAAGTGGGCATCTAAGCTAAGGCCACACGAAAAAGTTATGGATCAAAACTGACCTACTCTCAATATGACTTTCAAAGTGCAGTTCCTGTTAGGCCTAAAATATTTCTATCATTCCAATGTCCTAATGTTTTAGGGCATGAATGTATGTAGAATTCATGTGGAATGTATATGTAGAGTTTATAGTAAATCCAGTGGATTAGCTATTAGGAGACTAAAGTCTGGTTCCAGTTCTGCAGCAGAGCTATGTGGCCTTGGGTAAATCATTGAAGAATGGTGAAACTCAGTGTCTTAATCTGTAAAATGAAGGGGTTTGGACTCAATAACCTTTAAAATAACCCTTTGGGCACAAAAAGTAGGCGCAAATAAAGCCTATATTTTCATTTCTATATCTATATCTATATATCTATATATATCATCATATATATCATTTCCTCAATTTACCCAAAATATATTCCAAGGAAATCAAATGATCCATCAATGAACATTCATTTAGCATTTACTATGTGCCAGGAAAAGGAAATGGGAAATCACTCCTGTACCTCTGCAAAAGAAACCTCAAATGGGGTCACAAAGAGAAAGACACAACTGAACTATGTGTGCCAGGCACTCTGCTACATAACAGGGATCCAAAAGGGCAACAGCCCGTGATGGTGGATTATGGTGGTGTTAGAATAGTGGACCAAGAAGGCTACAACTTAAATTCTTACACTGCACCTTCATTTTATTTATGGAAATATCTAGAAATATTTCTTAGCCTTTATTAAGATAGAAAAAGGGAAGACAGGCACGATGTGAAGCTGCAGACACAACGGGTAGATCCACAGAAGTCCATTCATATAAACAAACTCTGTATAGAGTAAGCACAATAAGCATAAAAAGGGCAGAGCTAGACTAGATACTGAAAGTCAACTACTCAACCCCTTTCATTTGACAGGTGAGAAAATCATGGTCCAGAGAGGTTAAATGCTTTTGCCAGCTTCACAGATAATAACGGGAAGATCTGGAATCTGATTCTATATGTCCTTTACCTTCAAAGCCTTGTTCCACTCTCTCATGTCATCTCTTAATCACTGTAAAATTCTCACAAAACCATTACATACTTTTAAACTTTTTTATTTATCGTGATTACTGAAGCTTTTCTAAAGTGAAAAATAAAGCCCGCTGGGGACAGCTGAACTCAGAGACATTAATAAGAAATCTGTATGACATAATGGAGAATAATACTTGGTTTACACTATACAAAAGGGGACAGCCAGCAAACCTAAATCTTGTCAATAGCTTTTAGCACCTGAGAAAAATTCTAGGGATTTGCTGTCTGATCAATACTTAGGAGGGACTGAAAGTAAATACTTGAGAGAACTTTATTATTCTCCTCTGATTGAAATCAATAGAGTAAGGGTGATTATGAAAAGAGAAAAATCACCAGCCTGCAGCTTTTGTATTCAAATTCCAATTAGAAAAGGCTTTTTTCTTTAAAAAACAAAACAAAACAAAAATAACAACAAACCCAGCTGTCTACATTCAGCATTATCTTCCTGGAGTTTTGTTTAAAGTCAGTGAACTTCTCCAAATCATGGGCAATGATTCTGTGAGAAAATTCTGACAATAGATTGGAAAAGACTTTCTAAAACATGGATGCCCGTGTACAAATAACATAAAAATATTATGCTTCCAGAATGAATATCAATTTAAGTATTTTATTCACTGTAATTCTATAGTAGTGTGTCAGAGATAATCAGAGCTACAGATTAGAAAATGTTCCTAAGGGGATTTCTAATCTAGGTCTGGAGCAGCCAATTCTGGCTGAATTTATGTGTTGTCATTCTTGTACAGTCTTCTTAGTCCTGTCTAACTCTTCATGATCCCATTTGAGATTTTCTTCGCAAAGACACTGGTTTGCCATTTCCTTCTCCAGCTCATTTTACAGATGAGGCAACTAAGGCAAACAGGATTAAATGACTTGCCCAGGATCACACAGCTAGTAAGTATCTAAGGCCAAATTTGAACTCAAGGTTTCCAGACTCTAGGCCTAGCGCTCTATCCATTGCACCAACTAGCTGCCAAAATATTAGATTAATACCATTACAACTCATTTATATGTCCCCAATATAGGGAAAAATTTCTTTTTCAAGTCTCAATTATGCAAACATCATAAAGTAAAAGCGCAATGTCTATGGAATTGGAGGACCAAGGTTTAGAGTCTACTTCTAACATTTATTCATTGTGTGACCCTAGGTAGGTCACTTAATGTCATCCAAAATGGCCTTAACTGTAAAATGAGGGCGTTGGACCAGACAGCCTCTGATGTCCCTTCTAAAAATCTTTTGTTTTTGAATTAAACAATAAAGAATCTCTAATTTGCCTACCTACCTGAATTATCTCTGTGGTATGATCAGGAAGCTGCTGATGGAATCCTAGTAAAGCTGCTCCCCAACCCTATATTCTAACTTCCTTATAAGCCCCACCAAACAGCAAACCCACTTCTCCTACCTAGTCACTTACCCCTGCCCCCACTCAATATCCTAACTTTTTCTATATATGCCTAACTGCTCACTAGAATAAGTGTGTCCATGAACTCATATTTCTCATGGAACAGCAGGTGTGTCCATGTGAGGGGATCCCAGCCATTGCCTCTAGTTAACCACTGCCCCCAGAGCCATTCCTTGTATTTCTCAAAGAAACAGCAGGTGTCTCTATGCACTCAACCATGACCATACCCACTTAGCTTCAGACAGGACCACAATAGCTAGCCAATCAGAAAGCAATACCACCAGGATGCCCAAGCAGGATGCAGACCCCAAAACAACAGAAGGAACTTTCCCTAGGTAGGCACCTGTGTAGTAACAGTAAAGAACTGACCTAGAGTGAACTTATGACGTAGAGAGGCTTATTATAATATCATTATCATACATATAAAACCCCCCCATGGGTTTTTCTGTATGCACTGTGGGTAATAGCATGCACAGTTCCACTGTGACTGGGACCCCTCTCCTATTACTTAATCCCTTAACAAATCCCTCCTGCCTTTTTAATGCTCATAATTTCTGTTATGTAAGTACATCTTTACCCAATAAAAATCCATCTTGCTTTCTCTGAAGTTGCTGGTTCCTCTTGGAACTCAGCCTCTTTCACGTGAGATGTCAACGTTAATAAATGACTGCTTGGATCTGAGGTGACCTGACTGTATTCTTGGAGATGATTCTGCTGCAACACATCATAAAACCACAACAGTTTGTGGCATCCCTAGGTGGTATAATTAAAAAATCATATTTTAATATTTTTTTCCAATGATCATCTCATAAGTTTTCCAAACATTATGATCTACTCAATACATGAATCTCTCTTTCCTTGTAGATAAAGTCAACATCTATTTTTATTAGCCCACTGTTTTTTATGTCAGACCATATTTTTTCCCCTATGGTTATGGAAAAAAAAGAGTAAAACAAGGAGCTAGGGCCTAATCCTTAACAAGATCTCTCATTAACAGCTTATGAAGATTTGAGGAAATGGAGCATTGCTCTGTCATAAATGACACTATTGAAGCAATATTCTGAGACTGTGTTTCTATACCTCATTTTTTTTCACTTAACTTCTGCATCTTTACCATAGCAAAGCATGGATAAATGCTTCTGGGAAAGGTAATAAGGGCATTAGTGTATGTTCATCCTTCCTTGCCAAAGAAGACCATGCCATCAGAGAAATAATGACATGACTTGCACTTGACTTTGTTTTGAGTGAGGGAGGGCTGTGGAGGTCACCAGCCTAACTTCTCCTCCAGAGCCATCTGAATCCAGTGACCAGATATTCATCAGGATGACAGGAGATGACCCAGGATGAGGCAATTGGGTTAACTGACTTGCCCAAGGTCACACAGCTAGTGAGTGTCAAGTGTTTGAGGTGAGATTTCCACTCAGGTCCTCCTGACTCCTCCTGCACTGGTGCTCTATCCACTGCATCACCTAGCTGCCCCAAAGGGCACTGGACTTGGAGTCTGAAGGACCTGATTTCACATTCTACTAGCTGTGCCACCCTAGGCAAGATGGAATATGAAATCAGGTCTTTTAGCCTCCAAGTCCAATGCCCTAACCTGCCTAGAACCAGGCATCCATGACATTTCTTGGACATTTCCAAACCACGCTATCTCTTCTCTCCCTCATCTCCTTCCCTTTGGGAACTTGGATTCTCCTAGGCTCTGACAGGTGAGTTTTCACTTTATCTTGACCACAATTAGATCATTTTCCAGTCCATTTCATCATAATTCTATCCTTCTCCATATCATGCCAGTCCCCTTCATATTATCTTCTCCTATGAGATGTAAACTTAGTGAAGGTAGAAATGATCTTCCTTGTATTTGATTCCCCAGAACTTATCCCTGTGTCTTCTCCCTTCCCCTTTTCCTCTCTCTCTCCCACCCTTTTTTGCTTCCCTCCTCCCACCCTCTCTCTTCCCCTCTCCATACATTTGGGCAAAGACCCAATTTTATTTGGTGTGAAGTAAAAACTAAACTATGGATTTCCCAAATGAAATAAAATATTACATCCAAGAGGATGTGAGATATGTGACCTTGCCAAAACTATATAACAAAAAATACATGCTAGATGCTGTAATAAAGTGTAAAAAAGAAATAACAGATTTTTATGTTGCTTGAAGCTTTTTAAAAATATTTCTACTCTGCTCACTAATTTAATCCAAAGACATTTTGCTTTGCAGCTGTTGTGACACAACATTAACTGAAAGGACAGCAAATGTGTTATAGCACATATCAGATAATATTGCTTTAGTATTCTATTCTCAGCAGTGGTTAAAAAAAAGCTAGGAATTTGTGTTCTACCACCCTGAGACTCTACACATCATGGGACGAGGAGGAAATCAGAAGAAAAGATGCATCTGACCAAACACGTCTATAAGGAAACTGCACTAGAAGTCAACAATTGTGAAGGTAATTGAGGACCAATTGTCAATATATCTTAAATAAGTTAAAATTCTCAAAGAATAAAAGAAAATCATAGACTTTCTTTGACACAAAAAAAGGGATTATCAACCCATATGCTTGCTTTCTCGTCTCTATAAAATGGTTATATTACTGGTCTATGCAGGCCTCGAGGGGATCTTTGCAGAAAACATGAGAAGGGAGCAAAGAGGCTTTCCCAGATCATTTTGTAGCAGACTACATCTTTATGGTCAAATATTTGACTAAGAGAAATGCAGAAAATGTTTTTCAAAAAGTCTTTGACTTGGTATATAACAACATGCAGCTTTGCAGGGTGTCCTCACATAATGCGTCTGTAAGCACATAATAACATCACAAAACAATCTGTGAAAGGTATGCCTATGAAGATAACTTTATTCAATGATCTTCTAGGGATGAAAATCACCCGCTATAAAGCAGAGATGTATTCATTTCGAAACGATGTGGCATAATGGTGTGCTGGACTTTGATTCAGGAAGAGACCTTATTTCAAATTCTGCTTCTGGAGAATGACAACGGTCGAATCACACCCTGAGCCACAGTTTCCTTATCTGCAAAATGATAACAGTATTTGTAATACCTACTCCCGCAGGATTGTTATGAGGATGAAATAAAAATTGTTATTTTTCTGGCCAAGTTTTTTTCTTTTTATTAATTCGTTTATTTTTAGTTTTCCACAAGATTTTGAATTCCAAATTTTCTCCCCATCTCTCTCCTCCCCCGACACCAAGACAGCATGTATTCTGATGATCACTTCCCCCAGTCTGCCTTCCCTTCTATTACTCCTCCCCTTCTTTTCTTCCCCTCTATTTTCCTGTAGGGCAAGATAGATTTCTATACCCCATTGCCTCTATATCTTATTTCCCAGTTGCATGTAAAATAATTTTTAACACTCACTTTTAAAACTTTGAGTTCCAAATTCTCTCTCTTCCTCCCTCCGCACTCAGCCTCACTGAGAAGGCAAGCAATCTGATATAGTTATACAAGAGGAGATATGCAAAACACTTCCAAAATAGTCATGTTGTGAAAGACTATTTCCTTCCATCCTACCCCACCCCCATTTATTCTATTCTCTCCTTTGACCCTGTCCCTTCTGATTACCTCCCCCAATCTGCCCTCCCTTCTATTATCCCACCCCTCCCTTCTCCCCTTTTCCTCCCTGTTTTCCTGTGGGGTAAGATGGATTTTCATACCCAATTGAGTGCATATGTTATTCCCTCCTGAAGCCAAATCCAATGACAGTAAGGTTCATTCATTCCCTCTCTCACCTCTCCCTTCCCCTCCGCTGTAAAAGTTTTTCCTTTCCTTTTTTTTTTTGTGAACTAATGTACCCCATTCTAGCTCTCCCTTTCTCCTGATAATACATTCCCCTCTCTTACCCCTTAATTGTATTTTAGATATCATCTCTTCATATTCAATTCACCCTGTGCCCTCCATCTGTGTGTGTACGTATGTATGTATGTGTATATATATATATACATATATATATATATATACGCATATACATACATATACAATAAACATTTATTAAGTATCTACCATGGGCCATGCACTGCATTAAGTACTGGATCAAAGGAAATAACAAGAAACTGATGAACTCACAGATCATTCACAGTAACAAAGTGCACTGGAGTAGAGTACCTGCCTGAGGAAATATTTAAACTAGCATAGGTAAGAGCAAAGGTAATACCAAGAGTATGTCAATTCATACTCTTGTATGAATACTGTATGTATATTGCTGTATATTCAGCCATGCTAACAGCCATCAACAGAACAAAGTTCATATTCTATAATTCTAACAACTTCAACAGCTCCAGAAAAGTTCAAAAGTGGAACAAGTTGGGACAGTAATTTTATTTCTTTAAAAAATGATGACTTCCAAAAAATGTAACTAGTCAAAGACATTTCACAGTTGTTTTTATTAAGGGTATGGCTAAAATAATAATGAAATGGCATGTTTAAGAGCAAAACTTTGGACACTGGATGAGTTTCTCATGTTAAGAAAAAAAACACTCCATCTCCAAGGTAGTTGATATACGTTTTTTTTCCTATATGAAAAGCTCACCTTCTATCTGGTTTATGTTTTAAAGTTTTTTTTAATTAAAAATCACATTTTCTCTTGCAAATGATGTCTAATGCCATACTTGTGTTGATTACATACCATCTATGAAAATGGAAGAATGGTTTTCAAATTTTTGAATGTTCATTTGAAACAAATTAACTGATCTTGGAAGGCTCATAACCTTTTCCCCTAGCATGGTAGTGTGAATAAATTATAATCTATACCCAAGATGCTACAGAGTAATGCATTAAAAGGCATCTGTAGAATAACCAAACTATCACGGCTGCCAGTAGGTCCTTTATACCAGATAAGGTTATGCTTACTTCTTTTTAAATTGGACCTGTGATTTCATTTTTAGGTATTTGCCAATGAAGAAATTCTCTACCAACAGGAATTGGCACTTGCTCTACCTGGGTCAGTAAGAGGTTAAATGGCTCGTCTAGCATAACATAGCCAGAATAAGACAGATACAGGACATGACCAGTTCTTTCTACCTCTGTTGTTAGCTCTCTCTCCATTTTACCAGCTCCACATTCTAGATTATTTCTTAGAGAAACAACAAAAAATAACTGTCAAGTTGATTTTTTTTTGTACTTCTCCTTATAGCCCCATCACATAATAAAAATTTTTAATGCTACAAAAATAATATCAAATAACTTGTACACTTTAAAAATGTATCCTGAAAGAACATTATCATTCAAAAAATCAAATTTAATTCAGAGAGAGTCGAAAGGCTTGGGAATAATCTGAAATCTTCAGATGTCAGAATGTTAGGTTCAAGTGACATTTAACATGAAAAAATTAACATCCCAGAACAATATAGTGCTATTTTTTTCCTGTATTATGCCTCTTATCCAGTGAAGTCATAATCCAATGCTGCGCTAAGATGACCCTGATTTTTTGAAAACTATACGAGCAATACAGAAGTTCCGGCAGGTCCTACATAGCTGGAGAGACTGAGTATAGTGATGGTTTATCTATTACCTAAAAGCCAAGCAATCACAGCACAAAAAAGAACATCTGTATTCCCTAGATACGGACTGAGGGTGATGAATTTTTTCATATTGAGAAGATAAACTTGATTCCGCATCATTTTTTTGCTCCTATTTACAGTTAATTGATTTTTCTCCCTGTAACAGCCAAAGTCATTGTTCTTTGTTTCTGAACTTACAGCAGAAATTTGGTTAGCCTATAATGAGTAAAGTGTATTAATTAATTAGCTGACATCTGAAGATTTCAGCCTTTTATGGATTTTGGAATCATATTTCATTGTTTTATAAACGGTCTTAATGAATTTTTAAAATAATCAAGTTTTCATCTTTATTGTTTTCCAAAATAATGTTGCAACTGTTCAGTTATTTCAGTTATGTTTGATTCTCTGTGACCCCATTTTAGAGTTTTCTTGGCAGAGATACTGGAGTGGTTTGCCATTTCCTTCTCCAGTTTATTTTATAGGTGAGGAACTGAGGGAAACAGTCAGAGACCACCTTTGAACTCAGGAAGATGAGTCTTCCTGATTCTAGGCTTTGCCTATCCACTATCCACTAAACCACCTAGCTACCCTCCCAAAATAATAACAAAGATGATGATGATGATGATGATGATGAATTTACTTCATAAGCTTCTCAAAACCTCAAAAGTTGGATTAAAATAGCTGGGACTTTTGTTTCTAGAATGAGTGTCAAGACTAGAAGGAAACAAAATCCTTGAATAATTAATATCCAGAGTTTCTGCTGACTTAATTTTGGAGGTTGAGATGCTATGCAAAAGATGATCACAAATTTAAGAGACAGTCCAAGGGATAGAAATCATAATAAGTAGAGTAAATAAAAGTCACCATTTCTTCTCTCTACAGTCAATACTGTATCCATCAATAACGGCCCTAGACCCACTACTACTAGCAGGATCATTTGTCAACACAAAACGAAGTAGTCACAAAGTGATGAAACATATGGTGCTGTCCCAATGAACTCCAGTATCCAACCACCTTGATGAGCATAATTATTATCAAATAATTAAAGTAACAAGTACAAAAGCTATTTTTGATGATCTTGCACAGAGACCTTAAGGCTAATAAGTTACCATAAAATATTATTATCGCTATGGAATTTCTATTGAGTACTGAAAGATAGTTGAACAGAAATTATCTTGATCCACTTGAAAGGACTGCCTTGATTTTAAAAGTTTGCAGACCTTGAAGCACTATGGAAATGTGGCTTAATCTGCTTATTATTTATTACCTATGGAGAATGAACACACATAAATCTTCCCAAATTCAATGAGTCAAAGGTAGGTGCAACAGTTTCTACTTGTGAAAAATAACTTACCCCAGCTCTCAATTTATTCCTTTATCCTATTTACTATGAAAAATACTGTGAGAATTTCCATTTTGTAATTTATTATTGAAATTTCTTCGCCAGTCTAAATGTGCTAAAGCAGGTTGCTACTTGACTCCAATATAGATCGCTGGGCTTTGTTTTTCTTTCTTTAGCAGCAAAATGTTTGCGTAAATCCCTCAAAGCTTTTAAAATTACGTGACAAGAATCGGCTTAATAAATGTATTACTGATTTCTTTATTTCCACAAAGCATTTTATGAAATTGAAGCTGAACTGAAACTAACTCAGAGGGGAAAAAAATAAAATGAAATAGTAATTAAATGGAAAATACAAAGGAAAAAACTGGGTCTTCAGTACTTTGAAAGATCTGAGTTGATACTCCTTCCACTAAGTCAGATCTCTGGCCCCTGCACAAAGAATTTCATGAACTCTGATAAAAAAAAAAAAAATACCAGTTGGTGACACTTTAGGAATCTGGTTGGTGCAGTGGATAGAGCACTGCCCTGGAGTTAGGAAGAAATGGGTTCAAAGTCCAGCCTCCAACACTTACTCTGTGTGACCCTGGGCAAGTCACTTAGTACAGTTTTCTCATCTGTAAAATGAGCTGGAGAAGGAAACGGCAATCCCCTCTAGTATCTTTGCCAACAAAACCTCAAAATGAGGTCACAAAGAGCTGGATACAATGGAAACAACTCAACCACCACCACTACCTCAACAACAAAGATTTGCCAAGGTATGTGCTCCAAGAGTGTCAGCTTTAAGAATTCACGTTACCTTCTTTTAAGTGTTAGTTCACAACTCTCTGGACCACATCACATTCATGAGATAGATAGTTTATCTATAACATAATGAATACCTGTAGTTTACAAGAACTCCCTAGTCTCCTTGTTCAAATTCAGCCTTCTTCCAGAGTCCTTTCCTGTTCCTTCCAGATGCTAATACCATCCCCCTTTTCAATTATCTACATCCATTCTGTATATATTTTGGGGGTATTGCCTCATTCCCATTAGACTATATAGTTTTTAAGGGCCAAGAGCTTTTCTTTTTCTTTTGCCTTTGCAATCTCCAGCTCTAACCATAAGGTCTAGTATAGAATAAGTGCTTAATACGTGCTTATTGATTGACAAATACTCAACTCAGCCTTTCAAAGTCGGACAGTTTGCTGATCCTATATCAGCATACAAATATATAAGCAAATATATATATATGTGTGTGTGTGTGTGTGTGTGTATGTGTGTGTGTGTCTATGTGTATTTATTTATACATATATATGCAAATATGCATACATACAGACATTATATATTAGAAAACAACAAATCTTCCTGTAGCACTGATGTTTATGAACACCGGACACAAAGAATGAAAATTATGCTCTCAGGCTTTTATTCTCATGAAATTTAAGTAGTACCAAAGGTAGGAAACCTATTGCCTAAAGGCCAAATTAGGTCCTCAAGTGTGGCCCTTTGACTGAATCCACACTTCAAAGGACAAATCCCCTTAATAAAAGGATTTGTTCTGTAAAACTTAGACTCAGTCAAAAAGCCACACCTAAGGATCTAGAAGGCTATATGAGCCCTTGAGACCACAGGTTCCCCACTTCTGTAACAGACAAATAAATATATGTAATAGATTCATAGTTCTACTATCCTGTCATTAAATTGCTTTGGGAAACGTCTCAGAAATTACCTAGAAAACAACTTTTACTAAATCTTAAACTAAGGAAATTCCTCTTAAACAAAATTTACTTGAGTACCTATCTAGATAAATTCAAGTGAAAGAATGAACACCAGGGAGCATAAATCAATATACTCAGATTCTCTGAAATTAACAGGAAAAGAAAGTTAGAAGCTCTGAGTTAATTTCCCCTCCATTGCAAAGCAGGTGTTTCTTATTCCTGATCAGAGTTAGGTACATCCTGGACTAGTTTGATGACTGGTTTCTAAAATTGTTTCTCTAGTATCCCCAGGCTTCAGTCAACATCAATACATTTCAATTTTGTGAATTCTAGGAAGGGAACTCTGGGCTCCAACTTCCCACAAAAGGTCATCGTTTTTTCCAGCACATGACTGTGAGGAAGGGAATGATGGACCAACACTAGGGAGAGTGTTCCAAGGTAGGGTGATTACAGAAAGGGAAGAAATGAAACTCAAGGACTGCACCATCAGGACTTGATTTCTCCTAACCAGTTCTGACAAGAAACCACGAGAAGCCTCTATCTGTTCTTTACCATCAGTATTCTATGAAGATAAATGTTTAAGGTTTCAAGTTGCTCTGACCAGGGACACTTTGCAATAGTACCATTAGTGCATTAAAACCAAACCCCTAAATAAAAATAACATACTGAGCTTGACATTTTCTGTTTTCTAAATGCTGAATAATCTTTGATTCTTTTTTTAAAAAGCTATTTTATTTTTAATTTATGGAATAAAACACACATTTCCATAGAATAGTACAAAAAAAAAAGATGATTGCACATGAAACTGCAAATCTACTATGTACAACTTGCTCTTCCTTTCAAATAAATAACAAAATTATCATGTACATTTCTTTTTTTGACTTTTTCCTTCTTTCCCCTAGAGATGGATACCATTAGTCCCAAATAAGTGTGTGGGTGTGTACATACACACTTCTATTTATCAGCTCTTTCTTTGGATGCAGATAGTGTCTTTCTTCATCCTACCGGTTCATTTTCTAGGTTGTTCATGTATTATTGGCTATAGGTTTGTCTGTTTTTTTTAAGAGATTAATTTTTATTAGGATGTACAACATTCGTTTTTCCCTAGGGGGAAGGGAGTTCTAGCTTGTGATTTCCCCAGTGTTGGAAATTCTAGTTAAGAATTTCCCTCTACCAATGCAGATTACCAAATGCTCTGCAGTTGCTTCTGGGTACTAAGAAATGAAGTAAATACCAGGGTAACAGAGCCAGTATGTTCCAGAGGCAGGACTTAACCAGTATCTTCCTTACTCCAAGGCTGACTCTATACCATGTTCTCTCACAATCCGTATATTGTATTAGCCTTAATTGCAAAAGGACTTTAGCTCACTCTCATACATAAAACATTTTCCAAATTTTCTCTCAGCTAAAATATAAATACATTTAATACTTATTTATCAATTTGTTATGTCAATAAAAGATGCCATCAATAAAAGAAGCCAAAAAAGCTCAAAGGAAATTAAATTGCATGACATTGACTCTCTTATTTTGATTTTGCCAAATATCACTATATTACTACACATCTTTGTGTAGTCAGAAAAGGGCTTTAGAAAAACCAAAGTTTATATAATTTGCTATTATTATGAACAATATGATTGTTCTCAGCACCATCAACATCATATAGCTGAAGTAAAAAAAAAAATCACAAGCCAAAGGGATAACATTAAAAAATTTAATGAATGAAATTGAATGAAATTCAAAATCTGATCCACTAGTCATTAAGATAACCAGTCCACTTAACTATTTTTCTGAATCAGTGAGTATTTCCTAGGGTATGTACATGGATGTGCATGTGTGAACACACACATTAGCATAAACATAGCTTAAAGGTTAAGGCAAAGAGGTAAAGAAAACAGATGAATCTTAAGTAGGGAAAAATGATCAATTTATAATTAGACTATGGTTATTCTGCATATAATGAACAATGAAACCACAGCCCCATAGGCATACAGTATATATATTGTTTTTGTTAACCATTAACATAACTACAAACAATTCTATAATTTAACAGATTCAAGTAAATATTTTAAAATTAAAATTAAAAACTCAGTGGTCAGTGAAAGTAAACATAAATATTTATAAGGAACAGAGACTATGGAGTCTGTTGCTCTCTAATTATTTTGTATATTTACTAAAAACATTCAGAATATCCTTAGGGGTAAATAAAAATTTGTTTCAGCAAATACTGTACCCAGATTTTCTATTATGTTAATGTGAAAGTTTTCTTCTTATCAAAGGTTACTGTAGTTAAAACTATAGACCATAGCTCTAAAACAAAGGTTCTTATGCTGAGTTTATGAACTTTTCTAAAATTTTGATAATAATATTTCATTATAGTTGGTTTCCTTTTTAATCTCATGCGTTTTCTTTTCTGATTTTTAAAGCATTATTCTGAGAAGGAGACCCGAAGTCTTCATCAGACTTTCAGAGATCAGTGACACAAAAAAAGTTTCAGAATTCTAGAGGAACCTCATTGGACCGTTAGTCCAATATCCTCATTTTTTTCAGTTAATGAAAGTAAAGTCCAGGAAGTTTAAGGGAGTTGGCCAAGGTCACCCACATGTCAGGGGCAGGATTTCTACTCAGTTCTTTGGATTCCAGAACCATGGTTCTTTCTACTCCCTACTACTTCACATTGGGCTCATTTAAAACATGACGAAGTGACCAGAACTGGGCTAAATTTTGCCACTTATTACCAGTGAATATTTTGGTCAGAAAACACACTACATAAATCAGATTTGGGAGAATGTCTAATGCAAAAAAAAAAAATGTTTCTCCAGTGCTTCAGAAACATTTAATTTTGCAGCTTGTAGTTTGAGTCTGGTTGATTGGAGTTCCCATCCTTGTAAATCCTTAATCAACTTTTATGTCACGGAAGAATAATGAGTCATTAACTCTTGGACCTCCGAGAATGTCATCTATCTCAGCTATTGGCTATTACTTCTCTTGGAAGTGAGGAAGGGATTCATAACAGGGATGAATTATAGGCTTCCATGTTTTTTCTGATTCTGGGTCAGACTGAGCATCCTTGGTCTAGACACCTTAGAAATCAATTAATCAAAAAGCATTTATAATGTGCTGTTTATATGCTAGATACTCTGCTAGATGTGGAGATACAAATACAAAAAAATTGTAACAATTCTTATTTATGGTGAGCATGCAATCTCATGGGAGACAGGTACATACTTAATAAGTTTATAGAACACAAATGTAAAGTGAACATACAAAGTAGCCAAAAGACTGCAGCATCTCCTACAGATATAATGATATTAGGAAGAGAGTAAGGTTTTGGAGAAAAGAGAATGAGTTCACTTTTAAGGATGCTGAATTCAAGATGTCTCTAGGATATCTAGTTTGAAATGTCAGATAAGCGACTGGAAATGTGGAATTAGGGACGGAGATATGTATGTGTTAAATAAGAGAATGGGAGAGAAAATAAAAGATTCTATTGAAATTAAGAGGATATAGATATCAGATTATGTCTAAACTGGCTGAACAAAAAGGCTTCACCTAAAAAGGTATCAACTTTCTGGAGGATCCTGCCCTCCTACTTCCCTGCTATGGGATGGCAGGTCCCAGAACAGAGGCCCCAATGGAACACAACTGGAGAGTTATTCTGGTCCAAGGGTAAGAGCTCTGCTCTTTCTTTTCTTTATTATTATTATTTTATTTGTTTTCAGTGTTCTACAATCACTTCCATATATCCCCACTCCCTCTCTGAGACAGCATACAGTTTTATATAGGTTCTACACATACATCCTTATTAAATACATTTTCACCTTAGTCATGTTGCATAGAAGAATTAAAATGAATGGGAGAAATCACGAAACAAAGCAAAACATAATGTAAAAGAAAATAATCTGCTTCATTCTGCAATCAAGTTTCATAGTTCTTTCCCTTGATGTGGAAGGCATTTTGCCTTTAGAGAGCTCTGCTCTTTCTAAAAGAATACAGAAGTACTCCAGCACAGGAATGCAAATGACCCTGGAACTAGAGAGGAATGGAAAAGAATGTCTAAGTTAATATGCAGTCTTAAAAAAAGGTCAGTTTTTGAATGGTGAGAATTTAGCTCCATCAGACTCTAGATAGTCTTGATTCTTTATACAATGGAATGCAGAAAGGGAATTCATGAGGCAATCAAAATTTAATAAAGTTTTTTTTTAATATAAAATTCTATTTTCTCTGAATCCAACCAGTCTTTTTACATATCACATGTTTCCTTGAATAAGACTACTCAACAGAAAGTGAGTTCCTACTGCATGATGCCAGTGCCGGGTCAGAAGGTGGGAATATTGTCCTTCCATAAATATATAAACTGGATTCCCATTACTAATCAATCTGAGATTAATTTTGGTAGCATGAACCAAGGCTCTCAGAGCCTTATCATTCAAGAAGGTCTGAATTAGGATATATAAATATATTATAGAATTTCTATACCCAGAAACCAATGTAGAACTTGAAAATCCCTCTAGAATAACTTCACTAGTAACCTATCTTTTTAGAACACTTTGCCAGTTACTGACTTCAGTTCTATCAATATTGCCCTGGCATACAATCACACCAGAAAGGCAGGTGAAAGAATTTTTTAAACAAAAAACAAATGCAATTTAGAAAAGAAATGGAAATCAAATCATCACAACTAAACAGAGGAAATATTGGAAGAATTTGGTTTTGCCAGATTAATATATTTTTTAAAAATTACCACTGATAGAGAAACTATATTTACATCTTATAATATACTTGCAATAATGATTAAAGATGGTACTAAGACAACTTAGCTTATATAATGCCATTCTCTTCTAAGAAATTCATTCTATAAATCAACTTCACTTAACCCAGTGTGCCTTCTCAAAGGAACGAAGTGAGATTAGGTCTCTAGTGGCTAGTTAGATACAATTACAAACTAGAAGAGGAGGAAGTACCTTTTAATTTTCAGTAAAACATTTTAAAAGTGCAAGAGACCTTAGAGACATTCGGATGATTCAAAGCAGCTTAAATGATCTATAATTAGAGTTATAAGAAATTATGAAAAACTTGTGAGGAAGATACCAATGTGACATTCCATTGTGTCTTATTTATTTGTTCCTTCCATTTCTTATTTCTTCCTTGCTTCCTTCCATCTTTCTTCCTTCCTTCTCCTTCCTGTAAACCAACCTGACTGCTTCAGTAGCTGTATGAGAAATAGTAATTTGGATTCGGTAGGTAGCTTTAGAAGAAAAATTTTGTAAGAATTTTATGTATGTTTATGAACTTATGTTATCTGAAGAACCATTTTCTATTTTTCTTAATTCCAAATATACCATGACAAACCTTTAAATTAGACATGTCAAACTTCTCTATAGGATCATCAGATTTAAAGGTAGATGGTATCTCTGATCTCACTTGGTCCAAGTATTTCACAAAAGGTGAGACATTAAAGTTTTGCATTGGTTGGAATGTAGTGGGAAGAGAGGGCTTCTGATTATGTGATGGTTAAAAAAATCTGTGTAATACAATTAAGATTGTGCATTAAAGACAGTGGCTTTATTTCTTAGCTCCCTTTCTTGCTAAATTTCATTCGTATTTATGGAGGATCTTGAAAATGAAGTAGGCTACTTAGAACCAGTCACTATGCAGCAGCCTCTGTTTCCTAAACTGTAAAACCAGTACATCAGTCTGGATGTACTTTAATGTTCCATCTAGTTTTCAACCTATAATCCCATGAATTTAAAGTTAAAGATCTTTTTGTTTTGTGTTCCCGTGTGCTTTCATAGTTCCCCCAAATGGGTTTTGGGAGCATGATTTGCATCAGAGTTAATGGATTTTCTAATCTTAATTCAAGTAGTTGCCTGGAACAAAAACTTCAGGAACCAGCAAGGCTAGGATTTTTAGTGCAATGCATTCCAGAAGCATTAGCTTTTCTGTACTCTGATCTGGTCAGGATACATCTGAAGTACTATATTAAGTTATAGGTTCTTAAATAAGGGACAGTGATCTGCTAGAAGGCAACCAAGATGGTGAAAGTCTTTGAATTCCAGTCATATGAAAGTCAGTTTTTAAAAAATGGAGTTGTTTGGTCCAAAAAAAAAGGAAGAATCAGGAATATGATAACAATCTTTAAGTACCTGAAGGGCTATGATGGGGAGAAGGATAAGTCTTGGTCCCAAAGACAGCACCAGAAGTAGGTAGAAACTGACAAGAGCCCAACTTAGGTTGGAAGTCAGGAGTGGAAAAAAACAACGTACTAAGACTGAGAGCTGTTACAAGACAGAATGGGCTACCTTCAATGTTAGTGGCCTCCCTCCATGAATATTCTTCAGGCAAAATATAGATGACCACATGTCTGGCATATTACCATGGGGATTCTTTTCAGACAACACTGAACTAGATAAGTCATTCTCACCCCAATGGCAGAATCCTTCAGTTTAAACAATACTTAGGCAGAACTCTTGTAGTAAAATCCTCTAAAAAGATTATTTTAATGCCTGTCATAAACATAAAGTACATTTATCAAAAAACATGATGTTTCAGGGTACCTGGAGAAATGTTGAATTACACAATCTGCACCATTTCACAGGCAGTTGATACCTGAGTTGGCTTTCGTTGGCAATACATAGCAGAAATGTGCCCCTTCATGCATATTTCCTGGGCACATGTGTTTCCTATTTGTATGTCCTCTCTATGTCTTCCTTTCATATGTGCTCTCACATAAGTAGTGCGGAAACCCACAAGAAAATCCATCCTAAGTTTGCACATAGAAGGTGGAGGAGAGGAATCATTTCTTGGCCTGTGCTAATTAATTAAATGTCTTTTGCTTTAAACTAATGAGATTTCTTTCTGACTGGTAAAACTGAATACAGTGGTGGGGAAAGATGGGAGTGGTCTATGAACTATGATGTTAAATGCAGATGTTGCTTCACAGAACTTCTGAATCTTGCATTGCTTTTCAGGGGGCCAATATGTGAAGGGTGCTTTGGGCGGATAAGGAAACTGAGACCCTGAGAGGGAAAGTGGGCAAGGTCCCAAAATCCAAAGTTCTTTTCCATTGCACAGAACGTTAGACCTGTAAAGGACTTGAAAGACTAAAACCAATCACTTCATTTAACAGATGGGGAAACCAAGGATCCAAGATGGTAAATGTTGAATCCAAGATGACACAACTTGTGAATGGCAGGGCCAGGATTCAATCCCACAAGTTTCCACTCTATATCCAGTGCACTTCTCAAAATACCATGCTGCTGCCATGTAGCATGAGGGTGCACAGTAGATAGAAAAGAGTTTAAAGTCAGGAAGATCTGGGTTAAAGTCCCAACTCAAATGCTTACCAGTTGTGTGACTCTGAGCAAAACCTCTCTGTGCCTTAGTTTCTATACCTGCAAAATGAGAGGTTTGAACTCAATGACTTCTAAAGTCCCTAACAGATAGAAATCTACAATCCTATGAAATGTTCACATTTTACTGCAGACTGCTAAAAATTTCTGAGCTGTTTCCTTTATCTTAGGTTCATGTTTCCCTGAACAAGGTTTTGAATTCTTAAACAGAAAGGTAAATTATCAAGGGTATTCTGAATCTCAAGCTGAAAAGATCAAAAAAAATCACAGTTAACTTCAAAAGCCACTGCTATTGCCTCACTCATCATCCTTAATACCAATTTTACCTTATCTAGGGTCAGGGTTTATATTATAACCACAATACATCAATTGTCATAATACAGAGATCAAAAATCAAATATTCCCCCTAGATCAAACAAAAATATAAATATCCCCCTTTATGGCCATGCATGCTAGAATCCAAAAAGAATGTCTTCAATTGTTTAGCCTACATATTTAGTATAATGGTTCATACTTCATACACTTAGAAAAGATAATCCTTATTTATGGAAAAAATGCACAAGTTTATTTTAATGATTAAAATGATAGTTTGTTCTAAAGAAACACCTCTTCAGAACTGACCCTAGGACTGCCCCTATTGCACTGAAAATATTTTCCAAAATTCAATTCACTTACACTAACATTAGTTAAGCATATATGCTAGGCACAAGGAATATGAACATAGAAGAAAAACAATCCGTCATTAAGAAGCATACCTTCCTCAGAAGGACTGCAGAGCAAACACAAATAAGTAAGGTGATTTTTATGACTTATGGTCCATCTTTCCTGGCCATCTATAATTCTTTTGCTTTTCAGTTCTTTTCAGTCACTTCTGACTCTTTGTGAACCCATTTGAGGTTTTCTTGGCAAATATACTAGAATCGTTTGCCATTTCCTTTTCCAGCTCATTTTACAGATCAGGAACCTGAGGCAAACATGGCTAAATGACTTGCCCAGGGTCACACAGCTAGTAAGTATCTGAGGCCAGATTTGAACCCAGGAAGATGAGTCTTCCTAATTTCAAACCTAATACTACAACCACTATATGATCTAGCTACTTGAAATCACCCGCAAATGATCTAGCCAACAAGTTGGAGGTCCTCCTCTATTGATTTGAGTGTTTCATGGATACTACAGGAAGATGTGGGCCATCCATTACTTCATCCTCTCACCACATGACTGGCCCAACTCCTTTGGCTGTGATAATTGTCCTTGATTATGTATCTCATGCTACTTCCCACATCTAAGTTGCTGTTTATAAGATGCTGCAGCCTCCTTGCACCTACCATGTATCTTCCCACTGCCTTTTGGATCATCCACAATTCTGCTCCTTCTAAAGTTGGGACATTATATGCTGCTTCCTTTAAAGGAATTTAATTGACCCTCCATAATTTCAATTTATTATCTTATAGTTTCAATTCTTTAATAAACTCCTAGAAACTCATCCACTTTTGCTCCTTGATTTTCTCAGCTTAAAACCACTTCTCAAGTCCTCTATGATCTATTTTCTGACCCCAACATAATCCAAAAAATCATACTCTTTATGGGTGCCCATGATCTCTTAATTGCAAAATCATTTAGTAAGTCAGTCAACAAGCATTTATGAAGCATCTATTATACACTGGGCACTGTGGTTCAAGGAGCTCACATTTAGACTTCCTTTTGTTAGTGTTCATCCTTCTGGATCTCGGTGCAACTTTTGACACTTAAGTATCCTCTTATTTTGGATTCCCCCTTTGCTTTAGTGAGTCACCTTCTCACTCTCCTTCAATAGAATGTCATCCACCTTCTGCCCCAATGAAATGGGAGTTCTCATTCAAATTCACATTCTCTCTCTCTCTCTCTCTCTCTCTCTCTCTCTCTCTCTCTCTCTCTCTCTCTCCCTCCCTCCCTCCCTCCCTCCCTCTCTCTCTCTCTCTCTCTCTCTCTCTCTCTCTCATCATAAGACCTTGTCCAGTGTCACATAGCGAGTAGTTGTCTGAGGACAAATCTGAACTCAGAAAGATGAGACTTTTCAACTCTAGACCTGACACTCTAATCACTGTGCCACCTAACTGTCCCATTTCCTCTTTCTTTTTCTGGATGTACCATATTGTTGATTCCTAAACTTTGAACTCATGGCCAATAAATCATGTCTATACATATTTTATCTAACACACATATTTTCTCCTAAGATATATCACAGCCTTCTTGAACTTAGGAACATGAACACTTGAACCCATTAGGTGGGGGAGGGGGGAGGAGAGATCATTTAGGGAGAGGTGATATATAGTCAATGCCCATTGATAATGAAACACACACATGCACACACACGTGCACACACGCACACACAAAAAGTGGCACTAGACTGTTATAATGGTAATTTAAATGGGAAGATCTTTCCCATTCTTTAATAGACTCATGTGACCTGCCTGGGTAACATGGAAGTCTGAGTCACTTGGACTCTGTGGTAGGAGAAATTTGCTAAATGGATGGAGTAGGAAGGGATGGAGCAGGAAGTGAGTCAGATTAGTCAGAGCTGGGAAGGACAGATAAAGCAGCAGGTGGGGCGGCAACTAGCATAAGTGGAAGAGCTTATTTGTGATTTGTTTAAGGGAGCTGGTTTGTGGAAAACCTAACAGAGGGAAGGCTTGAGGGTGGTGTTGTCCCCTGCAGTGCTAATGTGTTTTGACTTCCTGGTTACTATGATGGATTTGGCTTTCTGGTATTGAGATTTGGCTTTCTGGTGTCTGAGTAAAGGTTTTTCTTCTGCCTTCCATATGGAGAATCTGTTATACTTTGCGTTTCAGAACTAAGCTGGCACACTCATAGCTGCTGGCAGTGCTGTAAATATTGCCTTGGTGATAAAACTGAGAAAAGGACACTTGCTTACAATATGAGAACTGAAACAAGAAAGCAGTGTCACCTTGCTTGACTTCAGTTGGGTCTACACATTAGTGACTCAAATATTTTTCTGCCTTGTACAGGCCCATGAAAGAAAAATGTATTTTACTGAGTAGGCAAATTTGACTGAAACCCACAAATGAAGGCTTTGAAATAGAAGACCTGTGAGGTCCCTTCTAGGTATACAGTAATGATCCTTTAAATCATTTGATTTTTTTAAAATCTTAAAAACTTTTCCTTTGAATTTTATTGAAACTCTTACTTTTTCTTCTTATTCTTAGAAGTATAAGATTAATTCTCTTAAAAAAAGAGAATAAAAATAAGTGGTCTTCGTAAAAAGTAAAAAAACTGGTTCTAATAAAATCATAGACACTATATATACTTTAAAAATATATGTTTACATTAATATACTTGAAAAAACTTTGAAATGAACTATATATAAGCTGAAGAAGAGAAAAGGAGCATAATTAAAACTTAATACAGTTTTATAAAAAAAGAAAAATATGAAATAGCCAGAAAATTGGAAGAAGTATGTTGAATTATATACTTATAAAATTTCATAAAATTATATGAACTGTGACCTATGATTTTGGAGGAATGGGTACATAAAATTGATTTTTATAGCAGGTAGTAGACTCTCCCTTCTTACAGATTAAAAAAAAAAACTCAATAAGCTAGCTGTTTTATTCTGCTTTACAAATGAACTTTCACAAAGACTAAATAAAGGATCAGATGCTTCCTTAAGGTTCTTTTTAGACCTATAATTCAATAAACCCAAAACAAATCCAACACAAAATTCATTATAAGCATGTTCTACCTAATGTTGATAAAGTAGTTCACAGTAACATTATAATAGCTATTCTAAATAGGCAGGTCAGAGAACATTATTATTAGGGTTTGCAACAACAAAGTAAAACTTGCTATATAACTCATTAATTACATAATTTAAAAATTATTTTAAGTCAGTGACTTTTTTATGTGTAAAATGAAAGGTTGGTTGATATGAAAATATTTTTGCATTACTTACATGTATAATTGATATCATATTGCCTGCCTGCTCAATGGGTGGGGGACAGGCTGGGAGGAGAGAATCTGAAACTCAAAAAAAGGAATGATAAATAGATTGTGAGTATGTGGGTGTGTGTGGAAGGAAGGAAGGGAGGAAGGAAGGAAGGAAGGAAAAAAGAAACAAAGAAAGGCATTTCTGTCAGTCATCAATTTAGAAGAAATTATCCACTCTGGTCCATAGCTAGGCCTCCCCTCCTGAATTTTACAGATGAGGAAACAAACACTGTGAATTACTCTGAGTTTAAGGGACTGTTGTCAAAAAAAAAAAAAAAAAAAAAAAAGGTGGAATGTAGTCTGTAGCCGAGCTTGAGCTCAAATCCAAGTTTTCTGCTGCCGAATTCATCACTGTTTTCATGCCACCTTGCTGGCTTGAGGCTCCTTTGCTGGAAGCCATCTTTGAACACAGATTGGACAGAATTCTCCACTCCAGTGTGGAAACAGAAGGGCAAATGGCACTAGCAATTTTCAAAATAAAGGATTATCATCCTCAATATCCTAAACCAGGTATGTTTTAGGAGGCAGGATAGGCAATGTTCACCTTGCAACTTACAAATCCCAGCTCCCAGCTCTAAAATCCAATCTGCTTAGGAGACTTGCAATCCAATTTCTGGTAATTAATGCATTTATAATTTTATTTTATTTACCAGTCATGTAATTGCATCCATGTAGTGAGCTCCCAGCGAGAAACTGCTACCCACAAAGTCAGCATTTTCTCTGCCACTTACCGTGTAACAGAGTTTCCTTGGGGGGGCATTAAGGAATTACACAGCTTGGTCAAGGTTACACGCACAATATACCTATCTACTATGATGTCCTTTCTATATAATACTTTCTGTCCCAATGGTGGCAATAAGCTCGGGAATTGTTGCTGTTTCTTTAAATGAGGTTTTCATGGTTTTTACTTGAGAAGTAGATTTTATTTAATTTAAAATAAATAAAACATATGGTGGTATTTTTCAGTCTAGTAATAATCGCCTACATTTTTCAATATTCATTCAACTTGTAGTAACGCCTTCTTTTCTTCCTCTAAGACAGAGGCAGTAGGGTTCTCTCCATGAGACCAGATACTCTCAATTCAATAGAAATATAACATTATCAAAATGATATTGGCTGTGCTTAGCTAGGTGGTGCAGTGGATGGAGAGCTGGGCCTGGAGAAAGGAAGAGTCATCTTTTTGAGTTCAAATCTGTCCTCAAACACATACCAGTAGTGTGAGCCTGGGCAAATCACTTAACCCTGTTTGTCTCAGTTTCCTCATCTGTAAAATAAACTGGGGAAGGAAATGGCAAACCACTACAGTATCATCGCCAAGAAAACGCCAAATGGGTCACGATGAGTTGGACATAACTAAAATGACTGAACAACATCAACAAAGCCTCAGATAGCTATCCCTGGCATATATCATCCTGAGTGTTTTTCACATTCCATTCCCAGCAGCATCATATCTATGCCCCCCCAACTGAAAAACTGAGATACAGCAACTCCACAAAAGCATGTTCATATTTTTTCAAAAGGATTTACTCATTTTTCAGTTAAGCACAATCTGTTTTCATATTTTAAGGAGAAAGGATTATACTAAATGTTAAATAACATGAGATAACATGAAAAGGGGCAGCTAGGAGGTGCAGCAGAAACAGTGCTAGCTGTATCCAGCTATCTGGATTCAGATGGATTCATCTTTGGGAGTTCAAATCTGGCTTCAGACATTTGAACCTGGGCAAGTCACTTAACTATGTTTGCCTCAGTTTCACCATCTGCAAAATGGACTGGAGAAGAAATTGGCAAATTGCTTCAGGGTCTTTGCAAAGAAAAATCTAAATAGGGTCACAAATTGTCAGATATAATTGAATAACACCAAAAAACATGTATAAAACATTATATAAACACTACCTCATTACTGTTAGAACCTTTCATATGGCATCTTAAAGAGTAGAAATTATTCCACTCACCATTTTCTTCCTTAGGATATCCAAAATCTCCCTCAGTACAAATCAAAGACTTTTTTTCCACTGCAAGGAATGTAAATTACAGATGATTTTAAACTGCTTGTGGTAATATGACTATGTTGCCAGAACAATTAAGACTCACTATCTTACAATCAAGATGAAATTAAAATATACAGCAAAGTTATATAAATCAAATCAAGGAGAACTGGCATGTTAGAGTATTAATAAAAATATGTCAGATTGTTATAAGAGATGTAATATACATGTTCACATATTATTTTTTAAAAAATGGAAATCCCCTACTTAGAATCCAGAAGTTATTTCACCAAGAAAAAATAACAAAGTATAGAGAAAATTTCAGCGCAAAAATATATTTCCATTAATGTTTACTCTTATCTAAAATGAGCCCAGATGCTTCCCTTTGGGCAATGCTTTATTCAATTTTATAAGGCACTCATTACATGCCTCATCTCAAATGAAAATGCTAGTAGGATTGTAATAACTTAAATATATGTATACATTTGACTATCCCCTTGGAAATGCAATAATGTATTCAATTTCACTTATTCCAGTTTTAATAGATTCTTAAGTAATGTTGCAGCTTAGATGCATTTCACTGAAATTCAATGTGTAAGTAATACTTAGGCTGTGTAAATACAATACCAATACTTCAGGCTGAAATTTGAAAAATAAATGCACGTGTTTTGTTTAAAAGGATAAATAACTGTATATTTAAAACATTTCAGATAGTTAAGCTCATGTAGAAAAAATGAGATTTCATTTTTTAATCGCATTTTAATGATTTGGTGTTGCATAGATATAGGTTTAGGACTTTGTCATAGTCTCAAATGTTGAATTAGAAAGTAGTCACGGAAGTCACTTAACCAACTTAGAATGTTACATTACTTGACCACAAGAGGGCCATAAGCTTCTTTGAGTTCTAGAGTTGGAGCAGCAGCTAAATTATTGAGAACCCAGAATTCTAAAAGGAATCAATTAATCAATTTACTGAAACTAAACAGATGGCATACAGCTATCATTATTGCTAGTGAAGGTGGCAAAACTGCATGCATATTGAAAAGAATCCAAATACAGAACATATATTTGCCCTAATTCTTTCTTTCTCTAAAATGGATGATACAAAAAAAAAAAAGAAAAGAAAAGAAAATAGATGACACATACACCCACATCTGGCATCACAGAGAGGGGAAAGAATTTGTCCTTTTTAGATACTCAATAGTTTTCAGTAAACAAATGGAATAAGGTGCATTGGGGAGTTGGAAATGATGCCCCTGAAGTGAGTGACCAGGTATGATACTAATGTTGAATATCTTAGAATTTAGAAGTCTAGTAGAGGAAGTGACGTCTAGGAATGTCCTAGCTCGATGAAGTCTCCAAGTAGGAACACATGACTTCCTATCCTCTAATTGTCTCTACTGTTTCTAAACTAGTAGAATATTTCTGTATATCACAAACCTACTTTCCAACTTAGTCTAAGTCTTATAATTTTTGAGAACGGAGAACTGTATTTGGGATTTCACTAATGTAGGGAACTCCCGGTATGAAATCTCCTTTTATCAAGGCAGAGAAGCAACTCATTTATACAGTGAGGTCTGATGACCAGCCATCAGTCACACAGGTACTATAGGTCATAGACAGGACTTAGACCCAGGTCTTCCTGATTGTAAGGTCAGCTATGCTAAGCTCTCACATTACATGTCTTAATATTGGAGTCAGACTTAAGCATGCACTGTTAAGTGCTATTAGAAATAGCACCTGAAATCTGATAACAAAGTAATTAAATTGTACTTCGCAGAGTAAACACACTAAATATAAGTAGGAAAAATGTTCACCAACTAAATACTTTACAGATGGAATGGTAATGCTATATATATTTGGAGTACATCTGTGATTCCACGTGCATAGGCAATGCCCAGGGAAGAAATGTCTACTAGTGTAGATTGGTGCAGATTAGGGGGTGAGGGGAGAGAGGTTAAGTGACTCATCTAGAGTCACACAGTCAGTATGCTACAGACATGGGAAGTGAACATAGGTTTTCCTCACTCCCTGGCCAGCTCATTATCAACTACATCATGTTGCCCCTAGATATGCTATATAAGATCACCTAAACTTTTTGCTAAAATGTTCTTTTACAATATATTTGGGGTAATCTGCCTCTCTTTCATGGGATAAATATGATATACCATTTTTCTTATAGAAAAAAATATATATATAAGTTGTGATAGAGATGAAGCAAACCAGCTATCTCTTTTATGACCTTGCTGTAATGCATGTTTTCAATAGTATTTATATTATAAAATTCAACATGTGAACCAAAGGCAATTTAGTCTCAGCAAGCATCACTCACCTCTAAAGCAGGATCAATGCATCAGGGCCCTGCAAGGCTTTCAATTGACGAACATTCAGCCCTTCCCAACATGTTAACTTAAGAGTTGCTGCATGTAGAAAATGCATTAGCACTCTAGTTAAGGAAAAAGAATAGGCCTGGAAGTGAATGAGGTTGAGGGAGAGTGTGAGATGCTTAGAAATGATAATTATTTTTGTTGGACTCATAGGCTGTTTTGGCTTCAAGAGGATTTCACGTAATGTTTAAAATAATTATTTACATGTTAGGACTTGCTAGATTTTGCTAATTTTTTGGTCTTCTTCAAATGGTAAAATGAAAATAATTTAGTTGGTTGCTGAAACTGTTGATCTTAATCTGAAACCCACAAAAATGCTGCTTTGACTCTTAGAAAAAAATTTTAGAATCACATTTTTTAATTCAGTCACATGATTCAAATAAATACTGAGATTGATTGTCCAGTGTCTAAGTAGATAAAAATGTAAAATTTAGACGTTCATACAAATAGTCCAAATATTGGGATTTTAAAAAGTATAGGTTGAAAATGGATTTTAAAAAAGACCTTTGCTTTCTTCAGCATGGGAAGCCTCTGGTGAAAACTCCTTTTGTCACTGCAGATAGGCACATTCTTTACAAGCTATACTATATTGCTGTTTGGGGCACTTAGAGGATAAATGGTTGCCTAGGGCCACACAGTTGGGATATGTCAAGGGTGGTACATGAACCCAGATCTTTCTAACTCTTAGATCAATTCACTCCACTGACTTTGAATGAAATAAATCATTCGTTGTATAACAATAATAATTATTACTAATATTAATTAAAACAATGACAGCAGTGATTTGTATGTATTTAAAACAATACAGTTAAAAGAACTTTACATAATTTTACCTGATCTTCACAACAAGTTTGTAACATAAATTATGTCATAATTATCCCCCTTATTTAACAGCTATGTAAACTAAGACTCAAAGTCCCGTGAAACTTGATCACACATATATAAGTAAATAAAGGAAATTCAACCCAGGTATTCTGGTTTCAAGTTCTTTTTCTTCTATACCGGAATTACAAGTTGAAAAAGCTATGCTAAGCAAAGAACAGAAAACTCACAGGTTGCCCATATATTGAGGAAACAGAAGAACCAATTATAACATAGGAATGGAACAGAATTTTATTTTGCTATAAGAACCATTAAAAGGAATGGTTTACAAAAAACTTAGGAAGACAGGTATGAAGTGATGGACAATAAATTTATACAATAAACGCAATAGTAAAAGAACAACAATTTTGCAAGACTTTGATCAATGTAAGAGCCAATAATGATTCCAGAGGACACATGAATTACACTACCCAGTTCTCAATAGAGAGAGGGCAGACTCAGGACTCAGAATGAGGCATATATTTTTGGCCATGGTTTATAAATGTGGAACTTTCCCACCTCACCTCCACTGAATATATATACATATACATATATATGTATATATATATACATATATATACATACACACACACACACACACACATATATATATATATATATATATGTAACAAGTATTTTTTTTCTTCTTTCTAGTTCAGAGAGGGTGTGAGAGAGGGAGAGAAACTAAATGTGACCTATTTCAGAAAGTGATGACAGGAATAAAATCTATCATTTCTACTATGTCCTGAAGTGAAGGAACGAGGCAACTATGTGGCTCAGCAGCTAGAGTGCTGGACATGGAGTATGAGAGATATGAGTTAAAATCCATCCTCAAGTAGTTACAAATTATGTATCTCTTAATTGCCTCAGTTTCTTCATCTGTAAGTAAGGATAATCTACCTCCCAGGGTTGTTGTAAGAATCAACGAGGTAAGAATTGAGAAGCATTTTGCAAATCTCAAAGTGCTATAAAAATGCTAGCTAAAGAATTAATATGATTTTAAAAAAGAATATTTCATATGTGTATATACGTGTTACTTAGCATAACCTTGGGATGCATGTATACATCCTCTCCAGTCTGTCATATGCAAATAAATATCAAATTTCTGTTCCAATGCCCCATCCTGGCATTGGTTGAGTATTGGATTCTCTAAGGCAATAAGCATCCACAGATTTACATAAGCTGGAGAGAGTGTGCATGCATGGTTTTAACTACAGAACATGCATCTCTTGCCCCAAGATAATTGGGAGAGAATTACCTCCAGTGAAATAAGGAGAAAAATGTTTTGGGCCACATAAACCTATGAAGTCATCTGCTCTGGCATAGGGAGGTTATGATTTTCATTCATGGAGGGAATGCCTACAGAGAATGAATCAGATTCTTTGAAGTGTGTGTGTATGTGTATATTTATGTATAGGTATGCATATGTATGTACATGTATGTATATGTGTATATATACACACATAATTTATATCTCTCTTCATATATGCACACATACATAAAATCTATATGAGTTATTCATATCATTATTCCATTTTTACAGTGGTAATATGGAAATAATAGCTGAAGTTGGCAGCTGCATGACCTTGGCATAGTGACAGTTTAATAATCTGAATTAGGCTTGATTTATTTTAATTCTCACTTATTTTTATAGCTGTGACTCCTTCTTAGAGAGATGAAAGGCTCTACTTAACGCCCCTTCTATTTTCCAGTGAAAACAGCTAAAGGTAATATGAATCTACTACAGGCCACAATGGTGGGCATCACATCATCCAAGTTTTTTCTCCAGACCTGGAGGAGTCTCTTCATCATTCAGAGACTCAGTTTCCCATAAAACTTATTTCTGATCATTGATGCTCTTCTGCTCAAGAAACTTCAGTGATTCCCTAATGCCTTTATAAAATACAAACTGCATTTTTGTCCCTTTAAGACTGAGGATATTTCAAAGGACCTAGGCTCTCTCTGGAAGACCTGATTTTAAATCTAGCTTCAAATACCAGCTATGTGACCCTGGGCAAGTCACATGACTTTTGCTTGCCTCAGTTTCTGCTTCTGTAAAATGGGGATACTAATAGCACCTACTTCTCAATTTTTTTTTGTGAGGAGCAAATCAGATAATACTTACGGTTATACGATTATATATAGCAAGTCACTTTGCAAAACTTAAAGTGATATACAAACGCTAGCTATTATTAGGATGATGATATATTGTTTCCCATCACATACTACCTGTTTCAGCCAGACTAGGCTGTTTCTTTCCCCATCACAACATTCCATTTCCTACCTCTTTGCCTTTGTTCAGGCTGTCTACCTCACGGAAATGTTCTCTCTCCTAAACATCACTACTTGTAAGCCCCCAGATCCGTTCAGGGCATAGCTCAAGTATCCCCCTGCTTTGAGAAGCCTTTTCTGATTTTTCTGATGATTAATGCCCAGCTCTAAGTAACTGAGCATTTATTCTACTTAGATCCTGTATTAACTTCTCTAGGAACTCCCAATACCTGTCACTGGCAGAATCTAATCTCCTTGAAGGCAGCAACTATCTCACTTCTGAATCTGTATCCCTATGATATAGAACAGTACCTAACACATAGTAAGTGGTTAATAAATGTTTGTTGATAGACTGATATGTAAAATCACTGTCCTAAATTATCTCTAAAGTTTCTTCCAGATGTAGCAATCTAATGTTCTATTAGCTAAAGACATTTAATAACCCCCTTTTTACCCACATCCATTTAGAGGGGATATAGAGAGATCCAACTGGAACTTTGCTTCCCTGTATCCTGAGGATAGCAGAAAGCTTGGTATACCAAAAATCTGGTTGTATTAATGCATGATAGTAATAGACAGCAGCAGTTTGCATTTGCATTCCAAATAAGCAAATACTCCAGGCATTTTTAACTGGACGTGGAATCTTTTAAGTTTGCTTTTCAAAGGACCTCCAAGAAGTCACATTTGACATTCTCAAAAGAGGAGGTTCCCTGTGCTGATACATTTTTTCCCTTTAACTTTAAATTCAATGTGACGTATTACTAACCAATAGCATATCAGCAAAAATAAAGTGGCTATATAGAAAGATAGGAAAAATTTTTTTTTTGGTGATTTAAGTTAAAACAAAGAATTCATTTAAAGTCAGACATCAGAAGGAATGCCATTTTTCATTTAGTGAGTTTTCTTCTTGTCTCACTATTACATATAGGAACACGTGGAGTTTTCTTATCTGAATTAGTAGCTCAAGAGTCAGAGATTTTGTTGTTGCTTACACTCAAATCTTTCCTCCAATGTTTTCTACCTGTGTGACCATAGGCAAGTAACTTGACTCCCCAAGTCTCAAATTCCTCATCTGTAAAACAGAGTTTGATTTAGATACATCTTTGCTAGCTTCCAGATCTCAATAAATTATCCTTTGTTCCTAAGCATCATACGGCATTGTTCTTCTTTCATGAAACATGTTTTGTTTTTTTCTGGTCAGATGGATCCCAGTGCTCAAGTCTGCCAAAAAAGAAGACTTCTGTCCAGACTTTAAAGCCAACTCTCTAAGAACTTTGCCATACTATGCCTCAATTTCCTCATCTGTACAAAGGCAGATAACAAGAGCATCTGCCTCCAGGGCTATTGCAAGGATAAAATAAGATTATTTGTAAAGAATTTTGCAAAATTTCAAGAACTACGTAAATGCTATTATTATTACTGTTATTGGTTTTATGGAACATGATGAAAACAATTAATAAATAAAAGAGTGGCAATGCAGCTTAATGGATGTAGAGATGGTCCCTACTGAGACTGTCACATTCTCTGCAACTTAGAGATTTAGAATGACGCACAGAACACTGAAAGCTTTACTTGTCCACCTGTTTCAAAAAGTTCAGTATCATTGAAATGGGGACCACCTGTGTGTGTATCATACACACATGTATACACACATACATACAGACACACACACACACGTTAGTGCCACTGCCAAGGTACAGACCATGATTCAAATACTCTTGGGTTCTATCTCTGTATAACTACATATACGTACATACATACATATGCATATGTAAATATACATAGTGGAAGTCTTCACTTGCTATTCATTGTATCTGCAAATAGAGATTCCTTTGGAGGGATGGTTTATTAGAAAATTATCTACCAAACTATAAAAATCAAATGTTTTTAACATTTCACTATCTCATCTAAGATAATTTTCATCTGTATTTTTATTATATATATTTTTACTTTTTAATTGAACTGCTGAATCATAGCTAACCCTTTGATTCCACTATGGGCAGCATTTTAAGACTTCATAAAATAATCTTCAGCCTCCTTACAAAACAGAATATTGAGTGCTTAAGTGATTTGCCTCAGGCAACTCTCAAAGATGGTAAAATGCTGAGAAAACGTGTGTGTGTTTGTCCTTCATTGCCGAAGAAGACTATGCCATCAGAGAAATAATGACATGACTTGCACTTGGCTTTTTTTTGAGTGGGGGAGGGCTGTGCAGGTCACCAGCCTCACTTTTCCAGAGCCATCTGAATCCAGTGACCAGATATTCATCAGGATGACTGGAGATGACCCAGGATGAGGCAACTGGGGTTAAGTGACTTGCCCAAGGTCATACAGCTAGTGAGTATCAAGTGTCTGAGGTGAGATTTGAACTCAGGTCCTTCTCACTTCTGCACTAGTGCTCTATCCAGTTCACCACTTAGCTAGACTTGCCTTGGTAAAGGAAACTTCTTCACCTAAGAATTTCTCATACTAATGAATCACGGGTTTCATTATATGATAAATCATTAAAACTTACAGCCACTTCTAGAAACAAGGAAATGAAGAAAAACTCACATAATTCACCTACACCCCTCCAGCTGATTTTAATCCCTTCCTTGAGAAACAATGGATGACAATGACAAGGCTCTACAATTAACTTTTGGGGGGAAGGCGATGCCTATACAAGCAAATAATTCTTCCTCAAAAAAAAAATCCATTAAGTAAAACAAGTGATTACTAAAGAATTCTTTCAAGTCATTCCTGAATATTAAATAAAATGCTACTTATTTTAAGGTTCAGCTTAATTACATACCAATGGAAAGATCGGTCACCCATAGAAATATTGTATGGTTTCTATTTGTATTGACTTGGTTGTAATGTTATGGTTGGCATATTGCTTATAACTAGTCAAAATCAGAAAGTAATCTCATATCCAATAACCACTGAAATACCTAGACACTCATCCAATGGTCAAAATAAGACAAGTGCCTTCTAAATTAAGCTCTAAGACTCCCAAGACTAGCTAGCCGAATGTTCTCTCCATTCCCAGATGATGTAAATACAGAAAACTCAAAGAATAAACTTTCCCACAGGAATTTTTCCACTTCTTGGTCAGGTCAGGACTTAGTGGAGGAAAAACAGAAAAGAAAACAAAACTTATCTCCAGTATTGCTCTCAGACTAACTCAAGTTAGCATGAGGGAAAAAATACAGAAGTGCCCTTGTGTTAAGAGAAAAGTCTACAAAAAAATAATTGGATCTCTCTGGGGACAACCTTTTTGAATGAAGCTATTTTATTCTGTAGGATATCTGGAAGGGTACATGTACACATACATACGTACACACACACACTGCTTATGAACATTATTTAAATCATTGATGTCAACTAGTTAGAGCCTAAGTAATGAAAAATTTATAATTTCACATTAATATTTTGATCTTTAAAAGTTGAATACTTTTTTAGCTATCTTGACAGTATGGGGAAATCTATGAACAGAAAACTAAGATTTAAAAGAAAAAATGATGCAAGAAATGTATGATACTCTCTAATGTTAACTGGGCTTTCATTGCAACGTGGTAATCCCTCTTGTTTTGACTCTTTATCTTCTTCCGAATTCTTAGAGTTGTTCCCAATCTCTCTTTTTTATGCTCTGATATGTCCTTCTAGTTGCCTTTTCTCAGTTGATAACTTCAATTACTTTACTGAAAAACTCTCAACTCAGTTCAATACATCAAAACCATGTTGATATCTTCACTCAACCTCAAGCTCTCCTGATTTATTTCCTCTAGTATCTGAGGGAGAGAAGAACTCTACCACCATCACTGTGAGCCTCTCTACTTGTATTTGTGATCCCATCCCTTTGTACGTCATACGGAAACATGCATCTGCAATCAATCCTTCCACTGTGCCACTTGTCGTTCAGTTGTTTTTTAGTAGTGTCCAATTCTTTGTGATGCTATTTGGGGTTTTCTTGGCAGAGATACTAGAGTGGTTTCTTCTCCAGTTCATTTTGCAGATGAGGAACGGAGGCAAACAGGGCTAAATGATTTGCCCAGGATCACACAGCCAGTGTCCAAGGCCAGATTTGAACTCAGGAAGATGACTTGTGATTCCAGGTACAATACTCTATCCACCGAGCCACTTTGCTGCCCCTCAGTGTAGCACATTGCTTCTCTAATCAGAGCTTTAGTTCTTCTCCAAATTACCTTTCAAATTGCTCCAAAACTATTTTCCCTCCAAACTGTATATTTCTGGGCGGTCAGGACTTTGGGGGGCACCAGCCTACTTATAAGCACCCTGGTTTTTAATGTCAGAATCATACTTGATCCTTCCTTATCTCTCAGAGCTCATGGACAATCTTCATTTATCTGGTCCAATGACATACTACTTGAGCTCTCTGCTTAGGTGAGCCACCTCTTAGCAGCAGAAGCATTTCATTAGTACTTTGTAACTTCAAAAAATGATTTACGGACACCAATCAACTCTTCAATAACAATTTTTCATTCATAACATGGGAAAAAGAATTCTTTGGCTAGGCAAATCATACTGCTTTTCTGAGGATCAAGAAGTGCATGTGCAAAGAGCTTTATAAAGTTTAAAGTGCTATGCAAATGTAACCTATTACTATCATTGTCATTATTATTGGATATGAACCCAGGTCCTCTGACTGTAGCCAGTGCTCTTTTCCACTGCACCTCACCACCATTCAAGTTCATCCCACATAGCTATCGCAGCCAGTCTAGTGATGGATCCAATCAAAACTGAAAGTCAATGAGGCCTAAAATTGTACCACCAAATGAACATTTATAGACTATTACAGCAACTCACTTTTTCAAAGTGTAAACCAGCAGAATTAGACTGAGGCTAACAGGCTCTGAAACAAGAATGCATTGCCTCAATTTAATAAAGAAATAGTATGATTCACCTGCCTATGGACAGTCTTTTCACCAGAGATTTAGATTTTGTTTTAACAGGTACTCACCATTTGAACACAACAGAATCACTAATCATTAATTCAGGAAGGCAGAGTGTGTTTTTTTCTGCTTGTATTAGTTAACATACTATTCTGGCAATGTACAAATGCTATATTCAACAGAAAGGTGACAATTCACTATTTTTTAATCTGTAAAATACATAAATATACACACATAACTACACAGCAGCCATGTAGTACACTATGACAACTTCCTTTTACTATAGCAAAAAGTTAGTCATTAAGTACAGTCAATGAATAACTAATATGACTGTCACTTATTTGGCAAAGTTTCAACATTCTAAAAATAGTGTGCATGCCTGATCCAATATTTCACTTGAATATTTATGAAGATTTTTGAAGATTCTAAAGATTAAAAAGATGGTTTATAATCTTACATTTTTCAATACTGAGATGAAAAAGTTATCAAAAGATTCTTTTAATACATATTGCTTTTTATCATAAATTAATTCAAAGAGATTTTATAATTTTACAATGTACAAATTTATATATGAAGAGAAGTTCTCTTACCCCAAGAGTTCACCAGAATGGTTGTGCCTTCCTCCTCCTTCCCACCTCCATAAGTCAATATGTTTTGAGACATGTTTCTAAAACAACCATTAGGATGCAAAATGGAGACCTTTTTATTTGGGAGGAACCATACAGAATCTCAGCATTCCACTTCATTCACATTACTTCTAATCAGTTAAATGCTAGCCCCCTACTGTTCATTTAACCTCATTTTAGAGTTGGTTCTACTTTAGAACACAGGTCCCTCACCTTGGCAAATGAACGTATTCAATAATTTCATAGTCATTATCTTGGTTTCAGAAAAGTATTCCAGACATTTAAAAAAAGAATTGGGGCTTTACCTTTATAAAGTCCAATAGACTATTAAAGCAGATCTTTCTTACCGTGACTTATTACATGATGAAGAGTTTGCTATGAACTCCAAAATTCTTCGGAAAAAAATACCAGCTATTTCATCCAGAAGAAAATTAATGGCGATGGGATTATCCAATTATCCAATTCTCTCATTTCACAGATGAACAAACTGAAGTTTGAGGAGGTAACTGACTTGCACAAAGCCATTTAGAATTTAAAAAAAATCCTCTGCTTCCAAATACAATAGTCAGTCTTTCTTTTTTAAATTAGATTACATCAAAGAACTTCATTAGTACTTTGCTTAAATTCTGCTATTCTTTCTTTATTAACAATTAACCAATGGACTTACATACAATGTTCTTAATAAATGTTTCAGTTGAATTAAATTTGTTGAACAGAAATGAATTACAGTACTATGCTCATTTGTAATCACAGAACTGTGGAGCTGGAATGAACTCAGATATCTTCTTCTACTCCAGTGTTTCTCCAAAGCCTTGACCTGATCACTACAGCCTTAACAAGTGGTCATTCAACCTCCAGTGACAGTGTCTCCCCCTTGGCAGCCCATTCCATTTCTGTGCCTTTCTGATTGTTACTCATTCTTTTTCTTATGTAGGCCTGGATGTGGCCCCAACTCTATCTCTAAAGTGTGCTTCAATTGTTCCAACTAACTTTTCACACAATTCAGTCTGTTCTCAGAGAGGGGTCACTATCTAAGAGTATGTCTCTCCTCTACATTTTCTCTGAGAAACTGTGTTTCTTCACAAGTAGATTTTAGCCAATTTTGCATATGTAAAGTTTGTTTTTCTTTCAATATAGCAACTTACATTTTTATTAACTCAAAAAAAATTGGGGGGAAACCTCTGTAAATCATATTATTATTCCTTGTCTGCCCTCCCAGAACAGGTAGATTAAATTTCATCTCTTTTGTCTATAACAATCTTCCTTAAGAGCCAATAAGTATCCCCCTAATTTTTCCTTCTTCAAACTGAGTTTACAAAGTTCTTTCAACTAGTTCTCATAGGGAATGTCTTCTCCTCAACCTGGGCTGGCCCATCCTCTTTAACATAGAGGCAGCTAAGTGGAACAGGGGATAATAGTGCAGAACCTACAGTCAGGAAGATGTGAGTTCAAGTACAGCTTCAGATACTTAATAGCTGTATGACCCTGGGCAAGGCATAAATGAAATCTTTGTCTGACTAAAGTTTTCTCATCTGATAATGGGATGATAATAATAGCACTTACCTCCCAGGGTTTCTGTAAATATTAAATGAGATATTTATAAAGTGCTTTGCAAACATTAAAAGACAATATAAATTCTAGCTATTAATTATTAAGTAAAGGCTCACTGGATGAGAGGTGGGTTAATGGGATAAATGGATCCTGAAATGACTGTGAACAAAAGACATCAAATACATGATGCATAAATTACTGGAACAATGTCACACATATAACATAAGGATGTAATAGTTAAAGTAGTAGCTGTTTCTTAAGAAATCATGGACACCATAAAGGTTATTTCAGAACTAGAAACAGATCCTTTTTGGAAAGGAAAATGAAGAGGAAATTTGGAGGAAAAGGAAATTTGGATATTTCAAATGATAATCTTGTGAATTTGCTATGGATTCCTGCAAAAACGTCTGCTAAAACAATGGATTAAGAGCACTTAGAAAGATGGTGATGCTAAAGTCATGGTAGACTAACTATACTTTTTTTAAAAATGAGTTGGAAGACAAATACGTATCTGTGAGTTTTATCACAGCACTGGCAAAATCTCTCATGGGACTCTTATGGACCAAGTGTTATCTATAAGATAGTATATTTAGGCGTTAATGGGACAAGACCCAAAAGGTACTGATTGTTACTAAACTCCATGAAGGTCTCTTCTTCATGAAGAAATTGCCAGAGGACTCTTTCCTTGGATCAGTTAATTCAAAATTTTTATCAATGAATTGGATGGAGACATAAAATTGCATGTTATTCACATCTTCAGTTGACATGAAACAGCAAAATGTACCTAGAAAGCAGTCAATCTGAAAAAAATCTAGAGATTTCAGTGTACTATAAAATCAATACAGCTCAGTAGCTTGATAAGGAAATCTCAAAAGCTAATGTGATTTTGGGCTGCATTAATAGAACTACACTGTTCAGAATTATGCAGGTGATAATCTCACTCTATTCTGCCCTCAATAAATCATATCTGGAGTGTTATGTCCAGTCTTGGGTACCATATTTTACCAGGGGCACCAATATCATGGAGTATGCCAAGAGAAAGTCAAAATTTTAATTCATTAAGCATTTATTACAGGTCTTCTACGTGCCAGGCACTGTTCTAGGTACTGATACAAAGACAAAAATATAGTCTCTACTCTCAAGATACTTATATTCTACTACAGAGAAATAACAAGTATATGAATAGGTAAATTTACCAGATAATACATATGGTAATTTCTCAACTGGGTGACTGAAACAGTAGCAGTGCCCTCCAGTGAAATAGGGAAGTTAAGAGATCATTGGTGATCCCAGAGAGAACAGTTTCAATAGACTGGAAGGCTTGGGAGACAAAACGAAGCTGTTAAAAAGTGACTCAAGGATGTATCTAGTAAGCATCAAAGAGAAAATATGAACCCATATCATGTGACTCCAGAGATAGCAGTTATATTACCGTACTAGACTGTATTTCCAAGAGCTGTTAAGATCATTGATGGTGGTCATGTCAACAAAAGAGTATTCATGAATTACCACTCTCACATCTGATTTGTCATCAAAAGTAAGCCAATTACTACACAGGACAGAAAGAGACCACCCTCCTTAATACCACATCTGTTCCCTATAAACAAACATATTCAACCCCATCAGTACCCTCAAATTTTAGTTTTATTTAATTGCACATACTCATATGTGGACCAAGTCTATTTCAAGAAGAACATTTGGTCAAAACAGAAAAATATATTTTCCACTCAGATTTTACAAAGTTCAAGAGTGTTTTAAATCCCTAGGAATTTATTTTTAAAAGAAGCAAAGGTTAAAACCCTGCAAGATTTACTACAGTTATTAAGGATGCAAGGACATAGTTAATGAGGAAAATTTCTGCAACCTTTTAGTATGAGGTATTTTTTAAAAATCATTTTTATCAAGAAATTGTGAAAACTCTTCAAAAACATAACTCTCTAGAGTTATGCCACCAAGACCTTTGAAGACTTTTTTTCAAAGTTGACTTACAATTTTGTGTTTTAATTCCAAATCAGAAGGTCCTTTAATCTCTTATTGTAGTTTTTCTCTCAAAAAAACATAAAAACTTTTAATAGGGTAGCTTCAGCTGCACTTTCCTACTTCATCACTCTTGGGTTTCAAGCCCTTCTATCCCTGTCAAGGATCAGCAGCACAGGCCTTTAACCATGTATCACATGCAAGGAGAAAGATGACTCTTTGGCTGGCATTAGTATAAGATCATTTCTAACTATTTGAAAAAAAGTTTGAGGCCCATCAAATTCTTCTTTGGAAAACAAACAACCCTTTTATTTTACCTCTGATAAGAAAACACAAGACATTGTCTGTAGGAAAATCAAATCCCCAAATCACAATTCAACAAATATTTATGATGACCAGCAGTAAATGGATAACTAGACTTGAAATCATGAAGATGTGAATTCAAATTCCACCTCAGGTGCTTATTTACCACTTATGTGAGCATATATAAGTCTCAGCCTCAGGTTTCTAATATGTTAAAAAAAAAAAAAAGATAATAGTAGTACCCAATTCTCAGTTGTAAAAATGAATAAGATAACCTATGTGAGGTGCTTTGTTTACCTTAAAGTGTTATATTAATGCTTTATTATTATTATTAGATCTAAGAGGAATATTAACAAGATGCAGATCTTGCTCTAAAGAAATTTAAAATCAATTAATTTGGAATACAAATATGCATATGAGAAAATAAAACTAAAAAATAATACTATGAGAGCTCATGAAAAGTACACAGTGGTAGAAGGGATCATAGAAAAGAGCTTTCTTTAGACTGTGGCCCCTCCATCAGGGAAGGTTAGCAACACGAAAGAGACAACATGTGACTTTTTAAATGCTGAAGTATGTATAGGATTGACATTATGGAAACTGGATAGAAGGGGCAGTAATTTAAAAAAAACATATTTATCTAATAAATTTAATGTGGAAGCTTTAAATCAAATTTAAACTTTTATCTGCTTCTTAAAGCTTTGTTTTTTGATAACTTTTTTTTAATTAAACTTTTAACATTTATTTTCACACATTTTTGGGTTACAAATTTTCTCCCCTTTAATCCCCTCCCCCCCCCAGACCCAAGCTTTCTAATTGCCCCTGTGACCTATCTGCTCTCTACTCTATCCTCCCTCCCTGCCCTTGTCTCCCTCTTCTCTTTTGTCCTGTAGGGCCAGATAGCTTTCTTGACCCCTTAACCTGTATTTCTTGTTACCCAGTGGTAATAACATTACATTTGGTCCTAACACTTTGAGTTCCAACTTCTTTGGCTCCCTCCCTCTCTACCCCTTCCCCTTGGAAGACAGGCAGTTCAATATAGGCCATATCTGTTTAGTTTTGCAAATGATTTCCATACTAGTTGTGTTGTATAGGCCTAACTATATTTCCCTCCATCTTGTCCTGTCCCCCATTACTTCTATTTTCTTATGGTCCTTTCCCTCCCCATGAGTGTCGACCTCGAATTGCATTCTCCTCCCCATGCCCTCCCCTCTATCCTCCCCCCCATCCTGCTTGTGCCCCTGTCCCCCACTCTCCTGTATTATGAGATAGGTTTTCCTATCAAAATGAGTGTGCATTATATTCTTTCCTTTAGTGGATTGTGATGAGAGTAGACCTCATGTTTTTCTCCTGCCTCCCCTCTTTATCCCACCACTAATAAGTCTTTTGCTTGCCTCTTTTATGAGAGATAATTTGCCCCATATAACTTCTCCCTTTCTCCTCCCAATATTTCTCTCTCACTGCTTGATTTCATTTTTTTTTTTTTAGTATGTGATCCCATCCTCTTCAATTCACTCTGTGCACTCTGTCTCTATGTACGTGTGCGTGTGTGCATGTGTGTGTGTGTGTGTGTGTGTGTACTCCCACCCAGTACCCAGATACTGAAATGTTTCAAGAGTTATAAATATTGTCTTTCCATGTAGGAATGTAAACAGTTCAACTTTAGTAAGTCCCTTATGATTTCTCTTTGCTGTTCGCCTTTTCATGGTTCTCTTCATTCTTGTGTTAGAAAGTCAAATTTTCTTTCCAGTTCTGGTCTTTTCATCAGGAAAATTTGAAAGTCTTCTATTTCATTGAAAGACCATTTTTTCTCCTGAAGTATTATACTCAGTTTTGCTGGGTAGGTGATTCTTGGCTTCAGTCCTATTTCCTTTGACTTCTGGAATATCCTATTCCATTCCCTTCTATCCCTCAATGTAGAAGGTGCCAGATCTTGTACTATCCTGATTGTATTTCCACAATACTTGAATTGTTTCTTTCTAGCTGCTTGCAATATTTTCTCTTTCACCTGGGAATTCTGGAATTTGGCCACAATGCTCCTAGGAGTTTCTCTTTTTGGATCTCTTTCATGCAGTGTTCTGCGGATTCCTTGAATATTTATTTTGCCTTCTGGTTCTAGAATCTCAGGGCAGTTTTCCTTGATAATTTCATGGAAGATGATGTCTAGGCTCTTCTTTTGATCATGGTTTTCAGGTAGTCCCAGAATTTTTACATTGTCTCTCCTGATTCTATTTTCCAGGTCAGTTGTTTTTCCAATAAGATATTTCACCTTATCTTCCATTTTTTGAATCTGCATGGTATGTTCTGAGATATCTATCTTTCTCGAAAAGTCCAAAGCGTCCATCCTTACCATTCTAGTTTTGAAAGATCTATTTTCTTCAGTGAGCTTTTGAATCTCCTTTTCCATTTGGTTATTTCTGCTTTTGAAAGCATTCTTCTCCTCATTGGCCCCTTGCACCTCCCTTGCCCGCTGAGTTAGGCTAGTTCTCAAGGTGCCAATTTCTTCAAGATTTTTTTGGTTCTCCTTTAGCAGGGAGCTGATCTGTTTTTCATGCTTCTCCCTCATCCCTCTCATTTCCCTTTCCAGTCTTTCCTCCACCTCTCTAACTTGATTTTCAAAATTCCTCTTGAGCTCTTCCATGGCCCGAGCCCATTGGGTGGGCTGGGACACAGAATCCTCGATTTCTGTGTCTTTGCCTGATGGCAAGCATTGTTCCTCCCCATCAGAAAGGAGGGGAGGAAGTGTCTTTTTCTCTCTGATAAAGTACCCTTCAATAGTTTTATTTCTTTTCCCTTTTCTTGGCATATTCTCCACGTAGTCACCTGAACTCTGAATGTTCTCCTCACACCCACTTCACCTCCTGGTCCTCCCAGCCAGAGTTTGGGGACTGAGATTCAAATGCTGCTTCCCACCTTAGGATTTTTGGCAGGGGCAGGGCTGTTATTCAGTGTTAAATTAAGTTCAGGTGGTCAGGGGCAGGGCCGCCTCTCAGGCATAGTTCCCTCTGTGGGTTTATGCACAGACCTTCCACAATGGATCCAGGCTCCCGCTGGCTTGGGGATCCGCCCTCCGAAGCCGCCTCTCAGTCCCCACCTCCCGGGGGGGCCCGAGCCATGGGGGCACCTCACTCCCCTCTCACCCCACCAAAGAGACTCTCTCACCTACCCCCGTCAGTCACCTGTTGGTGGGGGGGCCTGTGCCGCTGCTGAAGATCCCGCCTCCGGAGCCCTCTTAGGACTGTGCCTCTCAGAGCCGCTGCCGCCACCGCCGCAGGTCCGGGCTGGGCGCCGCATCTGCAGCGCAACGGACCTTTTGTGAGAGGTTTGCAGGTCCCTCTGTGGGTGGGAGGACCCGCGTGGCCGCTGGAGATCCCGTCTCGCAGCCCTCTCGGATCTTCTTCCCACGTTGTCGCTGCCGCGGTAGGGCTGCTCTCTGCTTCTAGCCCCGGCACCCAGTCCACGGCAAGAAGGACCCCCCCGCGAGAGGTTTGCAGGTCTCTCCGGAACAGAAATCTCCCTCGCTCCAATATTCCGTGGTCTCTGGGTGCAGAATTCGCCCTGGGTTAGTCCCCTCTGCCGTTCTGTGTTTTGTGGGTTCGGAGCTATGTGTATGTGCGTCTTTCTACTTCACCATCTTCTTTTTGATAACTTTTTAAAAAGATTATTCATTGTTTCATTCAAAGCCTAAACTTTATGGTTAACAGGATAATACTAGGGCCCAGAAATTTCAGGGAATGAATAAGGAATACATAGGTTTTTTATTGCTTTAAAAAGGATTTTTGTTCTTATCTATCATTTCTGCATTGCCTTCATTTCCCCATCTCCTCCTTTTGCCCCCTGTCAGAGAGCAATCCCAAATAACAAAGAATTTTAAAAATAGATATAGAGGACAAGCAAAAAAAATCTAGCAAAACAGATAAAATATTGAAATAATCTGACAAATAGATGGAGAGAACTAGGACAAATTTATAAGAATAGGAGCCATTCCCCAGGTGATAAATGGCCAAGGAGTATGCACAGGTAGTTTTTGGAAGAAGAAACCAAAACTATCAATAAATCATATGAAAAAATGCCCTAAATAACTAATTAAAAAGAAATGCAAATTATTACAATTTGGAGGCAGAATTTTATACATCTCAGACTGGCTAAGAAGAAAGAGAAAATTATGAAATCTGGAGGGGATGTAAGAATTAGATCAACCATTCTGGAAAGCAATTTGGAACTATGCTCCAAAAGATACAATTTACATAGTTATGACATAATAAGCTTTGAAAGACTTAGTTAGCTATGATGAATAAGGGTAGCCAGGTGGCAGAGTGGATACAGTGCCTGGCTTGAAGTGAGGAAAACTCATCTTCTGGAATTCAAATCTGACCTCAGACACTTAGTAGCTGTGTTACCCTGGGCAAGTCACTTAATTGTTTGCTTCAGTTTCTCATCAGTAAAATGAACTGGAGAAGAAAATGGCAAACTACTCCCGTATCTTTGCCAATAAAACCCTAAATGGGGTCATGAAGGGTCAGGCACGGTTGAAATGACCAAACAACAAGAACCAAAAAAACTCCAGTGAGCAACAAAATGACCCACCACAAAAGGCTCATAAGGAAAACAATGCTATCCACATCCAGACAGAAAACTGATGAGCTCAGTGTAGACTAAAGTATATTTTTTTCTCCTTTTTGTATTGGGGGAGAGCATTGGTAGTGGTGGTAAAGTATTAGCATGGTAAATGCAAAAACTTGCTTTGTAGGACTTCATATTTTAATGGGTTTGATGGTTTCTCTCCTTCTCAACAGGAGAGGGATTATGGAGGAGGTAGGCAAAAATCTAGAACTGAGACTAAAATACAAATTGAATTGAAAATTTATTTTTCCAAATGGATTTTTCAAATATGCACTTGTAACAGCAATTTCCTACAAGTCTACACAAAGATGTAATAACAGAGCTTCAAATATTCTTACCTCACTTTGAGTTCAAGTGAAAATAAAAATACAGAAGAAAAATCAAAGACCCAAAGAGACATTACAGAACAGTGGGCAAGAAAAGAGACTTGGGAATGGATTTTATTATTATTGAAAAATGAAATAGTCGGAAAAACAAAAGGCCCATCACTGATCCTTATGTCTAACTGGAATATAGAGGACACTGTCCTTGGCTGCTGCTGCTCCTGGCATGTACTATTGAAGAGCAGACACCTGGTAATGTTCTGAGCAAAGTGCACAAGAAAAAAGTAAGAGGTGACTATTTAGATGGTCATGTATTTATAGCACAGCATTTTCCTGAGTGCCTTTAAATGTTTTATTTCTTTGTTTTATAAATCATTAATAATTTGACAGAAAAGCTGTGGGAGAGAGATAACTGAAATCAAAAGTTAAAGCTTTTGATAATATCCAGAAGATATATTTTTTGGAATTATTAGGTAAATTAATGTAGGAAATATTAACTTACAAAAAAATTACATTGAATCCAGAAATGTATCTATTGTATAAAGTAAAGGATACTACATTAAAATATTGTATGTGTAGATGTATATATGAGGGTTGGGGGTGCCAGTTAACTTAAAAGGTGGAGATCACATTTCAGAAACATTCAGAAAGTTTAATTTCCAAGATTACTATAAGATGTGATCTGCTAGACCAATATTTTAAGACTCAAATATTCACAGGGACATTGCTAGTGATAAGGTTCAGGGGTTACCTACTTATGGACTGATAAAGTATGCCCCAGGGATATTTAAGAGGGTACAGATTTTCTTGGATCTATGTTATGAGACTTACTTAATTATCAAGGAACCCTTGCTTTTTGAAAATTATGTTTGCTAAATCATATCATAATATGACTTGGCCCTTTTTCATACTATAATGAATACCAAGCAAGGGATTATTTTCAAGGTTATCATTGTAGTCAAATCCTAGATTCTGTTCCAGAGACAACTGAAATCATATTTCCAACACGCTCATATGAATTATAAAGGGTGGTAAGGAGGAGAATCTCTGATCATTGCTACCTCTCACACTTGGAAAAGGCATAATAAAATACAAAACACAGCAAAAGCTTTGAAGTGATTTTAAGCTGGTGCATAAAATATGCTCTATCACATACACTAAGCCACATGAAACATCCCTAATATAAAATGGTTTTAGGAAATATAATTGATCATATAACTTTTGTGTTATGATTGTATTAAATACTGACCATGAAAAACTTGGAGATTGATAATGATGCTTATTACTGTTAATCTGGAGTCATCACCACCACAGGTAGGGCAAAATTTGCTGCATTACCCTTGGGCTCAAAGCTTGTTCAGTCACGCCAAGAGAATAATTTGTTTTTGTCTTCCATAAAACCCCTGGTAATTCTCAAGCAATGTAGAAATCTACTACACAATTGAAATTCCCCTCTAATGGCTTCCAAAGGGACTAGAATTCTGCATTCTGGTGCTCCCAGGGTGCAAGAGAACTCTAGTAACTGGATAATAAAAATTTTTAAAGCATTTTTAAAAAATTATTCACAGACATGTATGCAAGCATATATATGCACATACTTGAGAAAAATCTTAATTATTAATCCAGTAAAATCCTTGAGATTTGCCAAAAAGTACATATTTCCTACAAGAAGAGTGAATGTTCTTACACTATCATAAGATTTCACGAGTGAGGCAAAAACTTAAATTGTTTTACAAAGTTAACTTATTAGTATAAGACAATAAGCAATTCTTAAGCACTTAGCATAGTTCTGAAACATAAAGGGTGTTGAATAAATGTTTGTTGACCAAGTTCCCACATACAATTTGCAGTATTTTCTATGGAAACCTCACACTCTTGTTGGTCTGCTTTTTAAAATATATATATTTGTATTCATGAACTCAAATATATATAGAATTTCCAGTGAAAAATTCTTTCTCTCAATACATATAAGCAGCTGCTGGACAATTTAAAGTCTTAAAACTGCCTTGGCATATTCAGAGGTTTGATGATTTAACTGGGGTAACAAAACCAATGGATCTTAGGGGAAGGACTTGAACTGAGCCAAAGTCTTGACTGGACAGCTTTTGGGGGATAATAAAAGATCTACCTTTTCTTTGGAAGAAATTGCAAAATTGTTTTTTCTAATAATATACACAGTAGTGACTATATTCTCTCTAAGGTCATTTCTCTTTATAAATCTTACCATCTAATGATCTGTAACTTGGTTATATTCAATAGGTATTTCCTACATATTTGTAACATATTCTCAAGAATATTATGAGCTCCTTGAGGTACTCTGTTTTTCTCCTCTTGTATGGCTGACAGTGCCTATACAACTGGTGAGTCCTTAAAAATTGCTAGAATAAATAATTATCTTAACAGTTTTCCTTCTAAGTGCCAAGTTCCTCCTTTTCTACTTTCCCCCTTCTCTAGAGAAGATTTACTCCTACCTAATTTCATGTTTCTCCATTCAACTCTTTCTATGGATTTTGCTCATCATAACATAGTTTAGATCTTTTTGTGCATGTTGTTCATTCCACCTAGTAAACGCTAAGGTCTTTGAAAAAAAAAGTTTCTTATTTTTGATCTCTGATGCAGAGATTCTTACTGTTTGTGTGTTTGTGTGTGTGTGTGTGTGTGTGTGTGTGTGTGTGTGTGTGTGTGTGAGAGAGAGAGAGAGAGAGAGAGAGAGAGAGAGAGAGAGAGAGAGAGAGAGAGAGAGAGAGAGAGAGAGATGGACCCCTTTGACTATCTGATAAAACCAATGGACCTCTTCGCTCAATACTTGTTGTCTAGATGTGTAACAGAAGGAAAAGTTAAATATCAGTTAGCCACTGGAGAAAATGACGATGTGATCTTTCTTCCAAGTTCACGTAACACCCTATATCAATCCCTAGCATTGGTCTGTGGGTTCCAGATTAAAAATCCTTTCTCTAGTGACTTGAATGTGACGTAATATGATTTAGTTACACCCAATTGCATCTCAAGCAAATCTACCTTACTAAAAACTCCTGATGAAAAGAGAGACTTTTAAGTTTGATTTCTTGGAAGGAAGTGTAAGGGAAAAACTAAGCTCTTTTGATGGTTCTCAGTCATGTTTTTATTATTAAATTTACATTTTTATGGATAGCTTCTTAAAAAATAAATAGCACTGTAATTTCCCAATACACCTGTAACTCAGACAAGGTTAAGAGCTGTCACCTTAAATTATTTTGGACTTCTGGGCAGATCATGCTGCACTGAATTTTTGAAAAGGTATGCTACATCCCAGAATACTGAGTGAACTGATCGGATGAAGTAGGAGAATGAAAACTATTTAAGCAAATACTCTCCAGGATCAAAGATTTCTATGAGTTGTGACCAGGTGGATTTGTACTAAACATTTGATTTTCACTGATATTTGGTGATTCAGTTTAATTTCAGAAATAAATTGTTGATGTCTTAGGAAACCAACTCTGAGAGCATACTGTTAGTCTCTGTTTCACATATTTTCTTTGAATAAATCAATTTGGCAAGTGTTAATGTGTTAAGGGTCATGGCATTTTTATTCAAGAAGTATGATATTTAGAAAGAAAGAGATTCTGTGCAAGAATTCCTCAGAGAAAACCAATAATTTAACACTTTATAACCATTTATAATTTACAAGTGAATTTATTGTATCTAACACTCCTAATGAAGCAAAAGTAGATTGTAGACAAGTAAACTGATCATTTCACTGACAACGCCAAAGGAAAATGCCCCCTTACAAGTCATCAACAAAGGACTATGCCCTCCTTCTGAACTATTCAGAGCACTGGCCCTGAAGGCATGAAGGTGCAAGTTGAAATCTGACCTCATACAGTGACTCAATCTTTGGGTAAGATGCTCTGTCAGACTCGGCTTCCTTGACTATAAAATGGGAATGACAATGGTGCCTACCTCCCAGACTTGTTGTGAGGATTAAATGGGATATTTGTAAATATATAAATATTTGTAAATAACTTTACAAATCACAAAGCACTATACAAATGTTAGATATTATTTTCCTTTTTGTTTCCAGTATACAGTTCCAAGTCTGTGAAGTTTTTCAATCATCAAATACCAAGAGGTTTATTTTTAGAAAACTCAAAGTATATATTTAAAAGAGAATTGAATTCACATTACAAAAAAATATATTTTTTTGCCTTGATAAATTTATATACCAATAGTGAGTTTTATTACTACAGTTGAACATTTGATTTGCATTGGATTATACATATGGACATGGGACAGACCTCAGAGATTATCAGGACCAATTCTCATTTTACAATGGAGCAAACTAAAGGTCGTGAAGATTTAAAGACTTCCCTAAGATGGAATTTTCCCATAGATGGAATTTGAATTCAGGTCCTCAGATTCAAGAACCAATATTATTTCCTTTATTCCACACTGGCATTCTGTATTTAATGAGAAGCTGCATGACCATTTTGAGGAGAGGATAGAGAAAGGAGTTATACCTCACTTTCATTGTACAGTTGTTTCAATCATGTCTGACTCTCATGACACCATCTGTGGTTTTCTTCACAGAAATACTGGAATGGTTTGCCATTTCCTTCTCCAACCCATTTCAGAGATGAGGAAATGGAGGCAAACAGCGTTAAGTGCCTTGGCCAGCATTACACAGCTAATAAGTATCTCAGGACAGATTTGAACTCAGTCAGAGAAGCCTTCCTGATTCAAAGTTTGGTACCCTATCTTCTGTGCCACCTAGCTGCCCCTCACCATTTAGGAGGCTAAACTAAAACACTTCTAAAGTCTTTTCCTATATGAATAGTCTGGTATTCTTGGTAGGTAAAATGGAATTTATTATTTTTTTTAGAGATAGCATGTGATCCTATTTTGTCTGGATTTTTTAGTAATTTTCCTCTTTTAAAATATTTCTATATTTTTACTTACTAAATGATCACCTGTTTGAAAATTCATTGTCAATTTTAAAACATAAAATAGATTTTCTATTATTTAATTTTGTTTCAAATTTTAAAATAGTATTCATCCTACACACTCTAAAATATATTCTGATAAACACAACTATTAATATAGTGTGAAGAAAGAAATATCTGAGGGGTAAGGGAATCTTATATATGAATGACACATACAAATAGAAAAAGTATCTGAACAAAATATGGAATATGAATGAAACAGAATATTACTGCACTGTAAAATTGGGAATGTGGAAGTCAGAGAAAGATAGAAAAACATACTAACTTCTGCAGAATAATAAAATCATACTGATTACAAAAAAAGGTAAATGAAAACAAAAGTAAATGCAACATTTATATTAAAAGTAATAAACAATATTAGTTCCAAAAGACAATGGAGCAAACACGTCTTTCCTATCTACACAGGGACTGAGTACTACAGGTGACAAGCTTTGCTCCTGTTGTCAAATGAGGTCACTATTGCAGATGGCTTTGTATGACTGATTTTTCTTTGAGTGTGTGACAGAAGGGGGTTCTCTGAGTATGTGGGTGTGGGATATTTGAAAATGTCTTTAATGTAAAAGAAGGGCATCAATATCATTTTTACAAGGAGAAAGTAACTGATGGAAGGAGATGGTGAATTTGCTGTGAATGGAAAATAATAAGATCTTGATAAATTTACTTCCTGTTATTAGCTTATCATGACTTTTCTGATAGTGCAACCTTCATGTGTCAAAACTTGACATGTTCACCCATTCACCCATTTGTTCCAGTTTCAGAGGATAACATAAACTTTTTTCCTTGCCAAAATTAACCCTATCATTTGTATCCTTCATTTTGTCCCCTTTCTTCTCATCAGAGGCCTTATTTATTGGTATTTCCATCTGTTCTTTATCTCCAGTTTCTCTCTACTGGCTTGTATCTTAGTGTCTGCAAACTTATTTATAGATATTTATCTGTCCATATAATTCATTACTCTATAGTTAGTCTTCTATTAGTACCCTGATTCTGAGATATGTGAGGAGGTACTATCATCAGGACAGTACTTAAAACCTCTCCGATATGGTAGAATCTTACATTTCACTGCCATAGCCACTGAGAAACTCAGGTCACTTCCATACTACTATTCACCTTTGAATTTGTTTCTTCTGTAAAAAGTATTCAGAAGAGCAAACATTTTCTCGATCAATTACAAGAGAACCCCTAAATTAGAACTCTAACATCTTAGTTCTAGATATATGAGGAAGTGAAAGTGACACTAAAAACAAAATGAAAGAAAATGAAATATGCAAAAGAAGAAGATGGAAAAAGCAGCTAGACTAGATCAAGTAGACAAAGAGGGAACCAGTAGGCAAAGGAACTTGTGATCCTTATTATCCGAATGAGGACAAGATACTATATGATGAAAAAGAATCACAGACAGTATTACAACTGAAAAAAAAAGGTGAGTGTAAATTAATTATGAGTATATAGCAATACTACATGCCAGGCATTATGTTAAGTGCTGTAAAGTTTTATTTCATTTGATCATCATTACAATACTAGGAGGTAGGTAGAACCATTTTATAGCCAAGGAATTTGAAGCAAACAAGGTCAGCCTGTTAATAAGAGTCTGAAGCTAAATTTTAATTCAGTCTTCCTCATTCCTGCCTCAGTGCTCCAGCTTCCTCACTGTGCCATCTCTTAAAATAAGCATTACTAATAAATGAGATTTTTAATATTATCATGTATTGAGGGTATCCTTTATGAAAATATTATAAGGAACAAATTGTTTTATGCCAGACCACCTGTTCTAACTGAAATGTAAAGGGAATGCAGGATCCCACTTTTTATTGTTTATTGCTTATTTGATAGAAAAAATTAAGACCCTAAAGGATTTGTCCAACAAGATGTCCCCCAAGCACAAGTGGACAATTATATTTAACTAACTAGGACTCATCATGAAAAAAGACTTGGATGATGAAATTACTTGAAACCATGACATACGGAGGCAAGTTGGAAGTTTAGGAACATTATTTTATCCTCAATTAAAAAAAATAAAGGGCAGATTACAGCTATCTTTGAGACTCTTAAAGACTATCATGAATGAGATATTTTTACTTTAGTAAGGAAATGAGATCAAGGAATAATGGGGTAGATGTTGCAGAGAAGCAGATCTGAGCTTGATGTTTCAAAAAAAAATAATTTCCTAAGAATTAAAACTGTCAACAAAAAAAGAATGAGTTGTTTTGGGAAAGAGTGAGTTCTCCTTTGAACAAGGGCTCTGTGACTGCTTGTTAGGATAAAACTCTTGGTTGGTCTTTGCTGGACCTTTGAGATTCTGTTCCCCATGAGATCTCATGATTCTATGTATAGGGCATGTTCCCAATGTGATATGAATTACTGAATGAAGTATTTATTAAGATACAAATAGAAAAGACAGTCCCACTCTCAAATAGTTCACATTCCAAGGTCGTAAACAACAAATATGGAAGATTTCAGCTGTACGTCAGATGGAAATTGTGCATGGATAAAACTAATGGTAATGTCTTTTCTTTAATGCCATTTCCATGATAAAATTATATCACTTTCTGATGTTAAGCCATATGTGTGTGTATACACATACATATATATGCATATATACAAACAGATCTATATGTGAATACTCATGCATATATGTGTATATATATTATTAATATTATAATTACTATGCCAATTGAGATAAGTTGTATTAATATGGTGGTTTCTGATTATGAAGTATTTCCACATAGATTATTTCATTTGTCCTTCACAATAAACCAATAGAATCCTTACTACATTCATTATGATAAGTAAACTGAGGCTCAGTTGTCTGAGATTACAGGACTACTAATTTTATGAATCAGGACATTCTGCTTTTTAACCTAAATCCAGAGGATTTTTTTCCACTCTATCATACTGACAGCCTGGTATCTGAATGCAGTTATTTATGTGGGAAATGTAGGAAAATAGTTTTTAAAAAAGGATGCTTTTTAAATGAAATCAATTTCCCTTTTACCTACATATGTACATATTTTTTTATGTGTATTTTATGGAGATCCTACAATCAAATTCTGATATACATATATATATAAATATATATATACATGTATACATAGGAAATTATGTCTATGTTCAGTCATTTCTGTTGTGTCTGACTTGATGTGACCCCATTTGAGATTTTCTTGGCAAAGATATGGGAGTGGTTTGTCATTTTCTTTTCTCATCAGGGTTAAGTGGCTTGCCCAGAGTCACACAGCTAGTGTCTGAGGACAGATATGAACTTGGAAAGTTGAGTCTCCCTTACTTCAGGAATGATACTCTTATCTACTGTGCCATCTGGCTGCCCCCACAATGTTTTCTGCTGATAATGATAGAAAATATTATGTTTGAGCTTATGTTAGATATTTTTAAGTTTGTACTTTAGCCACTAATCAATTTATCTTTCTATCACTGAGGAATTCTGCATTTGGCTAAGCCAACATTGATTGTTGATAGATATTAAGCTGATCCAAAAACAGAACAAAGAGGATGAAATAAGTTTAAAAGTATTATAGATTGACTCATGGTATTGGAGAATATAGAAAATGACTTTAAATGTCTAGAGATGAGTACATTTCAGAGAAGTAATGCATTCTACAATTATTATTTAAATATAATTTTTACATGGGACGTAATTCAATTTTCGCTAAGATAAATAATTTTCCTCTGTGGTACGTCAGATTTTTTTAAAGCAACTCTATTGTATGCATTTAGGTTTTTTCACAAAGATTTCTACAAAGAAATCTTCATTTCTTCAGAAAGAACCACTCACATTTTGTCCAAATATATCTAAAGACTAAGAGTTTGTATTATTTTATAGAGCCTGAAATATTAAGAGGCAGTCCAAAGAAATGCTTCAAAGCAGTGATCTCTATCTGAATTTTGAAATGCTCATTAGAATAGAGAATATAATGAAATATGCATATCTCCCATCTATCAATGGCATGGTATAATGAGAAGTTTCTAAGACATATTCAACACAGTCAGAAATACCTCTTCCTTCTTCCACCTGCAAACTATTCTCCCTTATTTTTGAGTAGCATTATATAATTGCTGGCTCCCTACCACTAAAACAGGTTTCTATGGAGATATCAGAAGATAATGAGATTTAAAATCTTAAATTTAAAAAAAATACACTAATCCAATAAAAGTAATGCATTCTTGTGCATGGTTAATATTGGATCATTACTTAGTAAAACAATGCACAGCTGCGTCAGTTCTTGATGAAAAGGATTAGGTAATAAGATAGAAGTCAGTACCTATTTCTATTTTTATTTAAATGGATTAAAGTGACTAAATTCCTAAATCCTAACATACCCATATTTATCAAAAGATTTTCTAGTTATATGGGATATCAAATGATAGATTAATAAACTTATAGCTTAATTATAAAATTCTGCTTTAAGGCAGTCTGTGAGATAAAGGAGTAAAATCTAAGTGCATAATAAATATATTTTTGTTTAGAATTTACCTGTCCCATACAAACCCCCAAAATTAGATCTTCACATTTTTTGAGAGGGAATAGGCAAGTTCCTTATGTTTAAGCTATATGATACTTATCCAATATAGCAATAATCAAGTTGAACATACTCCATAATTCTCCCCCAATTCCCATTACTTCTGAATTATAAAAGGGGGTAGGAGAACGCTGCAAAGATAAACCAAGCCTGAGATCATCTTCCACCACTGGAAGCTTTCATAAATCTTTGATATCCTTAGTTGTATTTCATAAATCACAGGGAGGGGGAGGCAGGTGAAACAGTGTAAAAGTTGTCTGAAATCTAAACTTTCTCCCATTAATAAAGGTACCACACAGAGATAAAGACTAGACTTTGAAGTTGCATACATGTGTTTCTGAGTGGTAGGCAGGTAAACGACATTACTTTATAAGTTACTGAAAGGTGAGGTTTAACTTTGGAGTTTTCATTCTTTTCAAGATGAAGAACTGAGATTTCAAAATCTCTGATTATATAGGAGGATGAAACATGCTGTTGGTCCATTTCATTACTGGCTTGCTGCAGGAATGGAAGAAAGAAGAGGTATCATGAGAAATAAGGGACTGTGAAATTATTCACCATATCGATGTTCTCCTTTTCCCCCAAATCTAGTCAGTGATAAGGAGATGGCTACTCCCTCTGAATATTTTCCTCTGAGAAACCAGCAATGGTAGCAGTATTTGCTTTTATACCACAAGAAATTAGGAAAGGGATGGTTTTCAGAGCAAACTGGTTTATATGAACTGATTTAGAGTGAAATGAGTAGAACCAGGGCACAATTTGTCCTATTGTACTGCAAAACAAACAACTTTGCAAGTTCTCTGATCAATGTAATGACCAATCACGATTCCAGAAAACTGATATTGAAGAATGCTACCCATTATTCTTTTCAGAGAAGTGATGGATGCAAAATGCAGAATGAAATGAGAATTTGTTTTGCTTGGCTCTGCATATTTATTAGAAGGATTATTTTCTGCCAAAGGAGAGTGGTAAAACGGAGACAAAAAATTGTTAAATGAAAAAAATATTGAAAATAAAAATAATTACAGAAAAAAGTACATGGGGGAAGGTGTTTGGGAGAGAGATGCTAATCAGATGGAATAACGTGAATGATAAAAAATAATTTTCTTCTCAAAATATATAAAGGCCAGGACAATTAGGACAAAATGTACATCTAAAATGTAACTGTGGTATTGTAATATTTTTCACACATACTTTAGTATTTGAAAATTTCCCTAATTCACATTTGTTATCAAAATGGTAATTGGTGTCATATTTAAAAGAATGCCAAAAGATACTAACAGTGACATACATATATAAGCAGGTATATATAAAGAACAAAACTAAGATTTTCAATGAACTACAGTACTAGTATACTTTAAACTAATTTTTGCTTCACTGACAAATACATTATCTGTTAGCATTGTATGTTTACAACATCTAACACATTCTATAACTGATGAATTTGATGGATATAAGAAATAAATTTTTATTATATAATTTTTATAACCTAAAGTAGGCATGCTTAGTGTTTCTTCTCTATAACCTCATAAGGTTTTACTGCTACTTCCCTGAGGCTATTTAACCTTGAAGTTATTATGTATGGGTAGGGCCAAGAAATCTCCAGTTAACCATAAAGTTAAAATGCTCCAAAATGGAAAAATTGGTGAACAGGACATATTTCTTTCCTTGAAAATGAATTTTCATGCTTAATTTTTTTTTTCTCATTGATGTTGAAATTTCGTGAGTGTCTTAGACAAAGATTCTGGTAATCAAATCTTTAAAGTTAATGGGGTTAAAGGAGAAAAAAATAGCCTTTATTACAATTTCTTATTGCAATTTATTTATTAGCAATTGCTTTCCTACTGAGTAAATTAGACTATACAGAACTATGAATGGTGAAATTAAGGGAACCTGCAAAGGTTATATCTCTACACACAATTGCCCATTTCCTGTTAAACCTTTTCTCAAGCTTGTGAGAAAAGCTGCTTCATATTTATTAATCATAGAATGTAAAGGCTGAAAGGTAACTTAAAAATCATAGTTCAAAATTTTCATTTTGTCATTAAGAAAGTTGAGACCAAAGAGGTTAGGAAGAGGAAGGGACAAATTTATAAAATCTTTAAATCTAAATTACATTTTTCAAGGAGTCTGTCTATATTAAGTACAGTCTACTTTGGCAAGTTCTACGTTTCCTTAATTCCCCCTTCCCCAAAGTTTTCAAATATTTTAAGGACTGTATTAAATTCTAAGTTTGAATTTGATGGGGTTGATTGTCACTCCTTTCTGTATACCCACTCCTCCTTTATGTCCTGTGATGGTCCTTTCATATACTTTTGCACCTATATGTACAATCATATCTCTGTAACATTTGCTGGATCATCATTCATCTGCTTTCCTCTAAGTATCCCACAAAACTATACTGGGTCCTCTTCTCTTCCTTGCACACCAAACATATCCACTCTTAATCTCCTAGAACTCAAATCCTACACTTCCACCTTCTTCATGGGCATAACTACCTGTATTTCTCATCAGCATCTCAAATTCAACATTTCCTAAACAGAACTCATTTTCTCTTCCCCTAACATCTGGCACAACTCTTAACTTTACTTCTGCTCAATTATAATACTACTCTGCTCCTCAAATACCTTTTTGCAACATGTTGAGAACATATACAGTGAATTTCCAAGGGGATAAGTAAAGTGAATAAGCATACGTAGGAACATATGACTTATTTCTGTATATGAGACACCTTTGAGTAGAATATAAGCTCCCTGAGAGCAAGAATTGTTTACTTTTGCACTCCAAAAACCTAGTGCATTGTACTACAACAAATAAGTGGGCTTAATATTTGGTTGGTAAACTGAAAAAAAATTCACATTAAGGGTTGGTCCTTGCCTTTAAGAAGAACACAGCAGCAAAAGACAATGTATTCTATAGTCAGTGTAGAAGCAATTCTAATATATTCACTCTTTCTCCCCACTGTACAGTTTGTTTACATAATTATGATTTATTTTATTAATATTTTGACATTTTATTTTCAATACTACTTACAACATGTGGTATATAAACATTAAAAACAGTACTACAAAGGGTTGTTCTGGTTGTATTTCAATAGTGGATAGCATGTTGGATGTGTGCTCAAATTCAGCCTAAGATATTTACTATCTGGGTAACTTTGGGCAAGTCTCTTAACTTCTGTCTGCTTCGGTTTTCTCAGCTGTAAAAGAGGGGATATGATAACACATACACTTTAGGGTAATTGTGAGGATTCAATGAAACATTACTGCACACATTAAGTACTAAATGAACACCTGTTTGATTTCTTATATAAAGTAAGAATGAAGGAGGACTTCCAGAAGTCAAGATGGGAGAGTAAGCAGTAAGTCATCATAACTCCCATATTCACTTCCCAACAACAATAGCAGAGCCAAAGAAAGGTGAGGTGAAACAATCTTTTAGCCAAAGAAACATAAAAGATCAGCAAGAAAAGTCTGTCTCACTCAGGTGAAAGGGGAGCACAGTCCAGGGGAGGAAGTATCCCAGCAAGCCCCACCCTCAGCAAACCGAGGCCCAGTGTGGTGGAGAAGGCAAACATAAATACCAGGGGACTCCATGTGCCTTAGTATAGCCAGAGGAATGGGCAGAATCCAGCTCCTAGAATCACCACATCAGTGTAGCCTCAGGAAACCTCCAGCAGCCAGACCTACACATGTTTCAATGCTGCATCAGGGAAACACAGAAACACCCCATTAGTCTCACACATGACAGACATCAGCCCAAGGACCCTAGCTCAGCAGCAGGTAAGCTGCTAAACCCCTATGGCCTCCAGTAGTGCCAGTCCTCCCCCATCCAACTGCCTCACAGTAGCACTAGACACAAAGGTCTCCCTTGGGTTTCAGGGCAACATCGGTGAAGCACCACGTAAACAGCCAGAACCTGCAGTCACTGACACAAGAAGCCTAAGAGAGTTCCCCTTCCACCCTGGGAGCAGAGATCAAATTAAAAAGAAAGGAAAAAGGTGAAAAAAAAGATGAGCAAAAAACAAAACAGAATTTGATCACAGAAAGTTAATTTGACAACAGGGAAGATAAAAACACAAACTCAGAAGAGGACAACAATGTCAAACACCTATGGTCATAACCCAAATAAAAACAAGAACTGGTCTCAAGCCCAGAAAGAACTCATGGAAGAGCTCAAAAAGGAGCATAAAAATCAGAGACAGATAGAAGAAAAACAGAAATGAGAGTTGTATGAGTCAACAGCTTGAGAAAAGAAAATAACTGCTTAAAAACTAGAATTGGCCAAATGGAAAAGGAGATACAAAAATCCCCTGAAGAAAACAATTCCCTAAACAGTAAAATTGGCCAAATGTAAAGTAGAGCAAAGGAAAAGAACTCCCTAAAAGTAAGAATTGGGCAAGTGGCAAGCTGATAACTCTTTGAGACATCTAGAATCAAACAAATTCAAAAGAAAGAAAAAATAGAAGAAAATTTAAAATATTTCATTGGAAAGACAACTGACCTGGCAAACATCCAAGAGAGATAAATCAGAATCACTGGGCTACCTGAAAGTCATAATCAAAAGGAGCACTTAGCATTTTTCAAGGAAAACTGCCCTGAAATCCTGGAACCAGAGGGTAAAATAGGCATTGAAAGAATCACCTCAGAAAAGAGATTCCAAAATAAAAACTCCAAGAAACATTACAACCAAATTTCAGAACTATCAGGTCAAGGAAAAATACTGCAAGTAACCAGACATAAACAATTCGAATATTGGGAAGTCACAGCCAGGAGAACATAAGACTTAGCAGATGCATCATTAAAGAATCAGAGGTCATGGAACATGATATTCCAGAAGGCAAATAAAAAAAATTACAACCAAGAACCACCTACCTGGTGAAATTAAGCATAATACTTCAAGGAGGAAAAAAACTGGTCATTTAAGGAAATAGTAGGATTTCAAGCTTTCCTAAGGAGAAGACCAGAATTGAACAAAAAATTTGATCTCCAATATCAAGATTCAAGAGAAGACAAGAAAGGAAAAAGAAAACATGAGGGATTCAATGGGAGATAAACTCTTTATATTCCTACATGGGAAGATGATACTTGTAACTCTTAAAACATATATCACTAAGAGTACAGGTAGAAGGATTACACATAGACAGAGTACCAATATAAAGTGAATCTGAGGAAATGACATACAAAAATATTAAGACATGAGAAAGAGGAGTACACTTGGTACAAAAGGAAGGGACAGGCACAATGGAGAAAATAATTTCACATGAAGAGGTGTGGAAAAAAACCTATTACAGTAGAGGGAAAGATGGGAAGGTGGGTGATGGGTTATCATTTGCACCTTGTTCTTATCAGTGTTGACTCAAAGAGGAAATAATATACACAGTTGAATATAGAAATCTATCTTACACAACAAGAAAGTAGTAGAGAAGGAGATTAAGTAAATGGCATGTGTGGGGCGGGGAATGGGACTAACAGAGAAAAGGACAGACTGGGGGGGGAAGTGGTAGACAGAAGCAGAACACTGTTGAGGAAGGAAAGAGTGAAAGGGAGAGAGGTGACAAACAGGAAGAAAAATAGGATGGAGGAAAATACACAGTTAGTAATTATAACTGTGAATGTAAATGGAATGAACTCTCCCATAAACACAGAGGCAGATAGCAGAGTGGATAAAAAATCGGAATCCTACAATATGCTGTCTACAGGAAACACACTTGAAAGGGGGGGGAGAGGGAGGGAGGGAGGGGGAGGGAGAGAGAGAGAGAGAGAGAGAGAGAGAGAGAGAGAGAGAGACAGACAGAGAGAGGGAGAGAGACAGACAGAGAGAGAGAGAGAAGGAGAGAGAGAGAGAGAGAGAGAAGGAGAGAGAGAGAGAGAGAGAGAGAGAGAGAGAGAGAGAGAATAAAAAGAAAGGGCTGGTCAGAGCAGAATCTATAATGCTTCAGCTGAAGAAGAAAAAAAAGCAGTGGCAGCAAAACCAAAAATAGACCTAATTAAAAGAGACAAGAAAGGAAACTAAATCTTGCTAAAATGTACCATAGACTATGAAGTAATATCAGTATTAAACGTATATGTACTATGTGGTATAGCATCCAAATTCTTTTTTTATTATTAATTTATTTAATTTTAGTTTTCAACATTCATTTCCACAAGATTTTGAATTCCAAAATTTCTCCCCATCTCTCCCCTTCCCGCACCCTGAGATGGCATGCATTCTGATTATTCCTTCCCCTAGGCTGCTCTCCCTTTTATAAACCCCTCCTCTTGTCCCTTTCCCCCTTTCTTTCTTTTAAGGCAATGTAGATTTCTATACCCTGTGGCCTATTTATCTTATTTCACAGTTACATGTAAAAATAATATTAAAATTTGTTTTTAAAACTTTGAATTCTAAATTTTCCCTCTTCCCTTCCCACCTACCCTCACTGAGAAGGCAAGCAATTCAATAGAAGTTATACATGTGCTGTTATACAAAACACTTCCATAATAGTCACGTTATGAAATATTTCTTTCCATCCTATCCCAGCCCTCACTTATTCTATTTTCTACTTTGGCTTTGTCCCTTCTCAATAGTGTTTGCTTCTGACTATCCCCTCACCTAATCAGCCCTCCCTTCTATCATCCCCTCCTCCTTACTTTCCTGTAGGGTAAGATCCCCAATTAAGTATGTATGATATTCCCTCTTTAAGCCAAATCCATTGAGAGTAAGATTCGCTTGTTCCCTCTCACCTTCCCCCTTCTTTTCTTCCATTGTGAAACCTTTTTCTGCCTCCCTTATGTCAGATAATTTACACCACTCTATCTCTTCCTTTATTCTTCTCCCAATACATTCCTCTATCACCCTTTAATTTTATTTTTAGATATCATCCCTCCATATTCAACTCACCCTGTGGCCTCTATCTATCTATCTATCTATCTATCTATCTATCTATCTATCTATCTATCTATCTATCTATCTATCTATCATCTGTATGTATATATGTATATATGTGTGTGCGTATGTGTATGTATGTGTGTATGTGTGTGTGTGTTTCCTCCAATTACTCTAATACTAAGAAAGGTTTCATGAGTTACAAATATCTTTCCATGTAGGAATGTGAACAGTTCAGCTTTAATAAGTCTCTTATGATTTCTCTTTCATCCTTTTACCTTTTCATCCTTCTCTTGATTCTTGTATCAAATTTTCTATTCAGCTCTAGTCTTTTCATCAAGAATGCTTGAAAGTCCTCTATTTCATTGAAATTCCATTTTTCTCCCTGAAGTATTATATTCAGCTTTGCTGGGTAGGTGATTCTTGGTTTTAAACCTCCAAAATATAATATTCCAAATCCTTCAGTCCCTTAATGTAGAAGCTGCTAGAGCTTATGTTATCTTGATTTTATTTCCACAATACTCCAATTGTTTCCTTCTGACAGCTTGCAATATTTTTTCTTTGACCTGGGAACACTGGAATTTGGCTTCAATATTCCTAGGAATTTTCCTTTTGGGATCTCTTTCAAGAAGTGGTTGGTGGATTCTTTCAATTTCTATTTTACCCCCTAGTCTAGAATATCAGGGCAATTTTCCTTGAAAACTTCTTGAAAGAAGAGGTCTAGGTTCTTTTTTTAAATTTTAAAATTTTTTAATTATTTTTTAATTTTTAGTTTTTAAATTATCTCTCCTGGATCTATTTTCAAGATCAGTGGTTGTTCTAATAGGATATTTCACATTGTCTTCTGTTTTTTCATTCTTTTGGCTCTGTTTTATAATTTCTTGATTTCTTATAGTCATTAGTTTCCATTTGCTCCATTCTGATTTTGAAGGAATTATTTTCTACAGTGAATTTTTGGACCACCTTTTCCATTCAGCAAATTCTGTTTTTTAAACCTCTTTTGACATTGTGATTAGTCCATTTATAAGGTATTATTTTCTTTGGCATTTTTGGGGTCTCCTTTAGCAAGCTGTTGATTTGTTTTTCACAGTTTTCTTGCATCACTCATTTCTCTTCCTAATTTTTGCTCTACTTCTCTTACCTGACTTTCAAAATCCTTTTTGAGATCTTCCATGGCCTGCAACCAATTCATATTTTTCTTGGAGGCTTTGGATGTAAGAGCTTTGACTTTGTTATCTTCTTCTCGTTGCATGTTTTGATCTTCTTTATCACCAAAATAAGATTCTACAATCTAGGATTTTGTTTTTTTAACACTGTTTGCTCATGTTCCTGGCCAAATACTTGACTTTCTAAATCTTTGTCAAGGTAGGAATCTGTATCCAGTAGGGGTGTGGGTGGATGTGGGTGTACTGTCCCAGGCTTAAGTTGGGCTTTTTTATTCAGAGGGTTTTGATCCCTCACCATCTGTGGGCCCAGAGCTCCATAAACAGCCACCATTGTTGCTGCCACTGCTTTGTCCTCCATCCTGGAGAAGGAGCCAGACCCCAGCCAGACCAGGTCTCATAGAGTTTCCCTACTGACCTTCTACGCTATCTTTGGCATTAGTGGGTTGAGAAGTCTGGAAACTGCCACAGCTGCCAGTGATTCAGTCCCCTGAGGCCTGCACCAACCCTGTCTATGTTGGCATGACTCACACTAGCATGCACTCTTCTTCACTCTGCTCCCAGACTGGTGCAATAGACACTTCCTGTTGACCTTCCAGGTTGTCTTAGGCTGGAGATTTATTTCACTTCATCATTTTCTGGGTTCTGCAGTTTTCGAATTTGTTTAGAGTTGTTTGTTACAGGTATTTGAAGGGGTTTGGGGGGAGACCTCAACCAAGTCCCTGCTTTTACTCTATCATTTTGGTTCTGCCCCCCAGCATCCAAATTGTTAACGAGAAGTTTTAATTATATTAAAATAAAAAGCTTTTGCCCAAACAAAACCAATGTGACTAAGATTAGAAAGAAAGCAGAAAGCTGGAAAGAATCTTTACAGCAACTGTCTATGATAAAGGCCTCATTTCTCAAATATATGGAGAACTGAAACAAATTTATAAGAATACAAGCCACTCCCAATTGATAAATGGTGAAAGGATATGAACAGGCAATTTTTTGGATGAAAAAATCAAAGCTATCTATAGACATATGAAGAAGTGCTCTAAATCACTTTGATAGAAATGCAAATTAAAACAACTTGGAGGTACCACCTCACAACTATCAGATTGGCTAATATGACAAAAAAAAGGAAAAGGAAAATGGTAAATGTTGGAGAGGATTTGGGAAAATTGGACCAATAATGCACAAAAATGTTGTTGGTGGAATTGCGAACAGATCCAACCACTTCAGAGAGCAATTTGGAACAATGTTCAAAGGGCATGCCAGCAATACCATTACTAAGCCTGTATACCAAAGAGATCATTAAAAAAGGAAAAGGACCTACATGAGCAAAAACATTTATAGCAGCCTTTTGTGTGGGGGCAAAATATAGGAAACCGAGGTGACACCCATCAATTGGGAAATGGCTGAACAAGTTGTGGTATGTGAATGCAATGGAATGCTATTGTGCACTAAAAAATGATGAACTGGAAAACCTGGAAAGATTTCTACAAACTGATGCAAAGTAAAGTGAGCAGAACCAGGAAAATATTGTACACAGTATCAGCAACATTTATGATGATCACATATGGATGACTCAGCTCTTCTCAGAAACACAATGATCCAAGACAGTACAAAAAACTCACAAAGTATGCTACCCATATGTAGATAAAGAACTGGTAGACTCTGGTGCAGTTGGAAGTATTTTACTTGCTTTATTCTTTCTCATGTTTTTCTTCTTTTTTGATCTCTTTCTTCCACAATTCTAATATGAAAACATATTTCACATGATAGCACATGTATAATCTATATCAAACTGGTTACCATTTTTAAAAGAGGGGAGGGGAGTGAGAAAGAGGGAGAAAAATTTGGAACTCACAATCTTGTAAAAATGAATGCTAAAAACCTATATTGGAAAAAAATAAAATACTATTTTAAAAATAAAAAGAATACATATATATGATTTAGATTTTCTATACATGAAAACTCCTTTCAAGGAGTAAATTAGGTTCAAAATCATTCTATTTTAGATATTAAAAAAGAGGTTAACCACAAAGAAATGGAAATACTTTATATCTAGGCTATTATTGTGCCAAATAAGTGAATGTCATAATTTTAAGAAAGTGAATCCTATGTTTCACATACAATACTCAATTATTTCTAAACATGGAACTTTCAAGTCCACACTAACTCCACAACAGTTGATTGTGAAAAAGTCAAGGTTTAGTGCAAATAGGAATGCACCAATTAATACCCCAAATCCCAGGCAACTGGTTAGTGTTCAATGAAACAACAAGCATTTATTAAGTGCCTACTATAAGCTAGACACAGTTATGTCCTGAGTGTACAAACAAAAGAAAATTTCACCGCCCTTCAAGAAACTTACAATTTAGTTAAGGGAGACAACATATACGTATGAAGGTATAATATAAATATTTGTGGGAAAGTCCATAGTAGCTAAGTGATCAGGAAAGACGTCAGTAAGAAGGTAAGACTTGAGTTGAACCTTGAGGGAACCTAGAGATTCTCTGAGGTGGAGATAAGGAAAGAGTGCATGCCACGCATGGGGCAGATCCAGTGCAAAAGCATCAAGTCAAAAGTATTGTATGTGACAAAATAGGGAAAAGGCCATTTGTTTGGACTGTCGGGAGGAGCAATATGTAATAGGATTTAGAAAGGTAAGTTGGGAGCACATTGGGAAAGATTTGAAATGCTTAACAGAGGAGTCTGTTCATACTGATCCCAGAGAAAAAGAGTGAGCCACCAGAGTTCACAGAAGAGGGGCTATAAGTCCTTCACTTTAGGAAAATCATTTGGACAAGTAGACGAAAAATGAGCTGATATGGGGAGAGACTTGAAGGACAGAAACCAATGGGGAGGTAACTACAAGAGTTGTGGTTTGAGGTCACAAGTGCCTGAACCAGAGCGGCAGGTGTGTGAGCGGAAAATGTAAACAGAAATGATAAGATGTGGCAACACCTTAGATAGGAGTGACAAGTAAGGGGTTAAGGATGATACAAGGTTGTAAACCTGTGTGACAGGAAAGACTGTGGTAGCTTTGACAAAAAGAGAAATAATTGGAGGACAGGGGAGATTGAGTTTTATTTGGAACAGGTTCAGTTTGAGATGCCCACAGGATATCTAACTTAAATGTCTAATACTTCAGGAAGTATGACTGGAAGAGGAGAGAGATAAGGGAGCATTCTCTCTCTCTTTCTCTCTTTCTCACCTTCCCTCCCTCTGCCCTCTAAACATACACACACACACACACACACACACACACGTGTGTGTATAGATACACAGACATATATGCATCTATACATATACAGACTGCATATATGTGCAATACATACGTATATGTGTACATACATTGAGATGCACAAATACACATAATCAAACCCCTATGTGAGCCGATGAAATCATCAAAAGAAGTGGACCCAGGAGAGATCCTTGGGATAAACATCTGGTAAAGGGGCAGAATATGGATGATGAAAAGCAAAGGAGGCTGAGGAATCATCCAAAAAGCACGAGAAGAACCTAGATGATGCTTACAGTAAAACATTAGTAACAGAACTTCTTGCTTCTCTCAATCAAAAAGCGATTCAACAATACTGAGCTGATGCCATCACAAAGTTTTTAGCATCCAGAGTAATCTATATGGCAGTGCTCTTCCCTACAGAAAAATAACACAGGTGATTTTTTTTAAACAACTTAAAAGTCTTTCCCTCTCCTCCCCCCACTATCTATCCCTGCATGGGTAGTTTGCAAAAGCTATTTCTGCTGAGCAAACCAGCTGTGGCCCTTGCTACTGTCCCAGAAGGGATTGCCAACCGAATATGAGACAGGACTCTGGCACACATCCCAAACCAGACTATGTTTTACAACTAATGATATACATTACAATAGCCATGCCACTGAAAACACACACCCATTGCCAATTACCTTGTTTCGGGCCAAATGCATATCCATCTCAGGAGAATTTCCATCTACAGCTGGTATCCTCAATATAGTAATGATGTCACTCTATCTCATTTCAAAGCCAACGTAAGCCATGCCTAAAATGTTAATAGGCCCTGGAATGCAATCAAGGGCCAAAGAGGAGAGCAATAATAACAATAAAATAATAGAATTATTGATAACAGGAACTTGCCTGAAGCACTATTAGAAAAAAATGACATAAAAAAACCCATTATGATAATAAAGAGTCAATAGAAGATTGCCTTGTATTTCTAGGTCAAACCAAAAAGGTAGATGACAAGCTTTTAGTAATTAATTTGCTAAGTGCTGAGGATACAAAACAAACAAAAAAGATACTCAGTCTTCAAGAAGCTTACTTTCTATTGGAAGAAGGCAACATATAAAAGAGAACTGAAAAAATGAAGTGAAAAAAGGAAGGGAAGGAGCTTTTATTAAGTACTTATATAACAGGTACTATGTTAAGCATTTTGCAAATGTTATCTCATGTGATCCTCACAATAACCCTTTGAGGAAAAAGTTGTTATCTCTATTTTACAGTTGAAAAAATTGAGGTAGAAGTTAGGTGACTTGCCCAAGGTGACACAGTTAGTAACATCTGTGGCAAAATTTGAACTAAAGTCTTGTCCCCTTAAGGTCCAGCAATCTATCCACTTTACCACCTACCTGTTCCAACATAAACACCAAAAATGTATAATTGCTTGGTTACAATCGTGACGATTACATTTTAAAAATAACTATTCTTGTCTACTTTGGATGTTTATTGTCAAAGTGTCATAGTGAGAGACCTATTCCCTTTTCGCCTTTATTTTTTTAAAAAAAGTTATTTATTTTTAACTTTCATTTAATTTTTTTAAGTTCCAAATTACTTCCCTTCCTTCCATCCTCCCACATCCACTGAGAAGGGTGATATCAATTATAAATATGAAGTCAGGCAAAGCTTATTTCCACACTAGCCATGTAACAAGAAAAATGAACAATGTGTAAAAACTATGCTTCAAATTGTTTAACAGTTCTTTCTCTGAATATAGATGGAATTTTTTATCATAAGTCTTTTGGAGTCTTGGATCATTGTATTGATCAGAAAAGCTAAGTTATTCACAGTTGGTCATCATACAATATTGTTATGTACAATGTTTTCCTGATCCTGCTCACTTTACACTGCATCAGCTAATATGTCTTCCCAGAATCTTCTGAAACTTGTCATTCTTATAACATAATCACACTCGAACACAATCATATAGCACAACTTGTTCAGTCATTCCCCAATTGATGGTCATCCCCTAAATCTCCAATTCTTTGCCACCACAAAAAAACTGATATAAATATTTTTGTACATATAGATCTTTTTCGTTTTTCTTTGATCCTTTGGACATAACATGTAAGCTATTTCCTTAAACTCAGCCATTTGGAGAGGAAATATAGACTTTTTCGGATCTACAAGGGTCAATTTTGCCCTGCCAACTTTATTTTCTTAAAGCAGTTCTTCAAGTCTTGTGTGTTCGTCTTTTGTTGTCAAAGACGACCATGCCATCAGGGAAATAATGACATGACTTGCACTTGACTTTGTTTTGAGTGAGGGAGGGCTGTGCAGGTAACCAGCCTCACTTCTCCTTCAGAGCCATCTGAATCCAGTGACAAGGTATTCATCAGGATGACTGGAGATGACCCAGGATGAGGCAATTGGGGTTAAGTGACTTGCCCAAGGTCACACAGCTAGTGAATGTCAAGTGTCTGGGGTGAGATTTGAACTCAGGTCCTCCTGAGCGCTCTATCCACTGCACTACCTAACTGCCCCTTTCTTCAAGTATATCATGACTAAAAAAGGAGTAGGACCAGTGATGTAATGAGAATGATGTATATCAGTAGGTGGATAGCCCAAGAATTACAATGGCATGTCCAAAATATTAAAAGAATCAGAAGGCCTCCAGAGCTTTGCATAGAAAAAAAATCTTGAAACCTTTAGGGCAGCTAGTTGGCACAGTGGATGAAGCACCAGGCCTGGAATAAAGAAGTCTTAAGTTCAAATTCAGCCTCAGAAACATATTAGCTGTTTGACCCCAGGCAAGATATTTAAACATGTTTGCCTCAACTTCCTCATCTGTAAAATGAATTGGAGAAGGAAATGGCAAACCATTCCAGGATCTTTGCCAAGAGAATTCCAAAGGGGGTCATGACGAGTTAGACATGACTGAAACAACTGAACAGAGAGCTGAAGACATGGATTACATGGACAAGAACAAATACGAGGTGAGAGTATAGATTGTTGGTGATTAGTTGTGATTTGTTGGTGATTTGTAGATGTCAATGTTACATTTGACAAATCAAACCCTAGCCTAATTCTATTGGGAAAGTAATTCGATATGTGTTTTACCTATAAAATGTAACATGAGGTCATATTTTATTGGGAAGAAAGGAAAACATTCAACTGGGAAAATGTAGTGTTGCTTTGTTTTTAATATACTATTGAAGTATAATATGATTTTGATTGCCATTTAGGGGGAAAAACATTCTGTTTCATATAAAGGTACTTATCAGATCATAAAGAACTAAAACAGCTGGTTTTACCTTAAATATTCTTGGTGATAAACAGATTCTGCAGAGGGTTTAGGCAATAACTGTAGTCAGACAGCTCAGCCTTCTACTACATACTAGCACAATTGAAAGAGACTTGGAATTTCATAGGTTTATAGATCAGGAAGTACTTTAGAAGTCACCTAGTCCAACTTTTTTTTTTAATTTTACAGATGAAACTAAGATCCTGGGAGATTAAATAGTTTGCCCAAGCTTATAATCCACAATTTCTACAACCCAAGATTATTTCTCTGTAGTCCTACTATAGTTATAGTCAGTAATAACACATAGTGTGCTATAAGTGATTCCAGGATCATTTAAATTAGATTAATTTATATGTAATGGATTAACAATGGGTTCATACAGTGTGATTTTAGAGTTAATAGTATACCAAAGATTTAGTATCATAGGTCCTCATATACATAAATAGCTTTTTAGCCTATGTTTGACATCTCAGATGGAGAATTTGAAAATACAAAATCAAATCAAATCCAAAGTCCTGACATTTGATGATATTTTATTTTTTTTTTCAATTAAAATACATTATTTTTTTCTCCCTCCCACATCTTCTTTCTCTGGGGGGGGGGGGGGAGCAGAGGGGGAGAAGGACAGAAACAAAATCTTCACATCAAAAATTTGTATAGCCAAACAAGACACATTCCCATATTGTTCAGGTCCAAAATGCATGTCTTATTCTGCACCTTGAGCCCCTCAGCATTTTGTGAGGAGGTTTCTTCATTAACATCAGTCCTTTATAGTGATAAAAATTCTTAAGGCAAAAGGGGTTGTGTTTCAGGAAAACCTGGGAAGATTTTTACAAACTGATGTGAAATAAGCAAACTCAGGAAATCTATTTGAGGTCCATTTAACAACTATTTCTGGTTGACTTCTCAATATAGTTAAACCTATATCTTGAAGTTTCACACTAAAATTGATGAAAGATACAAGGAAAACAATTCAGTCTCTGTGTAACATATAGCAAATGATATAAAGTATGTAAAGGTCTTAGCAAGCTACTTAAGGCAGTTTTTGAATAAAGTATTAAGGAAATATAATCTATATGTTTCCAGCTATTAATCAACTAGATGCATATGTATTTATATTTTTTCAAATATATATATATGTGTGCATGTGATTGACAGTTTACATACACTCAAACTGTTAAAGAACAAGGAAAATGAAGTTGCATACAAGCACAGCAAGAGAAGGTAAGGGCATTTATTTAAATAAGACCAAGGCAGTTTCCTTCAAGCAATACATGCAAATACACACACACACACACACACACATATCTATCTATATATACTTGTGAATACAAGGAGAAAAATGGAAAGTGACTTTGTGGGACATAAAATGTGCCACACTACATTCTTTCTACATAAGACCAGGACACGGATATAAATAAACTCATCTTCTACCTATTTTTAAACTCAGTTCCTTCTGATTTTTGAAGACTATGCTCTCTTGATGTCATTATATCAATTCCCACTGTTTTCAAAAATTGAATTAAGCTCACAGGCTCACTTTAATTGGCAGATTAAAAAATGAGGTTGATGTATACAGATAGCAAAGCAAAGCTTATCCAAAGGAAAAGAAGGGGCGGGGGGAGGATTAGCATTTAAGTCTCTTCTACCTATATGCCGCCTCATCATGCTGGTGACAGATGTTTCTGAACTACTGCCTTGTTGCTTGTCAAATAAAAAACCAAACAATAATTTACACACATTTGTGTAAAACCATAGGCATAGCTCTTTATGTATATGCACAAAAATGGGAGCCCTATGGCAATTATCTCTCTGTTTAGTATCAGTGAATTATTGGTAGAGTGAAGTATTTCTTTACATTTCTGTGCACACATAAAATGTTCAAATTTGGTTTCTGTATGCACTGGACAAACATATTTCCATCTGGCATTCTTAAATTTAAAGATTGGAATGTTTCAGCTACATTGTATTTTCAATGCTTTGACTTCATGTGGTTGTTTTCAAGGCAGAGGAGACATCATTTACAGTGAGAGAGAAGGGAAAATGCAGCTTAGTGTCAGTTCTGCTGTCTTTGACTAATCTGCAAGCCACCCACTTTAATGCCTCTTCATAAATAATTCAAATTTTAATTATGCTACCAGCCTCTGACCTGAAGAGAAATGGAGAAAGGAAAGGGGGAGGGGTAGAATAGGGGAAAGCATATCAGTTGAATCAAATTTTGCTTCCAATAAATGAACTGTTCTCTCAAAGCTCCACTTCCCTACTCTAGGTGCACCTGCTTCCTCAACCATGATTTTATTTTGAAATAAAATTGATAGCCTAACCAATGCAGTGGAAATGGGGGAGCAATGCGAAAGTGATTTTTTTGTGTATGTTCCAAAATCTCTCATTTTAATACCTTATAAATGTAAGTGAATTTTTTGATTACAGCAGATTCTCCTAAGCAGACATTTAATTCTATATTCATGGACAAGATTTCCCTTTTTCCCAAGTCCTTCCTCCAATCTCTCTCTTACAAAGATAGAGAGAAAGATACATTAGATACATGCTCTCTTGATGAATCAAAATGCTGATTTAGGTAGGAGGCCAACAGAAACTTTATCATTTTACTCTGTGTCCAAGCATTAGTACATTGGGGAGCACCTAAAGCTTTCCTTCTCCCATACTCAGATCTCATACATGGCTGCTGAAAACCTTGCTGTCAATTTTACCACTGACTGAATAGACTTCACAAAATATGACTGCATCTGTCATCCAGAAAGCTGGCCAAGGTAGATCTGTCAGTATATACAGGGCTGAATGATCTCCTACCACCTACATCCATCTCTTAATTGCACCAGGTCTTTCAATTCACAGTTGAACATCTGCTCATTAACACTACGGCACCATTTCTCAAATTGAAATGCTAAATTATGCCATATATGTATGTACATATAAACATATATACATATACATACACATGCATATATATGTGTATATATATGTATTTCCCCCAAAATATTGCCTTACAATTACCCCCTTAAAACAAAGCAAATTTCAGTCATTTTTAAACTAAGACTTCTTAAGACAAATTAATCCATGTATCTTGAATCAATTTTTTTCATGCAGTGTCTTCTGAGTATTTTTCCCATCTATTAATAAAAATAATTTTATTATTTATTCTAGAAAATTGAAAATCTTAATCTTATTACTATTGGCTTATTTTAAATCCTTCTAGAATTCACATTTTCAAGGGTTCATTTAAACCGTTTTGAATTCCTTTTCCTTAAGACCTGACTTTCTAAGACAATGCTCTCACTGAAAAATTTTCCAAATACTAAGTAAAGGTATAATATTTAGGAGGGCCATATATATATATATATATACATATATATGTATATATATATGTGTATGTGTGCATATATGTATACACACATACATACACACACACACACACATATATATATATATATACACACACACACACACACACACACACACATATGTTTAAAACTATTCCACTTCCAAAGATTGGCAGGATTTTTTAAAATTCTCTTTCATCTAAATTATGCTTTAAAATTAAAGCCTTTTTTTTCAGTTTCATGCTTCACCTCCTACTAATAAAGAAATGTGAGCCAGAGATTGAGAGGGAAAAGGGTCACCAAAATCCTTTGCCCATCAGTTTGGATAATATAGCTCTAAAGACTTCAGAGATTCCTGCCCAATGCCAAAATAACCAGGAGGAATGTGGTAAAAAAATTAGTCAACTAATTCATGATTTTTAAGAAATGAATTTATTTTGTTATAAAACTGACTGGTTGTTTTTAATTTTAATAAAAAGTCTCAGTATGTAAGCAGAAACAATTATTTTGACACAAAATGTCTTCTTAATAATACCAAAAATATACCCATTCAGTCACTCCAGTTGGAAAATTAAATAGGTCCTCATTAACCTTAAGGAAGTCTATCTGGTTGGGTTTTCTTTCTATTCAAAATTATAGTTTCAGATTCACAAATGACAAGGGATCCAGTGCTGTCAATTGTCATAGAGCAAAATCTTCAAAGATGATAGCACATATGACTTGCCTTCCTTAAGAGAAACAACTGCCCTGTAAATAATCTTTAGATAATTTAAAACTCAATTAAATGAACTCTGGTGTTGATGTTTATAAGACACAATTACATAATTTACCATAAGGTCAACTGTAGAAACATTTAGAAAGTATCACTTTATAAAACCTGAAATCACTGTATGAAACTTTTTTTAAGGGAAGGAAAGGTCAGTACACTCTACTATAATGTATTTGACATTGTCCTGTGCCCATAAATACTGTGAATATGGGCAAAAAAGTCTTTTTCAACCTATTTAAAAAAAAATCAATGGACAAAGGCCATATAGCCAATTTATCTATGGTTTGTTCTTTCCTAATCACTTGGAAATTTTTTTAATTGCTCCAAAGAAATCAAAGAAACATAACTTGGAGCCATGATTTTGCAATATAAATTCAGAAAAACAATTTTTGTAAAAATAAAATTTTGTGATGCTATAGTGGCATATTACAGGAAAACAGCTACATTGTTGGTAGAACTGTAAAGCTATGCCATCTGATTAGAAATCTATTTAGTAATTATAATTAAAATTTAGAAATCTGGCCATGCCATTGTATATCATTTTTTAAGAATATTATATCCTAAGGGTTCCTTTTTGGAGGGAGAGTGTAAGGGGAGGTTAGGGATCTAGAGTATAATGTCATTGCTGTAGGGAATTGTTCACACCATTTATGTAGGTGCCTCTAATGATGTATATCTACTGTTCTTCTGTAAATTATTAGAGAGTTGCATGGGGGCACTAAGAAGTTAAGGAACTTGTCTAGGGTCATGAAGCCGGTACATGTCAGAAGGAAGTCTTGAACTCAGGTGTTTCTGATTCAGCGGTCAACTCACTATAGACTATTTCACATTCCTCTTTCTTCTACAGTCATACAACAGGAAATATCTGTACAAAAATGCCCTACTTTACTTCTCAAGGTAGAGGGGGTGGGCAGAATGATTCTACATACCCCACAATTGAAAAATTACAAAAGAAATTGCAACATGCCAATGTAGAGGAATAAATAACATAAAAATATAAAGAAAATATGACCTACATACAAAGTGATTAAAAAGACAAGAGATTTAGAATAAAACGTGATATTGACTTAAAAATAAGAATACAAGATTACAAATAGAGAGAAAAGAGATATGAAAGGGAGCACAGTATGAATATTTTTATTTTGTTAAGATGCCCATTGCTATGGGATTATGGGGCAGCTACGTAGTGTAGCAAAGAGTCAGGCCTGGATGCGAGAAGACCTGAGTTCAAATCTAGTCTCCGATACTTATTAGCAGTGTGATCCCAGGCAAGTCACTTTAACCCTATGTGCTTCAATTTCCTCATGTATAAAACAAGCTGGAGAAGGAAATGGTAAACTGCTCTAGTACGTTTGCCAAGAAAACCCCAAATGGGATCACAAAGAGTCAGACATGACTGAAACGACTGAACAACCACCATCACCAAAGGATTATAAATTTAAAGTTAGAAGGGACCTAAGTTGAACTCTCTCCTTCTATGGATGAGAAAACAAAAGACAGATTAAGCAACTTGCTCAAGATCTCAGGGATAACAAATAGGAGAACCAGGATTTGAAAAAAAAATACTTTAATTTTAAATTAGCATTCTTTCAACATTGCAGTGTTTTAGTACACACCATTCCTTTTCCTTCATTCTTTTATCTTTTAAAATATAAATCATACTAATTACATGGCTAAATTTGAAGTATCTTTGCATATTATGTTTGCTTCTATTTGTTAAGATTAATTTTCATTAAATTAAAATGATCTATCTCAAACATTTGGATATTTTTTTTAAATGGACATTCATAATCAATGTTACCAGGAAATTTGCACTTGTAAAATAGGACAAGCTCTCTCAAATTCTTCAGATGACATCTCTAAGTCAATTTAGCTAAATCTAACCAAGCCTTGACACTTCATCTACTTTACTCAAGGAAAATGCAGAGTAGGATTAAACATCATTCCCAATAACATTTTGGATACAAATTTTAAAATGTTTCACTCATGTGGTTTCTCAGCACCAATCTTGTCAAAATCTCACTCAGAATTGTTTGCAAATAGTACTCAAGATGCTTAGAATTTATTTTTAGAATTCCCATACGTTACATTAATGTATAAAATCATCCAGAAGTGAACTGTAATTATTAAGGCTGTATCATCTCCATTACTCTGTTAGTCAAAGAAACTGCAGTAACTAAACCTGGAAACACTCATTAGAATTCCAGATCTGTATAAGAAAATTGATCTGGTCAGTTCTGTTTTATGTACATATAAACATATGGAAAAAATCAGCACGATGACTTTACAGATTTTTAATTTCTAAAATTTTAAGTTTTAAAAGAAAAAAATTAGTTGAGCTTTAGAAGCCTTACCTTAATCAAACAGAATTCAGAATTATAATTTAAGTAAGGAGACTTATGAATTAAAAAAATAAATAAATCTGTGCTGCTGTGAATAGGCTACACCAAATACTCCTTAATAGGATCTCATTTTCTACACTGAAGGAAATGCTTGGGATACTGAGAGAATTCACCAAAAGTCCTGTTCACATCTATTAGCCCAGAAATAAATGGGACTATAACATTCAAACTATGGTTCTGAGAATTCTACCCTATTAGACTCCTTGTTACCCATTAGTCATAAGTTGTAGGAATATTCAGACATTGACAGCTCGTTCAAACGTGTAGCTATATGTTGGTACGCTGCCATAGGGCAAGAAATCTCTGCTATATATACATGTATAATACACACATATACATCTACATATATGCACATGTCTGCATGTATACATAGATGATATATATTTATGTATGCATACATATACACATACATTTTGAGGCTAATACACACAATAGGCACATATATATGACATGTAAATAAATTTATATAAATATAAGTTACTGATAAATTTTCTTGTAGCAACCACAACAATAATAATGGCTCGGCATGCACATAGTGCTTTAAGGTTCTCAAAGCACTTTACAGGTTTTGTCTCATTTGGTTCTCACAACAACCCAGTATGGTAGGTATTATAATTCCCATTTTATGACTAAGGAAACTGAGTCTGAGAAAGGTAGAGTAACTTGAGTAGGGTCACAAAGTTACAAAATGTCTGAGTCTGGATTTGCACTCAGGTCTGCCCGACTCCAAGTCTAGAACTCAATCTACTATGCCACCAAACTTCCAATGGCTTTTTATGTGCAAACCACTCTACTGATACTGGTGAGAGAAGGGAAAGCAGTCCTCATCCTCAGAGTGCTCACGTTCTGATGGGAGAGATAAAACATATTAGAGATTTAAGCTACAAGTTAGATAGGAAATCCTTTAAGGAACCAAAACAGATGGTAATATAATTTCTTTATTGTCTTTTCCATTAATAAAACCACATCAGTTTTTGATGTTGAATCATTTGATAGTCTCAAGGATTTGGCCACAATTTCTTTTTCTTTATTTTCAGTAGCTATGACTGCTGATGAGGTGGATCTATAGCATCCAAAGAGATATTTTTTTACTAGGTCTTATCTCCACATAAACAGAAATATTTTAACGTTCCATCACCACTTTCAGCAGTGCCTGCATCTTTGTTTCACTAGTCTTTGAAATCCATGAAACAAAGATAATCATTATGGAAAGGGGCATTGAAAAGTTAAAAGTTTAATAGATATATAAAATATATTCATCAGAAACCTTTAATAATGACTACCAAAAAAGAATGTGCAACATGTGTTTGCAATGAAATGTACTTCTGTTTATAATCAATTCCTAGTAAAGCCAGTTAAAAATAAACTTCCTAATCACTGTAGTCTGAAAAGTATTCAGTCAGTGATAGAAGGAACACGTAAGAGCTGTTTGTTAATTTACCCAGTCCAAATGAAAAAAATTCACCAGAAAAATTTGTCAGTTTCTAACATTTCCTACTATATTTTATTGTCTGCTAATTCCTAAGCTATCCCCTCTGCACTCCTTATTAATATCACCATTTCCTGTCTGGAAATGGAAATATTCTAGATTTTCATTATCCCAATACCTTAGAATCAGTAATGCTTACAACTCATTTTTAAAAGCTATATCTAGGTTTATTTATTTTAAAAACAGAAAAGTCAGGAAACACAGCAGTTTCAAAGTCTGGGGAAAATGCTTCCCTTGAGTTCATTTGGCATCTGTAAGTCTCCTTGATTCTCTATTTCAAGTTTATAATGCCAGTTGGAAATACTCACACTTTTACCTTGGCACTAATGTAGGAAATTTTCAGTATAATCAATTTTTTTTGGCATTGGCAAGAAAATCTCAATATATTCTTTAAATCCCTCTTTCAAATTGTCTTCACCTATCATCAGAATCACACAATTCTGAATTTAGTTGGAAGGGACTTCAATAGCCACCTAGTCCAAGTCATATATAGAAAAGAACAGCCACTATAACTTACTGGATAAGAGGACATCCAGTTTCTTCCTGAAGACCTGCAATTTTGGGGAAAACCACCACCTCTCAGTCAATTGAGTTGTAACTCCGAGGGAGTTTCTCCTGCCATCAAGTCTAAATTTGCTTTTACAAATTCCACTCATTTCCCCTTTTTTACTCCTCTGGTGCCAAAAGGAACTAAACGAATTCCTCTTCCATGTGACGGCTCTTCATGTATTTGAAATGCTCTTTCCCCTACCCTCAACCTATTTTCTCTAAATATGCCCAGGTTCTTCAATTCATCTTCATATAGCATGGAATCAAAATCTTTCTAAAGCCTAGTTTCCCTCCCTTCCTCTGGGTTATCTCAAGCGTATCAATATCTTTCTCCAAAAAAATGGTACCTTAGACAGAATACAAAGGTCTAGATGTGGTTTAAATAGAGAAGTGTGAAAAAGATGATAAAAAGATTATCACATGCTTACTACTAGAAGTTATGCCTTTCAATACAACCTAGTATTATGTTGACTTTTATGGTTGCCTTGCCACACTATTGATTCAGATTCTGAACTAGCATTTCTAGGTAGAATCTCAAGGGGAAAACAAGTCATAAGCAACACTGTAAGGTCTTGGAGATAACAACTTCTCTAGGAAATAACAACTCAAGATCATTCATTCTCACAGCATCTGTCCAGGACTGCAAGAGGCAGAGCTATCTGCGCGTACCAATTGGTTAGTATACCGCATTGACTGTTTCTTGCTTTCTTTCTTTTCCTACTAAATACAATCAAGGCTTCTCCCTAGTCCCTCAATTAAAACTTTACCTATGTGTCCATCTGAGCCCAAATAGCCTACAGAAAATGGCAGAAATGATAATATCCATTGTCTTGTCCATGTTAACTGACCCTGAAGAGACTGAAAAACACTTTCATCTTATATACTTACTGTCATCAACCAACCACTACACTCAGAGATCTCCAAAATGTAGATTTCAAGGAAGAATTTACAAATAGCACCTTGCTTCCCAGTCACCATCTTGACACTCCTGAAAAGGAAGGAACATCTCTCACAGATGTCATAGTTAGAAACTGGAGGGAAAAATATTTTTAAAATGGCTGAAGAGGCTGGGAAACTCTATTTGAAGCTGCCATACCAGCTCTCTAATCTGAAAAATGACCACCTCATCATACCAACCTGGATCCAAATGTGCAGTCCTGGAGCTGCTGCCTCCAACATGCAGAAAAAAAATACTGTGAGAATACAAGTCTTATGCATTGGTTTTACCTTTCCCCACTCTGTAGTGTGAAGTTGAATTACCATATAATCTTTCACTTGAAAAAATACAACTCACTGAATGAAGGAGTTGAATTAGGAGAAAGTGGTCAAGTCTCTCGATTTTTTTTCAACAACCCAGAGGACATTCATTCCAATTGCTTCAATGAGTGGCCCTAATTGATTTCCTTCATGAAACTCTTCCTTTGACTTCTACGATTTTTTGCTGCCCCAAATCTCTTCCTGTCTCTGGAATCCCTTATGTTTAAATGTAATTTCCCTCGTCCTTCTCTAGTTGTACGTGAAGGGCTAGTCTTCAGTTTTTGGATCTTCTAACTCTGTCCTTCAGCACTTATTGATCTTATTCATATGACACAAAAAAGAGGTGATGAATGGAGAAGCCAAGTGGTTTTAGGGTGTGGGAAAGCGAACTTGAGAGAAGTCAAGTATAAAGCCTTCAAACTTGTCAGAAAAGTAGGAAGGAAGTTCTGATGGTGAGTATCCTTTCTATCACTGCCCACAGGGATTGAATGTTAAAAGAAAAGACCTAGCTTGTTTGTAACTATAAGTGGAACTGAATATCCCTTTGTCTTTAGCCAAGAGTCCAATACCTTTACCTGCTGCCTGACTGGAAACAGTTACTCAAAAATTTTTTTTGTCCTTTCATACCGAACAAAATGGCCTATCAATAATTCAAAGAGCAGAGCTTGCTAAGCATTCCCTTTCAACCAAAACAACAAACTGGCAGTGAAGCTTGGCATAGTAGATTGCTAATACACCAGCCAGCAGCTCACATTTCAGTTTCCTACTGCCTGTTTGCTTTAATCACAAGATAATTTTATATACACTACATAGATCAACACAAGAAACTATGGAGGGCAATTCCTAACTCTTTTGCTTTAAGGACAACTATCAGGATAACAGACAGTGCAAGTTCCTCTCCCATCAGTCCTACATCAAGCAATATTGGATAGGTAGAAATGTCTTAATTAGGTCCTAGCATGAAGTAGAATTTTTAGGAGCAATTTCTCTGAGTGCTCTTGGAAAATCTCATATAATGGACACTCAGACAGATACCTGATGTCCAAGTAGATAGCAAGACAGACAGATAGATAGAAAAAGACAAACAGATAAAGAAGATAGAGATCAAGAGAAATAACGATAGATATAAAGATGAAAAGATAAATGATAAACATACAGAAAGAACATTTATTAATTACTATGCATAAAATAATATGCTTAGTGCTAAAAATGAATAGAAGCAAAAAACAAAGTCCTTGTCCTCAAGGAGTTTACGTGCTGCTGATATAAGGGAACACAGAGGAACCTGAAAGTGAGGCAGAGAGATGGGAGTATGCCTAGATAACTCCAGTTTTATTTATAGAGCGCGGGAAAAACACTGTACCATTTCAGGTCTATTTTCACAAGATTTGATTTTATATTTTAAGTCTAGGAGAAATTACTTAGAAATATATAGGGAGGCCTTCTGGTGCCAAGATGGTGGAGTGAGGAAGCAGCCAGTCTCCCAGCAGGGGCCCTGCAGCAAGGCTCCATGCCAGGGACAATGCACCAGAGATGCCCTGCCCCTCCTGCAAGCCAGCAGCCCTCTGGGCAAGAGAGCAGCTTGTGCAGCACAGCAAAGCCACACCCCCAGCACAAGCCACCAGCAAGGTCTTGACCCCACTGCTGGTCAGCAGTGAAGCTGCAGGCCAGGGCTAGCCAACAGCAAAAGCCTGCCCCTTGGGCCTTCCAGCAAAGAGGCCCTGTTTCCATAGAAACCCAGAAGCAGGGGTCTACCAGCAACAAGATACCTCTTCTAGGGCCAGCTACCAAAAAGATGCTGTTACCATAGAAACCCAGCAGCAAGGCCCCACCCCTGAGGCAGGACAGCAGCTAAACTCCCACCTAGGTAAGGCCAAGAGGGAGGCCCCACACCCTAGTACAAGACAGAAAGGAACTCTGCTCTCCAGAAAAAGCAAGCAGCTAAGCCCTGAAATCCAGTGAAAGCCAGCAGTAAGTCCCAGAGCCCAAACGCAACAAGCCTGGCACAGAGCAAGGCCAGATCCCGACTTTCACATAAAAACACCAAGTCACAGACAAACAAACAAACACAAACAACAACAAAAGGCAGAAAAAAATGAGCAAATAACAAACAAAAAAAGAACCTGACTATAGAAAGTTATTGTGATGACAGGGTGGATTAAAGCTTAAACAGTATCAAAATGGCTACATGGGAACCTCAAAGAAAAATGTAGTTTGGTCTCTGGCCCAAAAAGAATTCCTGGAAGAGCTTAAAAGGATTTTAAAATGCAAATTAGAAAAGCAGAAGACAAACTGGGAAAAGAAATGGAGAGTAATGCAAGAGAATCATGAAAAAAAAGAATCAATAGCATGGGAAAAGACAAAAGTTTACTGAGGAAAATAATATCCAAAAGCATAGAATTGGCCAAATGAAAAAAAGAAATACAAAATCCCATTGAAGAAAAATTAGAATTGAATAAGTGGAAACTAATGACTATATGAGACATCAAGATATGGTATAACAAAATCAAAAAAGTAAAAAAAAGAAAATGTGAAATTTCTCATTGAAAAAATAACTGATGTTGAAAATAGGTCCAGGAGAGATAATATAAGAATTATTGGACTGCCTGAAAGTCATAATAAAAAAAAAAAAAAAGAAAACAAGCCAGGACAACATCCATCCTTTGAGTTATTCTTACATTCAGGTCTTTCCTTGAACACAACAGACAATTCTCCTTCCAGTTCAAATTATCCCTTTTCAAATTTTTCATGGACCTTTACTGACCATTTGCAGTTATCATAGTTATATATCTTTATTTGTCTCTATTAGATTATTAGATGTTTAATTCCTTGATAGGAATCTGTGTTTATGGGTATCTTTGCATCTATAGTGGACATACTCCTTTGAACAAAGAGGCTGTTTTTACCTATCTTTTTTACCTATCTTTCTTTCTTTATGTTCCTTCAGCTCTTCAGTAATCCATGGCAAACAGGAAGTATTTATTGATTGCTTAAGCGATAAAACAAATCCTTGGATGAGTAGCTGATCCCATCCAAAGTACGTTGATTAATAAATCAATGCCACCCCTAAGGAAGGTATCTAAGGATGCATTGCAGTCAAGGACAGGCTGGAGCTCCGTAGAACTGGCTAACTAGAGTCAACTGCTACATTTTCAGTGTGAGCATTCACAGTTTGGGAATCAGCAAACACTACACATCAAGGCTTGATTTATCGTTTTGATGATTGTATAGATATAAGAAGCGAATGGATAAAACATAACAATGCAGATTAAAGTTAAAAGGGTATTCTGCAAATGCTTTGAGTTTGTTGTTTCAGAGAAGTGATTAAATATTTCCAGCAAACCCTGCATGTTTCTGACCTCACCCTTATCAACCTAAAACATAAGAATGTTGTAACAGCACTTTGCAAATCTTACATCACTGTATAAATATGATTCACTATTACTGCTCCCCATTCCTTTCAACCTACACAAATTGCACTGAGCCTTTAAACTCCAGTTCTTACTATTCAGTAATATGGGATTCCATTTGGGTTTTTCTTGGCCGAGTGGTTTGCCATTTCCTTCTCCAGTGCATTTTATAGATGAGGAAACTGAGGCAAACAACTTGCCCAGGGTCACAAAGCTAGTAAATGTCAGGCCAGATTTGAACTCAAGAAGATGATCCTTCCTGACTTCAGGCCCAATACTCTACCCACTGTGCCACAGAGCTTACTTTCTCAAACGACCCATTTCCGTTATTCCTTTTCTGAATACAACCCCTTTTTATTTCTTCCTTTTCCTACTTACACTCATTTGTCCACAGAACAGAATTAGAACTTTATTATTCATTGGGCCTTGTTCTATAAAGTTTTTTTTTTTAATTTTCTTGTACCTAATGATCTCAACTAGATTGTCAGCTTTTTTGGCATATTTCTCTGTCCCACAGCAGCTGGCACACAGCTGGGCCTATTCTAGGTGAACAGCAAAATTGATGATTATTTTTTTTACTGTATTATGTGTAGGCCCAAATAAATCATGAAAAAGCTATAGGGAAAAAAAATAAAATTTATTACATCTGATGTAGGAAAATATTTTGGCTCTGACCCAAAATAATAATATATACAATACATACTATTATACAATTATATACATATAATATATACTATTATACAATAATATATACTATTATATAACAATATATAATATATACTATTCTATAACAATAATAACGTATACCACCAGTGCAACAATATGAATAAGCTCAATGAGAAGAGCAATGAAACTCTTGTCAAATGCAATGGTCAATATCTGTTTTAGTATTCACCCTCCCCAAGCCTCTATGGAGCCCCAACTTGAGGGCACCCCTCCATGGGCACTCTGAGAGGGGAGGAGAGAGGAAGCAATTGCAATAAACCTGGTGAGAATCTGAGCATCAGTCTTGAGAGAGATGAAAGGTAGGAAAATTTAAGCTTGAACTAGGAAAAAATGGGGCTATGCAAGGCGGGGGAAATGTGAGAAAGGAAAAGAAAATGGTATCTGTGTTTTGAGCTTCAGCAATCCTTCTTGTCCTTCATGGTAACGGTGACAAATAGCACTCTGAAGACCAACTGTCTGGGAATTCAGTAATGCTCCAATTGTTGTTCCTTCAAGAAGCTACTGCTTTTCTAGTCTGCTGCAGTGCAGAGAAGTCCAATTCTCTCCATTACAACTACTCAGAGAAATCACTGTTCCGAAGATTTTTGCAGCTGGCATAAAGTAGACAGGAAGGTAAATAGGTAGACTTTCCCAGCATTTTGTTAACACACCTGGTTATGTGTGATTTATTGTGGACTACAGAAAGTAGTCTAGGGGAAAGGATGCTGAGAGCATTGCTTGGGTATTTTTTCTTTGTTGTTTATCTTACTTTCTATTTTAAGTTAATGTCCTTTTGCTTTATCATGGTGTCAACAGATTAAATCCCGGCTGGTCTTCGGGATGTTCAGAGGAAAATGATCTTATTAATAGAGGTTTTGAAAGAAATGATCATAAACAGGTTTTAGTAATGTGAATAAGGTTTGAGGCCACTACAGATTCATTGGCAAAGTTAACAGATATATCTGTGCTTCCTACTAATTATCAGCAATTAATTTTTTTTAAGGAACCTATTTCATAAAGGAACTCATTTACTTGGTGTTTGTCAGAAGGCACTTATTGCATCAGAATGAAATATATAAACAAACATAAATAAAAGGTTAAAATTTATTGAATCTAAGCTAGAATAACATCAATGAATCCTATCCAACAAACAAAATTCTCAGTCAAAAAAATCTTAATAAAATACTACAGCTTTCAATATTTCTATACCATTAAGAAGAAATGTCCTCCATGTAATTTCAAGCAATATAAAAAAGGTTCCCTGAGCCTAAGAACTGGAAGAACTTTGGAAAACAAAATAATTCTGAATTCTTTTATGAAAAAATACAAACTTCTAATCTCAAACTGGCAATCTGGATATATCTAGTACTATATCTCTTACTTCCACCCTTTTCTAAAAGCTAATCTCCTTGCCAGTTATGTCTTCTCACCTCATTGCTATGTAGTAGAATGCTTAGGCTTTTTTCAAGGCTGGTTGAAGACACCCTTGTATGGAAAGTTTTTTGCTGATGCCAATTGGTGTTCTCTCCTCTCAAAATATCTTAAATTTACTTTACTATGTACATGTTGTATTCTCTCCCTGCAAATCACCCACCCCCCCAAAGCAGAATGTGAGATCCTTAGTGCAGGGGCTGTTTTGTGTTCTGGCTTTGGATCTCTAGATTTGAGCCTGGCATACAGCCTGGCACTTAATAAATACTGGTTGACTGACTGGCTTGTTATCTAGTAAGCTCTTAATAAATATTTACTAAATTAAATTTTATCGAAACCAAATCCAAGCCAACTACTGAAATCAGCAACTGTACATGGTCTTACTATAAAGTAGGATTTAGAGGAAGCATTTACTGAAATCATCTTAGGATACTTCCACTTTTAAAAATCTATGCTTCTAAGATATTTCAAAGATTTGAAAAGAAGAAAACTAGCATTGACCCCAAACTAGTAAAGTTCTGGTTAGTGTGCTGCATTATTATTAATAAAAGTCTCATATTTCTTTGCTCAATTCTTTGCTGGCATTTTGACTCATATTCTATTGTGCCCTGCACTGTGTGTGAGTGGTAGGAACACAAATTCAAGCAAAAACACAGACAGAACCTGCTCTCCAAGGGCTTATTTTTTTATGGGGAAGACATCCTAATGGTTGAAACTACCATTGACTTTTATATAAAATCTCTGCCAATAACTCTGTAGCCAAAACATAACTATTTGAAGGAGTACTCATTAAAAATACTGGGAAATTATACATCATTTTAGAGGTCTTACGGCCAAGACATAATGATCTAACCAAGGCACTGCCTCAGCCACAAATTTCACTTTCTTTTTCTTAATTGATACTAATTTCCATGACCAAATCAATGTAATAACCTGCATAAAGTATCTAGTTAGGCCAAAGAAGAAATCGGGTCTCTTGCCTGCAGTGCAGAACGGTAATTTTCATTTGCAGCTACCAAATTTACATTCCTTAAGAAAAAATGAGAGATGCAGACATCACACATAGAACACACACTGTCCTTCACAGTTCAGTCATAAAAGTTTATTAAATGAAAATCACTTGCCAATAGGCTGAGCTCACAAGCAAGCATTAAGCAAATTTGATATAAAGGCCTTCACAGCTGTAAACTCCACAGCTTCTGCCATTACAGAGACAGATCATTGGGGCTGCCAATTAAATTGCAGTGTAAACCTTATTACTTTAATTAAACATAAGAATTTACTTAGAATCTCCAGAAAGAAACTTAGCTTTGTAGAGTGACCCCCTGAAAAGTACTGGATTAAAAACTATGCATAATTGTTGTCCCAAAGAACCGAAAAGTCAGGAAGTCCCATTTCTTTTCTCCCCACCATTATTTTAAATCCCCTGCCAGGGATGGGGACTCAGCAATGTTTATCCATTGTTTAACATTTCCTTTTTATCGTCTCAGTTCTTCTTGAATAGCTCTCACAGCTGTTCACCCAAGGTGAAAGGAGGACCCCTATCAGGTTGCTATCTGATTCTATCAGTCTCTGAAAGCTGGTCTGTCATTATCTCCAGAAGGGGTCTTTCTGCAGAGAACCCAGGGCCTTCCGCAAGCTTTTTGTATTATTGCTAGTATGACAAGTACCATCTAGCAAGCTTTATACTGTCATTTCCATTAAGAACCTGTAATTACTTTCCACAAGCAGTATTTTATCCTGTTTAACAGATTAGAGCCCACATAGGCTCGATGCTAAAGCACAATTATTGGGGAAAAAATCAGTTACTACCTTATCAGTAAGAGCCCAGTCTTGGGCACATAACAGGCCCTCGGTTTTCATAGGGAGGCCTATTAGTAGATACCAATTAATACAACTTTCTTTGATGACGAAATTAAATTGATTTTTTCCTGCAGTAAATTTGACAGGACAGATTAGATATTTACAGCTAAATCTTAAAGTCACTAAATTATGTCATCATACTTTCCAACCTTCTCTATTCCTATCCCAAAGTTATATTACATGAGGTATTTGTTTTGAGTGTCTAGACAGATTCAATGTGCCCTGTCACTCATACAAATTTGCCAATTTCTTTTATGGACTGGACTGTTATTTATTGTTGGATGTCTCTGGTCTTTGCTGACTTGATTAAAATCACCTAAAAGAGGGTAACTTCAATATTCCAAGATTTCAAGGACGTGCATTCAAAGTTCTTTGAACATTGATAAAAGTTGGCTAACAGATGGAAAATATTTTTCCTGTATATGGGAGGCTGTCTGAGAGCCTTAGTTTACTGATGTTACAGAACAACAATCACAGTTGCTCTGATACAAATATAACTCCTTTTCTATGTGGACCCTAGAAGAAACAAAGAATAATTAATTTTAATAAATATTCATATCCCTACGGGGACATTTAAAGTCTATAATTTGCATTCTTTATTTTCTCCTGAGGATACAAAATATCATTATTTGAGTATAAATTTACAAAATTAATAACAATTCAAAGTGATTATTCAATATATGATCTGGCCCTCAAAATCAGTAACCTCTTTTTTTGTGTGACTCTTTGCTTGATTTTGGTTTTTGCCTGGAGACCCTGATATCTAATTAGAAATGGAACCAGCTTTTTGAGAGCATATAATAGACATACAAGCAATAATACAGTTTACACAATGCTTCTCTCACTAAAAATCTTTGAGGTAGGCAATATAATTATTATATTTCCCATTTTGAAAATGACATAATGAGTCAGAAAGGTGGAATGATTTGCCACCAAATGTCATCCAGTAAATATCAAATTATTACTCATTTCTTATACCATGCTGCCTACAGTCTAATTACAAATACCTGAGACTTTATCCAGGACTCTGAAAGTCAGAGGCACTTAGTCAACTTAATCACTTAGTCAACAAAAATAATGTTGAAAATAGTGAGTTGTTCCTATCAATAATCAATGAGGTGCCTTGACAAGGGACAGAAGTAAAATATGTCATTGGGGAAATATATGATAGGAAGAAAAGATGAGCTGGTCAAGTGTTAAGGATGGTGAAATAAAATGAGGTATTTGTAAGTTATTCAATACTAAACAAAAAGAGTTTTACTTAGCTTAGCAGAGAAAAGTTACTCAACAAAGACACTAAAGCACTTAGCTTGTGTTGTCCAGGTCCTTCTCACTTCCATATGAAGTTCTGATCCGCAGGGCAAGGTATGATGACTCAATATACATCAAGTCTGAAGGGCCTCTAATTCCACATGACTAAACAATTTTATGCTTTTAGGTGACCAAAAAGTTACATCCGCATTGCCAGAGGGAGGCATGATGAGCTTTTTAGCCCTTTTGCACTAATCAAGAACTAATTTAATCCACCAGGTAGAGGATGGAAGGAGGGTTCTTGGAAAATGGTGATCATATCACAGTGAGGAAGTGGGTGTTCGTCCTGCATTGCCAAAGAAGACCATGCCATCAGAGAAATGATGACATGACTTGCACTTCAGTTTTGTTTTGAGTGAGGGAGGGCTGTGCAGGTCACCAGCCTCACTTCTCCTCCAGACCCATCTGAATCCAGTGACCAGATATTCATCAAGATGACTGGAGATGACCCAAGATGAGGCAATTGGGATTAAGTGATTTGCCCAAGGTCACACAGCTACTGTGTTGTCAAGTGTCTGACGTGAGATTTGAACTCAGGTCCTCCTGACTCCTGCACTGGTGCTCTATCCACTGCACCACCTAGTTGCCCCACAGTGAGGAAAGCATCTAGGGTAATGGGTGTATCCCTTAGGAACTTATGGGAGGAAATGGACAGAGAATAATTGAGAATTTGCTTGGATGGAATGGGTCCCCTATGTGTGGTTGGAGGAATAATCCATCCATGAAATCTCATATCAGTTAGTATATATGAAAAAGTTAACAGATGATTCACTTCCTCTACTCAGGAAGTAGCTCTACCCCAGAGGAGCTCTTCTTTCCCACAAATCCCACACCCAGAAACAATAGTCAATAAACATTTATTAAATGCCTACTGTGTGCCAGATACTATGCTAAATGCTAAGGATACAAATAAGATAAAAGTAAAATTGCCCTAGGCTTCAAAGAGCACATACTTATAATCTCATGAGGGAAAATATGAAACACAAAAGGAAACTGAAAAACAAGAGGTGGGGATATTGAAGGTAGGAAAAGAAGAGTTTCCAATAGTAAGCGCACAGTGGAGAAGTCAGTCAGAGAAGTTCTAAGGCGCAAAATGAAGCAATGTCTGAGCCAAGTCTTCTTTAGATGGATGGTGGAGCTCATGGTCCTGCCTGCCAATCAGAGGGGCAGAGGTGGAATAACAAGGCTGATGAAAATTTAAGGAATGATGAAGCATTAACAGGTGACAATAGCCTTCAGGCAACCCTATCCCTGCACATGTGGGCAGTTAGGCGGCACAGCAGATAGAATGCCTGAAGTTTTATTGTTGTTACTGCCATTCAGGTGGTTCCACTCTCCATGAAACCATTTTAAGGTTTTCTTGGCAATGATACTAGTTTATCCTTTCCTTCTCCAGTTCATTTTACAGATGAGAAAATGAAAGAAACAGGATTGAGTGATTTACCTGGTCATAGCTAATAGGTGTTGGAGGCAGGATTTCAACTCATAAAGATGAATCTTTCTGATTCCAAGACCAGTGCCCTAGCCACTGTGCTACCTAGATATTCTGGAGTCAGGAAGAAAAATAGAGCCACTTAGTGGTTGTATGATCCTGGGTAAGTCACTTAATCCAATTTGCCTCAGTTTTTCTATGAACTGGAAAAGAAAATGGCAAACAACTCCAATATTTTTGTCAAGAAAAAACTCCCAAATGGTACAAAGAGTCAGATACAAGTGAAAAAGGACTAAACAACAAAAATATTTCTGCCCATATACTAAATTACGCAGGAAATGAAATTGTTGGCTGTGACTGGCCTCTCATAAGCACTTGTTGGTATCTTCTAGGGCAATCATCAAGCTTGTGTGAAAGAGCTAGCAAAAGAACTCATATGAGATGATCACACCCCAAAGGGGGTGTCAAAGGAGGCTGGTACACCCAAACCTGAGAAGAGTTTATGTATGGTACTCACCCATTCTTTAATTCGCTAATACATTCTGTCATCCTTTTTCCAGGTCCCAGTCTTCACTTTAGCAGGGCACTAATGCCCCACACTCAAAAAGTACTTCTCCTAGTCATTTCTCCCAGTCTCTAAACATCAAAATTCCCAGTCTGTTCATTATGATTCATCTCCATTGTCTTCCCCATCATAGAACAATTCTGATTATCTGATTAAAATAATTCACACAGAAGTTCCCAGGAAAAGGACTGATAGGTTTAACTCCCAGGAGGTATTTGCATTCTAAAAGAGGAGCTTGCTAATTCACATTAATGTCTTGGCCAGGTTTTTTTTTAACTGGGAGCACTTTAGAGAGCATTGGTTTTTTGATACTAAGGGCTGACTGGGTCCCAATCCCTCTAATCAAGAAGAAAAATCCCAATTCTGAAAGTTTGACAACTCTGGTTCTAGGTAAAGGAGTCATGTGTCTTAAGGAACCACACAAAATCTATTTTCTCCTCACATCTGGCCCAAATCATGAACCAAGTTCATTTCCTCCATTGTGCCTATTTTAAGTGACATAAGATAGAAACCCCTTTGCTCATGACTTCCACTTATTCGTACAAAGTTGGAGGTAAACCAGCCCAACCCCATTTCTACTGGATGACAGCCCTCAAACTTTTCGGGGCCAGTCAAGTCTCAAAACCCCTTTCCTTAGTATCATAACAGGAAAGAGTCCCAGGCATCCTTTTCAGTGGTTTGAAAGACATTATAATTTGATGTCAACATGTCAAACCATTTTCTTCATTTAAATTTAATGTTAATGCATTTAAATGTTAAGCCTTTTATAACTAACTCATGGGCATTATTGGTTTTATTATCCCCCCACTAAACGAATTTCAAGAGTTGGGCAAGCTGTTTGCCCCTTCTGCAATCCTTTTTTGTGATCAAATAACACAAACGAATATTTGTAGACTGTAGAGCAGAACTCCTCTCTGATTGGAACCTTCCTCACCAAAGGTCTTTCAACATCCTGGATATGTTATTTACATTCGAGTCATACAATCCTGTTAAAAACAAACACAAGGCTCAGAATTGGATCAGCTTGCCTCAGTAAAGGTAAGCTCCTTTAAGAGAGGATCTTGTTAAATTGTTTTTTGTCAGTTCCACCAATTATCGGTACTTGGCATCAACTTCACACTCTTTGCCTCCTCTCTCTCAGATCTCTAATAGGTGTTAATATTTTGTATTCAATATATTTAGCCCTTCTTTCTTTCCTTTGCTTCCCAGTTGTGCATTATATTTCCCTAGAACAGCTGTTTTTAAAAAGGATTGGTCTAATTTCTTATCGCAGGGACCAAGTCAGACATGTATACATACTACATGCCTTGGGCAAGTCACTTAAACCACTCTGAGACGCACTTTCCTTCTCAGTAAAATGAGGGGATTGAAGACGACTTCTGAGGTTCCTTCCAGCTCTAAATGTAGGATCCTGTCTTTTGTTTTATAGTGTAAGCCCTTATAGAACTAAGTCTATCTTATTCATTATTTAAACCTAGCATAAAAATTGATCCCACCTCCTACTGACATCTAATAGCAATGATACTACCATTTAATGTGGATATGAGTCATTCATGTAAAAAAAATGGCATGAAAGTAATATTGGCACTTTTTCCAAGAAGAGGCTCACTGTTGCAAGGATATCCTTGAAAGCCCAACCAATTCTACAGTGGGCAATAATATATTCTTATCTTTACTATCTTTTTTAAACTTCTATTTTAAAATAAAAGTGCCTATTTTAAAAGTATCCTCTAAAAAATTCCCTGAAAGAAATTCTGAATTCAAGTGCCAGGACTCAACTGACAAAGATTTCAATTTGAATGCAACTGGGGATTCCATGTAAACAGTGTTTATTTTCAGACCACGTCAAGTGTTCAGAGACCCCTAAGAGGGCCTTAATTAAGATCTCACAACAAAGTGGGATCTTTTGTTTTCTTCCTTCTTCAAAAAAGATCCATGAAAACATGACCCAGTAATTGTGTTCTGACCTTCCAGAAGGGTACTAATATGTTCCAGAACTATGAGATATCAGGAGTCCATATAAATACTTTATTTCAGGTACTGAAGAAGGCTACATATTAACTACATATTAACCTTTAATTATCCTTTGCTCCACCATCCAACATTATATCAAAAACTTTTTATGACCTATTTTCAAAGCTTACCCAAAACTTAACTGTTAACATGATTAAGGAAGAATAAAAAAAAAAACACATCTGTCTAGTTAGTAGCACTCCATTTAGGACTGAGAGAGCACAGATGCAAACCCCAGGTCTGCTATGTACTTACTAACTGTGACTCTGAGCAAATCATCTCATTGCTCTGAATTCCAGATACTCCTTGGTCAAGTGAAAGGGTTGGACTAGATGATTTTTGGTCTCTTTTAGCCACACAGCTACTATTAGGAAAGACTTAGGTTGTAATTATGCCTCTAATGCCTAAGACAGTATGCAGTCACTGACCTTCAGAGCTCCCTGTGAATCTCAATTTCTTCAGTGTAAAATGTGAGAGGAAATATACATCATTATCTTACCTCACAGAGGGGTGTGGCAATGGTTGAGAGAGATTCACCAGTCAGTTGATCAGTCTATCTCCCACAACACCACATAAGCTTACAGAATGTTTTCAGATGGTCGTTCTATGTATGCATATGTGTGTGTACACTGACAGACACACATGCATTATATGTACGTGCTTGTTTGGTTATTAATTATGTATTATACAGACAATTATACATAAAGTCTACATATTTAAACTGGTTTTACATTATATTTATATATCAAGTAGATTTACAAAGAATTTTGCATGCAACTGTTATATAGGTGTATAAATGTCATATATGTAGTCACTAGGAATATATAAATACACATACACTATGGATAAAGTTACAAATAACATACATACAAGTACATATGTATTTCTAACAAACCATCTTGGTTTATGAAGTACTTTGCATACACAGACTATATATACAGATATGAAATAAAGTTATATAACATACATGTATAAATGTGATATGTGTAGTTATCAGTTATATATAGTTTTATATATATATTTCAGTTATATATAAAGTTGTATATGGCACACATAGCATTATGTATGCTATCAACAGTTATATATAATAATGCCATAATAAAGTTATATATAACATAAGATATGTTTTTGCAAAGGATTTTGCATATCGTTGTGATATATCTATATCTATCTATACACATACATAGGTCGATTTTTGCAAAGTTTTGCCTGTAGTTATGATATGTCTATATCTATCTATATAAATACATGCACATATATACACATATACACATCTATGTACATATACATACGTATACAGATAGCTGTGTGCAAACTGCATTTATATACAGCTGTGTTGTCTATATCTACAGATATACTACAAATGTATATAAATACAATTTACACAAAAATGTTTCATATATTATATATACATATTGAAATATATAAAGCCGTAACACACATGTAAAACTGTATGCAACATACATGTATGTGTACATATGTGTTTATACAGACACACATACACATATAAGTATATAAAACATCATATAGGTTTACACAGTATTTTGCGTGCACTTGTTATTTTGTTGTTTTCAGGGGCGTCGGACGCCTGGTGACTCCATTTGAAGCTTTCTTGGCAAAGATATTAGTTTGTCATTTCCTTCTCCAGCTCATTTTACAGAGGAAGAAACTGAGGCGAACAGGGTTAAGTTAAATTTGAACTCAAGTCATCCTGTCTGTGGGTCTGACTAGCTGCCCCACTTTACACTTGCCCCCTTCCACAGATAATAGGATATGATGTGCGTCACATACACGTGTGATGCATATCACACAAATTTAATCCCACAAATATTTACTACGTATTATACACAAAGAACTTTATGAGGCATAAATCTATACACACTTGTGTTCAAGGTGGGTGTGATTTGATAATGTTTTCGTGAGAATGGAATAATATGCAATATTAAGAGGTATATATCTATATAGATAGAGATATGTATGCATATATGTGTATGCATGTGTATCTTATATGTACATAATTACTTGCATGTTGCCTCTCCCTTATGATGCAATCCCCTTAAGGGCAAGGATTGTTTTTGTCTTTCTTTGTAAATCTAGTGCTTGGCATAAAATAAGTGCTTAATAAATTTTTGTTGCCAAAGTGACTAAAAACTAAGCTGCAACTCCTGTTACTGCAATACAATTAGGGGATAACATAACAACTGAGGGGGCAACAAGGTAGTTCAGTGAATTAAATGCCAGGCCCAGAGTGAGGGAGACCTTAGTTCAAATCCAGCCTCAGACACTAGCTGTGTGACCCTGGACAAGTTATATAACCCTGTTTGCCTCAGTTTCCTTACCTATAAAATGAAATGAAAAAAGAAATAACAAAGCACTCCAGTATCTTCACCAAGAAAATCTCAAATGGGTCACAAAGAAAATATGACTGAAAAATGACCAACAACCACAACAATAAAGTTTAAAGTAAAATGAGTTGTTCGTAATGATGTAGTCCTGTTATATTGGTCCTCTTCTCTCAGAGAGGAGGAGCAGCATCTGGGCAGAAAAAGCTTGAATGATTGGATAAGTTCATGAAGTGTAGCCTCTGACACCAAAGAAATGGTACGCTAAGCCCTGTCTTTTGTCCTTACCTGGTCTACTAGTGACTTGTCTATTCAAAGATGGCTGCGGTACTTACTCTATGTTGGTGCCTCTGGAAAAGATTTCAGCTTCCTTTGAAGACAGTATAAAACTTTATAGACCCTAACTCTAGGGGCCCTTTAAAATCATCCAAATTATGGTCTGTAGAAGGGCAGCTGCATAAAGGTATCATATATGATGCTTCCTTAGCTCAGAATTGTGTGTTTGTCCTTTGTTGCCAGAGAAGACCACGTCATCAGAGAAATAATGACATGACTTGCACTTGACTTTGTTTTGAGTGAGGGAGGGCTGTGCAGATCACCAGCCTCACTTCTCCTCTGGAGCCATCTGGATACAGTAACCAGGTATTCATCAGGATGACTGGAGATGGCCCAGGATGAGGCAATTGGGGTTAAGGGCCTTGCCCAAGGTCATACAGCTAGTGAGTGTCAAGTATCTGAGGTGAGATTTGAACTCAAGTCCTCCTGATTCCTGCACTGATGCTCTAGCTTCCCTAGCTTAGAATTAGAACCTATATCAAGAGCCAGGATGTCAGCGAAATGTCTTACTTTTACTTTTCTTGATCTTTGAATGCTCATTAAACTTGGGTCTCTTCTTAAGACAACTAATGCCTTGCTAATCTTCTGTAGTACTGGCCATTTCAAATCTCATACCCTTTGACAGGCAGAAAATTTCCCCCAAACCAATGTAAGACACATGCTCTGATACTATCCCTCAGAAATCTCTCTTTATTTGGAGTTATTTGATTTGATTTTACATTACTCTGTCTATATTTTAACTATTGTCATGTGCTGGCCTCTAGATCATTTGTTTTACTTACTCAATAAGATGATGAGATTCCTTTCCTTCCCAGCCCTCAACCTATTTGGTGACTTCAATATTCATAATGATAATATGATAATATTCCCTTCAAACACCCTGCTTTCTGTATCTCAGAAACATTCAGTGGTTCCCTAATACTCCTAGAATAAAACAAAAACTCATTAGACTACCAAAATCTGACTGGTATCTTTCTAGTCTTATTTTAAGGTGTTCTCCTTCACACATTTTACATCCTACTTAGCTTTACTGGACTTTACTAGTTGTTCCTCAAACTCAATATGTCATTTCCTGCCTCTGTCCATTTACAAAATCCATCCCCTATCCCTGGAATGAATTCCCTTCTCATCTCTACCTCTCAGATTCTTTATCCTTCTGCATGGTTCAGTTTAGGTACTACTTCGTCCATGAAGTCCTTGTTTTATTCCCCCAGAATGAAAATATTCTTTGCCCCGTCAAATATTCTCACAGCACTTTGTCTCTGTTACTTCCTGCCATGTTTTATAATCTAGATACAAGTCATATCCCCCAAACCCAGCAGCACATAAATTTCTTGAATATAGGAGCTGTCTTATTTTTATTTTCATTTCCAAGCATTTAACTCAGTGATTTGTATATAAGAGGTGCTTAATTAATGTCCTGCCAAACTGGTAAGCCTTCTAGTAGAGATGGTATGAGAATCCATGCTCAATGTAGACTGGGCTGGCTAGGTATACAGAAACTCACCCAGAACTTAGCACAGTCCCTAAAGCATACAAATTTTGTCAGCTGCCAGTGGATTATTTGACTGTGTCATTATATACACATATATACATACAAACATACATATGTTTGTACATACATATATGTTGGTATATTTTTAACAGTGGCTCCCAGTGAAAAATGTATGAATGCAAAATGATCTTAGTCCAATGCAATCTCTTTCCAAGATAATTGTGGAGAAGTGGCCAAATAAAAAAAGAGTGATGGGATGCTGAGGATTCTAACAATCACACAGTTCTTAGGCTTTCCACAAATGCTAATGTGTGAGATTTTTTTTTAAAGAAATATACCTGTGTATGTGCATATTAACATTCTAGCTCATAATGAAACTATAAAAAATAAAAAAGTTGGATAAGAATTGACGTATGAATAAGAGTTGGTGGACTGAGTTTCATTATGTATATAAAAGCAAAAAGAAAGTCAATAGAATGTTCTTTGTGGAAAGGGACTATTTAATTTTTGTAGTAAAGCTGGTGTTTAGCACAGCGGTCTGAATATAGTATGCACTTAATGAATATTGGTTGAACTGAAACATCATCTCACTTGGGAGACACGTCTTATTTTTCAGTATTCAGAATTAACATAGGTGAAGATTTGCTGTTGTTTTTTAGTCATTTCAATCACATCTGACTCTCTGTGATGCCATTTGTGGTTTTCTGGCAATGACACTAGAGTGATTTGCTATTTCTATACTTTTTTACAGATGAAGAAACTGAGGCAAACATAGTTAAGAGACTTGCCCAAGGTCTCACCGCTAATAAGCACCTGAGAAGTTGAACTTGGGTCTTCCTGACTCCACGCTCTTTGCTCTATCCACTCCACCACACAGCTGCCCTAACCATGAAGAGAAAGACAAAGTATATGCCAATCACATTTGCAGAAGATGGAGTAAAGAATTTCTGTGAAGGATTTAAAAAGATCTCAAGAAATCCAAAGGGCAACACTGACCTAATCTATAAGCTCATTTGCAACACATAATGGGGAAAGTTGAAGCAATATGACATCACCATACAAAGAAGCAAGACACAGTTGAGGGAAGAATGAGGTGACAGAGGGTTTTTCATGAAAATCAGCCAAATCACATCATCTTGAGATCCTTTGGAGGTGAAACAAGAAGGACAAATATACAAAATGGGAGAAATAGGCTGGCACTTTTATAGTGATTTCATTTCCAAGGTAACAACAGTGGGACTACCACATTTGGACTCTCTCACCTCAACAATTGATGAGAAGAATTAGAAAAGGTGAAAAAGGTTAGGAAAAGTGGCTGGACCTCACCAAATTCACAGAGAAGAAACTTATGCTAGAGATAATGTTTTTTTTTTTTATTTTACTTTTAACATTTATTTTCACAGAATTTTGGGTTACAAATTTTCTCCCCTTTTATCCCCTCCCCCGCCCCAGACCCAAACTTTCTAATTGCCCCTGTGACCTATCTGCTCTCTCCTCTATCCTCCCTCCCTGCCTTTGTCTCCCTCTTCTCTTTTGTCCTGTAGGACCAGATAGCTTTCTTGACCTCTTAACCTGTATTTCTTGTTACCCAGTGGTAAGAACATTACATTTGGTCCTAAGACTTTGAGTTCCAACTTCTTTAGCTCCCTCCCTCTCCACCCCTTCCCCTTGGAAGACAGGCAATTCAATATAGGCCAAATCTGTTTAGTTTTGCAAATGATTTCCATACTAGTTGTGTTGTGTAGGACTAACTATATTTCCCTCCATCCTATCCTGTCCCCCATTACTTCTATTTTCTTATGGTCCTTTCCCTCCCCATGAGTGTCGACCTCGAATTGCATTCTCCTCCCCATGCCCTCCCCTCTATCCTCCCCCCCACCCTGCTTGTGCCCCTGTCCCCCACTCTCCTGTATTATGAGATAGGTTTTCCTATCAAAATGAGTGTGCATTATATTCTTTCCTTTAGTGGAATGTGATGAGAGTAGACCTCATGTTTTTCTCTTGCCTCCCCTCTTTATCCAACCACTAATAAGTCTTTTGCTTGCCTCTTTTATGAGAGATAATTTGCCCCATATAACTTCTCCCTTTCTCCTCCCAATATTTCTCTCTCACTGCTTGATTTCATTTTTTTTTAAGATATGATCCCATCCTCTTCAATTCACTCTGTGCACTCTGTCTCTATGTATGTGTGCGTGTGTGCATGTGTGTGTGTGTGTGTGTGTACTCCCACCCAGTACCCAGATACTGAAATGTTTCAAGAGTTACAAATATTGTCTTTCCATGTAGGAATGTAAACAGTTCAACTTTAGTAAGTCCCTTATGACTTCTCTTTGCTGTTCACCTTTTCATGGTTCTCTTCATTCTTGTGTTAGAAAGTCAAATTTTCTTTCCAGCTCTGGTCATTTCATCAGGAAAATTTGAAAGTCCTCTATTTCATTGAAAGACCATTTTTTCTCCTGAAGTATTATACTCAGTTTTGCTGGGTAGGTGAGTCTTGGCTTCAGTCCTAGTTCCTTTGACTTCTGGAATATCTTATTCCATTCCCTTCTATCCCTCAATGTAGAAGGTGCCAGATCTTGTGCTATCCTGATTGTATTTCCACAATACTTGAATTGTTTCTTTCTAGCTGCTTGCAATATTTTCTCTTTCACCTGGGAATTCTGGAATTTGGCCACAATGCTCCTAGGAGTTTCTCTTTTTGGATCTCTTTCATACGGTGTTCTGCGGATTCCTTGAATATTTATTTTGCCTTCTGGTTCTAGAATCTCAGGGCAGTTTTCCTTGATAATTTCATGGAAGATGATGTCTAGGCTCTTCTTTTGATCATGGTTTTCAGGTAGTCCCAGAATTTTTACATTGTCTCTCCTGATTCTATTTTCCAGGTCAGCTGTTTTTCCAATAAGATATTTCACATTATCTTCCATTTTTTGAATCTGCGTGGTATGTTCTGAGATATCTGTCTTTCTCATAAAGTCCTTAGCATCCATCTGTACCATTCCAGTTTTGAAAGATCTATTTTCTTCAGTGAGCTTTTGAATCTCCTTTTCCATTTGGTTAATTCTGCTTTTGAAAGCATTCTTCTCCTCATTGGCCCCTTGCACCTCCCTTGCCAACTGAGTTAGGCTAGTTCTCAAGGTGCCAATTTCTTCAAGATTTTTTTGGTTCTCCTTTAGCAGGGAGCTGATCTGCTTTTCATGCTTCTCCCTCATCCCTCTCATTTCCCTTCCCAGCCTTTCCTCCACCTCTCTAACTTGATTTTCAAAATTCCTCTTGAGCTCTTCCATGGCCCGAGCCCATTGGGTGGGCTGGGACACAGAATCCTCAATTTCTGTGTCTTTGCCTGATGGCAAGCATTGTTCCTCCCCATCAGAAAGGAAGGGAGGAAGTGTCTTTTCTCCGAGAAAATACCTTTCAATAGTTTTATTTCTTTTCCCTTTTCTGGGCATTCTCCCCAACCAGTGACCTGACCTCTGAATGTTCTCCTCACACCCACCTCGCCTCCTGGTCCTCCCAGCCAGCGTTTGGGGACTGAGATTCAAATGCTGCTTCCCACTTTAGGGTTTTTGCCAGGGGCAGGGCTGCTATTCAGTGTTAAATTAAGTTCAGGTGGTCAGGGGCAGGGCCGCCTCTCAGGCATAGTTCCCTCAGGGGGTTTATGCACAGACCTTCCACAATGGATCCAGGCTCCTGCCCCTTTGGGGAGCCCCTGTCTGTAGCCACCTCTCAGCTTCTATCTCCTGGGGGGGCCCGAGCCATGGGGGCACCCCACTCCCCTCTCAACCCGCCAAAGAGACTCTCTCACCTACCCCCTTCAGTCACCTGTTGGTGGGGGGGCTTGTGCCGCCGCTGGAGATCCCGTCTCTGGAGCCTTCTCAGATCTGTGCCTCTTGGAGCCGTGGCCGCCGCAGGTCCGGGCTGGGCTCCGCGTCTGCAGCGCGACGGACCTTTTGTGAGAGGTTTGCAGGTCCCTCTGTGGGTGGGGGGACCCGCGTGGCCACTGGAGATCCCGTCTCGCAGCCCTCTCGGATCTTCTTCCCACGTTGTCGCTGCCGCGGTAGGGCTGCTCTCTGCTTCTAGCCCCGGCGCCCAGTCCACGGCAAGAAGGACCCCCCGCAAGAGGTTTGCAGGTCTCTCCGGAACAGAAATCTCCCTCGCTCCAATATTCCATGGTCTCTGGGTGCAGAATTCGCCCTGGGTTCGTCCCCTCTAGCTGTTCTGTGGTTTGTGGGTTCGGAGCTATGTGTATGTGCGTCTTTCTACTTCGCCATCTTGGCTCCGCCCAGCGATAATATGTTTTTAAGGACACTGGGGAAATTGTTTTTCAACAAAGAGAAGATTCCAAAAGGTTGGGAAAAGCTCTATCTATAGATGGAAATTTTACACCTGCCCCATCCTGCGGAAAGTGACCAAGAATACTTGAATGAATGTTCCTGTAGTACTGCCATGTCTTCTCAATGAAATCCATGATCATTTAAAAGAGAAAGTGAACATTGGATCATATTTGGAAACAACACTGGATTTGTACACACAGACACAATATAATTCATCCAAGGTATATGAATGAGACAGGATGAGAATATTCTAAGAGGAAACATTAATACTAGATCATATGTGGGAAGCATAGCATTTTCAGTGAATATAATTGGCTGACCAATTAAGAACCAGTAATTCAAACACTGATATTCACCCAGTGAAGAAAATGGAAATTAGCTAGGTAGATGCGAGTAGATTGTAATATGTTATCATTACGTATATGCAGGAAATGGTTTAAATGTCTTACCATTAAGAACATTTATGACAAGTATAGGAGATAGGTCAGGCATTTAATGAAAATGACAGATACTTGAGAGACCAAAAATAATATAGGAAATATCTAAATAGAGAAGTCTCATACTTTAAGTTTACCATCAAAAGTTTTGAGCATTGTTTAGGAAAGGTATTTTGGTGATACTCAGTCATGGCTAGCCATACACATCCACAGTATAGGCAAGTCAGTCAAATGACACAGTTTACAGGAATGTACCCTATCCCTCCCAAAATCTTTTCCTTCTCCTCCCTCCCAACAAAAACTACCCTATCATTAAGTCAAAAACTTCTCTATTCTTTGAAAAGGTCATTTCTTCTATCATACCCTTCTATCCTCTGGGATAACAATGGCAGCCTTTTTTCTAGGTGATCGCTGCTAAAAGGCAGCTAGGTAGCACAGTGGATGACGTGTCGGGAACAGAATTAGGAAGACGTGAGTTCGTATTCAGCCTCAGACTGTCTCTGTGACCCTGAACAAGTTGCTTAATCCCTATTTACGCCTGCATCCCCCACTGCAAAAATGGGGATAAAATCAGTACCTCCTCTTTTTTTTTATCAGTTTCAAACAGAATATTTGTCAAGAGCTTAACATAGTGCCTGGTACATAACAAGTGCTTAATAAATGTTTTCTTCCTTCATTCCTTAAAGTGAAGAAAGAAAATAGAGTCCAGTTTGAAGAATTTTCTCTTCTGATATTCTGTTAGTAGGTTACTCTATGAGATTCATTAGGTATGTTATTAGAAGGCAAAGAGAACCCCACTTTGAAGCAATGAAAAAAGCAGATAAACTTTGATGGAGGTAATATGCCCTTAACAAACCTTTATTTTTGAGTGCTTTACCCCACTTTTTCAATTTTCCTTCAATTTTGGTACAGTTCTACATCCCTGATTACTTACTCCTATTGTTAATGAAGTACAGTCTGGTAGGGAAAGAGCTATATTAGATCACATCCTAGACCTCACTTAGCTTCAAAAGTAATTTACTCATTTTGATAACAAAGGAGAAAGGTTAACAAAAAGAAAAATTGGTATAAAAACAGAACAGAACATTTTTCCAATTGCTTTTTCCTCACCCCACAAGCCAGAGTACTTTGAACCCTTTGCCTGTTTCAGCTTAAAGGACAGAGGTGAAATATGCACTGTGGGCTACTTGGAACACATTTGACATATCTATAGGTTACAAAAGCACAGCAGGCCCAGGTCATGGAAAAGACAGACAGGTGCCGCCACATGCACCCTAGATCATTTAACTAGCACAAGCAGTCAAAAAATGTAATTTCTCCATTTCATCATCTTCTGATCTAATTTAGGGCTCATTTATTATTTACTGGGCTTGTCCTTTGAACACTTTTTTTTATTAACATATTGCCTTCAAGTGAGGGCACTGACAATTAGCACAGAGAATTTTGGGATTCTAGAACATGGCCTCATGAGCAGTTCCTCATCCTCGATACACAAATCAATTAGTGTGTAGAAGTTGGCCTACTCCCTTCCTCCCCCCCACTTCTCTCTCTCTCTCTCTCTCTCTCTCTCTCTCTCTCTCTCTCTCTCTCTCTCTCTCTCTCTCTTCTCTCTCTCTCTCTCTCTCTCTCTCTCTCTCTCTCTCTCTCTCTCTCTCTCTCTCTCTCTCTCCCCCTCCCTCCCTCCCTCTCTCCCCTCTCCCTCCCCTCCCTCATTATGCCAGACAGCCTATGGCATATTTCCAAAGACCAGTTTTACTTATCCAAATTCCTTTTAAGCACATAGTTTTATCAACCTATACCACTTCTCACCCTTTCAAGAATAACTATTTAAAAAAAATTAACTATCATATCTTTCTGCATTTATTGCCCACAACTTAGAGAATTGTGAGGTGGTGGTGGCTGTTTTCTTTTCCCATCCACATCTGTCCTATATGCTTCACTGCACTGTCTTTTCAGTGAAGAAAATGCAGCTCAGAGAGGAAATGAAAATCAAATTCAGAGTTCCCAGGAGAGCTGACCCAAATTCTCAAATGACAGAATAAAAACGCTGTCTCTAGTGTCAGTGATCGGGGATATCATAATATGATTCAGCAATGAATTAAATGTCACACTTCTTGGCAGGCAATCTTTGAAACACCTTTTAGAAGGGATGTGGACAATTAAAATAACAAAATAACAAAACCATCTCCTAGATGTTAAAAGAAATAAGGGGAAAACAAGGTCAAGTAGTGGGCTTTGCTTACAGCCTTCCCTTGGATGGATTTTATGGTTTGCCTCCTTGCTGAGTTTTTCTTACAAGCACATGTGGAATACCAGGGCTTCACCAATGTTACTTGTCTGCTGCTACAGGCAGTCTCACCACTGATAAATTTGCACAGTAAGACCTCAAAAGCCACAGTGTCACGTATTTCTCAAGGTTACTACTTAACATTCTTTCGACTATTAGAGCTTGATTTCACTCTAATACATTCAAATTATGGATATTTTCTTATTCTTACCTTCCTTCTCCCTGACCCATCCCCAGACAACAAAATACAATAACTTTTCTTCATTAAGGCATATAGTTGAGAAAGGTTTTATTGGGTTAGAGGGTGGATGGAGGACGAACTACATCATAGAAAATTAATTTTCCTGAGTGAGAGCTTTCAAACTAAGTTAAGCTCTCAGATTACTCTTGCAGTTAAGAAGAAGAAGAAAAAAAGGGAGGAGGGGAATTTTCTTTGGAATAAATGCCTATCTACGAAAAAGAAATGGAATTAATAAATTTTGGCATCTAATAGCTGCAGATTAAAATAATTCTTTAAGTATAAGTATCTGTGCAATGGAGCACTGTGCCTCTTTCACAGTCCATAAGTGCATAACCAGCCATGAGGTAACTGCTGCTAATTGAGCAGGTTTCCTGTTGGTATTAACTATAATTTTACATAGCAGCATGAAGCACGTCATAATTTCCCACCTGACAACTGGGAACCCAGAGAACAGCTGCTTATGACTTTATGCACCCATGAACAAATTGGGCATCAGAGAGGAAATAAGCTTGGCAACAAACTCTCTTTGCATAGTATGGAAGTGATGAAAACGGTCCCTTTCAGAGGAGTTTAGAAGCAACCAACAACGTGGAATGATGTCCAAGCCACTGTGCAATAGTATTATGACATCCATAGATCTCAAAGACACTACAGGAAGAAAAGGCCCCCTACTGCAACAAACAGAACACAGAGTTAAATAATAAATGACAGTCATGCAGCCAACCAGCCTGCAAAAGCCAGCCACATATCAGGGAGCCACTCTGCCCACACAGAAGAAAGATCTCATTCCACAACAGTTGCATTTCCTGATGGGAGCCAGCTGAGGAGGCTAGCTGTTTGTCCTTATTAAACTGCAGAAGATAAATGTATTTATTTATGGCAAGACCTGGACTGGAAAATTATGATTTGAATCCAGGCACCAGAGTATAGAGAAATCTAGTTATTTTGCTCCCAACACCTTCCTAAACATAATTGTGAGAATGAAAAGACTCACACAAATACCATTCTGACACTCAGAATATTTGTATTTCCTAGAAGACCCCAAACAACAAACTAGCTACATTTGTGCTTAACATGAAAGCCATTGGACAGAAAGAACCCTAGGTCTAGAAAAAGGACACTGAGAATTCTAGATCTGGAAAGGATTCCAAGGATTGTCTACTTCTTCTATCACAATAGAAGAGTAGTAATTCTATCTTTGTGTGAGGGGATACTCAGTCTCATAGAGCAGTCCATTTCAATTTTGAATAGCACTATTCATTAGGAAATTGGTTTAGTTTTATTTTATTTTCCTTCCATCAAGCTATGTTTACCTCTCTCTAACCTCTGCTGAATGTTCTGAATTCTAACCTCTGGTCCAGGCAGGAGGAAAAAAAGTCTAGCCCCTTCTCTACATGGCAGTCTTTCAGATACTTGAAGATAACTGTGCTAACTCCCGTAACTACTCGCTTCTCCAAGGTAAACATCTTGACTTTCTTCAACTGACCTTCAATTAATACTTAATCAGTTTATCAATACTCCAGTGTGAACAGTTTATCAATATTCTTCTAAATTCTTCTAAAACGTCAAGCATAATACAAGAACTAAGCAAAATACTCTAGACATGGCCTGATCAGGACAAAGGAGAGGAAATATCACTTCCCTTTCTAAAAATAATGACTGGTGATACAGCTTAGGATAGAAAAATATCATTTTGGGGGCATGGGAGTTGCCTGTCATATCACATCAAACTGCACTAAAATCCCTAACCTTTTTCAAACAAATTACTTTTCAGCCACCCTCTAACAACTTCACTGATTTTACCTCAGTTTAAGATTTTGCATTTATTACCACTAATTTTTCTCCTCACTTTGGTTTCACCCATGGTTTTGGGCTGCCATGATCTTTGGGGCTGGGAATGGGGTACGGTCTAATTTTGTCATCCAGAATGGAAGCTCTCCTCAGCCTGGAGTCACCTGCAAATATGAATACCTTTTAGGCCTATAGGCAGCTTACTGTGAAGTATGTTAACGTAGCACAAAGCAGTTATGTCTGAAGAGCCAGGATAATGAGAAGTAAAACAGAAATTACTCAAAGCTGTAATATATAGGTAGCAAAGTATAGAGAACATAGCCCTTTGGATTGGAAAGATGGGTTTGAATCTTGCCTCAGACACTTGTGAGCCTGGGCAAGTCTCTTAATCTTTCTCAGTCAAGGTTTCCTCAACTTTAAAACGAGTAGAATAACAGAACTTACCTTACAAATTGTTCTGAAGATGAGGAGAGATAATGCCTATGTAAAGCGTTTTGCAACCATTCAAGTTCTACATAAATATTCTCTTTTATTGATCTATTTTACATATCTCTAGTGGCTCAGGTACTGCAGGGTTGGACCACTTTTGTTAATAAGGCTATTTCCCCTGGCTATGGCTTTATCCTTATGAGCTGTAACAAAAGCAACCCCCTACTGATCTCATTGATCCAAGCTATCTAAACATATTCCTGTGCATACATTCTCCACAAAAAAAAAAAAAGCATATGCAATATACATACATGAATATGTGGATCAGCAAGTGCATGGGACAGAGCTAAATTCACTTGAATTTTTCTATGAAAAAAATTTTTAAGTAGATAAGTATGGCTAAATGGAGAGAGCATTGGGCTTGGAATCTAGAAGACCTGGGTTCAAATCCAACTTCAGAATAGCTGACTCTAAGCAAGTCACTTAACCTCTGTTTGCCTCATAGGAAATGGACCTGCTATTATATTGGTATAGGGAACTTCCAGATTAGGAAGCTAGGAGCAAGTATCTTTTCAGCAATGTATATTCTTAGAGAATTGACTAGAACACTGGACATTTTAAGTCACTTGCCTAAGAGGTTACTCAATCAACGTCACTCTGAGATGTGGTTTGAACCCAAGCCTTTTTGGCTTCTAGGTTCTCGTGCTATATATACTATATGATGTTTCTTAATACAGCTGACCATAAATATTATCATAAATATTATTGATGTATCATATTTAAAGGCATGAGTCTACCTCACGGAAAAGCCCATGACACAGTACTTAGATATAGTAAAGTACCTCATATCTTAAAGTTAATAACATTTTTGAAAATTTTTTTATGTGTATCTTAAAACTCTGTGTTTTTGTCATGCTCGGGTACATCAAACTTTCCCAAGATTTTCTTGAATCATCTTAAGTGTATTTGTGTTTCTAAAGCCACCTTTTTTAGGTGTCTAAAACTCCTGTAGCCTCTTCTCCCCCATCACTGGTTTAGGGAATTGAACATTATTTTAAATTCTGTATTGTGAAACACAACCATCATGATGGGTCTTCCCATTGACTGTTCTTTTCAAATCAGAAGATTCTTTTCTCCAGCTAAAATTGTATCCAGGGCAGGATTTACATCCATTTCTATTTTACATCACATGGTCACCTAGAAACCATTAGGAAGCCAAAATTAGATACAAACCCACTTAATTAAAGGTCTTGGATTACACACATAATTTTTTTTAAAAACACAGTTAAAAAGAATTTGACAAGGCTATTAAATAAAGATAGAAAGTAATTTCTCCACAGGTGCCAATTATTATATTTGCACTTCTAACCCTCAGTTATGCGAAGGCAACATATTAAACAGTAACTTTAATCCATCTGGAGCTTAAAAAAGGATTATGTGAAATAAAAATTAGCTCATCTGTTTGCATATCTAATTTTTTTTTTCTGCAATTCCTTTTCCATTGCACAATAGATGGGAGAATACAAGCAAAGAAAACACAGAATTATAGATTTCGAACTAGAAGTTACCTTAGGGTTCATCTAATCCAAATCTTCCATTTTACAGATGAACTAAGGGCTAAGTGATATACCAAAATTATAATTGCGACAATTAGAAGAGTCAGAGTTTGAACCCATATCTTCTGAATCTAAATCTCCTTAAAAATTAAGGTTAGTTTAATAGAATCCAATGCAACTTTGAGACATGCTAAATCTCAGAAAAGAAAGAGGGAGGAGAGAAGAGGAAGATAAAGGGGAAGAAGAGTTTCACACCAAGGATTTCCAGATCAAAATTGTTCCTCTGGCTTTTCTTGTTGACTATTCTCTCTTTTAGCTTTCATCCCTCAAACTCGATCTTTTATTTTTCTGTAACAACTTGTAAATGGATGAACTTCCTACAATGGCTTACTTACTTATAAAGAAATAGATTATTCAGTGATGGAAAAACATCCTTACAGAGTATTAGGAGAGGGGTAAGCAATGATTGTCAGAATAAAATTTTTCAAGGTAGCATAATATGTAAAAATGAACATAGAAAGCATAATGTATTGAGAAGAGGGCTCAGAAAGGAAGAGACAAATTCAAGAAGGAAAAGAGATAACATTAGTTATATATACCATCACATAAGAAATATGGTCATAAACAGAGGAATAAATAAGGTACTTCAACAAAATTATATGTATAAGAATAGAGGGTAGATTTTCAAATGTCTCCTCCATAAATTGAATAAGTTTGGAAATAGCCAACTGTCAATATAGATAAGAATAAGGTAAGTTTTAACTGCTGGTTTTTGGCAAAGATTTGAAAACTGATCAATTTGGTTTGCCAAGCTGACTATAAATAAAAACAAGTCTCCAAAAACAAACAAAAAGGCATGCTTTTTTGGTGTCATGAAGGCTGGATGCAAAATTTTAAGCATGACACCAGTTTTAATGCAATGCCAAATCAGTTTATCACAGTCCTCTTGTTCACTATTCCAAGAATTCAAAAAAATGTTGTTCACACTTAGCTTTTCCATATGTCTATGTGAGTCATCAATGATTTTTACTGTAACTAACGAGAGTACTGTTGTAAGAGAAATTTAGATTTATTGGTTGTTTGGTTTTTCTACACTCAAATCTGTTTTCTATTTCAAGGCATGTGCAACAGAAGGAAAAGGGGAAAAGAATAAGGTATGTTCCACAAGAAAACTGATGGAAAAGTTGTAATATATGTATGTGATATCATATACATATATGATATTAACATGCTTTGCAGAAATTTATGAATGTTATAAGCTTAAAAGGAGCATCATAAAAGACTTTTGTAACAGATTGTTGCATAGATTTTGAAATAATTATATCCCCTGAAACGGGGAGAACTACTTTTAAACATAGTAAAGCATCAAAAAAGAGTTCTTTACCTGTAGGGGAATATTAGCTCCGTCCAACAACAAAATCTTTACAAAGATGATCCCATCATCATATTTGTTTTCAATTTCTTACAAAAAGGCCTCTTCCACTACCTCATTATGTTATAGAGTTGAGCTCTGCTAATAAGCTAAACTCTGTCAAGCCCTACCCTACCAGTGGTGTTTCAGGAAAAGACATAGTGAAAAGATTATGTAGCTGTTGTCAGAAGAACAACATGAAGTGGGAGAACCTCATCCCCAAGTTGGCCAAATCATGATGAATTTTTCAGCTGTGGAAACTAGAAGACTGCAGAGGGCTTGTGATTGATATCAGTGAAGTGAGCGCCCACCCTTAAAAATTAGGGCTGGTCTATAATATCCAATGTAATTTTGAGCTGAAATTTTAAAGCATGTCCTCTTTTCTAGTCTCTAATCCTCTCTGATATATCCTCCCCAGAGCTGCCAAGATAATATTTCTAAGAGAAAGGTTTGATCATGTCCCTCCATGGCTAAAAATACCTGAAACATGCCTGGAATATACTCCCTCCTCATTTCTATCTCCCTAGTAATCCTCTTCTTTATTTAAGCTCAGTTCAAATGTTATTTCTTTATGAAATCTTCTCTGATGGTCCAGTTATGAATGCACTTCCCCTTCCCTCAAATGAATCGTAATGAGTTATTTGTATATATATATGATATTCCCCCAAGAAAATGTAAGAATCAAGATGGCAGTGGATGTCTCATTTTTAACTCGACGTGCTTTTGGATTTGTGTGCATTGAAGTCTTTTCTTGCATATAGTAGATGCTTAAAGAGGGTATACTGAATTAAACTCTATCAATTTGTCTTTCATATCATTCTTTTTTCTTATCCTTTTCAACCTTTTTTTTCCCAAATCCCTTCAAATGAACTCAATTTAAACATTAACTAAGTGTGCCCCAAAATAGTCTATTCTGTCCTTTTGGCTTCCACTTGCTATATTCACACCTACTTCTCAAGCTAAATGTCACGCTTATCTCTCTTTTCAAATAATATAAAGTGCTGGTCACATCAGCATCTTTAGATAACCTTAGTTAAAAGGGCATAAAGGAACATTTGCTATACAGTGAACAAAGCACAAAACTTCATATGAAATCACAAGAGATTATAAAATGGAAACAGTATTTATACACAGCATTACTGGCAATACATCTCTGAAGACCAAACAATTCTGAGAATGCCTATAGATAATAAGCTTTTGTGATTTCAGCTGAACCTGCCTGGTTACCTTTCAGGAACGTGAGCATGTTGGTCTGCCTTTTTTCTCATTGATATTTTTTTTTTTTTGCAATAGATAGAAGCTGACATCTTTAAAGTTAATGCAAATGCTTGCATTTCCTAGCAAAGCAAACAGATGTATGGGAAGGGAGGGGTTGTTCACTTGAATACTTGGTAGGAAAATCTCTAGGGCCACCCACTCTTGTAACATCATCCCAAACATGTCCAGCAAAATCAAATTATCTTTCAACAGTGTTCTGAGTCAGACCCTGTGCTTGAGGAATAGCTCTGGAATTTAATAGCAGAGACTGTTTAGTGCTTTACACTGTGGGAACATTAATGAGTCACCACTGCTTATAACACAGAACTCTTTGACAGCATAAAAGAGTCAGATAGCAGAGGGGGAAATGGGAGCCTACTCTGTTAATAAGAAGACTTTCAGCCTGAGGTGTTATATAAGGACTTTTCATGTCATGTGAGCTGAAGTCTGCCAAAGACTTTCTGAATAATCTCTCATCACCTAGATCATTCAAGACATCAGATCAAGACTTTAGAAATTTACCAAGGTTATTATAAAATACGAAAATTTAAATAAATATCAGGAAAGAAATAGCAGAAACAATGCGATAGTCCATTGAAAATAATTATTTGCTACAACCGAGGGTGAGGATGAACTTAAAGTAGTTGTTTTAGTCAGTACCAACCCATGCTTTAGAGAACTGAATTTTTAGTCAAAAAGACCTGGATTCTGTTCCTGTCTCAGGTATTTCTACCAGTGTGACCCTGGAGAGGTCACTTAACCTCTATGCTTTAATATCCTCATCTGTAAAATGAGGTAGCTGGAGTAGGATGGTCTCTAAGATCCCTTCCAGCTCTGAGTCTAGGATCCTATGATCTCACCATTAGAGGGAACTCCTGACTGTCAATTCTTCAGTCAGGCAATAAACATTTATTCTGTCTACTCTGTACCAACACTATGGTAAGGTCAGGTGACAAAAAGAAAGGCAAAAGAAGCCCCTGATCTAAAGGAACTCAATCTGATAAAGGAGACAGCATAAAAATGCAGGATAAATTGGAGATAACGAAGGGGGACAAAGCAAGTTTCCTGTAAAAAGTGGGACTTTAGTTGGGATTAAAACAAAGCCTGGAACTCATCTGTATTTTAGTGTCTTTAGGCAGTTGCCTGTGGAACTTAGAGGTTAAGTGACTTAGCCACTGTAAGATATGCGTTAGAAACAAAACTTGTCTGATGACAGAACAGGTCTGCTGATTCCGTAGCTGAAACACCATCCACAATGCTGCTCAAATTTAAGTCTGTCAACTATAAAAGGCATTCATAATGGAGTATCATAATATTTTCTCATTTATTCATTAGCTATCTATAGTGGAAGTAGATGCTACAAAAGTTTTTAAAACATTAAAAATTTTCAGCTTAAAAAACCCCTACATTAAAATTAAATCTCATACTGGACTGATCATTTTAACCACATAGAAATTAAAGTACTGACATAGGTCATGTTGATTAGAGATGGAGCCTAATTTTTTTTAAAGATACTGCCTCCATTTGATTTTTTTTTTCTAGGTCACTTTACCTAATTAAAGCTATGTTTCTTCTGGTCTCTGTTTAGAAGCTGGAGAATAAAAGAACACACATTTTACAATCTAACAAACCTCAAGATGGACCAGGTGTTTTTAAAATTCATTTTTTTATTAATATTCAAAAGATTCACATGTCTGAAATTTTCAGGTCTTTTTGATTACTGAGAAAGCAGAGTTCCTTTAAAAAGGGGAGTGGAAGAGGAGGAGAAGATTGCCAGATCTCAGTAGATACATTTACTACTGGGATTACATTTTCCTCTATGCAATTCAGCTTTTTAATCTAACTATGGCCTTCACCAATATCTCTGTGCCTCTTGGCAGTCTAGAGTTCATTTTCTAGCATATTCTTTTAAGTACATTACATTCAAAGTGCTGGAGGACAGAATAAAGAATTTTCATATAAAGAAGTGTGAATAATCCATCTTAAAGATAATTATTAATTTACTCACCTTCATAAGCAACCTTATTGCCTAATAAGAACCAATGATACATGAATACTTGGATTTACCATAATTACTCGTGTTATATATACAGGGAATAAAATGTCTTGCCTAAGGATGGCTTTAATTACAATGGAGAAGGGTGCAATTAAAGTTTTTAATAAGAAACCTTTCATTTAAAATACACTGAAAACAAAGTCATTACGGAAATGCCTAGCTGATGAGTGAAGTCCACCAAGGATATGGGGACCAAGGAATCTAATATAAAGAAGCGTTTGCAGGTATGGCAAAGCTTTAAATATCATTAAACCCACTGCATGATCACTGACCGCTTGTGTTAAGTAAGGCTGAATATTTTGAATGTCTCAAGTAACAAAGACCTGTAAATCTTATCAATGAGCTTTTTTGAGGGGAATCTGGGAGAAAGCACAGTAATATGCATTAGAAGTTTCTTAAAATCTCTTTCAAAGTATCATGATTATTCATTTACTAGTTCTTAGACTTTGCTTGTATATGGAGTACAAGGGAATAAAACATTCCCTCCTCTGTTATGCAGCATATACACTAGCCAGCTGATGATACACAATAAATGAAATATCGTGATTTCTTTCTCTCTCTTTGCTCTTCTCCAAGTCTTTATATTACGGTTTGTTGTTTTTTGCAAGAGAGATGGTCTTTCCTTTCCTCCGTCCTATCTTTTCTATGCAATCTCATTCATTTCTTACTTTGTTCATTAGTTTAACATATTCATATAAAATAAGCTTAAATTATGACTGTATAAAAAGTAATTTTAGTGGCAAATATTTAAATGATATAGAGATATGGAGTATTTGACTGAAAAAAAATCTATTCTATCATAACCACACAAGTTTGGTTAAAGAATTGAAGACTGTGTGTGTGTGTGTGCGTGCGTGCATGTGCATGTGTGTGGATGTGCATTTGTATATATAGGTACATGTATGTATTTACATACATGCATGCAAATATGCTTTTATGGCAACTCCCTCCTTCAGCATAGACTACAGGGGTTTATAATTCAGTAGATAGTCTAGAAATGGAGCTAATTCCCATGGGTCACACAGCTAGTAAACGTCACAGGCATGATTTGGGCCTTGGTCTTCCTGCCTTCACATTCACTACTTTACTAGTACTGTGTTACTTAGTTACTAAGGTACTGTGCACTTGCTAGGTATGTATAGGTACTCATGTATATCCTAATACATACACACAATGTGATTTATTCAGTGTAGGGAGCTCCAAGGCAAGAAACTCCCTTTACTAACAAGTTTCAGCAAGAATTCAGGAACTTTTTGTCTTGGAGTTGCCTGGGATATTGAGGCTTAACCAAGATATATATGTCAAAGTGGGACTTAAATCCTTATCATCCTGAATCAAGGTTAGCTGCTCCTCCATGGTACCAGGCTATTTCTTCTATCATATATATGTGTGTGTATGTATCTGTATGTATAGATGTATATACACATGTGTATGTATATGTACATGTATTATGTATGTACATGTGCGTGTGCATATATGTACACATGCATATATAAAACATACTCATCATACATATGAATGTGCGTATATGAAATGTTGATAATTAGATGGTATAATCTTGTATGTGCATATAAAATATTTTCTATTTTTCTGTGTTCTCACTTGTCCCATTTTTCCACTCACTTATCTCAAAGTCACTATGCCCTAAACAAACAACCAAACATACACCCCTTCAGAATTTCCATATTTCTATCCAAGGAACAAGCATCATTCTAGTTATCTAAGTTCTCAACTTTAGCCACATCCCTAACTTATCAACTTCATTCACCCCACACATCTAAACAATTGCTAAGGCTTGTCATTTCCTTCTCAAAAAACTTCTTTCGCTTTAGTCTCCTTCTTCCCAATCATGCAACCACCACCTTAGTTCAGGCCCTCATTACCTCTCCTTTGGGTTATGCCACTACCTAATTAGTCTCCTTCAACCATGTCTTTCCCTTCTACACATCTGCCAAAAGGATTTTCCCGAAGAGTTACTCTGACTGTATCATTTTCTTGTTCAAACTCCAGTGGCTCCCTCTTGGATCAAATACATTTTTTTTTTCTGTTTGCCAATAAAACTTTCCATAATTTATCCCCATCCTCCCTTTCAGGTCTTATTACAAATTATTCCCCTGCACATGCTCTTTGGTCCAAGTAAAATGTTTATTATCCACTTTCTGAGTGCTAGCCTCTAAACTAAGTGTTAAGGATGCAAATAAAGACAAAAACAATCCATGCTTTCACAGAACTTACATTCTAATGGGAGATAACATGTAAACTATGCATGAAAAAGATATATAGAGGGGAAATGGTTCCTTATGTACAATATAAGGTATACTGTGTAAATACACAATCTCATGTCTCTGAACCTTGGCTCAGGATTTCTTTTGTATCTAGAATGAGTTTTCCCTTCATCTCCATCTCTTGAATTTGGTAGTTTCTTCAAAGGTTCAGCTCAAGCACCACATCTGGTCTGGGGCTTTTCCTTTTTGCTAGCTTCCCTGGCACTTAGAGCCTTAAAATCTCCCCTTCCCCAAAATTACCTTGTATCTATTTTTAATCAACTCATATATATATATATACATACATGTATATTTTATACATAGATATATACACATATGCACACATACACGTATATATGTATGTGTAAATATGTAATAAACATATAGTAAAATTCACTATATTCATGCGAATGCTATCCTCCCTTTTAGAATCTAGTTTCTTGAATATAGAAACTACAATTATCCCTGCCACATCATGGACGTTAGGTGCTCCTGTGATCTGGAAAATCCATGTAACATTTTTTGGCCCTTCCTTTGTAACAGAGAAGAAATCTGAATTATTATGGTATTAAAAGATACAATATGTTAATATTATACAATACCATACATGTATTTTATGCATTTCTGCATTTTCTAAACGTTTTCTGTGTCGTCTTTTGGCCTTCTCATGTCATCTGCATTTTCTGCAGAACTCCCCCAAAATTTCCAGCAAAATTCTCATGTAAAATTCCCATAATCTCTTAAACTGACACACAATATAATGAAATGGGGAAAGTCATGATGTGGTCAGGACAACTGGTATTCTACTTTTCTCTTGTATCTTCAATGCTTTGGACAGCACTTACTTGACATATAGTAGGAGCTTAATAAATTTTTGCAGATTGACTTTTACACAATAAACCTAATCCTTACCTTCTAATCTGCACAGTGTAGGAGAAAGAGGATGAATCACAAGACATTGGTTTGTCTCAGTTTACTAGCTGTGACCTTGGGCAACTCATTTATATTCTTTTAAAAATCCTTATTTCTGCATCTGTAAAATAATGTCTGTATCGCTCACCTCTGAATTATCATGAGAACACTACTTTGTAAACCTGAGAGCACTACAGAAACATCCAAGGTCAGAAATTTCCTTTGTTCTGTTTGATTTCCCTTCTCTGAGGATCTGATAATTTTCAGATCTTTTTAAAAATTTTCTCTACTTTGACTCCAGACTACTGAGTATCACTAGGGATCTATTGCAAAATCATGCTCATTTCACCCACTCTGTTTTGGTGTATGAATTCACTTTGTTTCTTTTTATCTTTTACTGATTCTGAACCTCATATTCCAAAGATATTATTTTAGGCATGTTTCTCTCTTCTCGTCACTACCTTCAAATCTCTCTCTCTCTCTCTCTCTCTCTCTCTCTCTCTCTCTCTCTCTCTCTCTCTCTCTCATTCACTCACTATCTCCTTCTTCCTTATTCCTCCAGCATCTGAGATTTGTTTTAAATTCATTAACCTCTCTTGACCTCTGGGGTCCTTATCTGTAAAGTGAGGACTCCAGTAGGTCAACTTTAGGGTACTTACCATTTCTACAACTAAAAGGAACAAATCTACAACTATAGAAAACCAACATTCATTGCCAAGAGCTTCAAACAAATAAAAATACAGACCATTAGTCATGATTCCTTTATCTTTACATTCCTGAAAACATTGGGTTTCTTTAACTGCTACATTCCAGAAAAATGAAAGACTTCCTACACCTAAGAGAAAATCAGGGCAGACTACAGAATCTTTGTATTTTATCTAAAAAGATTTGTTTCTTTGCCATTTTATAGCTCAGCTGAAATTTTCCTTTTAAAAAAGCCGTGAAAATTGCATTTGTCTTCATTAAAGTTTCATTATGATTTAGAGCCCTGGATTTTTGCTAAAATACCGAAAGCATTTTTAATCTTGAACCAGCTATATATGACAGTCATTAAAGAATCTGAGAATACAAAAAAAAAAAAACCACTTTGCATCCTACTCTTTCAAATATAAGAATGATGTTTCTGTAAAAATATAGTCTTTGTTGTTCCATAGTCAGCACAAAGGTCTACATAAAATATCTCATATGCTAATGGTGTGCAAGATACAACTGGGAGAAAATAGCTGGGAAACTGCAGAATTACTGAGTAATACACTAAGAACTAGAAAACTTCCAGAGAGTGACCTAATTTCATAAACCTAGAAGTGTTACTTTTCTTCTTCAAAAGTATGCACCATCAATGAGTTGTTTTCCAGGGGGTACCTGTCTCACCTTGCTAAACTGGAAAGGGAACAGATATGAGTCAGGGGCCTTGAACATAACTGGTGAGGATCAGAGGACAATTATAAGAAGATCATACATATAGTGATGCAAAGAATTTGCTTTCCTATTCCTCAGAGAATAATATGCTGTACCAAAAAAGAGAAAATTGTTAAAAGCCTTGCTTTGTTTTACTTCCCTTGTTGTAAGAAGTCTTTAAGACATTTTTTAAGGAAATGTTCTAAATAAAGGTTAGGAAAATTTTGATTTTTCTATAGAAAGTTGTGTATGTAACTGTTGGGAACTCACTGCTCCTTTCAAAGTTGTGGAACTCAAAATATATTCTAGTATTTGATGTTTTCAGCAAGACGAATGTAATGCGGTCTCATTAGAGTTCCAAAGATATCTCAAAAAAATCAGTGTGCCCCATCAATTAGAAATTTGATAAATGGATTTTGTAAACACTTTAATGAAAGAATCTGCTAAAATTTGCAGTGGAATTTACTGCTCTTCAAACAGTTTACCTATCCCAGTCTCTGGGTCACATTAGCGCAGAGATAGTCCTCACTTAGACATGTCACTCACAGGAGGTGAAAACTACCATGACACTATGATACCATGAGTTCAGAACTAAGGTGATGATTTCCTTTCTTTTTTGTTTTTTGGTCTGAAATATTTTTTTCCTAGTAGATAGTATTTTATTCTTTCCAATTATACATAAAGACAATTTTTAATTCATTTTAGTATAAAATTTTGAGTTCCAAATTTTCTCCCTCCTTTCCCTCCCCCCTCTTTAATACAGTAAGCAATTTGATCTACATTATTAATATGCAATCATTAATATATAAAACATATACCCATATTAGTCATATTGAGAACAGAACAAAAGAAAAAACATGAAAAAAATAAAGTGAAAACTATCCTTCGATCTGTATTCAGACTCCATCAGTTCTTTCTCTGGATGTGGATAGTATTTTTCCATCATGAGTCTTTTGGAATTATCTTGCATCATTGTATTGCTGAGAAGAGCTAAGTCATTCATAGCTGATCATTGCACAATGTTGCTGATACTCCCTATAATGTTTTCCTAGTTCTGCTCAATTTTCTTTGCATCAGTTCATGTACATCTTCCCAAGTTTTTCTGAAATTCATCTGCTCATCATTTCTTATAGCATTATAGTGTTCCATCATATTCATATACCACAACTTTTGTTTAGCCATTCTCCAATTGATAGGCATAAAGTGATGCCTATCATTTTCATTCACTCATGTCTTTTTCCTATGGTACCATATTTTTACTCATATGCAACAATGAGCTGACCATTAAAAGAGGGATAAGAATTTTAAGGCAGAGACATAAGGAGGGAGAACTTTTTAGGAACTAGGCACATGGTCTGTACAATATCAGTGAGGTAGAAGACACAAAGGTACACAAAGGGAATACAAGTAGAACAACTTAGAACAAAAAGTGTATGGAAGGTGGATATGAAATAAGTTTGGAAAGGTAGGTTAGAATGAGAAGTGAAAAGGGTTTTTAATGCTACATTTAATTATTTGTTTGTTTTAAATCCTGAATGCTAATATGAAGCCACTTCAGGTCAGGGGTCAGGACTGAGCCTTAGGAATATTTTTAAAAGCATTCATAACACTAGATCATTAACACATAATCATTTAGTATGTGGAATCTGACTTTTATTCAAAATAAAATGTTAATCTGCTATTACATATATTTTTAAGACAATTATTACAAAGATAGATGCACATTATCACAACCATTATCAGTCCTATAATTGGCATATGGCTAATGTGTATCACACATTCAGTTAAAGTTTACTATTAGCTCTTAAGTCTATCTAATTGTGATAATATGTGACCACTTGGAGTTTTTGTAAGATCTGAGGTCATACTTAGCACTAAAATAGTCTTATCTCAGGTTTTATAGTTAGGAGTTTTTGCATATTACTTAGACATACAGTACGTTATACAAAATACACAATAATTTAATCTTTTTAATGTGGAAGTCACACACACAAAAAATGAGCATTGATGTTTAATCCAAAATCTAACTACTGCTATCTGATGATGTAAAAATGAAAATACATAAACAAAATTAACTTACAGAAAATTTTTTTTAAATACTAGAGTACTAATTATTGGACAAATGTTCAAATCTATTAAATATGAAAATAAATGTAAAATATATATATATTTTTAAATTTAACTATGTACAATTTCTTGACAGGACATAATAAACATCTTGACACAATATTCTATTAACTTATGCCCAGTTGCTAATTACCTATTTAATTATTCTCCTTAACCTACTGATTACCTCTGATTAAAGTACTCCCTTTGTAATACCTCCTTGCAGATATCTCTGTTCTGACTATTGGAATTATCTAGTTATCAGAAGGATGTGCTCTTTCTTCTTGGTCTAGACTCTTATCTATTATTTCTCTCATAGATTCAGTCATCCTGTTCACAAAAGCATATGTCATTCTCATTTTCACTATTTTCTAATATATTGCACCAAATCTGATAATAAAAGTGACTACTCCTATTTACTCCCAAATGGATAAGTGGTCAGAAGATATGGAGAGAAATTGTTCTGAAAATATTTTCAAACTCTTCACAACTATAAGAAATCCACTCTAAAACATTAATAATATTATAAAATAAAGCACACTCACATCCAATAAACAGACAAAGATATCCAAAAATGGAAAGCATGCTGGAGAGTTTGAGTAAAGCTAGGTCCGCAAAGACACTTTGAGTGAAATTGTCAATTGGTTCAATTCCTCTAAAAAGCAATCTGAAATTATGCTTATATGATGCAAATGTTCACACGCTGTGTGGTGCAGTGATAAAGAGCTGGCCTCAAAACCAATAAGGTCTGGATTCAAGTTGTGTTCTGATGTATATTGCCCGTATGACCATAGTCAAATTATTTAATCTAGCAGTGCTCCAGACAAATTTCTAACATTATAAACTGCAGATGAAGTTCCAATCATTGGGATGGGATGTTTCCTTACCTAGGTGTTCCCTTTCCAATGAAATCATAAGTCCCGCTTCTATCCCAAACCTACCCTTGGACCTAGAGATCTTAAGACTCAAATAGATCAAATAGATCATAGAGCTCAAATAGATCAAAAACAAAAAGAAAGATTGCCTCATGGGGGGAAGGGAGCTGAAAGGAAGAGAAATTTAATTTTTTTACTTTAAAAACAAAATTCAATTATAATAATTTAAGAATCTAAAATGTATAGGTATACACATATAAACAAATTTAGGTGAAAAGAAAAAAGCTAGTAAAATGAGTCCATATATACTCTCAAGGGCACAATGCCACTTAAAACTTTTAGGATATTTTGTCTTTCCATAATGGCACTACATGGAAAAGTAGGGAATTACCACTGTCATACAAAATGGAGAGAAAAGATTCACTGCCAGTATCCTCTGTAATGAACGCCTACTCATGTGACAATAAAATGCTAGTAGACCACAGGGATAGTTCCCCAGTGTGCATGCTGTTGAAAGGAAAAGTATGGCCTGCCTTGATGGTAGCTGCTTTTAAGTCTTTAAAACTGTCCTCCTTCCCAGTATTTATTCCAAGTGTGCATTCTGTGCAGCTGGGAAATGTTTCTCATCAGTGAACATGTCTAAAATACTTAGGGGAGAGCAGCTGAAAGTCTTTGAGGTAACTAAAAACGCAGTCACTTCTCTCAGAGCCAGTGTCAGGTGCCACTTGCTGATTCTTAATATGCTGATTTAGCTTCCCACCGTGAAAGGAGAAAGTACTCAGAAATGTCAGATGAGGACAAGAGACTAATATTTAGCAAAGAGAAATCTGATAAGGCAATTCCAGCACCCCTGAGCAGCCTAGATTTTTTCTGACCTGGTCCTTGCGTTGGCTTCTACAAATACTGACTATCTGCGTCCTGTACCTGGGATCAATTAAATAACTCCCCAAATGGGCAAAATCTCCAAAAACTGACAGCCTTTGATTTTCATAATTAGCAGCTGATAATTCTTGAAATGGGTAGGATTAGCAAATGCATTTAGGTACAAGAGACTTTAAGAAGAGACAAAATGTTAAGGTTTCTTGCCAACTTCTCTATACACTCATATTAAATATAAATTTAGCTGGCCTCCATGCTTCATCTTCCCCCATCCTATAATGAATTACTGGTGTGTCTATAGTAGTATCTATAATTAGGCATTTCTTCTTTCTCCTTGATTTATTTTAAGGTCTGGTATTCTTATTATACTCTATGCCCTGAATTTCTCACTATTTTTAATTGTTTGGCTTTAGTTAAGCTTTCCTTATGCTTCTGAACAGAACTGTGACTGACCCAATTAGTTCCACACTCCTGCCTATAAGTAATGCTTAAGAGAAAGGTAAAATTTAGGTCTTGAAGGCAGAACAACTGTGAAAAATTATGCCAAAGATTCTTTTTAATTTTTTTTAATATGGCTCCACTAACTATCAAAAAAATATTTAAGCATAGAAAATCTTTTATCTCTAAAATTAAGTTGAGGACTAGTGAGAGTTATCCAAATCTGTATCTCCAATTAAAATTATAAAAAGAAAAACACAACAGTGAAAAGTTTAAATTATAAGATGTTTATAAAAAGATTATTTTAATTACTTTCAAGTATAAGATTCAATAAAATTTTGCATAATTATTGTAACAAGACAAAGCTTCCCCCAGAACCTGATTGGTCTCAGTTTTCCAGATCCGACTTTCTTCCTCTCCCTTCCCTGGGGTCTGACTAGCTGCAATTTTTACATCATCTAGGGGCATAAAAAGTATAAGCCATGGAGTCTGGGTCTTTCTGACTGGGTAGATGACTTAAGAGATTAGGAGTTGCCAAATGCTAATGACATAATGATCAGAGGTATTTCTGGATGTAGACAATACAGGTCATGTCCAGAGAAGCTAATTACTACTATATCCTTGTAGCATATTCTTGCTGGTTAGGGCAAAGGAAACCTCCTCCTTTGTCAAATGTTCAATGACTTGTGAGCACACTTCATCCCAGCATCAACCTGAACTTAGAAGGTGCTGCCTTTCATGCACTAGTGAAGGCTGTCTACAACTGTCACTCAAATATGTAGAAACTTTAATAGGCAGAATTTTTTTCCATCTGTGATGTCCCAGGTCAAAAGGGTCAACTCTTATGATATCTCAAAGGTCTATGGTTCTGTCCTCTAAAAGGCACAAAATCTTCAGATTAAAGAAAGAACTTTGGCATTCATTTTAAAAGAATTTATACCCTATAACTACAGAAAGTCATGAAGCTCACAATTTCACCTTGAATCCACCTTCATTTAAAGAAAAATAAACAACAAAAACTAAGAGTTATCCCCAAGCACACATATTACCCTTTACTTCTACTTTTTAGTACACTGTGAAATTTTAAAAAATTAAAAAAACAAACTTTAAAAATTATACTGAATTCAATGAAAACTAGTCTACAATTTTAGAAGAAATGTCCCATTTGCTCAATTACTAATCTTACTCTTTACAAAAGCCTTTGTGAGGCAGAGGTTTAATTTCTTTATTAAATCTATTAGTTTTATTGGAAAACTAAAGAACTCTAGGTTTTTTAAAGAGTAAACTTTGCCAAAATATCTTATATAGTATGCTAAAATTCTACTTTTTAAGGTCAAAAGCATGGACATTGTCAAAATCTATTATACTTTTTGATTCTAACAAGGGGGAAAATACATGTTTTTTGCACTTACAGGTAAGTTTAGTGATTGTAGGATTTGATCTTGTAGAAGGCACTATTTGCACAGGGAGAGAGATCCATCTTGACAATTTTTAGTACTGGTACTTAAGGGTTTTTGTCATAATGTTTGTTAAATATCAACTCACTTATTGATTCTTCAGTAAATGAGAAAATGAACTCATTGACTACCTCAGTCCATTTAGAATTCTGGTTAACAGAGGGCTTTAGTAGTAAAATGTTGTAAATCAATGAACATGGCATATAGTAAATATTTACAACATGGCATATGTTAAACATTAATGAGTACAAATATCAAAATTGTTGGGACAAGAGGGAGAAAGCACACTGAGGACAATTTTTAAACATTTGATTTGAAGAAATTATTCATTTTAGATTGTCACATTTAATCAGTGAATAAACCCTAAGATTTGCTGAGGAAGAACTCACTAGGAACCTTTTTAGTCAAAAAGAGGCATAATAATTAAACAAAACACTAGTTGAATGATCAGAGTATCCTTTTTGGGTCTGCCATACATTATAAGGTAAATGTTGGAAAAAAAACAGATACAAATGAAACTAATAAGCAAAATATTGGAGAAGGAGATTTTCTTACAAATGTGAATCAAAGAATAATATAGTTGAAATGGACACTGGATCCTATTTCATCCAAACTCCTTTCCAATAAAACAATTCTTTCTATAACACTGGGTGACATACATAGAGCCCATACTTACCATCAGGGAACACTTAGAACTTTAAAAAGTAGAATCTTATGTAAGTCAATTCAATTCAAAAAACATTTATTAAGCCCATACTGTATGAAAAACACCAAATCTAGGTGCCAGGAGTGCAAGTGTATAAAAAACAACACAATCCATACCATGCTGCTCAAGAGCTTAAAACCAAATGAGGAATATGAAATGTATGTAAGTATTTTATAATCTAAAATGTTATGATGGAGAGTGTTAGAATAGCACAGTACCAGATGAGGAAACAGCTTGGTCCAGTTGGGTTGAAAGACAGGGTAGTTAATAATAATCCACTGTGGCTCAACAAAAACTTTCCCTACTTCTTCCCTCCTCCCCTATTCCATCTTCCACCTTAATTTCAAAATCCCATTAATTCTATCTTCCCAGTATATTCTTCATCCATCCACCCCTACATTCATGGTATTTATTGCATTCTAGTCCAGATTCTCATTACCTTTCACATGGACAATCTTAATATACCCGTAATACAACTTTGTTCCTCCAGTTTCTCTTCTTTCCAACTTATCCTGATCAAATATGAACAGATCTGATTTTTCTACTTTAATACTCAAAGCTCTCTTCACATTGCTCCCCAACTCCCAGATAAAATACAAACTTTTTGTTCAGCATTTAAGGACCATTACGATTTACTACCATCCTTCATGCTCAACTTTATTTAGACTATTTCCTTGAGGTACTTTAAGGCAAACTGTATAGGAAGCTCTTCCCAAAATTCCTCCTGAGCACCCCTATTCAACAAGATTAACTGCTCTTCCACAAATGAGTCCTTTGGATATCTGAAAACAACCCTCACCTTCCCACTGAGTCTCCTTCCGGGTGAATGTTTCCATGTGTTTTAACCATTTTTGAGACATTGTTTTTCAGATTCTTCACCATTATGGTCACCTTTTACTATAAATACATTAGTTGGCTAGCATCCCTCCTAATAGTAAAGGGTCCAGAGAGCACAATACCTCAGATGCGTTTTGGTTGACAAAGATCATATTAGAAGTGGTATCTTCCTTGAAATGAATTTGTGATCTGTTAATGAAACCTACATTTGCCTTATCTTTCATAGAATTTCTGATGAATAGTTAGCTTATGTTGAATTTTGAACCATCAAAATCTCCAGGACTTTCCCATATATTAAATCTCCTCTCCCTAATCTTATGGTTGCATAAGTATGTATTTTTTTAGCCTCAATACTACATTTTACCAATATTAATTTCATCAGCTCATTTTGGACTGTTACTTCATGTAAACAAGATTTTTTGACCCTGGATTCTGTCATCTAACATATAGCAGTCCTGAGTCTGGAGTCATCCACTACTTTACTGCTTTAGATATCTCTCAGCTTTCTGTGATCTGACAGTTTTATATCATTATTTCTATGCTACCATCCAAATTACTGATAAAATGTTGAACATGTGGGTCAGTTGCAGTGGTTATTTTGCCCTATAATGCCTCTTGGCTAAACTGATTGTTTTGGACAAGATGACTATCTCATTTTGTGAAAGCATATCTGTTATAAAGAAACTATTTAAATTGTATAGAAATGAGGCATTATGAGGAAGTGGTATAATGGTTTAAGCACATTTCATAGATAGTGCTATCACTGTTTGCCCTTATGAGTAGTAATGAAGTCTGTATGTTTAGTGTAAGGCAAAATCATCTTATGTCTAATCTTCAGAAAGCCAAAGGCAACTGAGAACTATGGTATAAGCTGCTTAATTTTTTGGTCTCAGAAAGGAAAAAAGGTCCCTCTCTACAGAGAATATCCGAGGATAAATTATACATTCAAAACTCTAAAGACTACTTAGCTACTTAGATTTTTCATAAAATTACTATTAAATTTAATTAGACAAAATAAGACCAAGTTTGCTACTCAAACCCTCCCTCCCTCCTCCAGGAACTATCTACTGTATTAGACATAATTTATCTACTAGAAAAAATTCTCATTTACGGAATAACGTTGTTTTATAAAATACAGATCTACATTGAATTGAAATGTGTGCAAATGAATATTTCTACAATGTGATCACATTCTTTATGAAATCCTAACAAAAAATATCCAAAGCATAGACATCTTAGAAGAAACCACTCTGGGCACATTCACATCATGCTGGCCAGATGAGTGATGATAGCATGTTATTTATTGACCTTCTTCTTCTATTCAAGCAGACACTTATTATGCTGTTGTACCACTAAAAAAATGACACAAGCAGTGATATAGATGGCAGTGAATCCTCTCTCTACATACACCCTCTTGTTGGATATGAGTCATCATTATTTATTATTTGACATCTGAGCCTGGGTTTTCTGAGAAAAGACAGGATAAACAATCAGAGGCATTAAAATCTGTTGCTTAAACATCCCCACATGCCATATTATATAACAAATTGCTTTAATTTTTCAAAGGAAAGGAATTAGAATGAAAAGAGTTAAACCCATAGGAGGCTTGCTTATTCGAAATTCAGTGAGGGCAATGTTAAGGCTACAAAATCCTGCTGTTGATGCTGCAATGCCACCGTATGTTTGGTGATTTAACAGGGCCTTGATGACCTCACTTAACCAATAACCTAAGTACTAGATAAGATGGGCGATTTGGCATCTGTGCATTGTAACTCCATCTCATTGGAAATTTTTTTCATGTATGTAAGGAAGCAACATTCAATCTCAACACAACACAAATTCACACTTATCTTCCTAGAAATTAGCACAAAATCCTGTAGAAAATATTTTATAATAAAGGATTTTGTTTTTTTTCTTGGAAAGGTCAGGAAGGTTGGAATTATTTTAAATAGTCATTTAATATGCAGTTGTTATTTTTAAAAAATCCTCACATTCACAAACTTTGTTAGAGGAAACATAAGCTGCTGATTCTTATCCATGGCTCTTGGGCAGACGTTTATCAAAGTAGCTTAACCACTTTTTGGTCATTATGCTCTAAAGAGATTTGGAAAAATATTAAGGAAGAGTTAAAAAATATTAGAGATAGAAAACAGGTCTATGATGAACAGTTGTTTTTTCTTTTTTAATCTGGATCTGTGACTCCATGTATAATGGGAATTCTTTTATGAAAACCCCTTTCACTGGTACATGCTGACATTGTATTTGGTCTTACAAAGTTGTCACAGACATTGAGAGATTATGTGATTTGTCACGGTGACATGGCAACTGAAGTGCCAGTGGGCAGACTTGAACACAAAGTTTCTTGACTCCAAGACTGATCCTCTTTCCTACAATACACTCTCCCTCTCACTGGAAGATCATGTTCTTGAGTCTGCAGCAGGACTTAAGGTGTGATTTTGTAAGTGTCTTCAAAAACATGAAGTTCTTTTTTCAACAATTGTTGTGTGCACAACAGACAAACATCAACAAAAGATAGGTTTAAGTTGTAATAGGGTAAATTGGGTGAGATATAATTCCTAGACTATAAGTTTCATAAAAAACAAGAACTGCTAATATTGTGGAGTCTTTCCATCCCTAGGGATTTTTGAGGAGAATATGCTACTGGTTTTCCTGGGTATTTTAGAAATATTTGTCCCTAACAGTAGGATACTGGCATACATATACACACATAAATAAACAAACATATATCTAAACGCATGCACACACACACACACACACACACACACACACACACACACCTTGGCTTAAGGTTCCTTCTAGGTTTATAATTTCACGGTGCTTTAATTATGTTAGCCAAGTAGTCATGGAAAATCTGACTACAGGAAAAGCATTACATCCTTTATTTTATATAATCAGGCTATTTCATCAATTTATATGACCAAGAAATAGAGACTGAAGGAATACTAGTTCATCATCCATACCAATCTACAGAAAGATTTGTACAATTCTCAAATATTTGAAAAAGGATGGCCTTACTCTTTCTCTATGATATATTCCCTAATTAAAAGTAGAAATTAAAGCTACATTTCAGGGACAATCTGGCATTTTTCTCTTGTTAAGGCAGATCAGGATCATAGTGAATAGTGCCAAATTTGGAATCAGGAAATCATTAGCTTGAATTCTGCCTTAGAGGCTTAATATCTAGTAACTCAACCCTACTCACTTTCAGTTTCATCTGTAAAATAGGGATAATAATAGCATCTGCCTTACAAAGTTGTTGTAAGGTTCAAATAAAATAATATATGTAAATGGAATATGATATAAGAGGTATGCCAATATGATTTGTATAATACCACCTACTTCAAAATAATTAAAATCATGGAAGTGAATACATCTGGCACTTTTAAAATAGGACATTCTTTTCTTATTGATGAGTAAAATAGGTTAAGGGGGAGTCAAGTGCATCATGGAGAAAAGGTCAGTATCAGTACATTTAAGCCAAAAATAATAATGTGGTAGAATAATATGCCATCTATTTTCTTCACACACACCATTACCCCTCCTACTCCTTATTTAGAATAAATTGACTTAGTTAACTGTTTATATAATCTCGCACTCCTGACAAGAGACTATATTTCCCTTCCATCCAGCCAACAACCAGGATTCCAAGGGTCTGCTTACTGTATGTATATTGCTGTCTTTCTGATCCTTCCAGGTATATACACAAGGCTCCTACCATCCCTTTCAACCTCTTGTTCTTTCAAAGAAAGATATGATAATCTATTGACCTATGTCTCCATTCTTAATCTTTTCAATTCCCCATACCAAAATTTTATTACCTGGCCACTACTCTCCTACATTCATGGAATTTTTCGGGGCAGACTAGAAGATGGCGTAGTAGAAAGACGCACATACACATAGCTCCGAACCCACAACCCATAGAACAACTACAAAGAAGTAACTCACGGCGAATTCTGCACCCAGAGGCCACAGAACATTGGAGCGAGGGAGATTTCTGTTCCGGAGAGACCTGCAAACCTCTCGTAAAAGGTCCTTCGTGCTGCGGACTGGGCGCCGGGACTGGGAGCTGAGTACAGCCCTGCCGTGGCCGCGGCACCGAGAGGAACAGATCCGAGCGGGCTTCAGGGACGGGATCTCCAGCGGCCGCACAAGTACCTCCACCCACAGGTGACGGGGGTCGGTGAGAGAGTCCCTTTGGTGGGTCGAGGGGGGAGTGGGGTGCCCCCATGGCTCGGGCCCCCTCGGGAGACAGAAGCTGAGGGGCAGCAGCAGACCAGGGCTCTCCTAGCAGGCAGGAGCCTGGATCCATTGTTGAAGGTCTGTGCATAAACTCCCTGAGGGAACTGAGCCTGAGAGGCAGCCCTGCCCTCACCTGAGCATCTGAATTTAATCTCACACTGAATAGCAGCCCTGCCCCCGCCCAAAGCCCTGAGGCTGGAAGCAGCATTTGAATCTCAGACCCCAAACACTGGCTGGGAGGATCAGGAGGTGAGGTGGGTGTGAGGAAAATATTCAGAGGTCAAGTCACTGGCTGGGAAAATGCCCAGAAAAGGGAAAAGAAATAAGACTATAGAAGGTTACTTTCTTGGTGAACAGGCATTTCCTCCCTTCCTTTCTGATGAGGAAGAGCAATGCTTACCATCAGGCAAAGACACAGAAATCAAGGCTTCTGTGTCCCAGCCCACTCAATGGGCACAGGCCATGGAAGAGCTCAAAAAGAATTTTGAAAATCAAGTTAGAGAGGTGGAGGAAAAGCTGGGAAGAGAAATGAGAGACTTGAAGTCAAAGCATGAACAGCAAATCAGCTCCCTGCTAAAGGAGACCCAAAAAAATGTTGAAGAAAATAACACCTTGAAAACTAGCCTAACTCAATTGGCAAAAGAGGTTCAAAAAGCCAATGAGGAGAAGAATGCTTTCAAAAGCAGAATTAGCCAAATGGAAAAGGAGATTCAAAAGCTCACTGAAGAAAATAGTTCTTTCAAAATTAGAATGGAACAGATGGAGGCTAATGACTTTATGAGAAACCAAGAAATCACAAAACAAAACCAAAAGAATGAAAAAATGGAAGATAATGTGAAATATCTCATTGGAAAAACAACTGACCTGGAAAATAGAGCCAGGAGAGACAATTTAAAAATTGTGGGCCTACCTGAAAGCCATGATCAGAAAAAGAGCCTAGACATCATCTTTCATGAAATTATCAATGAAAACTGCCCTGAGATTCTAGAACCAGAGGGCAAAATAAATATTCAAGGAATCCACAGAACACCGCCTGAAAGAGATCCAAAAAGAGAAACTCCTAGGAACATTGTGGCCAAATTCCAGAACTCCCAGGTGAAAGAGAAAATATTGCAAGCAGCTAGAAAGAAACAATTCAAGTATTGTGGAAATACAATCAGGATAACACAAGATCTAGCAGCTTCTACATTAAGGGATCGAAGGGCATGGAATAGGATATTCCAGAAGTCAAAGGAACTAGGACTAAAACCAAGAATCACCTACCCAGCAAAACTGAGTATAATACTTCAGGGGAAAAATTGGTCTTTCAATGAAATAGAGGATTTTCAAGCATTCTTGATGAAAAGACCAGAGCTGAAAAGAAAATTTGACTTTCTAACACAAGAATGAAGAGAACCATGAAAAGGTGAACAGCAAAGAGAAGTCATAAGGGACTTACTAAAGTTGAACTGTTTACATTCCTACATGGAAAGACAATATTTGTAACTCTTGAAACATTCATGGAATTTTTCTACTGGAATAAATTCCTAGAGAACAAGGACTGTTTTATTTTGTATTAAAATCCCTAGTGTCCAGTACAATGTTCACTATAATGTAGTTGCTCAGATACTAGATATTAAGTTTTTAAGGCAGGATTCAAGCTCAAGATTTCCTGATTCCCAATTTGGCCATGCACTATGACCCTGAGCTTCCTTAACAAGAGGAAAATGCCAAATTCTCCCTGAAATGCAGCTTTAATTTCTACTTTTAATTAGGGAATATATAGATTGCTTGATTGCCATAAAAATATATTTATATATATCTAATATAGATCTAGATACCATTGTATACATACAACACTACCTATATAAAAGAACTAATATGTCTACCATAAGCAGTATATGTATATGTATACACATTTGTATATGTTATAAGCATATAATATACAGATGCATATAAAATATATTAAAAGCATATTACATATATAAAAAGGTATAGAGGCTCCCAATTCATACTTAAGATATGATAAAAAATAGTGTCTTAAGTTTTCATAAATAATGTGCACTTAAATAATATCAAACTGATTTTTATCCTGATAGGAAAAATCAATTTAAAGTTAAAATTCATTCCAGAAGAAAAATCTATGAATACTGAAATTATATTAAGCTAGAAAGCAATAATTTTCTGAATCTTTAGAGCAGGGTTTCTTAATCTGAGTTCTGGAATTTGTTTTATTTTTGTCATTGTAATGTTTCCTTTGTAATTTTATGTATTTTATTGCATGCTTTTTAAAAAATATCACTTTGAAAAGGGGTCGGTGGGTTTCACCAGAATGCCAAAAGGATCCATGGAAAAAAAAAAAGGAGAGAAAAGAAAAGCTGCTTTAGAAAACATCCCAAGTAGGTGAGAAAAATATAGATTTTCACCCAATACAAGAGATCTAGATGACCAAGAGTAACACTAAATGCTTAAAAGAGCTTCAGCTATGTTTTACCTCTACATTCTGCAACTAACTGAGCAGTGATATTGAAGTAAAAAGCACGGGTGTATGAAAATTTTCAAAGGTTCATAATGGATGCATTAATTTTTAATTAAAGTTACCCTTGCAACCTGAGGGAAACAAGTAAAGCTATAACTGGAAAAGTCACCACCAGTATTTGTTTATGATAACCTTCCCCCAACTTTGTTTCAGCAAAGTGCCTAGAGACCTTCATTTACTCAGTGCAGTCCCTTAGCTAGGCTGATATGTGAACAATGAGGAGCCTGATGTCATTCGCTGCTGTCCCGCAGGAGCGATCGCTGGAGGACGGGTGGTTTTATTGCATCAGTTTCCCTCCTGGAATTGTTCATTAACACTTGCAGACATTTCAGCCTAGCCTGGTGGTGTCTGGTAATACTTGTGGAGAAGTCAGGTTCCTTTCTTCTCCTGCCACAGAGACTGTGAAGATCAGCTGTCACTTCTAACAGAAGATCACACAGGGTGATACAGTCCCTAAATTGAGAAGGCTTTTCAGAAAGGGGTGAGGCAGACTTCTAAAAATACACCAGATTGATTCAATCAATCGATCAATAAGTAAACATTTTTTAAGTGCCTACAATGAGCCAGACACTACTTGATTCTCAGGATCCACAGGAGAGGCTGCTTGTTTTGGGCAATAGAAAGCAAGCCTTGGCAAAATGAAGAAATGGGCTCAAGTCCTAATAAGTTCTCAATGACCCTTGACAATTATCCAAGTACTTAAACTGCAGAAATGCAGAAAGAATTCTTCATGGAGAGTTTCCTACAAGAATAAAATCCCTCATATTCTGAGTGTCCCAATAATCTTAGTGAAATTTTAAGCTTTAATAACTTTAATAATAATAATAATAACAGCTAACATTTATAGAGTGCCTACTAAGTGAAAGGCACCATTCGAAGGCACCATTTATAATTATTATCGTATATGGTTCTCACAATAACCCTGAGAGGTGAATGCCATTGTTATCCCCATTTTACAGATGCAGAAGCTGAAGCAAACAGAGGTAAAATGATTTCCTCAGGGTCATACAGCTGGTAAATGTCTGAGGTCAAACAATTCAGGTGCTCCTGACTCCAGGCCTTGCCTTCTGTTCACTGAACCACCTAGCTGTCTGAACTCAGACTTTGTATGTTTTATTTCTACCCCAAAACCTATCCATCTCTGAAATGGAACGTTTTAGTGTAAAAGAATATGCAGCAGAATTTTAACAGTATTTCCATTCGATCTTTTTCTGAATATAGTTGACAAGGCAGATAAATATAGCAGGACACAAAAGTGCATAGTGAAAACATCAAGACACATGCTGAAACGGGGATACAAAATGCTTTTAGTAAAGGGAAGATGGCCAAGTTCAAGCAGATAAATAAGGAAAATCACAGACATGAGACAATTTAAGGTAATTTTTTTATAGAAGATTAAAAATGCTGCCAAAAGAGGAAAAAAATGTTGGGATATGTATGTGTATATCTATCTGTACATACAAATAGATAGATATATGCTATCTATACATACATATATAGATATATACACACATATCTATATCTATATGTAGATATATCCATCTATCTATATCTATATATCTTGAAATCTCTATGAGATGCACAAATTAGAGACATCTCCACTCTAAATGTTCATATGGACTATTTATGCCCAACCTGTGGTAGTCTTCCAAGCTCATATTGGTCTGATCAGTCATAGTCAGACATGCCGTACCTTGACCCCAACATAACATTATTTTGATCCTCCTTGAAAATTAACTGAGATTCTCAAACTGAGATTTCCAGCTCATCTAACAAGAGCACATCTCACTTCACTTCCTCAATAAATAGTCAACATGATTTAACCCACTCTGCTATACCTGCTTTATGTGAAGACTATTTGAGATGGGGCAATCCGAGGGTCATAGCACTGAATCAGACCTGACGAGATGAAGGTTCAGCTCTCAATTCTATAATCTACTAACTGCATGCCCATCAGCACATCACAAAACCTCTCGAGTTCTTTAAAAATGGAATAATAATATTTATATTACTTAACTCAGGACTGTTGTGAAGAAAGCCTTTGTAAGCTTTAAAACATTATATAAATTTGAGCTATAACTATAACCTTGAGGCACTGCAAGGGCTTTAATTTCCTCCTGAATTAAAGGAAGATTAAATCATTTTCAGCATAGCTTTAGTGTTAAGTTCATTTTATCCTTATTCTTAGAAAATGAGCAATCCTGGTATGTTATGTTTAGACTCCAAATGTTCGTAATCTGAAGTCCACAAGAAATGCAGAAAAACTGAAGGGTGTAGGAAATGTCTTGGAAATTTTGATGTGGAAAAAAACTTGCATTTTAATTTTTGTTAAACTTTGGCTGAAATTTTCTTTGATTATAAATTTTAAAAACTATATGATTCTAAGGAGTCTATATGGTTAATTAGTCTAATAAAGAGGCCTATGACAGAAAGTAGATAAAAAACCCCTTTTTAAGGGGAACTCTCAACTAACCAGAATATTCAATAACCCCATTGCCCAACCATTCTATAAAAGTAGAATTCACTGTAATCTGTTCATTTTTCACCCTTTGTTACTCTCCAAACTCATGGAAGGCAAGAATCATACTTAGTTTTTAAAATGTAACACCAAGCTATATACCCTTCAGGTACTCAATAATGTTCAGAGGAATTACATTTCTTTGTCACCAGTCTCTCCTATTTAGTTGTATGTGATTAATAATGCCATCTTCCAATTATTTGAAATATGATAAAACACCAGTGCTTTAATCTGTTAAAGTATACCTCCTCTTTGTGATGTTTTTCTATGTACATTCATTCAAATGGCTTTAACATCCAACAATTCTATAGCCTATATGCACTCTCTCTCTCTCTCTCTCTCTCTCTCTCTCTCTCTCTCTCTCTCTCTCTCTCTCTCTCTCTCTCTCTCTCTCTCTCTCTCACACACACACACACACACACACAATTACATTTAAGTCAATAACTATTCCTTCAAAAATCACAATATTCACCTATCATTTTAATATATTTTTTGACTCTCTTCAAACTCCCCTCCCCCATAGGTTTCATATAGGTCTAGGTGTTTTAGAGTTTAGGTTACACTGGATGAGCGATGTCTCCCTTCAATGGGATTATATTCTATTTTAATCATGAAAAGATATATGATATTCTTTTCTCACTGCACTGTATAACTTGATTGTTATTTTATTCCCAAAAAGATGGTGGTAGGGAATGCTGTAATGAGAGATATCAACCTAAATTGCCATTAGAACTTACATAACCCAAAATACTCAAACAACAGCTATTTGTCTTAGACAAATAAGCTTTCATTCATGTAATAAACATTTACAAACCATTAAAAAGAAGTAAAACTCAGTAAACTCCCAAGTTTTATTTATTTACATTCCCTAAATCATGAACAATAACAACTGTTCTACTTCGATTATGATTGCTTATGGATTCATTTTTTTTAATTGCTTCCCCCGTCCACTTATTAAAAAAATTTACTTCATTAATGATCACCTGAAATATAGGTTAGTGAGCTATCACATGAGCTCATTTCTATCATACATCCATGGGGAAAAAAGGAACACATTAATATGTTATATCCTTAATACCTCAGATAAACACTTATAAAGTTAAATATACCCTCTCCATCATCTGATTTAGCAAGAATATATTTCATATACATGTGTATATATACATATATACACACATATACGTATATATATATGTATGTGTGTGTGTGTGAGAGAGAGAGAAACAGATGAAAACAAATCCTTCCAATTTTAACTCACCACCAGGGCTTTGGATCTGTTGCTTAGTAGTTTTTCAATGTCTCTGGCTGCAATTTCCACCAACTGACGTGCATTGTTTGGTTCCACAGTATACAAGTCCTTGTATTTCACATAAATCTGGATGAAGGAAAAATAAAGAGAATTGAGCACAATAATATTATCATAGATGTGTTCATTTAATTAACAGGTTGTTCATTTTGTTAAGGGAAGGCAATCTTGATTTTAACCATCATTTTTCTTCTGTCATCTAGTTCTATTTAACTTTGGTGCAAATCAAGAGCTATTTTCTGTTAGTAAGTCAAACAATGAAGAATTATATTACTACACTCTAGATCAAAATGCATGGTTGTTTTAATGTTGATGTTGTTTTCTTTTCTTTGAGTTAGATGTATTCAACATTGAGCTGGAGAGGAGCTGGGTTCTCAGTGTGTGAGGAGAAGGAAATCCCTCATGCCTCCAACAGATGGCTTGCACATGCATGACTAGATCTCCTTTCTGAGCCAATGCCTGGTGGTACTTTTACCGTCTTGTGGAAAGTGAATCTAGGCACACACATAGGAATGGGTCCAGCACTGTTTCCTGGCAGAATTCCAGTCTTCTGTTTTCACTGCTATCAGTCCTTCCATTCTGATACTGATTGGATTTTGAGATTACAAGGGGATATTTTTTATGAAAGGATACAGTGAAGATAATGCAAATTCTTATATGATTTATTGTCAGTTTTATTTGTTAAGTCTATATTTTGATTTTCTCCAATAGTTAATTCCATTGTTACTATTACAATTATTAGACTTTGTCATATTATAGGTTGATAATACACTGATTTTAAATTTAAATCTAAATCTTCTAATATAGACTAGTTAATTTCAGGTTCATTAAATCATCCACACAAATTCAATATATTTAAAATTTTTTTTCCAGACCCCTTGCATGCTATTGAATTGGATCCTGAATACTTATAAAATTCCATTTAAATGGCTTAATCTCAATCCATCCCAAAGATTCTCCATCTGTTTCAGTCTGACTTTTGAAGAGTGTTAGTCCAAATTTAAAGGACTCAGAGCTGGCTGAAGTAAATAAGGTGACAAATATTCTCTAGAAATTCCTATATAAAAGGCATGAGGTGGTTATTTAGATCAGTGGTGTCAAACTCAAATAGAAAGGGATCCCCATAGACCACATATTAACTTAGAAAATCACAGATTCACATTATCCATGTTGTACCGTACTGTGTTTTTCTTTATTTTTATAAACATTTTCCAACTGCATTTTAATCTGGTTCAGATCTCACATGGGAGTTTTGTGGTTACAGGGCTGTGAGGTGATAATCCAAGTGAGCTATTCTAAGATGTCATCTATCAGGTGACAAAAAAACACAATTGTCACCTTAAAAGAATACTGCCAAGATTACCTGTCCACAGGTAATTTCTTGCATGTATGTGACACTTCTTAGGCTCACTCCATCCTTTCCCACTACTATTGAGGAAATATGGCCAACATGGGCCTCTAATGTTTATTTAATGAAAATGATTTCAAGGTTGAGAACTTAACCACACAGTGAAATAATACAATGCGAACAACTTTCATTTACTGTCAACTAGACAGGAGGAATGATTGTAGAAGGGCAAATGCATACATACATACTATTTAAATATAACAGATGAAAGATAGCTCCACCCTCTGATAGGATCTGAAGAAAATGACAGATAAACTAACTTGCCACTACCACTGCAAAGCATCAAGGATAATGTCGCAGAAAAGATTTATGGTTGCCTCATCTGTTTTAGATACCCACAAGATCAATCTCATTTAATTTTATTCTACTTTTGAAACATGAGATAATTGGCCTGTGGGTTTTCTCCCCTCTCCTTTTTCCTCTTGTAACTGTTACCTGAGTTTTGAGAGTACAGTGATCTTCAGTAATCATGTTTTTTTTTATTTTTTCCCCTTAAAATTAATATTAATATAAAATAACATCATGGTACATATACTTTCTTTGTTATTTTGAGATAATAAACTTTCTTAACTCTTTGTAATGTCATCTTTATCTGTTATATGAGGTAGTTAGGCCACTAAAACCTTTACAGGGATGTGTTAGTGAGATTGCAGATCAATCCCAGTTCTGATTCTAGTGTGAGACTCTGGAATCATATTTTCCTCTTTAATTATGCTTGATGGCAAATCATTTTCATATCAATACCCTCACCAAAATATTATTGTGACTGCCACCTATTTGTTTTGCAAACTTCAAATATTTCCTTACCCCCATTCATCCTTCTCAGCAGCCAAAAGGTTTTTCCTTATGCACTAATATCACATTTCACACACACACACACACACACACACACACACACAAACGCACGCACACACTCAATAAACTCCAGTGGATCCCTGCTGGACAAAATATAAAGTTCTTCTATTTGGCTTTTACAGCTCTTCACAACTGGACCCTGACCCATCTTTCGAGTCTCACCATATAGTTAGTTCTCCCTTCCCACACTTTGTAATCCAGGAAAACTTTACTCATAATATTAGATTATTGGTCTTTGTGCTTTTCCATTTGGGCAGTCCTCTAGGCCTGGAATACACCCCCTCTTCACCTCTGCTTCCTTTGGGTAAAAGAGGGCATCTTATGGCCGTCAGCATAAGCACCACCTTCTCTACAGTGTCTCCCAGTCCTCCCAATTTGTAGGACACTTCCTCCTGACCTACCTAGTATTTAACTGTTTGGCTTCACATTTTCTTTGCATTTAGTCCATATATGCTTATACAGATAAACTGCCCCATTGGAACATAAACTCCCTGGGCTTAGGTATTTAATTCCTTACATATGAATAAGTGAATGAATAAATTATTTTTAAGTGCTTCTTATATTCAAAGCCTAGGAATACAATTATGAAAGTAAGACAATCTTTACTCTCAAGAACACATATGGAAAATTTTAGCTGCAAGTAAAATGGAAGAATCCCATGGTCCTTCGATCCTCAGATTAAATGAGGTATCATTTGTAAAAGCAAGGAGCACAGTTCCTAGCACATTAGAGGCCCTGAATAAATGTGTATTCCCTTTCCTCCCTTCCCTTCCTTGAGTACAATAACAAAGCAGATGTTAATGCCTTTTATCTAAAGTCATTTCCACTGATAAATTATTCTAGTTTCTGATGCTGAACCATATGACAGGCCATTGATGGCAAGAATTTTCTTTTCCAGGTCTTCAATAGCTTCATTGTCATGGTGCATCTCCCAGGGGTTGCTTCCTAAGATGATGTTTGTATCCCTGTAACTTAACACTAACCCATAACAAGACCTTAATAAATGCTTGCTGATAAACTGATTCGAGACTCTAAATTCTCTGCCTAACTACCATGAAAATGAGATGCATAGGGTCTACTACTGCAGTGTCTTAAAGGACACATCTCATTTCCATTTCTTGACAACCACCTTATTAGCTGAGTAACTTGGGGCAAATCACTTTAGCCTCCCTGGGCCTCAGTTTCCTCATTTATAAAATGAGGGTCTTAGATTAGATGGCTTCTGGGGTCCTCTGCAGCTTTAGATCAACAATCCTTTGAGATGAGATAAATCTAAGATTGCAATGTTAATTTTACTTCAATATTTAATAGATCTATGATTTCATCAGTGTGACCATCTTCTCCAGTAATAGCAGAGAATATAGCATGGTGGGAAAAGAGCTGGATTTGGAGTTTCAGGCTTTAATTTGAATGCTGGTTTCGCTATTTCCTACATCTCTGACCTTGGACAAATCACTGAACCTTTCTGAGGTTCAGTTCCTCGTCTACAAATTGAGGGTACGAGATGGAACTGATAGACCCTTCTAGCTCTAAAGTTGTAATATGATACAATTCCTTCCCTTAATTTTTGTCACACTAAATTATTCACATACACATTTTTTTCCTCTGTGACTGACAATCTTTAGCAAATAAACCTATGATTTCCCCTCCTCTAATCAAAACAGCAGGACAATGCAATTTCCTGAACAAAGTTAATTTTTCAAAATGTCTTACTAAGATTTGGTGACTTGAAAATGTTTTCATTAGTGAACTACATGAAGTCAGTATGCAACCTGGTAGCACTCCCCCATAATACAGTGCCTGTGGACACCATCCAATTCATAGTACAGGACCCCCAGAAAATGTTTCCCAGGTTCAAAACACTTGGAGGGTCTACACCCTTAAACTATCACTCACAGTCCACCAATGTGTCTAAGTTAAGTTTCATTTGAGGACACATAAAATTCAAAATTAAGACATTTAATGAATCCTTATAATAAGGAAAATAGATTCAGAATGAACCTATGAACCTGGGGCATACTCATCCAAAAACAGTGCAGCATCAGTGCAGAAAGAGGCTCCATATGGAGGTTAAAGAGAGAAGTACACACATTGGGAAGTGTACAGAGGTGTGTCCAAGGTACCCATGGAGAGAAGCTCTTTCCAGCTCAAATACTGCGGGCATGATGTCTTCAGGCTGACTTTGTTATTGTAGCTCTGCCATAAGAAACAAGAACCTTTATTATGGAAAAGTTTGACACCAGGAAAAAGATGCCATGCGAGTCTGAAAGGTCAGAGATTTCCCCAGAAGAAGGAACTCTCTCATCTTATGAATGGGATATGAATTTTTATACTTGAAATATGCATATTATGCATACTCGGGAGGATGGAGAGATTAACTTTGCCAAATTCACAGAATTCGTTAGAGCCACAGAAATTGCATTGCACCACCTGCATTTTCAATTTATATAGCCTCTATTCTTTACTTCAATGCTCTGGCTTTAAGAAGATAAGGAAATAATCTTTGATATTTCTGTAATTTTAGAACCAATACCTACATTGCTTTATATCACCTCACACAAAAACATCACTTACTTCACTTATTGATATGATTTAATCCACCAAAGTTTGGAGTAGAATTGTGTATTGGTTATATTAAAATATAAAATATTAGCTTACACCTTAAAACTATGGAGTAGTTTAATTATTCAAAATAGTTACTGAATAAGTACCATATGTAAGATTCTACACTAGGCGTTATGAACAAGACCAAAAAAGGGAGGAAGGATGTGGGGTTGAGCAGCAAACATGGTGGTTCAGTGGATTAAGCATAAAGTCTACTGTTATGAAGACCCAAATTATAATCTGGCCTCATTGACTAGCTGGTGTGACCTTGCATGTGTCACTTAACCTCTCTCTGCCTCTATTTGTTTTAACTTTAAAATGGGGATAATAACAGTACCCATCTCAAAGTTGATGTGAAAATCAAATAAGATAATAGGAGTAAAGCACCTAACACAATGCCTGGCATCCTGAAGGTGCTTAATAATCACTTATACTCCCTCCCCCTCGCCTTTCTTTCCTATCAAGAAATTTTGATCATGCATTTGGAGTTGGAAGAAAATTCTAAGTCTATCTAGTCCAGCCACCCTTTTTTTTTTTTATTTAAACAGGTGATAAAAATAGAGCCTCAGAGAAGATGAATTACCTCCATGGATATAGATCCAGGTTCTATGGTTCCAGAGCAATGGTCTTTCTACAGTACCCCAGAGGGAGAAATATTTTGAGCTTTTTGGTACCATAATGCCCACAGCTTGGGCATCCCCCCCACTGAAATATATCACAACCTCACTACAACTTTTTCCCCCCTTGTGATACTGCCTTGATTTATTTTCTAATAGATGTTCTAGTCTGAGCAGTGGACTAACTTCTTATACCTTTAGCATCTCAGGGAAATCAGCGTACCATGCCCACTCTTCACATATTAGACTTCAATTTTTCTAAGTTCTTAGACCACATGGTAGAGAACTTAGAAGTCTCTCTTTCCTTACACACATACATTCATTTTACAGAAGAAAAACTGATAGCTGCTCCAGCAGATCCTACTTCAGGAAGCCCTTGCCAGATTTCACTTTTATTATGCCATCAGTGGAATTTTTTGTGCTATTGCTTGTTTGTTTGATGGGGAAGACATGTAAATATATCACAAAATATTGAAGTACTTTATTTAACGGATTGACGTAGTTCATTCCAACTGTATAATTATGTAACAATAAAAGATACAAAGTGAAGACTGATTATTGAGTGAATATCTTACTTTTTAAGATGTTACATTCGATTTCAGAACATGGAGATACACTAACACTTTCTTCATGCTGGATATACAATTAGAATACCGTTTCCTACTACACTGTCTATATTTAACAACTTGATAGGAGTAATCGTTTTTATCATCAAAAGGAAGTGATTGTTTTTCTTTATGTATTTAGAGTCCACACTGCTCCCTTTAGAGCACTGAAATACATGTACAACAATATAAAGTTCAATTTACAGTGGGAATTTTACTTTTGATTCATTTATAAAAACGCAATCACTAATTTCCTTTTTTAAAAGTCATCAATTACATAATAACAGACTTAATACTTGTGACCATCATTATGCAACGCTCATCACAAAATACACATTTAGATTAAACATTCATCATAGTGGTAAAGTTGTACCATTCTTTAAATAAAATGCGGTATATATTAACAAGAGTTAGGTAAGAGATAACTTGAGATAGGCTCTCTTGTTCAATTCACATCTCATGTAACCAATTTATAGGATGATAGAGAAACGGCTAATTTCATCCCTTAGGAAAAAATAAAGGTTGCAAACTTCCTAAGAGATGTTACCTCAAAGATTGATCATGTAGGTGTCTACAAAACACAACTGAATATTCTTCAACCTTTTGTGTTAAATGCAAAAAAATTTGTAGAAATTTCATTTGGAGACTCAAGGTTGAAATTACTCTCAGGAAATCATCATGCCTTAGAATGTAAGAAGCTATATGTCCATAGTTGATTGTGACGCTGCAAGTCTTCTTTTCAATCTAAACATTCAACCCTTTTTCATTCAAGAAGTACTGTTTCTTTTCTGGTAAAGTTCTTTGGCATTCATTAAAGTCAATGTTTTCAGAAGAGTCTTCTGCATCCCATGGGAGTAACAGTTTAATTTCTGAATCATCAGCTAATCTAACCCCGGGATATTGACAGCCCCAATACAAAATTTTAGTCTTGTCATTATTACAGAAAGTGTGGAACTTAGGGCTTTTTCTTGGTATCATCTGACCTCATATCTTTTTACCCTTGTTGTTCCTACAACAATGTTGTATGCCATTAGATTATGATAAAAACAAACAACAAAAAAACCAGCAACATGATAAAAGCAGGAGGAAAAGAAGCAATAGAAAAAATTATTGATCAACGCTTGAATAATAGATGTTGTTATATTAACATTTGAGGAAGGAATCACTAAAACATGATGGTGCAATGAGTACTGATTTATCACATATCATAACATGAAGTCCCAGCAGAAATTTTCTCGGAATGGCTCCATCTGCTCCCCATATACAAATTATCTCATAGACACAAACTAAGCCCTGTATATAAAAGCTACAATCATCATTTTCTGCAGGTCTTCCACTGATGAGTCTTCAACAATTTTTCCTATCATATAATGTATAGCAAACATAGAAATATGACTTTGAGTATGCTATTTTGTCAATTATAAATACCCAAATTATAAAGGGTATATGAAGAAAGACACTATCTTCATCCAGAGGGGGAATAAAACCTGATAAAAAACCTGATGTACAGAATAATTTCACATATATGCCTATTTGTATCTAATGGTAGCAATCTCTAGGGTGAGGAGGTGGCAAGAAAAAATTACATAATAATTTTGCAGTATATTTAAAAGGAATAACAAGTTATGCATAATAGATTTGCACTTTCATGTACAATTATCTTTATTATTCTACTATATTATAGAAATGTTATTACATAAATTAAACATAATTTTTTTGAAAAAAAATATCCTTTATTCTATTGACATGCATAACAGTTAAGACCATGTCTGCTTTCATAAAACAAAACAAAACAAAAAAACAGAATAAAGAAATCTACTCTATCTGCCATAAAACTATGCCAAGGATGAAACAGTACATTTTCTACCTGCAGGATACCCATTCTCATTCTGCTGCTGGGCATAGTGACACCTCCATTCTTGATCACCAGAGTTAGCCTTGCCAGTCTCTGCCAGTTGGGAGCCTGAGGCCTTGGGATGGGGCATTGGTGGTAGAGATGGAGGCCATGGTCATGGGTTCAGCTCCACAGAGGCTCTTAAACAGTTTATCCTGGTCACTTAAAATCAGGCCAAAGGAAGGACCAGAGTGATTCATAGAGTACAGCTCAGCAACCCTTTCCAAGTACCTAGGAGGGGGCATCTGCTGAAAAGTTTTGGCAAAGGGCCAGTTGTCTTCCTCAAACAATAGATTGAGAATCTTACATATAATGCCCCAAAAGTGGCTTCAGTGGGACATGGAGCTACTTGAGAGGGACATGATGGTGAACGGACTGCTGGGGATGGTGGCCTTCGGCCAGGTCAGGAAACAGGGGTGGTTCACAGTTAAGTCATTGAGGACAATGATAGAGACCTACAAGACACTATGGAGGAGCCAGGAAGAAGAGATAAAGGACCACAGAAGGGAGGAGCATGCTCTGCTTCATTCCCCTCAGATTATTATTAAGTATGGAATCAAATATTTTTTCCTCCCTCCAAATGCTTAATCATGGGACTCTCCTAACATGGTTTTAGAAAGAAAACCCCAGTTCAAATGCATCCTTAGATACTTATTAGCTGTGTGACCCTGGGCAAGTCACTTAACCTCTGTCAATCCATTGGAGAAGGAAATTGGTAAACCACACCAATAGCTTTGACAAGAAAACTCCATGGACAGCATTGGCATGCTATGGCATAACAGCAAGGACCCTGGCATATACAGGAAGGCTGCTGTAAAGGTTCTTAGATCTGTTTTTCAAAAAGGAAAGCAACTTTCTAGGGGTCAACAATCACTTTAATCAAACATATATACCAACAGAGAAAATACAAGCAGAGGAATAAAGACCAACAGACAGGGCTTCCTGCTGTCTGACTATAAGCAATTCATACATCACAGATCAACAGACAGATCCAGCTTTCTGACCATTACATACATATATAGTTCCCAGAGAGAGAAGCACCAACATCTGGGTTTTCAAAGGGAGGTGGGGAGAGGCCTCCTAAACGGCTGCCCAGAGTCTCCTCTGGCCAAACAAACATTTCCAACGAGTAAGCAACTCATTAGCAACTATCAATGAATTCTAGGAAGGAGTCCTGAAGTCACAAGGAGAATTACTGAAGGATCAGGAAAAGATCTCTTATGTGCACATTCAGTTTTGGTTCAGCAGTCAATCCAAAGGTATTTCTTCACTACTCATTAAGCAAAGTGAGCCAGTCACAGACAGAATAACTAGGCAAGCTCTGAAGCAGAAACCTGGCTTCTTCCATTTTGCACCTGCCTATATTTCCAGAAACAGACTTACCTAGACCCCAGCGTGCGCTGTCAGAAGGTACAGTCTCTTACCCATACTTGTGGGACAAGATCCCTTGTTAGCCAGTTCCCCTCAGGCAAATATGAGATTATTTTGTATGTATACTTTTCTCTCTGTGTCTCTGTCTCTGTCTATTTCTCTCTTTTTACAAACACATGCTTTAAAGGATTTAAGAGGCAAGGTATTTTTGACAATGAGCCTGTAACCAAGAAGCACAAAAGTCAAGAGAGCAGCTTCAAGTTTCCCAAAGATCTGGAGCCCAGGGGAAGACTTACTGGGTGCTGCAGAGAACAAGGTAGCTGTCCCCATCGTAGTGACAGTCACACAAAGATGTAAGTCGAGGAAGCATATTCTGAAAGGGCTAAGATATCTTGGTAACAACCTTGCTTTGAATCTACAAAAGTCATTGATATAGAAGACAGGAGTAAAATGAAGAAATATCTGGTTGAAAATAAAGAAATATCTAGAAGGTACAGTTCTGTAAGGCATGATTTGAGACTAAGAAAGATGAAAGGCTTTTTCTATTTATATTTATATGCAGGGTCAGTATTGACTAATGTTTCGTAAAGTTATAGTGTAACTGCTCCTTAATTTTTTTTAGTCCCCTGAGTATTTCCCAATATACTTAGTAATACGCTTTTTAAAAAAAATCCCATACAGATATGTCATGTTTTCAGAAAGTAGGGTATGGAAAGGGGAGTGATTTGTAGCCTCTTCCATGAGCAAAGGTCCGCAGAATTGGTCAAGCCACCTCCCCACCCCAATAAATTCCAGTTGCTCACTATTGCCTCCAAAATCTAATATAAAATCTTCTGGCTTTTAAAACCTTTCAAACCTAGCTCTTCCCAGGCATCTTGTACATTGCATCCTTCAACCATATTCTGCAATTGCACAGAACACTTACACTTTCAATTCTGCCTTTATGTATGAGGTCCTCATGCCCAGAATGCTCTCCTTTCTTGATTCCCTAGAATCTCTTCAATCTGAGTTAAAATGCTACCTTATGTAAGAAGTCTTTTCCAGTCTCTTTTAATACTAGGGTCTTCTCCCTGAGATTGGCTCCAATTTATCCTATTTATAGCTTGTAAATATATGGTTGTTCCCATCTATTTGGAAACTATTTTCCCCATCAAAATTAGAGCTTTTTGGAGCAAGGACAGTATTTGCCTTTCTTTGTATCTTCAGTGCTTAACACAGTATCAGGAATATAGTAAGCACTTAATAAATGTTTAACTCAGTAGTGGTTTACTGTGAAGAACTTAGCCCCAAAGAAACAGTACTTGCAGTAGGAGCTCAAATGAGGAAGCCAGAAAAGACAAGAGTGCTATGTTGACAATCTGGTTCATTTAATTAATATTTATGAAGCTATTACTGTATTGATACTATTTAGTTTTACTTCTACTATGACATCTATTATTCTCAAGACATCATGATATGACCTGGGAATGCAAAGATCAGATCTGTGACTAGAAAATTTTATACCTGGGGCAAATTCAACTGAGTGGTAATGGTCAGGAAGGGAATTTATAGACTGAAGCCCGTGCTGTTCAACAGAATGTGTCGCAATATCCATCCAAACCACATACAATTTGATATCCCAGTTAAACACTGAACACAAGACTGTTAATGTTAATAGGCCAACAGATAGGATCTCCAACTAATGAGAAACATGTGCGCCAATCACTCAAAAACACACACAGACTAATGTTACCAGGATGGATTGTTTTCTGATCTTCCCTGCCTATTTTACCTACTCCACTAAATTTGTTCCATGTTCAAAAATAGGGAATGGTTGTAGGGGAAGGTATGCCTGGTGAGACCCTTATGAGATAGGTGGAAGAGGTGCACCAGAGGTGGCAGATTGCCAAAAGACCATAAATCATGGAGATGGATTGTCACAGAAAAATGAAGTCAGTAACTTGGGGTCAGAGTTCTAGTGGCCCCTTTCTGTTATGTAGCTCTGAGAAAGAGAGAGACAACATAGGCTCTGCACATGAGGAATTTATAGTCTTCTATAGAATATTCATGGGCAATGGATGTCAAGGAGAAGGGAGGGGAAGGGATCAAAAACAAAACAGCTAGCATTCAAGGCCAAGTGATACCAGGTCCATGGAGATGTGCAGGCAAAGATAAAAATATCTGACAATCCTGGAAAGGAGACACTTTGAATGTAGAGAGGAGTCAGGGACAATTTCATGAAGATGACAGTAACTGAACTAGATATCCTTAAATCTCCCATGGCCTACTGAGAACTCTACCTCATAGTTGACATTTTTAAAATGTGGCTATTAATCATGAGCTCCCTCTCCTTGACTCTTCATCTCATATCAATCATGTGCCTTCTGCCACTTCTCTTCCTTTATCATGGTCTCACATGAAGAGATAGCCTTAATGATCCCATTCAATCCCATCTCCTCCAACAGAACTCCTCCTGTCATCCCACTCTATCAATTATTTTAAGTCTCTCCCTGTCTACAGCTCCTTCCTTATTACCCATAAACATGCTCATGTCTCTCTCATCTTCAAAAACACCTTTACTTGTTTCTTCCATCACCTCTATCTTCCTCTATCTCATCTGTCCTTTGTGCCTAAACTCCTTTAAAAAATCATCTACAATAGGTGCTCCCTAGTGTAGAAAGCACCTTTTTCTACTCTCACTCTCTAATTAATCTCTTATAATCCAGTTTCCAACATCATCATTCTCCCAAAACTGCTCTCTCCAAAGTCACTAATAGTCTCTTGTCCAAATCAATGGTCTTTACTTAATCCTCATTGTCCTTGACTTCTCTGTAACTTTCGACAGTTGATCCCCCTTCTTCTTGACATTCTTTTCTCTCAAGATTTCTGGGACACCATGATCTCTTTCTGACACCTCTCATACTGCTCCTTTTTAGACTCTTTTGCTGGGTCCTCATCCAACTCTGGTAGAGGTCCTCATCACCATAGGCCTATTCTGTCTCAACAGCTTACTGTTTGGTTTGCTTGTCTCAAGTCTCTCTCCATTCCAGTCCATCTTCCATTCAGCTACCAAAGTGATTTTCTTAAAGTACAAGCCTGATCATGTCATTGCCCTACTTAAAAAATTCCAGTGACTCTCTGCTGCCTCCAGGATTAAATATAAAAATCTTTTGTTTGGCAATGAAAGCCCTTTATGATCTAACCCCTCCTACCCTCACCATTCCATTCCTCTTATACCTTACTCCCCACCACAGAGTTTTCAATCCACTGACATAGCAGTACTTGCTGTTCAACTAACAAGGTACTTTTTCTCTCAGCTATAGGACATTTTCTCTAGTTGTCTCTCATGACTAGAAGGCTTTCCCTTCTTTATCTCTGCCTACTGACTTGCCTGGGATTTTTTTTTAAGTCTCAACAAAAAAAACCTTCTTGTAGAGGAAGGCTTTCTCAACCCCTCTTAATTGTAGTGCCTTCCCTTTTGAATTATTTGTTATTTTTTCCTGTATATAGTTTACACATATTTGCTTGTCCTTGTTTCCCCCCTCCCTCATTAAATCATGAGCTCCTTGAGAGCAGGGATTGTTTTGTTTTTTGTCTCTTTTTCTATCCCCAGAAATTAGCATAGTGCCTGGCACATAGTAGGTGCTTAATAAATGTTCACTGACTTACTGAAGTGGAAGGGAGAATGAAAATTCAACAGAATGGAGGAAAAGTGACATTAACAGAATGAATTTGGTCCCAGGAATCCCACTTGCTGTGATCAAGGAGCTACTATAAATGGATTCTCTTCTTTTAAAAATCTCTTGTTATTGTTGTTGTGTTTGTTCTTGAAGAGAGCCATGACGTCAGGAAGATGATATGACTTGCAGATGACTTTGCTTTAAGTGAGGGAGGGCTGTGCAAGGTCACCAGCCTCACTTTCTCCTCCAGAACCATCTGGGTCCAGTGGCCTGATATTCATCAGGATGACTGGGGATGGCCCAGGATGCAATGGGACACTTGGGTCCTTTCAGGCTAAGGTTTTATCACATCTTCACTTGGAGTGAGATACACCCATTCAGTGAATAGGCTTCTTTAAGTTACTCAAGTGATGGTCCCTTAAATAAAAAAAAAAAAATCAAACTGGGAGAGGAAGACCCTCAGGCTTCCTGGTTAAAAGAGAAACAATTACTATTCAGTCATTATAATCACTCTGTGCTAGGTGGGTGGGGACTTGTTGTCCAGTCCATGAGCTCCAGAGTTAATTGAGTTGAAGGCTTTATCTTTGAACAAGAAATGGGAAGTGCACCATATAGGAAGCAGAAGACCTAGTTTTGCCATCATTGAACCTGTGGTGGCTTCTTAATCTGCAGATCTGTTGTCTCAGATATAAAACCTGAGAGATATTTGCCTTACCTATCATCTTATGGAATTATAATGAGTGTTGAAATAATGGATATGAAAAGCACAAAGCACTATACAAATAGGAATTCTTTCTGAAATGGAGTCAAGTAATAGAAAGAATTTTTTACTCTCTTTTTCTGCAGGAATATTATTATACCACAATGAACCTCATTTTGGATAGAGTATAGGACACATTACTTGGGGGTGGTGGTGAAGAGATCTGGGCTAGGGAGGTTATTTGTATGTTAGTTTCAGGCATTGAAAGGTAGACTGGACTGGGAAGTTAAATGGTCTGGGTTCAAACTGCCTGGCCATAGCTCATGTTGCCCAACCCCTGACTCTGGGTAGGTCACCTGATCTTTCTGTTCCTCAATCTCCTGGTGATAACAGTATTTTTCTATATACTTCAGAGGGACATGGTGACTATCAAATGAGACAATGTAGATAAAGTATTTAATAAATATCAAAGCCTTCTAAGATGTAATGGTAATTCATAATATCCTACATAAAAGTAAAGTTTTCTTATACACAAACCACACTGTAATCAGATAGAAGGAGATGTTAGCAATCTGAAGACAGGGGAATGGAAAAGATAGTCTATAGTAAAAATATTCTGGTCCAATATCATATCCTAATCATTCATCAAAGATTTATTTTTTAAACTTGTCTACCTTATATGCAAGCTACAGTGCGAGATTTAGATTCTAGAACTATAAAGAGAAACCAAAAACACCCTTTACCCTCAAGAAGATTGCATTTTAATAGGGATACATTTACAGTGATACCTAGCCTATATTCCCTAAAAGGAATAGGTAATTTTTTCTCTCAGGAGGCTTATGGATGTAAATTGGAAAATTTTAGAAAAAAAGCAACAAACTGAGGAAGTATGGTAGAAATAAAAATGATACTGTGGTTTTATGTTCATGGGAGCCAGGAGAGGGAAAGGTTCTCAGTAAGACACTGCAGCACACTTACATATTTTTCTAATGGTAACCCTAGGCTTCTAGTAGGTAGAAAGGTGAGAGTTTGCATAATCTCTGAGTCTCAAATCTCCCCTGACTTCTCCATCCCCCTACTCTCTCAGCTGAGAACCTTGCCTCATACATTCTACATAAACAATTGAAATCATTCATCATCAACTCCCTCTTCTCCCCTCTTCCTCATCTATCACTCAGGTACCACCTGCCACTTTCACCTGTTTCACATGATGATGTGGCTTTACTCCTTATTGAGGTTAATCCCTCTTCTTGTTCAACCTATCCCATTCCATCCCATCTCCTCTAACAAACTGCCCCCTCTGTCATCCCCACACTTTCACTTATTTTTAATCTCTCCTTCACTATTGGCTCATTTCCTAGTGCCTACAAATATGCCCATATTTCCCCTATTCTGAAAAAACCCTCTACTGATCCTTCGAATTCTGTTATCACCCCATTTCTTTTCTGCAATTTGCAATAAACTTGAAAAGGTCAACTACAATAGATGCCCCCACCCACTGAAACTGTTCTCTCCAAAGATACTAGTGATCTCTTAGTTGACAAATTCAATGATTTTTTCTCAATTCTCCTTCTCCTTGACCTCTCTGCAACCTTTGACACAGATCCCCCTTTAACATTCTCTTTTTACATTTCTTAAAGAAATGACTTTGGTCAAAGAATACAGTAAACACATGTGTTTTTTAAAAAATTAGTTTGTTATTAGGAATCAAGCTTAACACAAAAACTCCTTTATGCCTTAATAAGAAAACAGTGAAGGGAAAGATATAAAAACCTAAAATTATAAACTGTTCTGTTTTCAGATGAAGGATATCTACCTTGCTTGGCATGTGGAAATCAGTCAGTCTAAAATTGAGAAATATGGCAATTCTCAAAAACCAGATTACAACTTTTACAAAGGTTATGGGGACACCACTCTCTCCTGTTCCTTGTCTTACCTATCTAACCACACCTCTGTCTCCTTTGCTATATCCTCATCCAAATTACATGCTCTTATAGTAGGTGTCTCTCAACATTCTGTCCTGGGTCCTCTTCTCTTCTCCCTCTCTATTATTGCACTTGGTGATCTCATCAGCTCTTATGTATTTAATAATCATCTTTATGATCTGAAATCTACCCATCCTGACCCAATCTCTCTGCCAAACTCCAGTCTCACATCTCTAATTGCCTTTCAGACATCTCAAACTGGATTCCCAAAAGACATCTTAAACTCAAAACAAACTCATTTTCATATCCAAAACAGAACTCATTGTCTTTCTCCTTAAACCACCTCCTTCCCAGTTACCATAGAGGTCAACACCATTCTCCTAGTGCCTCAGACTACCAGCCTAGGAGTTGAATTCCTCACTATCTCTGACCCATCTCTCCAATACAGCTCCTCCTTTCCTCTAATACTGCCACCACTTTGGTGCAGGCCCTCCTCATCTCACACATGGATTACTGCAATAACCTACTGGTGGGTTTGGTTTGCCTTCTCAAGTCTCTCCTCACTCCAATCCACACTGCAATTCAAGCCACTAAAGTGTTATTCCTAAAACACAGGTCTGATCTTGTCGTCTCCCTATTCAAACTCCAGTGACTTCCTACTGCCTACAGGAGCAAGTGTACATTCAAATGAAGTTTCACATTCAAAGCCCTTCATAACCTAACCCTCTCCTACTTTTCCAGTCTTCTTACAACTTACTCCCCCAACACATGCTATTCAATCCAGTGATGACAGGCTCCTGCCTGTTCTATGAACAAGACACTATCTCTCCATTCTGGGCATTTTCTCTGGCTGTTTCCCATGCCTTGAATACTGTCCCTTCTCTACTCCAGCTACTGACTTCCCTGGCTTCCTTTAAATGCTAAATAAAATTCCACCTTCTGCAGGAATCTTTCCCAGACCCTACTTGAAGTATTTTTCCTTTTTAAATGATTTGCTATTTATCCTGTAGAAAGCTTGCTTCGTATGTACTTGTTTGCATGTTGTCTCCCTCCTTAGATTGTAAGCTCTTTGAAGTCAGGGACTCTCTTTTATTTTTATTATTGAGTCATGACTTATGTTTCCTCTTCCAAGGAAGTTTATTAAAAATCTCTTCTAGCGATTTGGGCAATACATAAGTAGACTACTGTTAAACAAACAAAAACCACCTTCTACCTGATCTTCGTCCTTAGGCTCTCCATTCTCTGGCCCTTCCTTGACAACACTGCTTAAGTCATCTCCTCAATCCTACACCAATACTTTCCCAAATTTGTACTGTAAAAGTAATAGAACAAATACTCTCTCCCTGCCCTTTGACCTTTCGCCTGCAGTGTATGATGGGATAGTAAAGAGAGTGCTAGATTTGCAAACAGGGAAACTGGGTTTCCTTTTGTGACCACGGACAAGCCATTGAACCCCTTTAGCATTCATTTTGTTCAACTACAAGATACGATTGAACTGTATCATCCTAGAGGTCACTTTATTCTTCGATTATTCTTTTTACTACTATATTTTCTGATTTCTTTTCTCCTCACTTCCCCAGTTTATCTCAGTCACAGATAAACTCTAAAATGGTACCACATCTTCTACCAAACAAGTATTGGGAAGGGAATGAGATAAAATCCTCAACACCACAAGGTTCCATGAGCACAGGGAGGCCAAGAGGGAAATACTTTCTATCTTCAACAATGGGGATTAGTCAGCCAAAAACCACTTATTAAGTACATACAATGTGCCAGACACTCATACAATGTGTCAGACACCGTCCCAAGTGCTAGAGGTACATCAAAAAGGAGGCAAAAAACAGCCCCTGCCCTCAAGGAGCTCATGATCTAATGCAGGACCTTTCAATACAATAATTAGATCCCGTGCCCTATGCTCATAGAACCTGACACTAAAACTACCTACAACTAATATCTCTTTTTCTAATATGTTCAATTCTATCCTGACACTTCACTTTTTTCTTAATGAATTAAAATATATACTCAACTTTTTGAGTTATTCTTAATCACAAAAAAAAAAATTAAAAAGAAAAACCTTTCATCTTCCAAAAAATTGACATAATTCCTCCCTCTTCCTTTTGTCAGTCCATCCTGGGCATGGATAACCCCTAGAATACTGCTATAATACCTACAAAGTTAGTCTAGAAAGAAAACAGGACTCAAAATGTTCCTTAAACTACCAGAAGCCTTAGGAGCTGTCCTGTTTGTTCTTAGTATTTCCATAGCGCTTGAGCAGGACCACCTCACTTATTCCCCACCCTCCAGGTCAGGTAATCCTCTATATACACTTGTAGTACAGTGTGTCCCAGAGTTCTTGGGCAGGGGGGGAAAGAGGGAGGGGGAGAAGGGAAAACAAAGAGAATATCTTAATTAACTGTGTTTATTATTCCACCTCAAGATATGTTTCTATTTAAAAACTAATTAACTTTAGCTGATTAATTGATACCAAGTAATACACTGGATGAATGCACATAAACAAGAATATTAGAAACCATTTCCAACCCCTAAGGGTTGGAACCCTAAGAGGTGAATTAGTCAGCTGCTCTTTGGGGATTCAAACCAACAAAGTAACTGGGAGTTGAGAAGTCTTGGAGAGAATTCTATAGTTATATTCCAAATGGTTCATTTCTTTTCTCCATCCTGTATCACTTATTTCTTGAGGGAAAAATAAAACAATCTTTTTTTTCCCCCATCTCCTTTTCCCTATTGAGGCATCATGGCATAGTGGATAGGAGAGTCTTGAAGTCAGGAAGACCTGACTGACTCTGACAAAAACTAGCTGTATAACCATTGGCAATTCACATAATCTCTTCGTGCCCCAGGCTAATCTCTAAAACCAAACATTACAGATCTGTATCTCTTCACTGGAGTAATCTATACTGAAAATCATAGGCCCTGATCAAAAATCATGACAGATGAGAGCCATCTCTGTCTGTCTGTCTATCTCTGTCTATCTGTTTGTCTGTCTATCACACACACACACACACGCACGCACACACACACACACACACACACACACACACACGCCCTTTTCACCTTCAGAAGATAGACCAGCATGGGGAGAGCAGTCCTCATACTCATGGAAGGGAATCAACAATGGCTGTGTTGGGTTAAGAGCCCGTGGGAGTTTTCCCATGCCTTAGGAGTACAGGTTAGAGGATACATTTCCTGACAGTAGACTTTTCCAGACCAAGAAAATTACAATGTCCAAGACTTTGAGAGATCTGCTGTAGAAACATGATAGAAATAGACATATGAATGGGAACTCACTAAAGTTTGCAAGTTCAAGTATCAGACTTTCTAAAGTCAGAAAAGGATTTCTCATCGCAAGGTGCTCTTTTAAGAAAGGAGAGAATCATTCACATAGATACTGAATAATATTCAACTTGCAACGCCAAGCCAATGATTTAGGCAATACAGGTCTCATGGGAAAGAAATTGCATGTTTAGAAACCCTTAAAGTATATTACCCTTCTGGGGATAAGTGTAAACCATAAGTTAGGAACAGAAGTCTTGAAAGGACTATGTAACATTCTATAGGAAAGGAGTAATTGAAATGCCCAAGTATTATCCAGATAGCAACCCAAAGTTTTGTTACCTTCTGGGGATGCTAATAGACCTTTTGAGTGCTTTACATGTTTCTCTGTCTGTTCGTAGGATCCTATGAACTCTTTGAATTCTCACCAGTTTCTGTGGAGTAAAATAAAGTCTGTCCCATAATCAGAATCAATATCTTTACCTTGAATGCTCATAGTAGAAACTGAGGACCCTGGTACCTATATTTTGGAAAAGCTAGACACCTACTGTTATTATGAATGTATTAGAAGCTCCCCTGGAAGTAACAGCAGTTTGGACAAGAAAGAGCCAAAGAGAAATCTGCTCTCATCTGGGGTCACTTCCCAGGATCAGATCTGGTCACTGTGAAGCTAGAAACTTACAGTCCACCCACCACAACACCCAAGGCAATGCTCTAAGTTTAAAAGTTAGATCTCCTCTACCAGGTATACTGCAGACAGAAAGGGGAAGGAAAGGGGTGTCAGATGTGGATTATAATTTCTTCAAACCTTTTTATTATGAGTCTAAGACATTTTTACCTCAAAGTATTTCCCAGAGATCCTATTAAGCCTGTGGGATGCCTTATTTTTGTTCTTTTTTACATCTCATTCTCCCTATATAGCCATCCCATCCCCTTTTCTGGTGATACACATCCTCCACAACGTCGTTTAAACAATTTCTTGAACACCTGCTGGCAATATGCTACAATGTATTCCCACCTCTTCTATTTTTCCACTGACCTTTGCATTTTGTCATTTTCATTCTGAACCAACAGTGAAAAGAAACCTTTACTCAGCAATTTTTAATTGAACCCTGCAAAGAGTGGTGGTGGTGGTTCAGTTCAATCTGACTCTTCATGACCCCCTGAGTCCACGTTTTCTTGGCAAAGATATTGCAGTGGTTTGCCATTTCCTTCTCCAGTGGATTAAAGCAGAGATGTTAATGACTTACCCAGGGTCACCCAGAAGCTTCATTTGAACTCAGGCCCAGTGCTCTATACTACCAGCCTCCTGCAAAGACTAGACCTTCTCCTCATCTCCATGTCCTGTGATCTTTAGTTCCCTTCGATCACCTCCAATGCTGCTTCCTTTAAGAAACCTTTCCTAATTCCCCTGTTTTGTTCTCCCTGCAATCACTGTGCATTTATTTTAAATATATACAACATCTACTTATCCATGAACAAATTTAATTTTCTCTCAGTAGATCTCGAAGGCAAGAAATGTCTTACTTTTATCCTTGTATCCAGGAGGGTGCTGCTAAATGTTTAACTGGTTCTCAAAAAAAAAAAAACCAGTATATACAACGCACTTTTAAGTTTAATCTGAATTATTAACATTTTTCTCCCTTGCTGTCTTAAGTCTAGACTAGTAGTGTGAAATTGAAATAGAAATGAGAGTCATTAATCTGTATACAGGGAAGCTAGGTGGTACAGTGGATAGATTGCAGGCCCTACTGTCAGGAAGATTCATTTTTCAGAGCACAAATCTGGCCTCAGATACTAGTTGTGTAACCCTGGGCAAGTCATTTAACCCTATTTGCCTCATTTTCTTAATCTATAAAATGAGCTGGAGAAGGAAAAGGCAAACCACTCTAGTATCTTTGCCAAGAAAACCTCAAATGAGGCCACCAAGATCTCATCAGACGTGATGAAAACAACTAAACAACAATCTGTAAATAAGGCTCCCTGTGAACTGTACATTAGCTTTAAAACATAGACTTATTTAATTTAATGTAAAACGTATAATTATTTCTGTTTTATTATAATTTTATTTCTTTTATTAAATATTCCCCTAACCCATTTTAAGTAATTTAATTGCAATTATAAATTAATTTAATTGTAATTAAATTAATTGTAAACCTCAATTTCCAATGCACAAATGATCACATCTGAAAATTGAACAATCAGATCAGAGAGTCAGATGTGAATTTAATTGAGTACACTCTTGAATTACCTATAGTGAGCCTAGTACATAGAAGTTGCTTAATATTATGTGATATGGGAGTGTTTCATTCATCATGTATGAATCCATAGTGTCAATCATACAAGAGATATCAAATAAAAATCTGTGGATTGAACAATTGCAAATGACAGAAATGCAAGAAATTTTAAGTTACAGGCATTTTCTCTGTCTTTCTCACAGGCACATACACATTGTCCATGTGCTTAATATGGGAAAAAAACATTGTGGGAATGATTTTTTTAGTAAACATAAGGGTTAATAATAGCGAAGAATTTATAAGTATTCCCCCATCATGAGTGTTATTACTCCCAAGGTAACGTTTTATATGCTCTTCTGTTGGTCTCTTATTTTTTTTTTTTTGGTGCTATTTAAAGGTTGATATTTGAGCATATTTTTTGACCAGAAAATGTAATTTCAATTAAAATGAGGAAGACATCATAACAGATCCTATTAAAAACAAATGAAAAATAATTAATCATAGGCTGAATGAGCTAACTGTATAATATCTCTAACCTTCAGATGACCTGAAATAATTTTTTCTTAGTTGTCCACAGCAGAATTTTTTAAAGAGATCTCATTTTAAGTGACCTTTATTTTATGCTCTATTAACAGAGAACAGGTTTTTTTTCACATGATAAAAATGTTACATAGTAATTCTGATATCTAATTTTATAGATTTACTTTCATTAGAAAAATTATCATAAAATTCCACTTTTGTAGTGGGCTCTTTAGTCTTTCTGGATATAATAGATACAAAAGGAATGGGGAGGAGGGAAAGAAAATACTTCCATTGTAGTTAGACTGCATTGTAGCAAATAATGCCTTGGATCTTTTAAGACATTCATCTTCATTCTAGGGAAGAAGCAGTTTACCAATGGCTACAACTTTTAGGAGCTATCAGGTCCCCTTCCACTTGTGAAGATAATAGACAGAACAGACTGAGACAACTATCTGTCACTCTATCTGTCAGTGAGGTTTGCCAAGCTATTCTAGTGATATAGGGAGAAACAATAAATAATCATTTATCCTTCCTTCAATTCTGCCATAGTCCAAACAATTCTGAATACAAAAAGTCCCTGGCAGAGCAGTAATACACAGAGAGAAGCAGATAATAGACTATATCCCTTTGTTAACTTCTCCTGTTCTGCAGCAGCAGTATTTCTTGATGTATTGATAATGCATTTTTGCTTACTGTTAATGAAATTTTGCTTCTTAATGGGAAGATCTTTCCCATCCATCCATTAATAGGCCCATGTGATCTGCTTTAAGTCACATGGAAGCCTAAGTCATAGGAGTCTAAGTCATATGGAACAGAAAGGAGTGGAGTAGGAAAGGTGGAACAAGAAGAGAAGGAGCTAGAACAGAGCTGAGAGAAAATTTGGTCAGAGCGGTCAGAACTGGGGGAGAGAGAGAAAAACAGGCAGCTGACTAGCATGAATGAGAGAGAGCCTGTTTATGATTTATTTAAGGGAACTGGTTTGTGGGAAGCCTAACAGAGAGAAGGCTTGGGGATGGTAGTGCCCTTGCATTGCTATTGTGTATAGATTTCTTTGTTACTATGATTGATTTGGCTTTCAGGTGTCTGAATAAATGTTTTGGTTCTGTCTTCCAGGTGGAGAGTCTGTTGTATTTCATGATTCAGAAATGAGCCAGCATATTCATGGCTGCCATAGGCACTGTGAATATCGCATTGGTGCTACAAATGGTGACAAGGATGGGATTGCAAAATATCAGACCTCTATTTGGAGACAGAAATGCAGAGGAGACAGAGGAAAAATGGACATCTCAAGATGGAAATATTTACCTTATTCTTCCCGAGCAAGAGAATGGGCTAAAAAATACAGGGCTCTGTGAAAACTGGGAACTGAAGCTATAGAAGGGAGGACACAGAGATTTAGAAAGATGTTTGCAATGAATACCAATAGAAGAGGAGAGGGAACTGGCAGGGGTATGTAGGAGAGTCTGGTCCTTGCTAACAAGTTATCGCCTTATGTGTAAAAGCAGAGACAAGCTGTTGAAAGAGAAAGTTCAGAGGGAAAAGGAGTGATCTGGTGTGCATGAAAAGCTTTTTACCCTGCAATGTTCAAACTCTCCTTTAGAAGAGAAAGCTAGAAAGTCTCAGGTGGTAGAAGAAAAAGCTCTTATCAGTTTAGCTCACAAAAAGAAGCAAAAAAGTAACAAGAGGAAGGATATGTGGGAGGCTTCTCAGGCAGAAGCCCAACAGGAGAATCAAGGGGACCACACAGTAGGGAGGTAATTGAGGATTTTACTCAGCAGGAGGTCACAGATATTTTGAGTTGGTTCACCCAAAGGATAAGAGAATTATTGGTGTCTTGTAGGGTGAGAATCAATGAAAAAAATAAATTTCTTCAAGACAGAAGAATAAATAGCCAGAAGATTGAAAGTCAAAATAGATTGACAAGAAAAGAATTGTTTACTACTCTACTGAGAGCAGGGGTAGATTTGTACCATTCAACTAATGAACTATACAAAATGTACTGAGAAAAGGGGTGAAATATTAGACTGAGCAGGGAAATAAGAACTGCCCCTTTTTGGTATAATCATGGCTGCCGTGGGTGCTGTGAAAATCACATGGGCACTACACTTGGTGAGCTCCTAAGAGTCTGATCCACTTCTACATCAGAAACCTATCTCCATATATACTGCCAGAAGTGTCTTTCAGAGTCTGTCCTCTTACTGTAGACCAGTCTACAACAAATCCCTTCAGAAATATGCTAAGCTTGGCAGTCACCTGGGAGAACAACCCTAAGACCTCTAATGAAAATACATTCTACCTTCCAACTGGACTCTTTCCTACAGAATATAAATAAAGAATGATCTCAAGGTTTCTACTATCAGTCATTAAATATTTATTAAATACCTACTATGTGCTCTGCACTGTGCTGAGTACAGTTGCTACTTTTGCATCTCAGTATCTAGAAAGGCATCTTGTTAATGAGAATAACAGGCTGCCCTCATAATCAGTATGAGTATGATTCAAGCCCCGTCTCTGACACGTTTGACTACAGGACCCTGGTGTGTTATTTCACTGATTGATGCCCGTGTAACTAATATATGCAAATCTACATTAGTGGTGGAAGTTTCCTTACTGGGAGTTACCTGAAGAAATCACCTTTCCTCCCCACACTCTACAAAGGTATTTTGGAGACATTTTTAGTTATAACATTCTGTTGCTGAATTTGAAAGAACATACATAAAATGTGAAAATGCAAAAATACCACTTATATTTGTGTTGTATTTTTAGTTTTTAAAAAACATATGTTTAATCTCATTTTTGTTCTCAAAACACACTTATCCTTACAGTAACGTAGCTATTATTATCTCAGCCTGCCAGGTAAGGAAATAGAGACACAGAAAAAAAAAGATTAAAATGCCCATTATCAACACCGGCAGTGAGAGGTATTATTGAGATTAGATATCAATTCTGCTGATCAGTGATAATTTAAGATGGAATAATCAGAGTTTTACCCAGTGAATCAAATACTGAGAATATATACAACTCTATTACCTCTCCATACAGAATTCAGCACCTAGTCCACCAAATAATTAAAATGAAAGTTACAAATATGGGAGGTTAAAATGAGCTCATTCTCAACCCTATCTTTATTCTTCAGTTGAAGCAGATTCCCCAACAGAAGCCTTGTGACATTGTGCTTTATCTCTACAGGTAATGAGCATGTTACTTTTTCCCCACCATGAAACTGAATGGAATACTGTATTTATATAAAACTGAACACATAATGTCAATGCAAAATGGGCCCACTCCAACCTGCTAATCTCATGAGTCACTAGTAGAAAAATAATTGTTTATACAAAACAACTTAAATGCTGATGTGAATTTTGAGTCACTTTTTATATCTTTCTTTACCTCCTGCTAAAATACAGTGGTATTCATTTAATGACAATGAAACAGAAAACCATAGCAATGAGATTTCTTTCCAGCAAGATTGTAATAATTATCTTCTCTTTTAAAAAACTTTCAGCCAAAACAGTGTCTTAATATTTCACTGAATTTTCATAGTCTTAAAGAAAAATAATGCTGTTTTGTTCCTAGCCTAAGACTAGAAGATGAAAACTTACATTAAAATATCAAAAGTTGAACTATGACATGGCAATACATTCCATCTCAAATTAAAAATCAACTCAGTGGGACAGATAATATCTTTATTGACAAAAGGAATGCTTTCAACCTACCAGTTCTTTGTTAGAGTCTGCATTATTAGAGGTAGAAGTGATAGAAGAGGCAGAGGAATACATTTCAGGATATCAGAAAGAAGGTAGGGGAGAAGTTAAAATGGTAAAATGCCATTAAATTCTATTTAAAACAAAAAAATAGTACCTGACCTCTGAGGTACCAGGGAGCTGTTCAATATAATAAGTTTGTATGGTATTACTGTTTAGGCTTTTTATTGCACACACCTCTATAGGTATGGACATGTCCTTCCTAGAAAGTAGGTTTCACTGATTTAAACGAATTAATTGGTTGGCCTACAAAAAACAATCAACAGACTCATTCAGTCTTTTTTTCTCTTTCCTGTTTTTATTCCAAAGATCCTCAATGAGCTGTAGGCTTGGGTATGGAAAGGCTTTGATACTAGCACTTTACCTAGATCCTGACCAGTAGATATTGATCAAAGTTTTGTGGGAAAATTGAAAATGCAAATGCTTGGGTCCACATGGCACATGAGGAGAATTTTTAAACCTCAAGTTTCTTTTGCCCTCTTCTTTTTTTTTTTCTATTTCTTAGGCCAGAAACCAGAGATCCAAGAGTGAACTTTTCTAGCATAAGAGATGGCAACAGATGAACATTAATGACAAGAGGATCAAGAGTCTGTAAAGAGGCAATGATTGAGGCAGACATATTCGCAACCACGTAATAGCCATGCAGAGACCTTTCTGGGTAGTGTGATCCAAGAGTCCGTCAAGACAAAGGGAATTTTCTGGTCAGCAGGCCTCTTAGAAAGAGAAAAGGTTCATGTACATATTTTTTAATGTAGGAAAAAGTAATAGTGAGTAACTGAAAACATAACATGGGAGAAAAATTGACCTTTCTGTCTACTATTATTGAGTTATTCAAATAGAGGCAAAGGGTATTGCTTGTCTAAAATGTTTCCAAGTATGTTTCCCACTAGGGTGTGAGACTGGGTGTGTGTGTGTGTATGTGTGTGTGTGTGTGTATACACACATACATACATACGTACATATAAGTGTATGGATTTTTTTATATCTCTATATTATAAATATTGCAGAGCCACTGCCAATTGTCCTGATCTCTATATCTTGTCACTGGGCTCAGATAGTTCCAGAGGAAAAAGTGAGGCTAATGATCAGGAACAGCCCTCCCTCACTTAAATCCAATTCATTTGCTAGTCATGGCCTCATGATGTTACAGTAATCTTTGAGAACTAAGGACAAACAACAAAAAATACAAATATTACATATGTATATACATGAGTGTGTGTAAAAACTCCCTTGAGGTTTGTGCATCATTTGAAATGCTGAAATAAAGGCTCAGACTCAGTAAATGCATTGTTCCCTTTGATTCTTGTATATGATATGAAGTGAGCTTTTACCTTCATCTATGGAAATGAAATACTACAATTATGCTTAGATTTTTCCATAGTGAATTTGAAATGGAGACAACATGAGCCAAAGAATTCTATTTTGTGCCATCCCATAAATCAGAGTCAATCCTAGATAAGTTCAGAGTTTGGGGTTCTGGGCTATAGGTGCATGTAAAATACCAAATAAGCATCTGAGTGTTAATACGTGGAGTGAAGGGATTAAGACAGAGAAAGATCTGAGTCCTGCTCAGACACAGAAGAGAGTACACAGGACTGGAAGAGAATCTGAAAAGACCTGTCTACTTCAAGAGTATCTTGAAAGTGCTGCTAAAAAAGGACAGGAGTTCTTTGGTCCCCAGAAGCCATCAGGAGTAGGCTTCTAGCAGCCACAAGGAAAGTCCTTGAGGACCAACAGGGGAAATGACCAAGGGTCAATTCAAAAATTAATCCTCTCACAAAGCTGCTGATCATCTAATAGGCTGATAACAGCATATCCATGACAAAAATAAAGGCTCCCTATATGCCTGAGTTCCCTCTCTCTTGTGTGTGTGTGTGTGTATGCGCATGCGTGCGTTATACACACACACACACACACACACACACACACACACACTTATAAAGCACTTTTTCTGGTGGCAAAGAAACAGAAACAAGGTTGATATCCATTGATTATGGCATGGCTAAACAAACTACGATACATAAACATAATAGAATAAATAGAATATTGCTATGTTTTAAGAAACAATGAACATGAAGAATACAGAGCAATACAGGCAGACTTACATGAACTGATTCAAAGTTAAGAAAGCAAAGCAAGGAAAACAATACATACAATAATCACAATAGAAATAAAAATAATTACAAAACAAATTTAAAATGAATATTGTGAAAATATGAAGAATGATCTTGTCCCCAGAGACAAGATATTAAAAGACACACCTCTCTAATACTTTGTAAAAGCATATATGTGAGGAGAAGGGCATTCACGGGTTTGTAATACTATACATATATATATATATATATATAACATCACATTAGACCAACAGATGGGAGGAAGGAAGGAAAGAAGGAAGGAAGGGAGGGAGGGAGATGTTCTTAAGAAAATAGATTTAGCCCTAGAAGGGATAACTCTCTCCTTTAACAAGGGAGAAAACTGAGGCACAGAGAGATTAAAAGACATTCCTGGGACCACAAATCTAGTGTCAGAGGCAATATTCACACTCGGGTCTTCCTGACTTTTAAGAACAACACTCAATATCCATTATACTACAGAGCCTTCCATGAACACATTTCTATACATGCAAAGACCTAGAGGCAGACAGATCCTCAAAGGCCATCTGGGAAAATAAAAAAAAAAGGCACTCATATTTCCTTATTTTACAAATGAAGAAACTGAGGCTAAGGATGGTTAAGTGACTTGTCCATGGTCCTACAGATAATAGTCATCAAAGGGGTTTTGAATCCACATGCTTTGACCCTGGAGCCAGCTTTCTTTCCACTGAACCACATCTTCTGCTTTTAAACCCACTTTTAAGATGTCCCATGCGCCACTATAAGATTATTTGGAAGCACCATGGAAATGAAGAAAAGTGAAAGTAGAGGATAGAAGAAGTAAGACAGACACCCCAAAGAAAGCTGGCTTTTTAAAGTGAGTAAACCACAAATGCACAGAAGATCTGAGAATAGAGCTAATTACGTTAATGAATTAATAATAAGAAATTTATAAAGAAACCTCCAAAAGGTAATAATATTGTAGGATATTAAAAGCAAAGTCCTTCAATTACTTAGATTCAGTTTCCTGAATTAGTTTCATTTTTGAAAATAAGATCATTCTTCAATCTTAAGGACTACATAGCATAATTGAGGAAGAAAAGCAGACAGATTTTTCCTTAATATGTGGAGGTGATTGTTCTAGAGGGTGCTATTTTGGTCACAGGTCACAACATTATTAGTAACTCTCCTTCATTCTGCCAAATCTTCAAAAATGAAAATCTGGATTTTCAATAACAGATTTGATCCATGTTATTCCCCATACATAGAAAACTTTATTATGTTGCTCTCCTGGTCTTTCTCTGCTCATACTTTGAGAGTCTCTCTTTTTATTAAAGTGACTTTTAGAGAAATAGTTATAACATTTAAGATATGAAAGCATTCTGAAATGATTTTTTAACTCAATTGACTGCTTCATTCCTCTGGGCTGCATGTCTTTGTTTCAAGAACTTTTAAAAAGTAGAAAGTTTTTTCTTTCCCTTTTTTTGGTAGTGGACATTCATTTTTGGAATTTAAAGATTAGCTTTTAAAAATTAAGTTTTTGATATTTTGGGGGTTTTTTATTACTCACATTTCCCAATGCACACCCACTCTTCCTCCCCAAAAAATTTCATTACAACAAATAATTAAAAGAAAGAATAAAGCTTTCAGCAAAATAACCAATGTATGAGAAATGTCTGAAACTATACTCAATTTTTCCTACCCATTTTTTGCCACTTCTCCAAAAAAGCAGGGGTAGGCGAATTTTCATATTATCTTCTCTAAGGTCAAGCTTATTCTGTACTTACTTTTATTGGAAAACCAAAATTAAAAGCAATCTAGCAAAATCAAAAAAGTGCTAGAATAGGGAGGCAGCAGTTCCCCAATTTAATAACTATGTCATCTTGAACAAACCATGTTCTCTCCCAGGGTCTCGATTTACTTAACTGTAAAATGAGACTAGCCTCAATCTACTGTAAGCTCCTTTCCAGCACCAAAGGGCATTTGTGATTCTAGGGTATGAAGAATTTTTTTTAAGTTGAGAGATTCCATACGAACTCGGGCTTTGAAATGATGGGTAGATAGGACGGCTAGACATGGAGAATGGGAAAGTTACCACAGGAATGTAGAACACACAAAAAAATATTAAAGGAAGAGAATCAAGCCTGTTTCTGTTTGGTGGGAGTTGCTTAATTACTTTTCCCCCTTTTAAAAAAATCTTTGGAATATGGAATAATTGTAATATGGAATAATTCTCTTGATCCCATGTATCCTTTCCTCTCCTTGTGAAGAAATTATGTATAATATATGGATATATATATACATAAAAATTGATAATATTTGATCCTCATAAAACACTGAGGTTGTAATCATTAATAATACTGTAAAGTAGATATTATGAAGCAGGCTGAGAAAGCTTAAGGTACTGCCCAGAACAGCCCTGTTAATAAGGCAGGATTCTAACCCAAGACTTGCTGATATCAAATCAGCATTGCATCTACTAGGTCATTTTTTTAAACTGAATTAAATGCCGTAATAAAGGTACTATTAATTCTTTTGTTTCATGATTGGAGTTAAATTTCATTCATTAATTCCAGAGGCAATTAAGTGCTTACTTGGTGCGGGCACCATGATAGGTATCCAAGTATACAAAGGCAAAAAAGAAACAGACATCTCCTTTAAAATCTTAGAATCAACTGATACCATAAGTTCATCAAAATATTTGTTATTTTATAAAAATCTACACCTATTTATATAGATACAGATGTACACGTATGTATATATTGTAAAAGCTTGTCCTCAAAATCTTAATTTCCCCATGAAAACATTTTTAAACTTTCACCTTGTGACCTACAATTCAAGAGGAAAAAAAATCACATAGAATTTGTTGCTGTTTTATTTTTCTAAGACATGTGTAACAATATGTTAAATGAATATGTACAAAAATATTTCTTTGTACAATAGCAAGAATCAACACTCTAAATTGTTCTTTCCAAGTGATTCACCTTGGACTTTTCCCTGTGGTTCTCCTTAGAAAACAATATGAATCAAACTATGTAATTTTCAAGAAGTGATCTGCATAATTGGTGACAAGGCTTTAACTTATTTATAGCTTTCACTGAAATGACAATAGTAATATCAAAGTTAGTAACCTTGTATTTAGTTTCACCTTATTAAAATATATGAAAGAAAAACTTCTGGAAACTTCACACAAAATAAGAAAGGTATTACAGGGAACTAAAAAGGTATCCACAAATAAAAATTCGCAAAATCATATATTTGTGTTTTCAATATTTTTAAAGCAGCTAGATGGTGCAATGGATGGAGCATCAGTGCAGGAGTCAGGAGGATCTAAGTTCAAACCTCACCTGAGACACTTGACTAGCTGTGTGACCTTGGGCAAATCACTTAACCCCAATTGCCTCATCCTGGGTCATCTACAGTCATCCTGATGAATATCTGGTCACTGGATTCAGATGGCTCTGAAGGAAAAGCAAGGCTGGTGACCTACACAGCCCTCCCTCACTCAAAACAAAGTCAAATACAAGTCATGTCATTATTTCTCTGATGGCATGGTCTTCTTTGGCAACGAAGGATGAACACACAATTTTTAAAGCAATATTATCAAATGATAATGCAAAATTTCTATTTACTATTAATGCAATTTCCATTAATTAACTGTTTTGCTTAGAAATCATTATTATGTAGTGTGACATAAAAATCTGAGAGTTTCTAGGTAATATTTTTTTTAATCAGGACAGCAATAATTAATAAAGGGGGGGGTGGAGCCAAGATGGCAGAGTAGAAAGACACACATACACAGGATCTCCCCACACAGTCCATAAAATACCGTAGAGAGGGACTCTCAACAAATTTTGGAGCAGCAGAAGTGGAGAACAACAGAGTGGAGGAGATGTCCAGCCCAGGCTAACCTGAAAGGCCCATGGGCCAGTCTCAGAATCCCCACTCGCAGCAGCAGCAGCAGGTCCACAGATCCCTCAACCCACAGGCACCAAAGGTCAGTGATGAGGGTTTTTTCGTCTGGCTGGGAAGGGAGAAGGGCCTTCCCATAGCTCTGGCATCAGGCAGTGGCCCACAGAGGCCACATCAGGCAGGTGGCAGAAGTTCTCACAGCAGCCCCTACAGCAGCACAAGACCATTGCTGGATCGTAAAAAACCCTAGGGGCACTGAGGGAGCAGGTATTTGTCTTGCACTGAATGGTGGCCCTGCCCCCACACCTTGACTGAATCCTACCCCCCCAGTGCTAGCTTGGTGGAACTGGAGGTCAGGTGCCTGTGGAGAGGACACTCTGCTAAGATTCTGGGCACAAAAATCCTTTCCTGCACCCAGACCAGTACAAGCTTGATTGTGCTACCTTGGAGGAACTAATATCTTACAGGTCCCCAGAGTATACCCTACTCTTGACACAGGACACAAAAGTCAAGTAACTGGTTGGGAAAATGCCCAAAAAAGGGAAAAAAAATAAGACCATGGAAGGTTACTTTCGTGGTGAACAGATATCTTCTCCCATCCTTTCAGATGAGGAAGAACAATACTTAACATCAGGGAAAGACATAAAAGTCAAGGCTTCTGTATCCCAAACATCCGAAATAAATATTGAGTGGGCTCAGGACATGGAAGAGCCCAAAAAGAATTTTGAAAACCAAGTTAGAGAGGTGGAGGAAAAACTGAGAAGAGAAATGAGAGAGATGCAAGAAAAGCAGGAAAAGCAGGTCAGCACCTTGCTAAAGAAGACCCCCAAAAATGTTGAAGAAAATAATACCTTGAAAAATAGGCTAACTCAACTGGCAGAAGAGGTTCAAAAAGCCAATGAGGAGAAGAATGCTTTAAAAAAGCAGAATTACCCAAATGGAAAAGGAGGTTCAAAAGCTCACTGAAGAAAATAGTTCTTTCAAAATTAGAATGGAACAGATGGAGACTAATGACTTTATGAGAAACCAAGAAATCCCAAAACAAAACCAAAAGAATGAAAAAATGGAAGATAATGGGAAATATCTCATTGGAAAAACAACTGACCTGGAAAATAGATCCAGGACAGACAATTTAAAAATTATGGGACTACCTAAAAGCCATGATAAAAAAAAGAGCCTAGACATCACCTTTCGTGAAATTATCAAGGAAAACTGCCCTGATATTCTAGAACCAGGGGACAAAATAAATATTGAAAGAATCCACCAATCACCTCCTGAAAGAGATCCAAAAAGAGAAACTCCTAGGAACATTGTGGCCAAATTCCAGAGTTCCCAGGTCAAGGAGAAAATATTGCAAGCAGCTAGAAAGAAACAATTCAAGTATTGTGGAAATACAATCAGGATAACACAAGATCTAGCAGCTTCTACATTAAGGGATTGAAGGGCATGGAATATGATATTCCAGAAGTCAAAGGAACTAGGACTAAAACCAAGAATCACCTATCCTGCCAAACTGAGTATAATACTTCAGGGGAAAAAATGGTCTTTCAATGAAATAGAGGACTTTCAAGCATTCTTGATGAAAAGACCAGAGCTGAAAAGAAAATTTGACTTTCAAACACAAGAATGAAGAGAAGCATGAAAAGGTGAACAGCAAAGAGAAGTCATAAGGGACTTACTAAAGTTGAACTGTTTACATTCCTACATGGAAAGACAATACTTGTAACTTTTCAGTATCTGGGTAGTTGGTGGGATTACACATGATTACACACACCCACACACACACCCACAGAGAGAGAGAGAGAGAGAGAGAGAGAGAGAGAGAGAGAGAGAGAGAGAGAGAGAGAGAGAGAACACAGGGTGAATTGAATAGGATGGGATCATATCTTAAAAAAATGAAATCAAGCAGTGAGAGAGAAATATATTGGGAGGAGAAAGGGAGAAATGGAATGGGGCAAATTATCTCTCATAAAAGAGGCAAGCAAAAGACTTTTCAGTGGAGGGGAAAAGAGGAGAGGTAAGAGAAAAACATGAAGATTACTCTCATCTCATTTTACTAAAGGAAGGAACAAAATGTACACTCATTTTGGTATGAAAACCTATCTTACAATACAGGAAAGTGGGGGAGAAGGGGATAAGCAGGGTGGGGGGATGATGGAAGGGAGAGCAGTGGGAGGAGGGAGCAATTTGAAGTCAACACTCGGGGAGGGACAGGATCAAAAGAAAGAATAGAAGCAATGAGGGGCAGGATAGGATGGAGGGAATTATAGTTAGTCTTACACAACAGGACTATTATGGAAGTCATTTGCAAAACTACAGATATGGCCTATATTGAATTGCTTGCCTTCCCAAAGGGAATGGTGGTGAGAGAGGGATGGGGAGAAGTTGGAACTCAAAGTTTTAGGAACAACTGTTAAGTATTGTTCTTGCAACTAGGAAATAGAAATACAGATAATGGGGTAGAGAAAGTTATCTTGCCCTAACAGGACAAAAGAGAAGATGGGGATAAGGGAAGGGAAGGATGTTAGAAGAGAGGGCAGATTGGTGATAGGGGCAATTAGAATGCTTGGTGTTTTGAGGTGGGGGAGAGGAGAAATGGGGAGAAAATTTGGAACCCAAAATTTTGTGAAAATGAATGTTGAAAAGTTAAATAAATAAATTTAATTAAAAAATTAATAAAGGGGGTCAGTGACATTCTCAAATACTGAAGATCTCCTATGGAAACCACTCAACACTTAACATGTCCTTAGAAGAATGGGTATGTCTAAGAGTGGCAATTAACTCTGATTGGTTAACAAGTAGTGAGATGATAAATATTATGAGAGGTGGGCTTACTCTAATGAGGATCTGGTAGGGATGGAGGCTGTTAACCTGATCACTCAGCCTTGGTCAAAGAGACTCTTCTCTACCCATATCACCCTGCCTTGGGCAAAATCCACTTTTACCCAAACCTGCCTGAGTAAAACACAATGGCTCAGAATCCACCAGTTCTCCTAAACTAAAATTTTTTTACCTTTTGAACAGATCTGAGATTTCCAATTGGGTCAGTTTCACCCAAGATTTCTTCTCATTATGAGCCCTGTACTTCAAAAGCTGCCTGAATAACCCACAGGGGTTGATTTCTAAATGAGGAAAGGAAAGGGGAAAAGCTTAGGCCAAATTCAATAATTAATGATTAATATAGAAGAGAAATAATAATTTCTCTCAATAATTACATAGAATTCTTATTCAAATGAATGGAGAACAATGTTATTTAAAGTTATAAAGTTCTCTACATATTAGATATAACAATGAGTCTCAAAAGTATATTCTCTTTCCCTGATATATATTGAAAACTAGCTGTGTAATTTTGAACAAGTCACACTAAGTTCTGTTGGCCTTTGTTTTCCTATATATAAAAAAATGGGCTAGAGAAGTTCCTCCCAATTCTAAATACTGCTTCGAGCAATTCACAAGAATGCAGCTATTTCAGAAGTGATTTATTGCCGCACTACAACCACCTCTGGAACATCAAACTTGGAGATAACTATATAACCTGTAAAGTCAGTCATTAGTTCAAAAGGTATATGAGACTTCCTGTCTGAGATAAACTTGGCCACAGTTTCAAAGTGTATCTTATGTATGACTGACACATGGATTTTACTTCAACTCCCCAAGCTGCCTCTCCAGCTTTGAGTCACTGCTCCATCTGGACCTCCAAGTTCCTAGTACTCCTAGGTCTTTGCAGTTCACTTGATTTGTATCTTGTCTTATTAGTCATAGCTTCAATGTTGATTTTTCCCCAGTCATTTACTCCTCCTCAATGGTGAATCAATTTTCTTTATTAGATGGACCCTTGAAACTAAATTTTATTTTATTATTTTTATTTTTTTTTAATTTTATTAATTTTGTTTATTTTCAGTATTCTACAATCACTACCATATAACTTAGATTTGTCCCCCTACCTCTCCCCTCACCTCCCTGAGACAGCATACAATTTTATATAGGTTCTACATTTTCACTATATACATGCTGTGTAGAAGAATTAAAATGAATGGGAGAAATCATATAACAAACCAAAACGTAAATACAAAAGAAAATGATCTGCTGCATTCTGCAATTGAATTCCATAGTTCTTTCTCTGGATGTTGAAAGCATTTTGCCTTAAAAGACCATTGGGAATTTTTAAAAGTCTTTGCATTTCAATGAAAGTCCAAGTCTATCAGAAAAAACTCTCACACATTGTGGTCGTTGCTGTGCACAAAGTTCTCCTGGTTCTGCTCCTGTCACCCAGCATCAGTTCATACAAGTCTTTCCATGTCTCTCTGAAGTCTTCCTGTTCATCATTTCTTCTAGCATAATAGTATTTTATTACATTCATATACCCTAATTTATTCAGCCATTTCCCAATTGATGGGCATTCCCTTGATTTCCAGTTTTTGGCCACTACAAACAGGGCTGCTATAAATATTTTTGTACATGTGGGACCCTTTCCCATTTTTATGATCTCCTGGGGATACAGGCCTAGAAGAGATATTTCTGGGTCAAAGGGTATGCATATTTTTGTAGCCCTTTGGGCATAGTTCCAAATTGCTCTCCAGGATGGTTGGATCAGCTCACAGCTCCACCAACAATGAATTAGTGGTTCCAACTTTCCCACATCCTCTCCAACATTTATCATCTTGCTGTTCTGTTATGTTAGCCAATCTGATAGGTGTGATGTGGTACCTCAGAGTTGTTTTGATTTGCCTATCTCTCTAATTTAGAGCATCTCTCTGATTTAGAGCATTTTTTCATATGACTATAGATAGCTTTAATTTCTTCCTCTGAAAACTCCCTGTTCATATCCTTTGACCATTTATCAATTGGGGATTGACTTGCATTCTTGTACATTTGACTCAGTTCTCCATATATTTTAGAAATGAGGCCTTTATCACAGAGACTAGCTACAAAAATTCTTTCCCAGATTTCTGCATTCCTCTGAAACTTGGATGCATTGGGTTTGCTTGTGCAAAACCTTTTCAGTTTAATGTAAACAAAATTATCCATCTTGCACTTCATAATGCTTTCTATCTCTTCTTTAGTCAAAAATTCTTCCCTTCTCCAAAAATCTGATAAATACCTTATTCCTTGCTCCACCAATTTGTCCATAGTATCAATCTTTATACCCAGATCATGTACCCATTTTGACTTTACTCTTGTGTACAGTGTCAGGCATTGGTCTATGCCTAGTTTCCACCATACTTTTATCCAGTTTTCCCAACAATTTTTGTCAAACAGTGAGTTCTTATCCCAGAAGTTGGGATTCTTGGTTTTATCAAACAGTAGATTGTTATATTCATTGCCTACTGTGTCTTGAGTACCTAGCATATTCCACTTGTCTACCCTTCTGTTTCTTAGCCAGTACCAAGTGGTTTTGATAACTGCTGTTTTATAATATAATTTGAGATCTGGTAGGGCTAGGCCACCTTCCCTAGCACTTCTTTGCATTAGTTCCCTTGCTATTCTGGTCCTTTTGTTCTTCCAGATGAATTTTGATGTTATTTTTTCCAGCTCTAGAAAATAATTATCAGATAGTTTGATTGGTATGGCCCTAAATAAGTAAATTAATTTAGGTACAATTGTCATTTTTATTATATTAGCTCGGCCTACCCACGAGCAACTGATATTTTTCCACTTATTTAGATCTGACTTTATTTGTGCAAAACATGTCTTGTAATTGTGTTCATATAGTCCCTGGATTTGTTTTGGCAGGGAGACTCCCAAATAACTAATAGTGTCTACCCCCTAGCTTTAAATAGGATTTCTCTTTCTATCTCTTGCTGTTGGGCTTTGTTAGTAATATACAGAAATGTAGAAGATTTGTGTGGGTTTATTTTGTAAACTGCAACTTTGCCAAAGTTGTTTATCATTTCAAGTAGATTTTTTGCTTGAATCTCTGGGATTCTAAACTAAATTTTAAAAAAGGACAACACAATACTTTCTCCCCAAGCTTGTAAGTTTTGCAGACCTTCTACATCTCCGTGATTTTATTACTATGATTAGGTACCCATCTACATGCTGTGAATAGTAGGTCATTAAAATATCTTCTTCACCAATTTTCCAATCTTCATGAAACACCCACTTTTAGACAACAGAGATCATATTAAAATCTAAATCATGTTACTGGGGAAAAGGGAAACAATCCATTGTTAGCAATTAACACTATAACAAAAAATGATTTTATTAGTCATCTAGAAAAGCCTAGAGAGAGCAGGAAACAAAACAAATTTCTGATGAAACTGAAAGATGGGGAAAGATAAACAGCACTGGACTATCATTAAGAAAGTAAAACTAACAAGGGTGTGCTAATAGGACATTTACTGTAATCAAACTGTATGATTGGCAGTATAATTAGAGCTGTTCTTTTGAGATATGGGGCACTGAAAGGAAGAGATGAGTACTGGTGACAGACTCCTTTGTTTTTATAATTTTGTTAATGTGGGCTCTAATTAAAATGATCATAAAATTTATCTATTTGTTATATGCAGAAAATCCTTGTATGCTAAGGTGCTGAGTAAAGACTAGTCTTCCATGGTTACTTCTTATGCCTCTTATATCTTAGATATAACTGGATTCAAATGATATCTTTTTCCATAATTTAACTGTATGTGATTTGGTATTTTATTTGTATCATTGTAATAGATATTAATTTCTCAATATTTTGTCAACTTGGTTTATCATTAGTTCATTATGTTAAATTTATTACAATTCAGTAAAGATTAATTGTCTACTACATAACAAGCAATTCAGCTAGGGATCACAGAAATGAAAAAGGACACAGACTTTGCCCTTTAGTGAGCCTGTAATTTAATGGGGGTAAGAGACTGTAACATACACACAAGTAAGCACAACAGATACAAGTTAGAGTGTGATAAGGAAAAGTAGAGATCCATCCTAAGGAAACTTAACAAACTTTTTGGAGATAAAAAACACTTTCAACTGGGGAACATCAGAGAAGGTTTCAAAAGGAGATTGCACCTGAAATAAGCCTTTAAGAAAGAGAACTTCAACAAGCTCACATAAAGCATTCTAAATATTGCAAATTGTCTGTACAAATGAAGAGGTGGGAAAAATGCAAATGAAAATCAAGAAATAGCTAGTGGTCCATCTTAGTTGGTAGATAAAGTAAATGAAGGGAATGATAAGAAATAAAGATAAAAAATAAATCTGTTTATAATATTCATATTATATATAACATTATATAGTATAGTATATATAATATTTATAATTTATATTACATATATGTTGGTGTATGTGTATATATGTGCACATATATATTTGCATATATACATTTACACACACCATTTAGGGTAAAAAGAACTTCCATGATTTTCTATTCCAACTCGTTCATTTTACAGATTAGAAAATTAAGGACTATAGGGGTCAACATACATATCTAAAATCATATCTAGCATGTGACAGAGCTTACTTAAACTCCTAAGTCTTGGTTTTTCCAGGAGCCAAGGCTCAACAAGCCTCTAGCTCCTCAGCTATCTCTTTCCATTACTTCTTTATGCCTTTGAGGCAGATTGTGAAAACCCTTAAAAATCAAGCAAAGAAATCATTGTTTCATCCTGCAGACAGAGGGGTAACTGCTAAAGATTTTACACAGGAAGCTGCAACTTAAGAAGGATGTTTTTGCCAAGCTTGGAGAGAGAAGAGGATGGAGGCAGGGTGACCAGTTAGGAAGATAGGACAATAGTTCAAGTAAGTGAGAAGTTAGAACCTGAAATAGGGTGATCACAGTGTGAATTTGGGTGAGCTAAGTGACACAATGCTGGCCTTGCAGTCAGTTAAAATCTGGGTCTCAGATAGTTATTAGCTGTGTGACCCTCGCCAAGTCACTTAACCCTATTTGCCTCAATTCCTCATCTGTAAAATGAACTGAAGAAAGAAATGGCAACCATTAAAGCATCTCTGTTAAGAAAACCTCAAATAGGGCCACAAAGAATCAGATGTGATTGGACAAAAGTATGAGTTTGAGAAATGCTAGGGGGGCAATAAGCAAGATGTGGCAACTGATTCTATTTGGAGAATGAAGACGAAGAGAAAGTCAAAGATGACTCAAAAGCTCTAGGTAACTAGGCAGACATTTATATCAACAATAAAAAACAGAAAAAAAAGCAAGCTGGTAGGACAGAATGGTTTAGTGGTAAATGTGATATATCTAGAGGCTTTGTGGAATAATGGAAAGAGCTAGCCTTAAAGTCAGGACATAGAGAATTCAAGTTTCTCTTCTGATGTATATTGTTTTATCATGGGAGTCCTCTAAGATTAACTTGCATAGAAAGTACTGATCTACGTTTGTAAAAGGAGTAAAAGGAAAAGCACAGGTCCAGTTTAAAAAAAAAAAAAAAAAGCTCTGTCTATATCAAGGTAAGATCTTGATGATGAGTTGTAGGTCCTAGAGAAGAGAACCAGCTAATCTCAAAAGCTATGGATGGCTTATAAGGCATGAAAAGAAGTCTGGAAGGAAGAGATGAGTCTGTAGACCTACTTATAGCCACTCATCTAAGTCATGTCACCTACAACAAGCACCACACAGGGTAATATAGGCAGGAAATTTATATTTTTTTAAATATTATTCACTCAATGTAATAAGAGTATGACAATATTTCAGCTAACCTCAATAGAATTTTAGCATACTGATAGTTAGGTGGGCCTGGAGTCAGGAAGTCCTGAGATCAAAAACAGTTTCAAACACTGACTAGCTGCATGATCTTGAGTGAGTCTAATTGCCTCAGTTTCCTCATTTGTAAAATCGGGATGGTAATAATAGCTATGAGCACAAAAATGAGCTAATATATGTAAAATACTTTGTAAACCTCAAAGTACTAGACAAATGTTAGATATTAACAGTGGAAAAAAAAGAATATAGGCCACTATATAAAAGGATATGGTGGACTACAATATCCATGTCTCAGGAAATTACAACACTTATTTGAGCCAAAACTGCCCTGGTCCAAAGTGACACAGACTTAGTTGAATGTCACAGCAATATATCCTATTACTACCCCTATAAGGGGATGCCTCAGGCAAGGATTATTCATGAGACAAACTGTCATAAGGCTACTCCTAGGGTTCCTCCCTGCACGGAATTTTTCTGGCTATTCTCCTGGTTTAGACTATATTTCACAATCTCTGCCTAACCCTCTAGGCTAATCATATTTCTAAAGTCTTTTGGCTGAGACGTCTGTTCCTTCTCTCAGTTCCTGCCCTTCTTCCTTCCAGCTATGTTTCCTCCTTCTAGGCCAAGTTCCCTGTAAAAAGTGGCACAGCTCCCACACCTGGCAGTCATGGAGACACCACAGACTTCCTTTACCTTAATTCAGAGCAAATTCCTTTAATTCCTGCAGAAGAAACTTGGAGCAAATAAACTGTTCCATGAGTAACAGATAGCTTTACAAAACTGAAGCTTATGACAGAATCAAAGAGTCACAAAAAGTAAATTAGGAGGGACTCAGGAGGCCAGACTTTACCCTTTAACGTTGCCCTCTTATAACATCACTGAAGATGGGGAAAAGAGAACGTTTAGCATGTCACTCTTCCCATCTTCTTTTCTCCAAAGGCTCTGATTTGTCAATGTTCTTCTAAATATGGCACCCAGCAACAAAACGCAATGCTCCTGGTGTGCAAGGACCCTGGAATACACAGGAGGGTCTACTGTACAGGTTCTTAGATCTGCTTTTCTAAAAGGAAAGCAACTTTTGAGGGGTCAACAACATGCTTCAATCAAGCACATGTGTCATTCAGTTGGTTAAGGGGGAAAAGTCAGCACTTTGAACTTCCAAGAAAATACAGAGAAACAAAGATCAACCAACAGACAGGGCTTCCAACTGTCTGACCATAAATGATAGATACATCACAGATCAACAAACAGATAACAGTCTGACCACATATACCTAGTTACCAGAGAGTGAAGCACCAACATCTGAGTTTTCAAAGTTGGAGTGCTTCTTAGCAGCTACCCAGAGGCTTATCTGGCCAAATAAATACTTCCAATGTCTAAGCCCCAAAGTAAAACCTCACCTCAGAGGATTTACACAATTTTCAGAGCCAGAGGAGACCACAGTCCTAGAGAACCAGTGCCTCATTAGAAATTAACAAAAGATGTGGGTCTCCAATGGATGGAGAAGGTCTTTAACTCTCATAATTACCATTTCAACTGGACAGAGTATTTTTTTATTGCTGTTCAATTGATTCAGTTGTGTCTTTCTCTTTGTGACCCAATTTGGGGTTTTCTTGGTAAAAATACTAGAATGCTTTGCTATTTCCTTCTCCAGTTCATTTTACTGATGGGGAAACTGAGACAAATAAGGTTAAGTGATTTGCTCAAGGTCACACAGCTACTAAGCATCAGAGGCTGGATTTGAACACAGGACCTTCCTGACTCCAAGCCTGGCATTCTATCCACCTAAAAGAACTATCATTTTCTGCATTTTGAATGATAACCTTTCTCAATGTAGCCTAGGAAAGCATAATTTATTTTGTTCTGCCATGTCATACTGTTCAAACATATTGCTCAGATCCGGTGACCTTGTCAAACGAACATTTTCTGGGACAAAAAAATATCTTTATATCAAATATATTTGATAAAAGGCTAATAATTAAGATATATAAAAAGAGCTAACACAAGTTTATAAGACCAAGACCTATTTCCCCAACATATAAATAACAAAGGATATGAGTGGCTTTCAAAAGAATTATAAAATACCAGGCATACTATAAAAGATAACTCCAGATCTCTAGTAACAAGAAAATGAAGTAAAAAGCAACTGTGAAGTTTTAATTTATACCCGGGTTATTGGAAAATGAATGATTAAAGAAAAAATGGTAATGCTAGAGAGGCTGTACAAGCAAGACGGACACTAATATGCTATTGATGATGCTATAAATTAGTTTGATAATTATTATTCAAAATTCAATAATAATTATTCAAAAATAATAAAACACCTAATAATTTTGTGGACAAAATTATGTGGAAAAAAAATCACTAAATTCTCTATAACTTTTTGTTCAGAGATCTTCATGCTGACCATATATCCCTAAGAGAGTCAAAGGCAGAAATAAAGTCTACATGTATACAAAAAAAAAATTCATAACAGAATTTTGTGCTAAGGGAAATCTGGAATCAGTCAATCTCTATTAATTGGCAGAATAACTGAACAAACCTGGAATTCAAAAAAACATAGACAAAATAAGGAAATTTGTTTCCCTCCTTTTGTTAAGCTAAGGGAACTACAGTTAAGAAGTCTCACAACACCAGAACTGGCTTCTGTCTTGCTTGTTTTGAGGGGAGTGTTTTTGCACAAAAATTTTATTTGTTGGGGCAACTAGGTGCTGCAGTGCACAGAGCACTGGCCCAGGATTCAGAAGAATCTGAGTCTAAATCCAATCTCAGATATTTACTAGCTATGTGATCCTGGGCAAGTCACTTAATCCTGGCTGTCTCTCCACCCCCTACTCCCACCACACATCCCACCTTCCAAAAAGAATCTTCATTGCCTCAAGGGGATATTCATTGAAGAAAGCTAGAATAACAGGGAAGTTACATTTAGAAATGATTATGACATAAAAAAGCCCCACAAAACATCAATAAAACATTAATTCTAAAAATAAAAAGGAAATGAGGCTAATGTTGTCTGCTCTGTACTTAATAAAGCATTTTAATCTGGTTATGGCCACACTTGAGAATGTAGCAGGCTGTGTGTCTGACATTTCTGTTTTATAGGAAGTCTTTACTAACCATCTTAATTCCAGTGCATTTGCTCTTGATTATTTTCTACTAATCCTGGACATAGTTTATTGGTACACACTTGGTTGCTTTTCATTTTCTCATCAGATGGTGAGCCCTTTCAGGACAAAGAAAATCTTTTGCATCATTTTGCATCCATTGCACTTAGCATATTACCTGGTACATTGTAGGCACTTAATAAATGACTTCCTCCACCTTTACGTAGTACTAAAAACTTGATTAGCAGGAGCTTCTGAACAAGCTAACATATTTACAGTAATATTTCTGTCTTTTCTCTCAAAATGATGATTCAATCTGTTCAGGCACCTGTATTTGACAGTTAGAGATGCCCACCATGCCCTAACACAGACAGAAGAAAACAGAAGCTAATCACAATCATAATTCCACACATGTAACTAGATGCATCCCTTTTTCTTCTTGCTGATCTCCAGATTTCTCTCGCATTTCCCCACCCACTTGGCTCTCCACTTGGGTCTATAGCATGACAACAAACATTTCAGCTTTCCTTATTGCTAAGGTAATTTGCCTGAGAAATATTTTATAACTGTTATCTGTAAACTCTGTCCAGATTTCAAGTTTGATTCATGTATTCCTTCTGAAAACATTTATTCACTGAACTGGCATTTCAGCTTTTCCAATTTTGTCTTTAAGGACAGTGATGAGTGATCCACTTTAAAATGTGAATATGATCCAATGACAATTATACATTCACCTGTTTATTGAGCCACCCATAAAAATTCTTTTCAAATTTTCACATGTATTTGACTCAGTCAAGGACACTACCTATAAGCTTCATTTGGTTTACTGGCATTTCTGTGCTTTTAATATTCAATCTTCAAGATAGTTTGAGCTGACATTTTCAAAAGTGACCAATCAAATTCCTTGAATGTTATACTTCCCTTTTTCATATTTTCTAGAAAAAATTATAATTTTGGTTTCTTTTTACAGTTGCTATAACTCCCTTGCTAATTCACATTTTTTACCATGGACTTATAGTTTTTTTCGGAAAAATTGTCCTATCCTATGTCTTAGTCTCTGCTTGTTGCATTTGAAGATAGGTTTGTTAAGTAAAATTTTGTCAGGAGTTCTAAGGTAGACTTTGCAAGAACATCTGAAAGCTTTATTCTGACTCATTTGCTGAATGAAGTTTTATTGAGTGTATGTGTGTGTGTGGGGGGGTACTTTGTATTGCAATATGCAGACATTCATTGGCATACTATGTCATATTCTCAGAAAAGGAAGGTTTCATGGTATGCAAGAATACAGGGTATACAGAATATTTAATTCTGACAAATCAATGAGAAATTATTTGAAAGTGCATTGTGAGATACTAAAATATAAGACAGACAACATCAGAAAATAGAATTATCATCACTCGAGATGACTCCTTTGGAGGCAATAATATTAGTTTGGATGTATTAGCTTCTAAAAGATTATTTCCAATAATTATGTCTCCATCATTCTTATTTCTGAGGAACTTCATTACTGCAAAGTTATAATAACAAGACATGTAACTCCTAAGTCAAACTAGTCTTCTTAAAGCTCAGCTCTGACTGCGTCACCCTCCTTCAATTCTCATTCAGTAAATTCCAGCAGCTCTATTACTTCCAGGATCAAAAATAACATCCTCTGTTTGTGTTTTAAATCTTTCATAATGCGGGTCCTTCCTACCTTTCCCCTCTTCCTTCATTTTCCTTCCCTTTCCCTCCGCTCACATCTAAAAGATATAGGCAAGTATTATAACAGAAAACAAAAGCTGCCTGTATTTAGAGATTTTAGATCGCACAGAACTCATTCATCTGTCAGAACAACTGTCTTTTGATTGTAACTTACATCTCGGAGTTGAGTCACTCCACTTGCTGTCCTTGCCAGTGTGACAAGTTCATCTTGCATCTTATCCACCCATGATTTGATGCTGCAGAGATGAGAAAAGAGAAAGAATGTCCCATCAGATCAATGGCAATTGACTGGAAAGATCACAAACACAAATAGAAGCTGACAGTTTATACTTAGGTGGCAGATCCATCCTGAAATCCCCATGATATGGAAAGGAATCTATTTTCAATAGACTCTCTTTTCTTTCTTTGCTTCCTTCACCCTCTCCCTCTAATTATGTATTTGTTTGTTTGTTTGCAGGTAACTCTGTGAAGATTCAAAAATATCTCAGAAGCAATGAGGTTTGGGAATAGCTTAGAATCACAGAAACAGAATTTTGGAAGTAGATGGAGATCTTAGAGATCACAGGGTGCAACTCAGTGGATAGAACTTTGGACTTGGAGTCAGGAATACCTAAATTCAAATCTTGCTTCAGAACAGGAGTGGGGAACCTGCGGTCACATGTGAACCCCTGCGTCCTTAAGTGTGGCCCTTGGATTGAGTCCAAGTTTTACAGAACACGTTTTTCAAGGGATTTAAGTCAAAGGGTTGCACTTGAGGACCTAGAGTGCCACATGTGGCCTTGAGGCCAAAGGCTCCCTACCCATGCCTTAGACACTTACTAGCTGTGTCACCCTGGGTAAGTCATACCTCTGTCTATCTCAGTTTTCTCAGCCCTCAAATGGTGCCAATAATTGTATCCTCTTCACATGGTTATTATGAGAATCCAATAAGATTATATACCTGTAACATGCCTAGCATAGTGTCTGTCACTTAGTAGGCATTCAATAAATGCTTCTTTCCTTCTCTCTTAATTTTCCAGATGAGAAACTAAGATTATTTTGAGTTATTTGGCCAAGCTTATATGGCAAATGTGAATAGTAACAGGAGCTGTAGAACTTACATCTGCTGATTCTGAGACATACAGAAAAAGAAAACAAACATAAAAACTTTGACTGCTTCATATTTATTATGAGTCCACAGTGTTTTAGACATTGCACAGAATTTATTAAATAACTATTCATTCCCTTTCAGCTTAAATTTGAAAGCAATAGATCTAGTAGGCATTTTAAGCTGTACTTAATGAAATTTCACAGAACTCTAGGAGACCAAAGACCCAGCCCCAGTCATTGCTCTTCTACTTAGGGGCAGTATGACCTCATACAAGTCTGTCTTTTTCGAACCTCACTGAACTTCCAGCTCATTCATCTCTAAGATGGAAATAACGTCTACTTCACAGGACTGGCATAAGAAATCAATGATAAAATATGCTATGTGAAACTTCTATGAGAAATAAATCAAATGTTACCAAAAATATAGAGCATTGTTATAATTGTTAATATCATATGATTACATGTCCAAAATTATTATCTACGTGAGATATTTTAGTGTTGGACTTACACTCCAGCAACATTTAAGAAAAACATCCAACCATCAATAGAAATTAATTTCCCAGCAGCACAGACTTTTGTCCTCTTGCAATTTTACCGATTTGAGGAGACAACTAGCCACAACTCACACAACCACTGGTGATGTAAATGACTTGATGAGTATCTTCCCACTCAAGTATTGGGAATGTTTGATTTACATGTTTATCTTCTCACAAAGCAGTATATTTTTTTCCTGAATTTGAAAGGAATTCTACATTTTTTTCTATCAACAGTAGATTGAAATTCCTTTCTTTTTGTTTCATGAGATTAGGGCTAAAAATTAGGGCTTCTACTCTCAAGTACATGGTAGCTAGTATGTGGCAAGATAATAAAAGGCAAGAAAAATGATTCTGAGATTAAATATGTATTATGGATGATTCACACATGGATAAACAGGTATAGATTATAGGGGGAATACTAGTCCTCTCCTCAAATAGGTAAAAGTTTCAAGAGGAAAAAAATCAGGAAAAAGAATTCCTGGAGAAATTATTCACTTTATAAAAAATGGCAAAAGAGATTGAAATGATATACCAAAGAGTGCGTGGGTAAAATTAGAAAAGAGATGAAATGCCTGGAAATAAGCACAACTATTTAATTAAACATAACTAAAAACCCCAGTAAAACTTGGGAGATGAATTTACAAAATTAGGAAAAGGATTATGATGATTTCAGTGAGAATGATACGTAAATATATTAACAGAAAAGGAGATGAAAATCAAAGAAACCAAGGTTAAGAACATGGCAGGTCTGAAAGATTATGAAAAAAGGAAAGTAAAGTGAGCAAGTTAGAATCACACTGAAAAATATTCATTTTTTATATACTACAGTAATATTCAGTGGTATTCATGATGATTTGTATATTTAATCTTAACCAAATTACAAGCATTAACCTACATTCCTGGAATACTTTTTTAGGAAAAGTAATTTTGTCAATTTTTCACCAAATTAATAAAACTCATAAATTTACAAAATGTAAGAGCTGGAGGCAGAGTTGGACTCATCTCAAGTTAGACTGATAAAGGCACCAAGTTCTTGTGTACCCACTACCTCTTAGTCTTAAGCAATGACAATCAATCAAAAGACATGGACATGAGAGCTTGCCTCTCCAGATGCAATATATTTAATCGGAGGTTACTCTCAGGTTGGTTATGCTTCTATGCAATTCCCAGGACAATAAAGAAAGGAAGAATTTTTGAAATCCATTTAAATTGGAAAATCAGAAATCTTAATAGGCTTATAAAGAAATAAGTTTGACTCATCTTAATTTTGATCAATGTAAAGCTTGATCACTTGACAGTCATTTTGACTTGTGTCTTGCCATTGGACTTTAATGCCAACGGACCAATGCAAAAAGAGTTAGGCTGATGACTTTGTGCAGCTCTGTGTCTCACTTAAATCCAATTCATGCACAAGTCAAAACATCACCCCAAAAGGTCATAGGTCTTCTTGAAAAATGAAAGACAAACAACATTGCAAAACTAACGAATATAAGACATAGTCAAAATGTGAAATCTGAACCTAACTGAGCATGCCATCACTACAAATATTCACAGATGTGTCACTGTTTTGCCTGAAAAATAATTCAGGCTACCTCATTCCAGCCCCTTCTTTGTCAAAAATTTCCTTTGAAAAAAGGAAACTGAATTACAAAACAAAGGTTAACAAACACATTGGGTTAAGAGTAGGAGATCATATAAGCTCAAAGATCCATCCGAGTTCTAACCTTCACTGAGATACAGAACCATCACAAAAGAAAGAGCACCATAAGATATAAAATCAAGACTACTCTGCCACAAAAAAGATATGTGACCTTAAACACAAGTCATTTTATCTCTCTGGGCCTTAATTTCTCTATTTTGTAAAACAATAATTTTTGACTATATTAGATACTCTAATAGCTCTAAAATTCCATAATTTCATTTTATTTCATAGAATTCATAATTTTTATGCATATAATCATGTATGTAGATAAACTATGGACAAGATAGGCCTCAAATATTGAGACAGTGATGAGAGAGAAGTCATTTTTAATAAGATGGGTTTTCGAGCCACCGTGGACCATACTTTAAGATGTAGTGAATCTATATAACAAAATCTTGCATGAATTCTTAAACCATCTCATAGAGTTTTAAACTATATGTAATAATTTTACTCTACATGCTTTTTAAATACAATCATAATCCTTCACCAAAAATTCCTAGGGAAATTTTTTTTAAGTGTGCATAAACCTTATTCCTAATTTTTCAAATTTACATGAATTCCAAGGTTATCTTTCAAAAACTAAAAGATGACAAACAACAAAACTGTTTTCATAACTATTCCCAAAATATTTCATGCAATGCCACATAAAGAGGCAAATATACACACACAATCATCATTATCCCCCTCCTGAAATTATTTCATATTATCTTGTATATAGATCATATTGACTTGTGCACATATTGTGCTCCCACCCCACTCCTATTCCCTTTTCAAGTGTAAATACTTGAGTGCCTAAAGGGCAGGGGCTATTTTGGTCTTTATATTCCTAGTACACAGCACGATACCTTATACCGCAAAGGTCCATAATTATGCCTACTATACATCGGCTGTACATAATACAGACTACATAATTATTTATAGATTTTATGTGTATTGAAACTTTTTTGTGAAGAGTATTAAAAATTCATTTTTGTTATAAAGCATGTTCAGATCACCCACATCTTTACAGGGAGGTTGGAGAACAATGCGGCTGATTTCCAGCATCCTAAAAGCTCAATATCACCTATCAATGACTTCTTCCTGAGCAGTTTCCATTCCTGACATCTTTGATTAACAAAGAGAAATTTCAATTTGTGAACTATTTCTCATTCCTTGAAAGCCATCTCTCCTAGGAGACTGATGTACACTGAAGTCAATTTCTACACTGAGAAGGGTAGGCTTTGGGAATAGGAAATGCCAGACAATTCCAATCCTCCAAGATTTCAACTTTCATACACAAGCCTTGTTTCATATACAAGTCTTGTTTTACAAACAAGAGCTCTTAAAAACCATGACTTTAACAGAAATCTTTATACCTCAAATGTCAGTGCTGTGACTTGTGTAAAACAGTCAATCATTGAGAATTCTTGCTTTGGAATTTTGCTTCATTCTGAATGATCTATAGAGCAGCCTCAATTCTTCACTAGGTCTCCAATGCTATACCAGCTATGCAGTAAGCAATGAAATTAGGTTGGAATTTACAACAACCTATAAATATATCTATATCTCTATGTATTGTTACTTAGCACATCTAAATTATAGTTATATATAACGTGCTACATTTATATATGTATATATATTATATGTGAAGACAACATATGCTTGTTGTCTTGGAACAAGCATATGTTGGAAGATAATATGGTCATTTTTTTTTCCTTTCCAGTTTCATAAATGAAAATACTGTACGCTATTTTGTTGAGGAAGAACACACAACTGTGCATTCCATTTTTCATGATGCTTGGGACTAGGTGTCACAACAGATAGAGAACTGGATCCGGACTCAGGAAGACCATCCTTCAAATACAGCCTGGGACACCCTCTGTGTTACCCTAGGCAAGTTACTTAGTAGCTCTCTGCCTCAGTTTCCTCAGTTGTAAAATGAGGTTAATATCACCTAATGCCCAGAATTGTTGGGAGGATCAAATGAGATTTTTATCAAGTATATAGTACAGTACATAGTACATAGTTGGTACTTAATAAGTTTGTTCCCCTCTCCCCATATCCTGTTCAATAAGAGAAGTTTTATTTTATGTGGCGACATTAGTAAGCCAGTACTCTTACTGAGTGAGAAAGTTATTGTCACCAAAGGTCTGCACAAACAATCCACCTCAGTAACCTCTGGTCTTTTCTTGACAAGTTTCTGGAAAATTTTTTCTTAATGAGATAGAAGACCTCAGGAAATATCTGAAGAAACTCTTAGCTTATGACATATATTATCACAGATTTTTGTATAGTTCATATTCCTGACCCATAATGATTGTACAGAAGAAGACTGAAAGAAATACAGAATATGTGGCATTACTGACCTTTGAACAAAGAACTTAGTATCAGGGAAGAATAAACAAGACAGAGACAGAGAAATAGGTGCTTTTATTCATGATCTGAACTAGAGGGCAGACCCCTCCATTGAAATACTCTGAATCAGTCTTACTAAGCCCCCGGACTGTGACAAGCACAACACATTGCTCATTCTTGAAGGCTGTTGTTCAGTCATGTCAAACTCTTCAGGACCCCATGGACCATAGTTTTGCAGGCCCTTCTATCCTCCCCTATCTCTTGAAGTCTGTCCAAGTTCATGCTCCTTATTTCTATGACACTATCTAGTGATCTCATCTTCTGCCATCCCCTTTTCCTTTAGCCTTCAATCTTTGCCAACATCAAGGTCTTTTCCAATGAATCCTGAATGAATAATAATTCTCATTACCACAGTATTTAACCTTCAGCTTCACTATTTCATCTTCTAGTGAGTAGCATGATTTAATTTCTTTAAGTATTAAGTGATTTGATTTTTTTTGCTGGCCAACAGATTCTCAAGAGTCTTATCCAGCACCATAATTTGGAAGTGTCAGTTCTGTGCCTCTCAGCTTTCCTTTTATTCCAACTTTCACAGCCATACGTTGCTACTAGAAAAGCCATAACTTTGACTACACAGAACTTTGTTGGCAAGGTGATGCCTCTTGATTGATTTGTCATAGCTTTCCTTCCAAGGAGTGTCTTTCAGTTTCAAGGCTATAGTCACCTTCTGCTGTGATCTTTGAACTCAAGAATATAAAATCAAACACTGCCTCCATTTTCCTCCATTTGTCAAGAAGTGATGAGGCCAGTTGTAAGAATCTTAGTTTTTTTTATGTTAAGCTTGAAGCCAGTTTTTATATTCTCCTCTTTGACTCTTATCAAGAGGTTTCTTAATTTCTCCTCATTTTATGCCATCAGAGTGGTACCATCCCCATATCTGAGATTGTTGATATTTCTCCCAGCAACCATAATTCAAGTTTTGGATTCATCCAGCATTTTGCATGCTAAGTTTTGTATATAAGTAAATGAGATGACAATATACAGCTTTGTAACACTCCTTTTCCAAACTTAAATTAATCAATTGTTCCATGTTCTGTTCTAGCTGTTTCTTCTTAACCCACATGGAGACAAGTAAGATCATTTGGTGCTCCCATCTCTTTGAGACTTGCCACACTTTGTCAAAGGTTTTAGTGTAGTCAATGAAGCAGAAGTAGATGGTTTGGTTTTCTGTGTCTTTTTTTTTCTAGAATCCACTTGTTTCCCCATATTCTAGTGAACTCTGGCAACTCAGTTTCTAGTTCTTCTGTCTCTTCAAAGAAGAACCTGCTCTTCTGGTATTTTCTCAGTTCACACATTGCTGAAGCTTAACTTGCAGAATCTTAAGCATAACCTTGCTTGTATGTGAAATGCATACAATTTTTTGGTAATCTGAACATTCCTTGGCTTCATCCTTCTTTAAGAATGGGACAGAAACTCATCTTTTCCAATCTAGTGGCCACTGCTGAGTTTTCTAGATTTGCTGGCACATTGAGTGCAGAACTTTAACAGTTCTTTTAGGACTTTAAATAACTCAACTAAAATTCTTGACGGACTGAGTCCCTATTAGCCTGTCCTCATTACAACATCTTGATATCACACAAAGATATTCTTTGACTGCTTCCTGTTATCAGACTGTAGGGATACAAAGCCTTTCAATTAGCAGAGGTGAGAGACTGTGAGCGGGAAAAATTGGGGACCAAGAAGTGAGAGGGGGGATTAAAGGGTAGAGAGATGAATGCCAATGGATTGGGTATAATTGTATACTCCTTATGTAATCTCAATATGTGAAATTACTTATTGCTATACATGACAACTAGTAATATATTTCATATGATCTACATATTTTGCCTAAATTTTGTAACTGTTTTATGCTCCATTTTATGTTTTTGTATGTCCAGTCTGCTGAATGCAACTATAAGAAAGATATTATGTATCTCAATATATACTATATATATACACTATGATTTTGATTTATTACCTTTAATTGTCTTATATGATAACTGATGAATATATATGTTATGTGCTTACAGAGGAACCTGGAAAGATGTAAATAGAGGTGATTTTTTTTTTGGAGGTGATATAAAGGAAGAATATAAAAGGCCATATCTACTGTGAACATTTCAGTAAACTCAGGACTCTCCTTGCCACCACCCTCCCCCCTGTCCATGTCCTTATTTCAGGATGGAGAGAAGAATAACATAATCAGTACCCTACTAGTTAAAACACCACTTCTCACAATGCTTGGGGCATGGAAAAGCTTCACCCATTCAGGGAAATTCTCTGTATGATATAATTCCAGAATACTGTGCACAAGTCCACAGTATGGTGAAATTCCATGTCTCACAATGCTTGGGGGTTAAGAAAGTCTCATTCAACAAAAGAAATTCTCTAGACTATACATCACAGAACACCATGAAGAGTCAAAACATGGTGACATCACCTAATGAGACCTCTCATTTTGAGAGGAAACTCTATGCTCTGTTTAAAAAGCGCCATAAGAGTTTCACGTGGAAAGATGGGAAAACTATAGGAAGAAATACAGGCAGTGGTAAGGAGAAATGAAAACAATGAAGTCATTTTTAGAGAAAGCAACTGTTGTTGACTGAACCATGGTATCCTCAACTCTAGTATACTTCTGGGACCATAAAAATGGTTATGTGCCTTTTATCAAGAGCTTTCAATAGTCACCCAACTTCCTCCCCCAAACCCGCACCCCATACAATGAAACTGGAGAGGAAACTGATAGAATAACTTCAGAATGCTGTTTCGACATTGTGATTTCAACAGTGCTTTTCCATGTTTGGGATATATAGGGTTTAAATCTAAAGTTGATTAGCACTTCCTTGGAGGCATGTGAACTAGTAGCCTTTGGTATAAGGGTACAGAAAACATTAATTCAATTCCTTGTTATATGCCTTACTATTCTACTTTTATTAAATATCCTTTACTTTAGAATCTATATGTGATTCAATGTAGTTTGGTATAGAAGATATATTAGGGGATCTTCAGTCATGGTTCTGAACAGCTGAGATTCCAAACAGTTCTCTGAATCTGTGGCAAAGAGAGTTGCCCTAATACATTTGGGTTCATCGTGTCCTTTCTTCATCCCCATCGTACTCTAATAACTTCTTAGTTTTATAAACACTGAAACTTGTTACTCTTCATTTTAATAAAAGCTGGAGACAGACAGAACAGACGAAAGATAATTAAAAGGTCTAGTGGTCACAGACATAAAATGAATATTTAGATATGTTGTTATTAAACCTTAAATGACAGTGATAAAGGTATTAAATATTTGGTTTATGAGTCCAGCCCTTTGACTACATCATTTTAACCACCTCCAAGTATAGAAATTCTACTCCATCAATGAACCCCAGAAGTTTGTCTATGACTTTTGGTCTTAGAGAATTGTCTGTGGCCACTGAGAAGTTAAATACCTTACCAGTTGCAGAGGTAATTAGTATTAGAAGGAACACTTGAACCCAGGTCTTCCTGACTCCAAACTAGGTCTTTTGGCTACAATGACACTAAAATAAATTAGGATTTTAATGAACATATATGCTATTAACTTGACAGATAATATTTGTAAAAAAAAATTCTTCAAGGAGTATGACATAGGCAATATACCTATTTCTCTCTGTTTTCCACAGCAGAAGAAAATCTAACTTCTGGGTTTAATTATTGAAAAAAAAAATCACCATGAGCCTCCTGATGCCAGTTACCCTAAGTACTGACACAGTCTGCTTAAGAGGAATTAGGTCAACTCTTGAATTCTCAAATTTTATAATCTGATACTTATTTTCTCTATTATATACTGTTTTGTAAATAACACACAATGGGCTTTCAAGAAGTCACAAAAGCATAAAATGTTTAAAGTTGGAAGGAACCCTAGTAGCCATCTTCTCCAGTGATTATTTCAAAAACAAACAAAACACCACCAGAATCCCTATGACAACATTCCTAACAAATGCTCTGACTGAAGACACCCAGTGAAGGAGTACTAAGTACTAAGTAAGAGTACTAAGGCAATCCATTCTATTTTAGAGGAGTCTGATAAATAGTAAATATGTCCCATCATTGAGACTTAATTTCCCTTTTGAAATTTCTTCCTATTGTCATTGATTCTTCCCTCTGGGGGGGCAAAAGAGAGCAAGTCCAATTGCTCCTGGCAGTCCTACAAATAGTTGAAGAAAGCTAACTGGTCCCATTGAAACTTCTCCCGAATAAGAATAATGTTATATAGTGATTGATTTTATATAGCTACACAAAATAAAGTGACAACTTTTGACAATAATATGGATCATTCACAACCCATCCCCATACTCACTTGAAAAAATCTCAACTCTTGGTTAAATTTGTACTTAGGAAAGAGTACAATTTTGATTTAGTTTTGAGCAGACAGACTTAACGATACTACTCTCATCACTACTTTTTGATGTTAGAATTGCCTGTAATTTGACTTTTAGGAAATATCTGAATTAAAAATATAATCACATTTTTCAAGGAATAAAAAAAGATTTACGGGAGCCTGAATCCATTGTGGAAGGTCTGTGCATAAACCCCCTGAGGGAACTGAGCCTGAGAGGCGGCCCTGCCCTGACCTGACCACCTGAACATAATCTCATACTGAATAGCAGCCCTGCCCCCGCCAAAAGCCCTAAGGCTGGAAGCAGCATTTGAATCTCAGTCCCCAAAGGCTGGCTGGGAGGATCAGGAGGCGAGGTGGGTGTGAGGAGAATATTCAGAGGTCAAGTCACTGGCTGGGAAAATGCCCAGAAAAGGGAAAAGAAATAAGACTATAGAAGGTTACTTTCTTGGTGAACAGGCATTTCCTCCCTTCCTTTCTGATGAGGAAGAACAATGCTTACCATCAGGCAAAGACACAGAAATCAAGGCTTCTGTGTCCCAGCCCACCCAATGGGCTCAGGCCATGGAAGAGCTCAAAAAGAATTTTGAAAATCAAGTTAGAGAGGTGGAGGAAAAACTGGGAAGAGAAATGAGAGAGAAGAAAGAAAAGCATGAAAAGCAGATCAGCTCCCTGCTAAAGGAGACCCAAAAAAATGTTGAAGAAATTAACACCTTGAAAACTAGCCTAACTCAATTGGCAAAAGAGGTTCAAAAAGCCAATGAGGAGAAGAATGCTTTCAAAAGCAGAATTAGCCAAATGGAAAAGGAGATTCAAAAGCTCACTGAAGAAAATACTTCTTTCAAAACTAGAATGGCACAGATGGAGGCTAAGGACTTTGCGAGAAAGCATGATATCACAGAATAAAGAGAGAAGAATGGAAAAATGGAAGAGAATGTGAAATATCTCATTGGAAAAACAACTGACCTGGAAAATAGATTCAGGAGAGACAATTTAAAAATTTTGGGACTACCTGAAAGCCATGATCAAAAGAAGAGCCTAGACATCATCTTTCATGAAATTATCAAGGAAAACTGCCCTGAGATTCTAGAACCAGAGGGCAAAATAAATATTCAAGGAATCCACAGAACACCGCATGAAAGAGATCCAAAAAGAGAAACTCCTAGGAACACTGTGGCCAAATTCCAGAGTTCCCAGGTCAAGGAGAAAATATTGCAAGCAGCTAGAAAGAAACAATTCAAGTATTGTGGAAATACAATCAGGATAACACAAGATCTAGCAGCCTCTACATTACGGGATCGAAGGGCATGAAATAGGATATTTCAGAAGTCAAAGGAACTAGGACTAAAACCAAGAATCACCTACCCAGCAAAACTGAGTATAATACTTCAGGGGAAAAAATGGTCTTTCAATGAAATAGGGGATTTTCAAGCATTCTTGATGAAAAGACCAGAGCTGAACAGAAAATTTGACTTTCAAACACAAGAATGAAGAGAAGCATGAAAAGGTGAACAGCAAAGAGAAGTCATAAGGGACTTACTAAAGTTGAACTGTTTACATTCCTACATGGAAAGGCAATATTTGTAACTCTTGAAACATTTCAGTATCTGGGTACTGGGTGGGATTATACACACACACACACACACATGCACACACGCACACATACATAGAGGCAGAGTGCACAGAGTGAATTGAAGAGGATGGGATCATATCTTAAAAAAAAATGAAATCAAGCAGTGAGAGAGAAATATATTGGGAGGAGAAAGGGAGAAATGGAATGGGGCAAATTATCTCTCATAAAAGAGGCAAGCAAAAGACTTTTCAGTGGAGGGATAAAGAGAGGAGGTGAGAGAAAAACATGAAGTCTACTCTTATCACATTCCACTAAAGGAAAGAATAAAATGCACACTCATTTTGGTAGGAAAACCTATCTCACAATACAGGAAAGTGGGGGACAAGGGGACAAGCAGGGTGGGGGGGATGACAGAAGGGAGGACATGGGGAGGAGAATGCAATTCTAGGTCGACACTCATGGGGAGGGATAGGATCAAAAGAGAATAGAAGTAATGGGGGACAGGATAGGATGGAGGGAAATATAGTTAGTCCTATACAACACAACTATTATGGAAGTCATTTGCAAAACTACACAGATTTGGCCTATATTGAATTGCTTGCCTTCCAAAGGGAAGGGGTGGAGAGGGAGGGAGCTAAAGAAGTTGGAACTCAAAGTGTTAGGATCAGCTGTAATGTTCTTACCACTAGGAAATAAGAAATACAGGTAAAGGGGTATAGAAAGCTATCTGGCCCTACAGGACAAAAGAGAAGACGGAGACAAGGGCAGAGAGGGATGATAGAAGAGAGAGTAGATTGGTCAGAGGGGCAATTAGAATGCTTGGTGTTTGGGGGGGGGGAGGGGATAAAAGGGGAGAAAATTTGTAACCCAAAATTTTGTGAAAATGAATGTTAAAAGTTAAATAAAAAAATAAATAAAATAAAATATAGCTTAGATATTTAAAAAATAAATAAATAAATAAATAAAGATTTAAGGATTTTTTGAGTGGAGGTGAGGGTACGATGTGGGCCAACAAACAGCAGAGGCAGCAAACTTAGACCAAAATCAAGTGTATTTATTAAGCACTTACCATTGACCAAGCAGGCACTGTGCTAAGTGTCTTATAGAAAGAAAGACAGAAGCATGGTCCATGCCCTAAAGGAGCTCACACTGTAATGGGGGAGACATCATGCAAATAACTATATACAAGACACATGTAACATATCTACTATGCAAATGGAAGGTAATTTCAAAGAGAAGGCACAGAGAACAGGGGTAGCACAGAAGTAGCAACAAGAAGGCCAGAGCTGCTGCATCATATTGCAGCCCGGAAAAAGAGAATGTCTGAAGCCTGAAAAGGTAAGAAGAGATAGGGTCCTGAAGGGCTTTAAAAGCAAAACCTAAACATTCCATTATTTAAGGAAGGGTCTAAGAATTTGGCTCCTTAAGTCTATTAGAGTTATTTTTGAAAAAAGTACAAAACCACTTTTTCCATCTAAGCTCAGGCAAGAATCAACACTACAGCCTACACTCCAGTCCACAACTGACCTAGGGAAAGGATGAGGAGCGCAGTGCTGGTGTCACTGCTTTAGGCAGGCAAAGGGGATTACAAAACAGTTTGTTCATATTTTTGTTCCCACGCTGACACCATATTTTAGCTTCTATGAACTCTGATTAGGGTGATAAAGGGACTGAGGTATATGTTCAAAAGGAAAAGGTAAGGTGTAGGCTTTCCCACAAATGAGGAGATTAGGCTGAGAATGGATTTCCGCACCCTGCTGGAGACTATATCTAGAAGCACTATTCGTGCATGATTGTAACATTAAACAGAAGAATCCTGTTCTCCAAAGTTGTCACTAAAAGTGATGAGTACGTTCTTTGGCTGCAAGGAGATAGAAAAGCAGCTTCAGATAAAAGGTAGTATGCAAAATATAAATTCATTTATAAATATCCTATTCTGAAATGTGAAGGAAAAACAATCACACCAAGTTTCAAAAGTCCACTAAAACCATCAAACTATTTATTAACATATTTAAATAAACAATGACTTCATATGTATAATGGGCTCATTGATGGCCTTTTCAATATGTGGGGGCAGGAGGGAGGGAGAGAATTTGGAAAATTTTTAAAATAAATAAGTATAATATGTAAGCAAACCTATCCATGCATTGGTAGTTCAATTTAATTAAATAGACCATTGCTTAATTACCTATTATGCACATGACACTTTACAAGATGATGAGGAGGCATAGATTAAAAAAAAAAGCACAGGGCTTTGTCCTCAAGTTATTTAGATCAGGAGGCCAGCAACGCTCCCCAGTGAGACTGGAAGCAGATTAAGATATAATTAGAAATATTTAACAAAATAAAAATAAAATCAAACACAGACAATATTTATGTGTGGTTCTCAACATCATTATGTGGCCCACAGGAATCCTTATGTATGGTTTAGTGATTCCATTTCTACACCACTGGTTTTCAACCCTTACCAAAGTGGTTACAACATATGCACAAATAAAAGTAAGATACGGATGCCAAAGGAACAGAGGAGAAATACAGATGAATTGCTTTCATGAGGAAGAAAAATAATAACATTCAGTTTGGAATGAGTGAAAAAGTCCTGGAAAAGGAGGCATATGGTCTGGACTTGGACTAACAAAGGTCTGAGCAAATCTTGGAGGCAAGAGACAGTAAGAAGAGATAAAAGAAAAGAAGTCTCTGAATCCCTTAGCTCCACATACAGTTCTAATGCTGAATATGGGATATGAATCATCATGAAAGAAGGCTAGCAATACAGGCTGGGGGCAAGTTGTAGAAGACTTTCCCTAATTTCCAAACTAAGGATTTTTCATTTTTATTTTATCCTATAGGCAAGTACAGAAACTACTTAGGTTTTTTCTTTTTTTAAAGAGATAAGTAACATGGCCAGACTTTTTGATTAGAATGATTATTGTCAAAGAATATGTGAAGAAAAGGCTGGAAAGGTCTAGAATCAGGGGTAGGGAACCTGCAGCCTCCAGGTCACATGTGGCCTTCTAGGTCCTCTGGTGTGGTCTTTGATTGAGTCCAAGTTTCACAGAACAAATCCTTTTATTTAGGGGATTTGCTCTGGGAAGTTTAGATTCAGTCAAAGGGCTCTACTTGAGGACCTAGAGGGCCCAGGTTCCCTACCTCTGATAGATGATAGTACAGTTAGGGAGATTTAAAATGACCTAAGTGATTTGATCCAATAAATAGTCATTAACAGAACAATTTCACTTTAGAGCACAAAAAGGTCATTAGAGTATGGCACAGGTGTTTGTCCACAACTTTGTACTATTCAACTTTAAAATAAATATTGAATTACAAGAAGGCAAATGCAAGGGTGGGGTTGATTTAGATATTCAATGAATCACCTTTAGTCATGCCCTGTGAGGAGCTAAAGCCATTGATATAGTTTGGAACAGAAGACATGAAGATCTGGAAGCTTAGGTTAAAAGGTTCAACTTAGAACCATTGGAAAATGCATACTAGTGGGAGCTTATGAGCTACAGAAGTAGAAAGGCATCCCTACAATCTCTCTGACTTACTCTTAAACCTGGAACGGGATGAATAGTATCTGAGATTTGGGGATCCAACCGACCAGTATGAGCGAAATTTGAAAGATGAGTCTCAGAGCATATGGTACACATAGATGGAATACTTTTCAAAACTACGAATCACAAAAATCAGTGCTAGGTAATATATTAGATCAAAGAGTCTGGATATATTACACACACACACATACACACACAGGCACGCGTGCACACACATATCACTGGGCTAGAAATGTAGAAAATTTAGTATAATGAAATATAATAGATAAAATGTAGGGTTGTATACTAAAAAAAAACAACTTCACAAATACAAGATAAGGTTTGGGTTGGAAGGAACCACAAATAAGAAACATTTCCTATTTAAAATGCTACAGGAACTTCAGCAGACTACTAGGTCAATTATGCGTCAACAATGCCAACAGCTACAAAAATTCAGTGCTGGTCTAAGACGCATTAGGAGGGACAAAGTATTAAGAAAGAGGGAGATAATGGTTCCACTAAACTGCTTTGGTCAGCCACATCAGAAATAATGATCTGTTTGGTACATCATCTTTCACAACATACAGAGAAGTTAAGGCATGTCTAAAATAAGGCAACCAGGAGAGAAAAAGATTAAAGAAAGTGCCATATAATTACTAGCTGGAGAAAATGGAATATTTCAATTGGAGGAGAGACTTAAAGGGGACATGGAAACAATGCTGATGTATCTGAAGGCCTGACATGCAGTAAAAGCATAAGGCATGTTCACCTTGTCACTACAAGGAAATACTAGATTAATGGATGGACATTACAAAAGGCAGATTAAGGCTTGAATTAAACTCACATTTCCTAATGATTAGAACTGGTGAAAATGAAATAAGATATCTTGAAGAATGGAGAAGTCACCCTCGTTAGAGGTAAAAGTCAAATGATGATTTGGGGGGAATTTGCTTCTTTTCCATGTACAAGGTTGACTAGATGACCTCTTCTAGCTCTTACATTATGGAAGAAGAGTGGTAGACAGCCAATTAAGGGACCACAAATAGTCCAGGTGATACTCTGAATAAAGGTGGGGGTTGTGTGACTGAAATATATTGACAAAGATCCTGTGGATTTACAACTGACATAACAGCACATGTGGGGAGAACCAGGAGCTTTGAGTCTGAGTTACTGAAAGAATAGTGAGAGCACTGACTGAACAGTCTAGAAAATGAAGGGTCAAATGGCATAAGTTAAATGTTCAGTAAAATGTGCTAGGGTTGGAAGCTCAATTCCAGGTGGACAGTCTCGGGCGGGTAAAGTTGGGAACTTCTAAATCTTAGAGTTCTCACGAGACCCCCCCAGGAAACGACTGGGAATCGAGGTGAACCGAGCTATCTCGTGTATTTCCGCCTCTTCCCGTGAGAAACGTGATGGGAGAGAGCTCTCCCCGCCCTCGAGATTGTCCCGGATCTGGGCACACTATTGTTATCTAACAGCACGGTATTCAGATGCAAACTATGCTGCTGAAGAGTTTAAGAAGGATCAGGAAAGCCTGAAAGCTCTCTTAGGCGGGAGGGGCGCGGAGCGGACAGGACAGAAGGCTCCGCTTTTCCTCTCTCTTCTCTCCCCTCCCCCTCTCTCCCCACTTACACTTCTACTTCCAATCTCTTATTGTAAGATCTTTGCCTCCTTGGGAGATTCCTTGCTCCCTCCTAAGGAAGAATTCCCCTGCACTTGTAACTAGACCCTGAAATAAAGCTCAACCCTTGTTCGACTCTGGAACGTCCTTTCTCTCATACGAGCAACCGGTTTGGCCAACCGAAGACGATAGAGGTAAGGGAAGACTCGGGTAGCCCTCAGGCCTCTAGGCTTGGCAAAAATGAAAAGGGGAGTTTGAGAGAAGTGATTAAGGAGGGAATAAATGCAATAAATTTAGTTTCTGACACATTGATTTACTAGTGGAAAATCCATGTGGAGACTCTTAACATACACTTTGAAATCTGATAGTTAGGACAACAATAAGTGATAAAAAAAAATTTAAGTAACTTAGTTTCAACTGTTACTGTTATACTTTAGCTTTCTTTCACAGATAAGTATTAGGCAAAATAGAATCTTGGAGTGTAAATTTCGCATGCTATGTCTATAGATAATCAAAGATCACATCATAATGGTATGATACCTAGCATGTGGGATAATTTACAAAATATTCTCAATTTAAACCATTCTCTATAATGGCAATCACCTAGGTTAAAAAAAAAACAACAAGGTTTTTGAATGTGAAAAGCTTTAAGGATTTTAGTTTGGAGAAATCACACATGTGTAAGAATATAATACATTCACGCTAGTAAAAGTAGTTAAGATAGTAACCTTGAGAGCAGGGGACAAAGTTTGCTACTAGTATTTGTATGTTAACTGAATAATATTGATGTTTAATTGCTTGGATAAACACAGATATTATTTTAATTTCTTTTTTGCCCTCTTTTATTGCTTTTGGCTGTTTGAGATGCACCAGAAAATTCTTGTTTGATATTTTACCACAACTAAATGTTCCCTTTCCAGATATGATACCACACTCTCTTGCATTCATATTCATTCTTCCTCCAATGAGCCATCTCTTTACTTATGTTTATTTAGCTAACCTTTTGTGCCCCAGCTGCAGCAATCTGCCCTCAATCTTCTTGGATAACAAGAGAGCAAGTCTCTTTAGGGATGATTTAATGCAGTTCTATGAATTATCTTGGTGGAAGTAAGAGGCAACAGTGAATGCCTGGGGGCAAATAAGCTCTGGTTTTCTCCTCCAGATTCATAGCTAGCAAAAACCATGAGATTATTAAATCTCCAAGTCCACTGCTAACCTGCATCTCCTAAAGGACAACACAACATGAGGGCATTGTTTCTACAAGCTAGCCAATTTGGATTTTTAATTGCTTATTATAATTAAAAAATATTATATTGTCTTCTTTTCTAAAATTTTCTATTTTACCTATTCCTTTGCCACATCAGAATATTTTAGATTATTCAAGTTAAATACAAATCTAATTCAACCTATCTTTAACATTGTAATAAATATTTTTCCTTTTGACTTTAGACTACAAGGCTATTCAAAGAACAAGTTTCACAATCCACACAGGAAAAACCAAATGGAAAAAGAATATCTTTTGTCTAAGCAATATTATGCAATTTGATGAGCAGCCTAGTGAACTAGAGCAGCAGCACTGGAATCTTGGTCACAGAAGGCAAAGTTAAAATAAACTGGGGCCAGAACTGGAGGAAGGGAGTGGACTGTAGTACACTGGAAATAGCATTGCATATGTACATACATACCTAAATATTATACATACATAAAATATTTCATTTTTGCCTTGTATCCCCTGCACCTAGTATAATTCTATAAAAATAGATGATTAAATGCATTTTCATTCAGCCACTAATAACTATGTGTTCAATTAAGTATTCTACTGATGCTGTTATATGGCTGCTAATCAAAGAATGCCACAGTCTCAAAGTAATTAATATCCTGCATGACTGAAAAAATGGAGAGATCCACAGAGGTTGATAGAACGTAGCAGATTGAAAAGGATGATGCGTACATCATCCAAAAATTGTGTGATTGGAATAGTAGGCTGACCAATAATATAAATAAAATGAGTGATAAGAGGGATATAGCCTAAGAGTTGAGGATCATCTGAAGATTTTAGGTATGAACGTTGAAGAATCACCTCCCTTGATGCAATGAGTTATTCATACCTTTGAGTCAGCTAAGTGGCACCGTGCAAAGAGCACCAGACCTGTACCTGGAGTCAGACAGTCCTGGGTTCAAATGTGATCTCAGATACTTAATATTTGTGTGATCCTGGGCAATTCATTTAACTTCTGTCTTAGTTTCCTTATCCGTAAAATGAGGATAATGACAGCACCTATGTCACAGGTGTGTTGTGAGGATCAAAGGAGAAAATAGAACTTTGAAAACTTTAAAGTGACAATGTGATGTAATGACCAGCTACTATGATATCATAATATATCATAAAGCACTGAAGTTGGCTAATTAAAACAAAATCTCTAAGATTCTCTGGAATAGGACATATTTTATTTTCTGGGCAATTAGCTGAAAATATTTAGAACTTTACAAAATGGCTAGACAGTATCTTCCACTGGACCCCTTCAAGCAAGGATGAGCTGAAGCCAATTCAGACAGGTTCCTTGGAGCTGATTGCTAAAATTCCCCACATTTATTCTAAGGAAAGATACAAATATTGAAAATAAGGACTTTATTTTGTAGACAGTGACAAGGTGATAGAGAAAGCTTTATTTACTTCTGCTTCTTCATAGGCACCTTTTACTTCCACTAATCCCACTTGCCTCCCCAATTTTCCCTTTACTGCTGTCTTCCACGGAATAAACCCCTCTCTCCTTTTTTGTTTATTCAAATTCTATTAATCCTTCCCTGTCTTGCTCTAAATTCCAGACTCACTATGTGCTTTCTCTAATTCCCAACAAAATTCACTTATCTCCCTGTACTCTGAACTACAGCAACATTTTTTAAAGCTGGTAATGTTTTATACAGTTCTTTAATTCTTTCACATTTATTAGTTTTGTTCCCCCAATTAGATTAAACTCCTAGAGGGCAGGTTCCAGTGCTTATAGTTCTGTATTTCCACAAGCAAGTTGGTATTTATTGAGCAGCTACAAAGGAATCACTGTGCTAGACCTTGAGGGCATAGGAAAATGCAGGCACACACATGGTGCTCACAATCAGTTTCCTGACTGCTAATGATCAGACTTAACCAGTCTGCAAACAAGAGTGCTAGCCCACCTAGGTAGGTTTAAATCCCAGCTCTCATACAAAATAGCTGTGGGCAGAGGGAAGTGACAGACTCTTTGAACTTCATTTCCTCCTCTGCTAACAACTGGAATAATAATACTTGCACTAAGTCCATCATAGGATTGCTGTTAACAGTTTCAGAAGCTTATGTGAAGGTCAGCATTTGGCAGACTCGTAGTGTAGGAACTCTGTCTACCAACACAGATCACAACTCTTTGGTGTGCCTAGGGTCACACAGCTAGCAAAAATCAAAGGTGAAATTTGAAGGTCTTCCTCTTTACATGCATTTTATAGCCCTAAAGAGCAATATGAATGTGTTGTCACTGACTACCAAGCATAACACTTTGCAAATAGTAAATGACTTTTTGATGACTTGATTCTTATGACTTTCTAAAAACAGAAAAAAAATTTAAAAGTCCAAATTTCACCTTTACTCAGTGTACCTAATGTGAACAAGTCCTCTCTATTGATCAGTTTCTTGGGTGAAAGGAAATTCTAGTCATGCACATGGGCTAAAGGGAACACATGAAACCTGGGCATAAACCGCACATACACAAACACACACATGTGTGTACATATTACAATTACTCTCTGGCAGACAGCTGGAGATATTTTGCAGTAGTTTCAAGGAATTTAATGATCATAATGTTTTGCTCACTCAGTGTGTTCCTTTGATCAATCTAAACAGAAACAAAACATAATGGTGATTCCCCCAAATAGTAGAAAAATACAACGCATATTGCTTAGTTTTAGTCACAAGACTAACTGTAGTAGTAACAAAACTACTTCTGATTTGCCTCTTCCTGGAAATAATGGTTTAGAACTTATTTGCCTGAAAAGATTATCTTTTTTTTTTTCTTTTAGAAATACAACCATTGAAAAACTGAGTTCATTGTTTGGCCTGAATGCAGGGAAAGTTTATCAAGACTAAAATGTGTCTTTGGTGGAGATGCTTTATCAAATATAAGCATAAAGTCCCAAAGCTGTCTTCACTGAAAATCACAGATTCTGAATTAAAAAAAACACATTTATTTTTCTCAGAAAATTTCTAGAAAGGAAATGATATTAGAGTTGCTTTATAAAGTGTTCATTAGTTCAGAAGTTCCTTGGGAAGGCTCCATATTTAATTGATGTTTGAATTGCTTTCAAAGAGAAAATGTTCTGACAACAATAAAGTCAAAGTCAAAAATCTGATTCATATCTCACCCTACTCTACAATCTACAGGCCTTTCAGTAACACTTAGGATAGGAAAAAAAATAGAGAATATAAAGAACAATAATCAATAAATGTGTAAAAAGTAGTTTTTAATATGTATAGTTCACATAATATTCACATATCTATCATCTTCAAATGTTAACATAGATTTGGCCATTAATTCAGTGATAAATGAATAACAAATGAATACAAATGTTTATGCTTCTGAAGAATCATATATGTGTGTATATATATGTATACATAGATACACATGTATTTGTGTGTGTACATTTAGGAAATGCATTACAGTATAATTGTTCTCAACTTTCTTGGGTGTTTTAAACTATTATGATCAGTTTTCATTGCCATTTATTGCCAGAAAAGAGAATCCATTGTGTGTGTGTGTATGTGTGTGTGTGTGTGTGTGTGTGTGTGTGTGTGTGTGTGTATATTTACATATGCACTGCCTGTATGTATGCATGCATGCAGTGTGTTTGTTGCTATATGTGTAACAAGCAACTCTCAAAAACTACACTCACAGCATACCTTCATCACTTTATAAGCTTAGGCAATTAAGAAAATAACAAATGAAATTTTGATTGAGAGTATTTGCTGATTTCCAAGGTGTAAATTCTCACACTGAGAATTAGCAATCAGTTTTTGTGAGCCTGTGTTTGTATGTATGTGTGCATATATGGAATATTGGTACTGTTTGGGGCATTTGCTTGTATATGCATGCATATATAAACATATATTGCATATACCTACGTAGAGATAACTATACTTTTATGTATGTGTATATATGGATATTGATACATACGTACTCATAAGCAATAAGGTGTAGTGGATACAGACCTGGCCTGAGAAAAAGGAAAACCTATATTCAAATTCCACCTCGGATATACTAGCTCTGTGACTGAATAAGCCACATAACCTGAACGTCCCTGGCTACTCTACAACCCTATAAAAGCTCCAAAACAGATGCTTATCTATGTTGGTGGAGCGACTTTCCTCACTGAACATTCACTACACCAATGACATCACTGCTCAAGAAGAAAAAAAAAAGGATAGATAGATAGAAACATATATACACACATACCCATTTAATTTTAACAGCTCATGAGAGCGAATTTAGTTATGACATATTCTGGATTCAGAACCACAGCTTTGGATTACAACCAATATTCTCATTATTAAACATTCAAGTATAATAGAGTCACTACGAAGTATCCTGTCTCCTAACCTGCCCCACTGATATATGGAAAGCATTATATAGAACTCATAAGAAAATTATTTATGAAGAGAATTTTTCCTTTTCAATTAAAAGAATATTACTTTAAGTGGTATGAGAAAGCTGAATCATACTCAGAAACTGCTAGTACAACTAACTGAGTAAAGGACTGAAGGTATGGTCTTCCATGAAAGTCTCTTTTGAATTGTGAGAAAATTCTTTAAGAACACAAAAAATCTGATGTGTTCTAAGTGTTCTTATTCGAAATTATTTTTTTTCTTGAAAATCAATGAAATCAAGTAAAAACACCACAACACAAAGACCTAATACAAATTTTATATTGTCACTGAGGTCACATACACACACACAATATATATATATATATTTAAATCAATTTAATCACCTCTGATTTACCATTTTAAATAGCTTTTGTGTCAAGAATATATATTTAGGAAAATGTAATTACATGGAATCTGTGCCATTACTAAAAATCTATTCTTAAAGGTACCTAACACACACATAATCATTATTTTGTGGCAGCATGTCATTTTATAACTGCAGGCACATATGTGTATGTGTGCTTGTATATACATTACACATATTTTTCTTCTCCTTGAGAAATCTAGAGTCAGTCCATTTGCCTGATTCTTCTTTTAACTATATCCCATGGTGTAATATCTGTTTGACAGCTGCTCTCAGTCAAGGTTTATTTAACTATCAGGAAGCTGTCACAACAAACATATTAGCCTACAACTTAAAGAGATAGTATCTCTATTTGAAGGAAATCAGTAGCCTCAGAGAGTAGAAAGTTATTTTTACCCCTTCTTATTTTTATTACCTGACTCAAACAGCTAAAAAAATCAAAATAGGAATGAGAATTTTAAAGGATATGAAATAGTAAATATATTTCCAGCCCAGGAACCACAGTGCAATTTAATTTTTCTCAATGTTTTTGATTTTTTTTTTAATTTTGATATTTCTATCTTAGGCAATACATTACAGCATTACAGTATAATTGTTCTGAACTTCCTTGGGTGTGTTAAACTATTATGATCCGTTTTCATTGCCATATATTGCCAGAGTAGAAACTCTATTGTGTCACTGTATTCCACTCTAATAGTTTAAAAATGCTGAGTTTTTTAATTAAGTACAAAAAAATGAAAATGATAAAATGATGGAGGGGATGCAGGAAAACAGGGGCATATATATATATATATATATATATATATAGAGAGAGAGAGAGAGAGAGAGAGAGAGAGAGAGAGAGAGAGAGAGAAAGAGAGAAAGAAAGAATGAATATAACTTGGAAATATGTCCCCAAAGACACAAAAATCTACCCTTGACCCAACAATACAAAAGTACTAGGCTGGTACTCCAAAGAGATCAAAGAAAGAAGAAAAGGATCAATATGTACAAAGATATGTGTGATGTGGCAAAAACAAAAAAAACTACAAACAACATACCCTCCCCCCATTATTAAAGCGGATCCCCATCAAATCATTACATGTGAATATAAAGAAAATCTACCGTGCCATAAGAAACGATGAAATGATCACTTCAGAGAAAGCTAGGAAGATTGTTATTAAGTGATGCAGAGTGAAATGAGCAGAACCAAGAGAAGAATTTATACAATAACAACATTGCAAATTGAAAGGCTTAAGAAGTCTGATCAACTCAAAAAACAATCAAGATGCCAAAGGACCAACGACAAAGTTTCCTTACCATCTCCTGAAAGTAAAACGATAGATAGATTCAAGGTGGAGAATGACACATATAGTTTTGGACATGGTCAATGAAGGAATTTTTCGTTTTGCTTGAATATGCATCATTGTTAAAAAATTTTTGTTTCTCTAATTTTTTTTTTAATGGGGGATGTGGGAGGGAAAGAAAATAAAGGCTTATTTAACTGAAAAACTGGATTCAATTAAATTTTAAAAAAATATTCCAAGGGCTTTTTATAAAAAGACAGTTCTCTCTTCTTAAAGCACTCAACACACACACACACACACACACACACACACACACACACACACATAATTTCAGCTAGAAGTAGGTTTTTTTGTCATTACTTCCAGTTAGCATTTCAATTTTCATTGGGCATAATATGTTATAAAATTTTCAATAAACAGTTTTATATTAAGATTTATAAATAAATGCTTTTACTCAATTAAGTTGATCTTAAGAAAGGTAAGTCATTGTATCACCAAAGTATGCATAAAGGCATAAAAGTTCTAAAAATAAAATCATGCAATTGAACTTGTTATTTGGAACCAAAGTCTTTAAAAAAAAAAGCTTCAAGAAATTTAACATTAATTTAATATAAATTGGCCAAATTAAACCATAAAGATCTATTTTAATCTTTTAAAAATTATTCTGAACTTAAAAACATGAAAAAATCATATTGTGATATACAAGAAAAGAAATAAAAAAGAGGATAGATGAATCTATGAATCTTTATTATGCACATCTTGTAATTCTTTTTAACGAATATTATAAACTTAACATGTTACTTTCAAAGCTTTTTTTTTTGTTTGTCCATGTTTCTTTTTAAACTTTATTCTGTTCTGTGCATTTTCTCAATTTTTTAATGGCTCTCTTCTCTTTTTATTTTTAGAAACTATTATTAGCTTTTCTCTATCTCTACCCTCAGATAAAAGGGAAATCAGAATTCCTGCAACAAATAATCTGAGTCAAGAGAAAAAGAAGATAAAAAACCAAGACAATTAAAATGAAATATAGTATTGATTTTTTTTTTTGGTTCAGTCCTGGGTTATTTTCCCCTGCAAGGGAACTCTCATTTTGAGAACAGATTCATCATTATAGGACTCACTACTCTTCTATAATCTAATGTCTCAGAGAGTTGCCTAAAACTCCCACTCTTAGACACAAAGAGTGCCATCAAACCCCACCCATATGATAAAAACTAAATCAATCATGATTGAAAGGGATGGAAAAGAAAATATTGTAAGAATGAATGACTCAGATAGGCATATTTCATACTTCAGTTTTTTATTCTCACTTAGAAAGGACTTTGCTTTAGAATTAGATAATTTGTGAAAAGCTATAAGAAAATTAAATGAAAAGACGATTACACAGATATCTCATGCATAGTTTTCCTTTCTCTACTCAGAACTGAGTGATAAGGACAAATAGTTTCTGGTTTTTAAGAAATGAAGAAGATAAGAATAAGGATAAAATATTAAAATTCTGTGATTAATTTCCTTTTAGAAATTACTAAGCCTGTTAGGTTTTGACAGGAGTATACTAATAAAAATTTAACACCTAGCTCTCCCCTCAAAAAAGTACATACATGTGTAACAGCAATGACCCTAACCTACACAAGAGGGTCTGTTGTACAGGTTCTTAGATCTGCTTTTCTAGAAGGAAAGCAACTTTTGAGGGGTTGACAATGTACTTTAATCAATCACATATATCATTCTCTTAGTTCAGGGGAAAAAGTCAGCAACTTGAACTTCAGAGAAAATACAGGGAAATAAGGATCAAAAGACAGGGCTTCCAACTGTCTGACCACAAGTGATACATACATCACGAATCAATAGACAGATCCAACTGATCAATACACATACGTATATGGTTACCAGAGAGAGAAGTATCACTATCTGGGTTTTCAAAGTCCGGGGGCTCCTTAGTGGCTACCCAGAGTCTCATCTGACACACCAACCTTCCAGTGAGTAAGCCCTAAAACAAAACCTGGCCTCAAAGTATTTATACACTTTTCAGAGCCAGAGGGCATTCATTACAACCTTTGAGAACCAGTGCCTCATTAGAAATTAACAAAAGGTGCACACCTTCCTACAAAACAAATCTCCCATAATCAAACTTCCCTTAATGGGCAGAGCATTGATGGGTGGAGAAGATCTTTAATTCTCATTAACATAATTAACATTAAAACATGACGTACTTTTAAGTTTATTTGCATTACTAACATTGTCTCTATCACAGTCTTTGCTAATTTAACAACAAGATCATATAATCTAATTCCAGCTATCTCCATCACACCTCCTACACATTCAATTTTGTTAATTCTAGAAAGGGTAGATAGATAGAAAAGACCTAGAAACAAGATTTCAAATATGCAGATGAATAGGCAAGAAGCATATGATAAAAACTGGCCAAGTGAGAAGGAATCTACAATTTGAAATCTTTAGCAATGCACAATTTGGTAAGACAATCTTTAAGAAATATGAAAGAAAACTTTTGATGCCAAGACAGCTGAGTGAGGAAGGAACCCTTTGAGGCCCTCCCAAACTCCCCTCCAAACAACTAGAAAAACAGCCTCAGAATTGATGTAGGATCAGGGAAGCAGCTTACCAGCCAGGGAAGGGAAAGTCTGTCTCACTGGAATAGGAAAGGAGTGAGGTCCAAGAGCAGTAGCAGTAGTAGTAGCAGCAGCAGCAGCAGCAGCAGCAGCAGCGAGCCTCACAGCAAGGGGCCTGCAGCAAGGCTCTAAGCCAGTGGTATTTCACCAGCAAGGTCCCACCCACCTGCAAACCAGCAACCCCCTTGGCAAATGAGCAGTCTGTGCATCCCAGAAAGGCCTCACACCAGTGACTACACTCCCAGCACAAACCACCAGGGAGGCCTTGATTCCACTGATGATCAGTAGAGAAGCCCAGCCCTGGGGCTGGCCCAAAGAAAGACCCCATCCCTGGGGCCTAGCAGCAGAAAGAACCTGTTTCTATAGCAACCCAGAAGCAAGGCACCACCCTTTGGGCAGATCAGCAACAAAGGCACTCCTCCAGGGCCTGCTAGCACAGAGGCCTTGTTTCCAGAGCAATTTAGGGGCAGGGCCCCATCCCTGAGGCTGGCTGACCAGCAGCAAGATCCTTCTTCTAAGGCCAGGCATCAGAAAGACCCTGTTACAACAGCAGCCCAGCAGCAAGCCCTCCATACTCCCTTCTCCTAATGTCCCCTCCCCATGGGTCAGCAGCTGAACACCATACCCTGGAGAGGCCAGCAGGGAGACCCACCCCTAAGCAGAAGTTGGAAGGGAAGCCTATCTTCCAGAGAAGGCAAGCATCTAAACCCTGAAGCCGAATAGTCACCAGCAAGATCCAGAGACCACCTGCAAAAAACTTGAGATAGTACAACTCTCACATAAAATTACCCCCCCACACACAGAAAATAACAGAAAAAATGAGCAAAAAAAAAAAAAAAAAAGCTTGACTAGAAAGCAGGGGTAGCAATCATGATCTCAGAGAAAGCAAAAGCAAAATAGATCTAGTTAAAAAATATAAAGAATGAAACCATATCTTGTTGAAAGCTACCATGAACAATGAACTCATATCAACACTAAACATATAGGCACTAAATGGCATACCAGCTAAATTTTTGAAGAAACTGAATGACTTACAGGAATAAATAGATAGTAAAACTATACTAGTGGGGGACCTCAACTTTTCCCTCTCAAAATAAATTGATAAATCTAACCAAAAAATAAAGAAGTTAAGAAGGTGAATAAAATTCTGGAAAAGTTAGATATGATAGACCTCTGGAGAGCACTGAATGGGAGTAGAAAGGAATTTACCTTTTTCTCAGCCATACATGGTACCTATACAAAAACTGACCATATATTAGGACATAAAAACCTCACACCCAAATGCAGAAAAGCAGAAATAGCAAATGCATCCTCTTCAGATAATAATGTAATAAAAATTGCATTCAATAATGGACCATGGAAAGAGAAATTTAAAATTGATTAGAAATGAAATAATTTAATCCTAAAAAACAAGTGAGTCAAAGAACAAATCATAGAAACAACTGAAAATTTCATTTGAAAAAATGACAAAGTAACATAGCAAAATGTATGGGATACAGCCAAAGCAGTACTTAGGAGAAAACAAACATCTCTTATTTCTTACATCAAAAAAATAGAGAAAAAGCAGATCAATGAAATGGAAATGCAACCAAAAAACAACAAATTAAAAATCCTACAAACCAAAAGAGGGATTTAAAAACAGAAGGCAAACCACTGAACTATTAAATAAAATTAAAGGGTGGTTTCATGAAAAAAAAATCAATGACATAGATAAACCATTGGTTAATGTGATTAAGAAAATAAAACCAAAGTGCTGGTTTCAAAAATGAAAGGGGTGGTAGCCAAGATGGTGGAGTAATAGCACGGACTTGCTAGTGTTCTCCCCCCAAGCCCAGCCAAATACCTGTAAAAAAATGACTTTCAACAAATTCTGTAGTTGCAGAACCCCACGTGACTGAGTGAAGCAAATCTCCAGCCCAAGATAGCCTGGAAGGTAACCAGGAAGTGTCTATCACCCCACGATGGGAGCAGAGCGCAGTTCAGTGTGGGTTGCGTGTACGCAAAGGGGACCTGAGAAGGCCCTGGAGGGGACTGAATCTCTCGCACCTGTAGAGGTTTACAGACTTCACAACCCCAAAAGACTGAGGACAAATTGGTAGGTCAGTGGAAAAAAACACTTGTGGGACATGTGAGAGAGAGTAGAGTGGTCTGGCCCCAAGCCCAGGGCAGCAGAGGGCTAAGAGGACTGAGTAACCCATGGCAGCCACAGAAGCAGCAGGGGCAGCAGTAGCTACTGTTTCTGGAGCTGTAGGCCCATAGATTGCAGGGGGACCAAACAGCTGACAGTATACCTTCCATCCCCACTGGAAGCAGAGAACTACCTTGACAAAGAGCTCAAAAATAAAGTAAATGACTGGGGAAATGAACAAAAACCAGAAAAAGAATCAGCTTATAGATTGTTACTTTGGTGACAAGAAAGACCAAAACATTCAAACAGAAGACAACAAAGTCAAAGGTCCTCCATCCAAAGCCTCCAAGAAAAATATGAATTGACCTCAGGCCATGAAAGAGCTCAAAAAGGATTTTGAAAATCAAGTAAGAGAGGTGGAGGAAAAATTGGGAAGACAAATGAGAGTGACACAAGAAAATTATCAAAAACGAGTCAATTGCTTGCTAAAGGAGATGCAAAAAAAATGCTGAAGAAAGTAATACTTTAAAAAATAGACTAATTCAAATGACAAATGAGATCCAAAAAGCCAGTGAGGAGAAGAATGTTTTAAAAAGCAGAATTGACCAGATGGAAAAGGATGTCCAAAAGCTCACTGAAGAAAATAATTGCTTAAAGATTAGAATGGAGTACATGGAAACCAATGACTTTATGAAAAATCAAATAATTACAAAACAAAACCAGAGGAACGAAAAAATAGCAGACAATGTGAAATATCTCACTGGAAAAACAATTGACCTGGAAAATGAATCCAGGAGAGACAATTTAAACATTATGGGACTACTTGAAAGCCATGATTAAAAAGAGTCTAGACATCATCTTTCATGAAATTATCAAGAAAAACTGCCCTGATATTCTAGAATCAGAGGGTAAAATAAATATTAAAAGAATACACCAATTGCCCCCTGAAACAGATTACAAAAGGAAAACTCCTAGGAATATTGTAATCAAATTTCAGAAAATATTGAGAAAATATTGCAAGCAGCCAGAAAGAAACAATTTGAGTATTGGCGAAATACAATCAGGATAACACAAGATCTAGCAGCTTCAAAATTAAGAGATCACAGGGCCTGGAATATGATATTCCAGAAGTCAAAGGAACTAAGATTAAAACCAAGAATCACCTACCCAGCAAAACTGAGTATAATACTTCAGGGGGAAAAATGGTCATTCAATGAAATTGAAGATTTTCAAGCACTCTTAATGAAAAGATCAGAGCTGAATAGAAAATTTGACTTTCAAACACAAGAATCAAGAAAAGCATGAAAAGGTAAACAGGAAAGAAAAATCATAAGGGACTTACTAAAGTTGAATGTTTACATTTCTATATGGAAAGATAATATTTGTAACTCTTGAGACTTTTCTCAGTATTAGGGTAGTTGGAGGGATTATATATATATATATATATATATAGGCACAGAGTGAGTTGAATAGGAAGGTATGATATCTAAAAAAATAAAATTAAGGGGTGAGAGAGGAATATATTGGGAAGAGAAAGGGTGATATAGAAAGGGGCAAATTATCTCACATAAAAGAAGCAAGAAAAAACTTTTCAGTGGAGGGGAAGAAGGGTAGGTAAGAGGGAAAAAGTGAACCTTACTCTCATCACATTTGGTTTGAGGAGGGAATGACATGCACACTCAATGTGCTATGAAAATCTATCTTACGCTACAGGAAAGTAGGGGAGTGTGAGGGGGATGATAGAAGCAAGGAAAAATGGGAGGAGAGGGTAATTAGAAGTAAACACTTTTGAGGAGAGATAGTGTCAAAAGAGATAATAGAATAAGTGAGGGTCAGGATAGAATGGAGGGAAACATAGATACTCTTTCACAACATGACTTTTATGGAAGTTTTTTGCATAACTACAAATGTACAACATATCGAATTGCTTGCCTTCTCATTGGGATGGGTGGCGAGGGAGGAAGAGAGAGAAGTTGGAACTTAAAAACTTTTAAAACTAATGTTAAAAGTTTTTACATGCAACTGGGAAATAACACATACAGGTAATGGGACACAGAAATCTATCTCACCCTACAAGAATATAGAGGAGATGGTTATAAGGAAGGGAGAGAAGTGACAGAAGAGAGGGAAGATTGGGGAAAGGTTCAAGCTGTCTTGGGGTGGGCAGAGAGGAGAGATGGAGAGAAAATTTGGAACTCCAAATCTTATGGAAATGAATGCTGGAAATTAAAAATAAATTAATTTAAAATTTTTTTTAAAAATGAAAGGGTAAATTCACTACCAAATGATGATGAAATTAAGACAACTGTTAGGACATATTTTGTTCAATTATATGCCAATAAATTTGACAATCTAAATGAATGAATATCTGCAAAAATGTAAATTACCCAGATTAACAGAAAAAGAAATGAAACAAATAACCCAATCTTAGAAAAAGAAATTGAACAAGTCATTCAATGAACTTACTAAGAAAAATTCCCCAGGACTAGATGGATCTACAAGCAAATTCTTCCAAACATTTAAAGAGAACAATTAATCCCAATATTACAGAAACTATTTGGAAAAATAGACAAAGTAATCCTACTAAGCTCCTTTTATGACACAAATATGGTGCTGATACCCAAAAGAGGAAGAGCCAAAATGAAGAAAGAAAAGTATAATTTCTCTAATGAATATTGATGCAAAAATTTCAAATAAAATACTTGCAAAAAACATTAAAAAACATATTACAAGGATAATACAATATGACCAGGTAGGATCCATACCAGGAATGCAGGGTTGGTTCAATATTAGGAAAACTATCAGCATAATTAACTATATCAATAACAAAACCAACAGAAATCACATGATTATCTCAACAGGATGTAGAAAAAGCCTTTGACAAAATACAGCACCTATTAAAAACTTATTAGTTTCCTATTAAAAACACTAGATAGCACAGAAATCAATGGAACTTTCCTTTAAATAAGTAATATTCATCTAAAACCATCAGCAAGCATTTTCTGTAGTGGGGATAAGCTAGAAGATAAACTACAATCAGGGGGTGAAGCAGGGATGTCCATTATCACCTCTATTATTTAATAGTATGCTGCTGGAAAGGTTAGCTATAGTAATAAGAAAAAGAAATTAATTAGAATAGGCAATGAAGAAACAAAATTATAACTCTTTGCAGAAGATATGATGCTATAGAGAATCCACTACAAAAACTACTTGAAATTATTAACAGCTTTAGAAAATTTGCAGAATATGAAAAAAACCATGAAAACATCAGTATTTCTATGTACTACCATGGAGCCCAGCAGGAAAAGATAGAAAGAGAAATTCTATTTTAAAAACCATAGACAATATAAAATACTTGGGAGTCTACCAGCCAAGATAAACTCGGGAACTATATGAACACAAGTATAAAATACTTTTGACACAAATAAAGTCAGATCTAAACAACTGGAAAAATATTAATTGTTCATGAGTAGGAAGAGTCAATCTTATGAAAAATGATAATCCTATCTAAAGCAATCTGTTTATTTAGTGCCTTGCCAAACTATCAAAAATTATTTTATAGAGCTAGAAAAAATAATAACATTCAACTGGAAGAACAGAAGGGAATTAATGAAAAAAAAATGTGAAAGTAGGTGATCTAACCACACCAGATATCAAACTGTATTATAAAACAGTAATCATCAAAGCTCTAGTACTGGCTAAGAAGTACAGTGGTGGATCAGTGGAAGAGCTTAGGTAGAAATTACATTATAGTAAATGACCATAGTAATTTAGTATATGATGAACCCAAAGATACAAGCTTTTGGAACAAAAAAATCATTATTTAATTAAAATTGCTGGGAAAACTGGAAAACAGTTTAACAAAAACTATGTAGTCTAACATCTCATACCATAAACCAAGAAAAGGTCAAAATGTGTGCATGATTTACACGTAAAGGGAGATGCCCTAAGCAAATTAAGAGAATATGGAATAGTTTACTGTCAGATTTATGGACAAGGGAAGAATTTAGGACCAAAGAAGATATTGAGAGCATTACAAAATGTAAAATAGATAATTTCAACTATATAAAATTTTAAAGCTTTTACATAAACAAAACCAATACAAACAAAATTATAAGGAAAAGAGAAAACTGGAAAAAATATGCAAGAAGTATCTCTGATAAAAGCCTCATTTCCTCAAATATATAGAGAACTGAGTCAAGTTTATAAAAATATAAGCCATTCCCCAATTGCTAAATGGTCAAATTATAGGAACAAGCAGTTGTCAGACAAAGAAATCAAATCTATCTATAGTCCTATGAAAAAATACTCTAAATAACTATTGATCAGAGAAATGCAAATTAAAACAACTCTAAAGTACCACCTCACATCTATCAGAGTCACTAATATGACAAAAAAAGTGAAATGTTGGATACTGGAAGGAATGTGGGAAAATTGGGATACTATTGATGGAGTTGTGAACTGATCCAACCATTCTGGAGAGCAATTTGGAATGCACAAAGGGCTATCAAACTGTTCATACCATTTGATCCAGCAAAATCCCTGCTATGTATATATCCCAAAGATGTCCAAAAAAGGGGAAAAAAGAACACTTTTTGCAAAAAAAAAAAAAAAAAAATTCCTATAGTAGCTCTTTTTTGTGGTCACTAAGAATTGTATATCAAAGGGATGCCTATCAATTGGGGAATGGCTAACCAAGCTGTGGTGTATAATTGTAATGGAATATTACTGTATTAAAAAAAAAAAGTAACAAGCAGGATGAGTTCAGAAAAACCTGGAAAGATTTACACGAACTGATGCATAATGAAATGAACAAAACCAGGAGAATATCATACACGCTTAACAGCAATATTGTTTGATGAAGAACTGTGAATGACTTATTTATTCTCAGCAATACAAAGATCCAAGACAATCCCAAAGAATAAATGATGAAAGATACTATCTGCCTCCAGAGAAAGAATTGATATTGATTGAATACAGGCTGAAGAACGTTATTTTTCACTTCCTTTCTTTCATTTTTTGACTCTATTAGAGTCTTCTTGTACAAAATGACTAATAACTGAAATGTTTTACATAACTGCACATATATAACCTATATCTGATGGCTCACCATCTCAGGGATGGGGTAGGAAAAGGGAGGATAAAAGCTAGAACTCAAAATTTTAAATAAAAATGTTTTAAAAATTGAAAAAAAGAAATATGAAAAAATCATGAAGCAGCGGGTAAAACATGAATTAATCATCACTGTTCTGAATGAATTAAAACAGACTTTCATACCCCCTCCCATTATTAGTCATTCTGTCACTGTTCTTGGTGACCCATTTAGAAGATACCTCGATACGAATTTAAATGAGATTGTTTTTAAATGAGCCGTTCACTGAGACTTGAAAGCTTAAAGATGATCCAGCTAAATCCGTTACTCAGAGATGACTCAGCAGCCTCCCACAGCCTGGCACACTCCTTATTCCCTCACATCTTTCTTACTTTGCAAAGTAAGCACAGATTGATTTCCTTATTCAGGAAACAGGAGAATTTGAGGACATTCAAACCAAAAGAATCCATGCTACCTGAATCAGGTAGGAGAGAGTAATAAAGAATCTTTTATGAAAGTGTTGGAATTCTGACGCTTAGGTGTAACTCACTGCCTTCCCTGCCTCACCCCAACCCCTTCCCTCACCGGGGTTCCTGAGATACTCTTATAGAAGTAATTATGTTAGAAGAGCATGATGAAATTGGAGTCAGAATAGTTGAATGAGAGACATCGTTTTGTCACTTACTAGCTGGGACCTTAAAAACATCGCTTCCACTTTCTGAACCTCAGTTTTCTCCTGTGTAAGATGAGAGGCTTTGACTACATCAGACTAGATAAAAAACTGTTTTTGTGTATCATGGACCCCCCTTTGACTGTCTGTTGAAGCCTATGTACTCTTCCTCAGAATAATTTTTTAAATGTATGATATAAAATACAAAGGATTACAGAGGAAATTACTTATGTTGAAATGATTATCAAGTGTTGTTCATGGACCCTAGATTAAGAACCTCTGAACTAGAAGGCCTCTAAAGTTAGTTTCAGTTCTCCTCCTCTGAGATTCTGAGTCTTCTCATGGGCATCTATCTCTCCTTTTCATTCCTTTCAGATTATTCACCAAAGATATTTTCTTCCTACAATAATCACAGGATAGAATCTTTAAATTCTTTAATTTTAAATTTAATTATATTTTAAAAATTAATCTTCACAGTAGATAGGAAATGAGTTTGAATGATGTTGTCTATCTTACTGAGTCTTTACATGCTGAAAATTTAATGCATGCAAGGGAGGTGTACCCTCTGCTCCTAGAATCATAGAAACAGAATTGAAAAGTCTCCTTGAAAATGATATAGTTAAATCTCCTATTTAACATGTTTAAACAGTAGCAGCCACAGGGAGTTTACTACTTGACAGTAATGTCAACTTGACATTGCTACTTTTCAATAACCTCCTCTTGTTGTTTTTGTTGTTCTGTTGTTTTGGTCCAGTTGGACTCTGTAAATCCATTTGAGGTTTTCTTGAAAAAAGATACTGGAGTGGTTTGCTATTTCCTTCTCCAGTTCATTTTACAGATGAAGAAACGGAGGCAAACAGAGTTGCCAAGGATTACACAGCTACCAAGTGTCTAAGGCCATATTTGAACTTGAAAGGATGAATCCTTTTGACTTTAGGGCCTGAACTCAATCCATTGTGCCACTTAGCTGCCCCTGGTAATGATACTACCTTACATTAGTATGTTGGTATTATGCCTTCTAGTTTGAAAAGTGTTTTGATATCTCTTTCTTTATTTGTTGTAACATACGTACAAATGACATTTGGTAACAAAAGGCAGTCCTATTGACAGTAGACATCAAACCTCCTAGTCCCCAGTCTTCCAGAGAACAGTCCAAGGGAGAACAATCATTGCTAAAAGTCACCACTAGGCATCCTTCCCTTCTCTCTCTCTCTGACCAGGCCCTCTCTCTAATGGGTAAAACAAAAGTGGACCAACACCACCTGCTTCTGCTGAAGGTGGCCAACTCAACCCACCTTGCCCAACTGGCCAGTTTCCACCAAGGGCAGGATGCCCATTATCAGCTAGATGCCTATTTTACATCTCCCCTGTGCTAGATATAGATACTTCCCAGATCCCCACTCCACTCCAACTTTGGGACCCACTATCCTCTTGTTGAGCACCATCTGTCTTACCCTTGCTCAACAAAGTCATCAAGGTCCTGATCCTTTGCCTATGAGAACCTAAGTACTACTGGCCTTTCCATTTTCCATAAACTGAATGAAAACACGAAAGCCTCTTAATGTGCTATCTCCCTCAATTACAAAGTGATTTCCTTGAGCTTACGAATTGCTTTGACTTTCTATTTATACCCTTAGCACTTAGTATAGTGCTTGACATCTAGTAAGCACTTAATAAAATGTTTTTCCATTCCATTCTATTGTTAGCCTTATTTTTTAGATGGAAAAAGGTTTCAGAGAGGTCACATGACTTGCCCAAACTTACACACAGCTTTATGTAATGAGGTTGGGTTTTTTCTGATTATAAGTCCAAGGCTGTTTCAATTATGTTCCACTGCTTCATGATACCTTCACTGATGGACAACTGTAAGCATTAGAAAGTTGTTGTTTATATGAAGTTAAGTTTTGTCAGCCTACAATTCCTACACACTGGTTTTAGTTCTTCCCTCTGGAACAACAAAGATCCAATGAACTCATTCCACTGACAGTATTTTAAACATCTGAAGACAGCTTATCACATCATCCTTCTTTTCTTAGTCTACTGTTTTCTTCTCCAGCGTCAACATCTCTAATACTTGTTTTAATTAATTCTCCATATGACTTTGACCTCCTTGTTGCCCGACTTGGATCAGAGATTCTAATCTCAAAGGGAAATTAGAGATTACCTCAGTAGGTCTATGTTTGATCATAAGTACACCAAGTGGAATTTCCAGAAATTCACTAAAATTTCTTCTAAGGGCCTCCGAACTTGCATAAGTGCTAACTGTAGCTCTTAACAGAGAAGCGCTAGGGGATTCGCATCTGTTCTAGGAGTAGTCATGCCTGCAAATGACCTGCCTGAAAACAGTAAGTCTGAAGTTATATAAATTGGTACTAGGGAATTTCCATCACTGGTAATTCCAATCAGCCTTTTTCTCTATACTTGCTTATGCCACGATGAAGAGTGAAGACGCTGGTTGTATAATGTAGAGGATGTATCCTTTAACACCTTGAAGAACAATACCTCTGACTAGCATTGTTTTGAGTCTTATGGATAAGCATATGTTCCTCTGAATTGGCATCTTAGTGATCTAGTGGACGTTTTCTGTGTTCTTAGGAGGTCAGACATATACTGGGGAAGTAACACTCTAGAGTTAATTAAAAAGTGATTTTCATGGACACTCAGGAAAAAAGACAACAGAAAAAGAGTAGCAACGTGCTTACAAGTAAGAAATTAATTTCTAATCTTGTCAAATTTTATTTAAAAATGTTTTCTTCATCAAATAAAAAGAATATTGTTAATATTCTAATTCTCAATTTTTTTAATTAATGGAGATTATAGGGAGATAATTAAATCGACAATTAAATGGAGATAATATATGTCTCCTTAATTGCCTCATTTACTTCTTTTGTAAAAATTTTAGCATCAAGCCTTGTGTTATTTACAGATGATGCTTAGAATAGAGTAAATACTAATTTGTATTTGATGGGTATTAGGAAAAAAGACAGGAGATGGACCATATAATCCTTTATAGGAAGAGAAACAGCTGTAGAGAACTGGACATGGACTAGTTTGGGTAAAGCCACAGAAATAATCTCAGAGATGCAAAGTACTTTCTGTCGTTTTTGTTGTCATTTCAGTTGTGTTCAACTCTTCATGACATCTTTTGGGAGTTTTCTCGGCAAAAAGACTGGAGTGGTTTGCCATTTCCTTCTCCAGCTCACTTTACAGATGAAAAAACTGAGGCAAACAGATTTACTTAATTGACTTTCCTGGGTCACACAAGGATGTAAATGTGTGAGGTCAGACTTGAACTCGTGAAAAGGAATCTTCCTGATTCCAAGCCCAATGCTCTATCCACTGTGCTGGTAAAGCAATTTAGAAGTCTTATAATTCATTCCTGCAATGTTATGGATGAAGAAATTCAAGCTCCAAGATAATTGTGTTTTTTTTTTCAAAGATCAAGCAACTAATTACTATATGATTGTTAGTATTTTAATATAGATCATAAGAAACTATATGTAGAAACAGAATGAGACATCAAAGTCCGTATATTCTAGCCCACTATGTTACAGATGAGGAAATTGAAGCACAGGGAAATTAAACAATTTGTCCAAGATTACCTTAGTGGTATCAGAAGAAGGATTCGAACCCAGGTTCTCTGACTCCAAATCTAGCACTCTTTCTACTACACCAGTACTTTCCAACCTTAGCATTTACTATAGCAAATCTAACACACCATCACATATCTACCCCTAAGTATCTTGTCACGTGCATATAACATCATGATTCTGAAGTCTTTACACAACAGGCCAATGAGACAATAAAGGAGACAGTAATTTTTTTCCTATAATAGTAAGCATAAGAGCTCACATGAATATAGCTCTTTATGGTTTCCATAGACTATCTCATTTCACCTTCACAATAGCCTTGTGAGGTACAGCTGTTATTATCCAATTTCACAAATGATAAAACAGATTCGGAAAAGTTAAGTAACTTGCCTAAGTTCACACCACCAGCTAGAGTCTGAGGTGAGATTCTAAGTCAGCTATTTCTGACTTCAATTCAGTCCTCTTTTTCCTATATCAGGCTATCTCTCAACATCAGTCAAGCAACCACAAAGCAAAGAAGCAAAGAATGAATAGGAAAGATGGGAAAGTGTAATTTAATTATATGTCTTCCAAAGACCTAAAACCAAGTATCTTTCTGTTATGGACTTAGAGAAGAGATAGGAAGCTCTGGGGTATTCTAGAGTCAAAAAAAATTGCTGGGTTTTTTTCCTAGAATCCTTAACCCAAAATCTTTTTTTCCAAGGATCTGCATTATTTTTTTTGGAGACAGTATTCTGAAAATGCTACCACAGCAGTCTTACCATTATAGAGATGTACACCCTCTGCATATCAATTAAGAAGAAAAAAAGAAAAAAAAAGCTATTTTTCCATTGGCTTAAAAAAGTGGCATTGTTACCTATGATGAAAAGAGAAAAGTGAAAATCCACAAAGCCAGTGGACCTGCTGCATAACCAATTGAGATGTAATGAGAGAGCAATGATTTCTGGCCACTGGCTGCCTATACAAGATTTGATCCAGTGACCTACTTATATGAGATGCTGCTTTAATGCCAATTCTCTAAGTCAGAGGTATCAAATATGTGACCTATGGGTCACTGCAGCATTCTCAAGGGCAGCCCAAACCAGATTAAAATGTAATTGGGAAATACTTGACAAAATAAATAAAAATGCAATAAAATATAGGTCATAATACATTTTAAAGCTAAGTCAATAAGCTGTCAACAAGGATGCTTATGGACAGATTAGTGACTCCTTTTGTTTCACTTTGAAACCACTGCTGTAAGCTATTATGGGTTTGATTGCCAGGTTCTAGGTGGGGTTTTTTTTTGGTCCTGATTATGACAATATTTCTTATTACTTACAGCTCTTCTGACACAAGGGGAGGCTTTGGTATTTTCCTTTGAAGGAATCCAGGGGTAAATGTTCAGCTTCCTCAGAGAAAAGCAGCTACACAAATCCTCTACAAATATAATGATGATACTACTTACTTAGTATTATGTGATTCTGCCAATCCCTATTTTTTTAAGCTCATTAAGTCCTGCAAGACAGGAAATTAAGGTTACTATAGCTGATCTCTAATCTAAAAGCATGAACAGAGCCTGTGATTAAAGTGGAATTAGAATTCCTCCATTCCTGACATCTCTTTTAGACTTAAAAAAAATCAATGTGTGAACACTGCTAAATTATATTGAATTTTCAGAATATTCCAAGCAATGCATACATTATATGCATCCATTTAGCCTAACAATTTTGCAAAGTAGGTAAGGGACAGATATTATCTTCAATCAATAAATGAGGAAACCATAGCCCTGAGAAGCTGCTACTTGTCTAGGTAATACAGTTTTAATCAATGGTGTTCTCATCATAATACACCATTTCTGTCTCCCAGTTACCTCATTTGAAATGAATGTCTGTTTCATATAAAGGCATCCCAGAGAATAACTTGTAAACCTGCTACTGAGACACACTATCCTACAAGGCACTGGGTCATTTACATAATGCCTTTTGGAGGAATAATACTCTGTTAAGTAATTAGGTAAAAAAAGTGTAAGCAGAATACACTTGATCTTCTGCAATAATGGAAATTGTTGGAAATGGAAAACAGTAACTGGCGACAAGTCTGTTAACCAATAGAAAATGCTTTAAAAGAAACAGGTCATGGTAGAAATGTACAGTCAGTTTCTCTTTTTTTCATAGTGTTTTCAGTTCTTGTGGAACTGAATGGGAAATTTCCACAGCCAACAAAAAATAATTTATTTCCAATCACACAGTGAAAAATTGTACTGTTTATTAAACTTTAACTTGGAAATGTGTCATAACAGCAGGTAAATAAACAGAATCTGTCAGAAGGTAGGATTTAATTACATAAAATTCAAACATCAGCATTTCTTCGATGTTTGTTTCACTAGACTTCACTAGACACATAGGCATAGTCCCTTTTAAAACTTTTAAAAGCTGTCAATTACAAAAATGCTCAGTGGGACATAGAGTTATCACTTTCTCCACACTAAAAACTAAAGCTCTGCTTCACAAAATAAGTGATTCTAATCTGTATCACATATTTCTGGAGGTAGATTATCTTTTATAGATTAAAAGTACTATATCAGTCCTTCAAAAGGCAATAAACTCAAAACTTGCTGTTAAACAAATGACTGAAAAATAGACTGCCCTACAAAGTCATTCTCTCGTGGGCTCCATATTCAGTAAAGCTGAAAAACGAAGTGTGAATCATTTTATTAGCTGTGTTTAACATAGTAGGTCCATATTTTCAAATATAGCTCATTTCAATCATCATTTCTTTGCAACTAATAAGCATTCCATCCTTAGTAAAAGGGAAATTACATTAAAAGATCACAAATTTTCCTAATACTAAACATGCATGTTAATGACTAATAAAAGTGGCTTATATAAGTGATCACAATTGGAATTATTTCACATACATCTAGTTATTACTCAGGTTTCTCTTTCATGAAAACCTTTTTTTTAAAGAAAAGCTATTGCAGTGAACCACTACCTTGTCTATATGTAGCTTCTATTTCAGAATTACATTTACAAAAGCTGTCAGGAAAAAACTCCTTATTTATCTTTTTTTTAAACATGTGACTGAACAATGAGGGAGAAGAGTCATTTCTATACCAAGTTTCATTCCTAGGGGAAAAAATATGCATGCACATAGATTCCTGTTTTCTTTCCGCTAACAAAATAGACATGTTATAGCTTTTACACTGCCATTTTCAAGCCACACTCATTCATGAAATGTATAAAATTGTCCAGTGTTTTGTGATTACACATCCACATCCACATACAAACACAAACGCACACTGTTCCAAAAGTATTAACACTGTCCTAAGTGTGTGTGCTTTGGTGCACTGTGTGTGTAGTAAATCTGGCTAGATTCGCAGTACTTTGAAAATTCACGTTAATATAGTATTTTAGGGATCATAAAGCACTTTCCTCCAAATAAGCGCATGAGGTTGGATTTAGAAGTACAGTCATCCGTCATTCCACAGGTGAGCAAAGCAAAGATCAAACAAATAAAATTACATGAAAATTGTCACATAGCTAATCATAAGTTCAAGTCCAAGTCTGCTAAAACAGTAAATAGGAGAAAAGTCTGATTGAATTTAGTACATGGGTACTTTTGAAAAAAAGGTATTTTAATTGAAAGGAACTTTCCAAATTAGCATATCTGGAATCTAGTTAAAAACAAAAGGGTGGAGCATCTTTTATTGGATAAATCTGGTCAAAATATCTTCAAAGTGCTAAAGCCACTTTTCATTACTTCCTCATCCTACAATTTTATTTGCTTTAACCCCAACCAAGGGTGATTTTACGTAAACGTGTTTTCATGTATGTGTGCCCTGAATAATAATAGTGTCCTAATAGTTATTAGCTAAAAAAAAGAATTTGGACTACTGTCAAATATGTAAATGTTTCATTAAAAGGAGTTGACAGCCATCCTTCATCAGAGGGCTCAGAAAAAGATCTATTAGTTTGAATAAACAGGAAAAAGAGAATGACCTATCTGAAGTTTAAATCTTTTATTCTGATGTTTTCAGAAATAGTGACCAGAGAGAAACGCCATTAATAAGGGGAATGATAATGTGCAATTTTAGGCTGGTGGGTTTGTGGGTTTTTATATTTTCTGAATCTCTCACCTCAATTTCTGCCAGATTTTTACTAAAAGGGTTATCTGTGACTGAAGAAAACACTACAAGCAACTCCAGTTGATTCATTTTACATGCTTCATTCAGATACTGCTTTACACATGCAGCCTAAAGCATTTAGTATGCTTAGAGCCTAAGTGGTTAAGCATCATAGGTACAGAAACAATAAGTCATGCTCATTCTGGAACATTAAGACCTGTTATCAAGGCTTAATTTTCTGTGCTGTCAATTCCCCCTTTTTAATTGTCACAGTGTCTCATAAATAAAACATCTTTTATTGGAACACAGAGTACTGCCACATGACATAATTACATATTGTCAAGCACAGTATAAACGTTTTTGACCTCAACTCACCTAATGTCATTCATGAAAAATTACAATTAATAACACAAGTTGATTTCTGTCATATATTTCTTCCACAAAATTCTTTGTTTCTTTTTGGAAGCTGTTGGCTCTTCTGCTTTCAAAGTTTCTCTTTATACAAGAAAAATCATACTTTATCCACAAAACAAATGAACATTTGGATGTTTTACCCTGCCAATAACTCAGCACTGCACCCTATATCTGTTCTATAGAAACTTTCCATAATACATTTCAGATTAAATTGTTGAGCTGTTTTTTTTAAAGTAATAACTAGGCCTCATAGAAATATATATTCTCTACATGTATATTAGCTGGAAATTGGTGGGTCTATAACTAGGAATGTTACTCCCAGTATGAGTAGAAGTGGCTCAAATGGAGTACAGTCATTTACAGGTGTGGTATTTTTGGCAGCCTCTTGGCACCTAGGAGCAAAGTCACATCTGGTCACCCTAGTTAAAGCCTTGCAAATTAGACAAGATGAATAGATACACACAAGTGCAAATAAAATCAAATTGTTCAGAAACAGAAAATGCTATTATCTGTAAAAGTACACAACCAAATAATATTAGTATCTGGAAATTACATGTGGTCATTTGCTACTTCTTTTTATTAAAGGGGGTTCCTAGCTCTTGCTGTATGAGCATCCACTTGCAAATGGATGTATCCAGAAGAAAAGAATGCCTTAACTGAGTATTAGTTACTACAACAACTCTGAAGGAAATTCTTCTTAAAAAAAGAAGGGCATCTAACATAAAATGTATTACACATGGGACAGGAAGCCCTGCTTCTGCTGCCAACTAAAGGTTGACAAGGTTCACTTCACGATGCAACTGGACATGAGTGACGTTAAAGGTAAACCAGCTTCAAAACAGCTCATTTCCAGAGAGCCTTCACTGTCTTTCCTTAAGCCAGTGTAAATGTTCTAAGGTCAGGAGCTCACAGTGCCTGTCAAATGCCTCTTCAATGTATGTTGAAAAGACAAATAATTTAAGAATAGGTTCTGACATTTAAAGGCAAGTCATCCTTTCCCTTTCTCCCCCTCCTCTATCTTGACACCCAATTAAGCATCAATACAACACAATATAATTGAACAGATGTAGTAGTCATTAACAGGAATTACCCATTCTCCTATCAAATCAGAGCATACAGAGAGGGTTCTATTTGTAATAGGTGAACTTAATTGCCTGAGAGTTCCCCAGAGAGTGGTACAAATGGATCAAGACATCAGACACGCATAAGTTATCTCAGCTTTGACCCAAGCTTTTTTGTCACCCTTGCATTCATCTTTGCAAAAACGCTTATTGGTGGCTCAGAGAAGATTAAATGAATGAAAGGCAATAAATGAGGAAATAAATGCTATAGGCGATGGTGCAAATGAACAAGATGAGAATTCAGCACGTAGTGACATTTTGATTAAAGAGAGGGATAGCAGAAACTTTTATGAGACAGCTGCTTAAAAGATTATATATTTGAGTGCAAAGAGATCCTAGCAAAGCTAGTATCTCCCCGAAAATTTGCTGTGAAGCATTTGTTTGTATCACAAGGATATGATTCACAATTATCGCAGCTGCATGGTTTGCTGATTAAATCAGCCTATATAGACATCATTAAAGTGAGTAAAAGAACCCTGAAAATTGCCTACCAATTTTTCTCTTACTGTTACACAAAACAGAGAAATTACAAGATGAACAGGGCGTAATATTTTCCTTCTCTTTCTCTTTTTAACTGGTTCTCTTATATGTGTGTAATATATGATGGCTGATATTGCATATGACTTCTATTACTCGTTTTCTTGAATCTCTCTTCTAATAGAAGCTCTGAAGGCAGGGATGCTGGTACTTCGATATTTAGCAGATCTTGCCCAAGTCTTTCTATAAATTCTCAGAGGATCCCCCAAAATGCTAGGGGCCTTCCTATCGATCTCCTGTCATCCCCAAAGGGATAGGAGAATTGTTAAAATTACATAGAATACCATTGATATACATCTACATTTAGGTTACAGAGAATTGACAAATGATGACAGACAAAATTAAATTTGAATAAATCTCCATTTATCTATCACTTGTGGAGGTTGCTTCTCATTCTAATATTCCATGTTGATTTCCAACCTTTGGTTCTTTGCACAAGTGGTGCTCACAATATGCTTCCTCCTCATTTCTGCCTTATGGAATCTCTAGTTTCCTTCAAAATCCAGTTTTGGCACCCCCGCCGTCACTAGTACAAAGCTGGGGTCTGCAAGCTTGCTAAGTCCTTCCTCCATTAGGAAGCCTTTAGGTTACTTCAGTCCACAGATCTATCCCTGTCATCTGTTTGTAAACATATTTGCCAATTTAATCAGGTACTGTTTTGTAATATCACTGGCAGATTTTGTTAATAATATTTTTTCTAACTTATAAAATTTATACATCTATTTTTCCAAACTTAATATTAGCTCTGTGCAGGAAGGGGATGTTTTTCAAACTTCTGTATATCTCTCACAGAGCATAGATAGTGGCTTTCATAAAGTATGCATTCAAAATTAATTGCTTGCTTAGTACAACTCCTCTAATTGCCTGAACAATCACCTATAATGCCTATGGGAGTATTGAGGTAAGTACTAGATTCTGACTCACTGATCTAAACCAGACTACTGACTCCAACAAAGTGGCAAATGTCTGAAAATACATTAGAAAGTAAAGCCAGGTCAACATGACTACAAGGCAGGAATCATTTTATGTCGAAGAAGCCACAGAACTGTATCTAAAGGAAAGCTGAGAAAATGGATCCAAGATTTAGTTAGGGAAGGGATTTATATTTCGGGTCTCATCTACTGCAACCACCTTTTTTAAAAAATTTATGTGGAACCTGAGACCCTCAGAGGTAGAAGCACTCACAAGAGAGCAGAATTGGGATTGGAACCTCAATCTTCTAATGCCAAATCCTCTGTTCTTTTCCACTGGGACAATTTTTCTATCTTCCAGAAACCATTACCAAGCAATGGTATTTACAGTCAATGGTTAGGACTATCAATCAATAAACACTTTTTGTCTTATTTATTTTAATTGATTTTTACCGATATATTTTTGACAATGCCTAGATTTCCCCCATATCCATTCCCCATATTTTGACAATGCCTACATTTTCCCTATATCCATGCTCACTGAGAGTCACCTCTCATAACAAATATTTTTTAAAGAAAACAAGAAATAAGCAAAAATAATCAGCCAAAATTTATAAATGCATTCTAAAAAAAATCTGACATCACATGTAGTGTTCCAAACCCATAGTCCCCGCTACATCTTTAAAGGAATAGGGGATGTATCAAGTCTCTTTCATGGAATCAAACTTTCAGTATGCATTTATGAAATGGGGGCAGCCAGGTGGTATGGTAGATAGAATACCTGGACTAGATTTAGGAACACCTGAGTTCGAATCTAGTCTCAGAAACTCAGTGCTTAAGTAACCCTGGGCAAGTCTTTAACTTCTATTTGCCTCAGTTTTCTCATCTGTAAAATGGGGATAATAATACCACCTACCTCCCAGGGTTGTTGTGAAGATCAAATGATGTAAATCTGTAAAGAGCTTAGCACATTGTCTGGCATATAGTAGGTACTATACAAACGTTCAGAAGAAGAAGAAGAAGGTTGTTATTATATGCCTACTATGCTCTCAACATTATATTATATCCTGGGGATATGTCTACAAAAATGAAGTCCTTACCTCGAAGGATCTTATAATCTTTCAGTGGGGACAAAATTTAGATGACAGCTATAGATAGACAAACAAACATGCACACACATATATATGTGTGCGTATGTACATATATTCATACATACACACATATTCATATAAAACATATTCTAAATAAGCACAAGGCAATTTAAGGGAAGAAGATATAAGCAGCTGGGAAGATAGTGACGGGACTAATGTTGAAGGAAATTCTTGGGCCGAACTTTAGAGATGTGTATAGATTTCCAAAAGTATCAAATCCTTTGAGTTAAACAAAAAAGTGTTCTTACATTATTAAAAAGCCAGTTTGCATATATATTTTTTTCCATTTGTGAGTTTCAATCGAAGTTGACAGCCCTCAAAGAACTTGATAAATATTTGTCATTCATATTCTAGAAATATACATATATTATATATATGTGTATATATATTTATATATATATGTGTGTGTATATATATATGTGTATGTGTGTGTGTGTATATATATATATTCCAGTCTTGGGTTCTACTTTATTGTTATCACAATAATAAAACAGCTGGAGACCTGGAATTGACAGTACACACTGCTTAGGAGATATGTCCCTGGCCTCAACACCTAACAACCTATAACAGGAACCTAACATTCTTTTCAAAGAGAAGCAGCCATGAGATAAGGAATAACCTTTGCCCACCAACGAATAATCTCTTTCTCTGTGAATCAACAATAGGCTTGCTGAAACAGCAGGTGTCTTATTAATTCACTGGGGTCAGTAATGGTTAAACTCTCCTCATTTGGAAAGAAAGGTACGGTACTATCCTTTTTAGGGTAAACATTTTTGCATCTGACTTGTTATAAGGGTTCAACACAGTATTAAACTCTTGTATATTTATACACATGATCTTTCCAAACAAAATCTAGAACCCATTAAAAATCAGGCCTTGATACCAGTCTCCTTGCATGCTGACAAGTAAAATAATTGGTTTTCAGCAACATTTTGCCTTACTGTAAACATGAAAATAAGTGTGTTAAACTACATCAGATATATTTTTAAGGAAATCTTTCAGGTGATAGAGGAAACAGTCCTAGAAACCAACACTGGTCTAAAATAAAATGCTGAGCCATGAAGATGATTATGAATTCTCTACCACTTTAAGAATTTTTTTTTTTACCACCCTCAGGCATGCTGAGATAATTATATACACATGACACCATAGAGCACAAACTGTTTGCCTACTACAAAAATGTTCCCCTAATACAGAGGTGTCTGTAAATTCAATTGACTGAAGCTTCTCATGCCGAGTGTTCTAGTCACACAAAATTACTTAATTTCCACCAGAGTTAATCCATTATCCAAGTTTTGTCAATGGCATCCATCTCGAATATCATATGTAGAGAGCACATGCCAGGTTTCACTACTAATTAAAATGGATTGCCTTTATTGGGGTCATATAGTCAGCTTGAAAAACCCACACCTATCCTATTGCCAAGATCTTGCATTCTGGGTTATCGATTAAAGTTTCAGAGTTACTTTAAAAAGTATTAGATTTTCTTTTCTCTTTAGATCAGGCATGCAATATTTGATCAATGTGACCACAGCAATTCTTCTGAGTTCAGCCCAATTCGAATGCAGGTGCAGTTTGTCATTGTCTCAGCCTCCATTTTCCCCAGGCAGAATGAATGGCTTGCAGCAATTTAGGGGAGATTTTCAAAGAGGCAAGCAGAGAAATCCCCTAAGGATTAACTTCAGAAATCCTTTAGTTGCAGGATTGAACCAGTCTTCCAACCCTAATAGCATCAGTCAATATGCCCTTGCCCTTAGGATGACTGTAACTCCAGCTCCATACACAGCAGCTTACTTGATAGAATTATAAAATCTTAGAGCTAGAATTCATCTTAGAGATCATTGAGTCCAATATCTCACCCAGTGGCAGAATCCCTGCTAGAAGATCCCTGATGGGTAGTCATCCACACTACTTGAAAACCTCATCAGTAACATGCCTTTCTCACAACGCAGTTCATCCTATTTCTGAACCCTTCTTACTGTTATATAAGTCTTCCTTATATGGAGCTCAAAATTTGATTATGTCTATAGCTTCTACTCATTGGCCCTACTTGTACCATAAGTCTAAACTCTTGTTTTAGATGACAGGATTTTATATGCTTTAAGACATGGTTTCGGTACCCTCCCATGGCTATGTTGCATCCTCTGGATCAGTGGGTCAAACTCTGCAGAACTAGATTAAAATGTAAACGTGAAATGTTTAATAAAATAAAAATACAACACAGATCATGTTAATTTGTAGTTTTCTAAATCAATTTGAAGCCCACAGAAAACCATTTCTATTTGAGTTTGACACCGTTTTTCTAGATATATCCCAATGTGCCTTTTGAAATATCAAATGCCCAGAAGCGAATACATATGGAGTCTGATAGGTGAAGAGCAGGGTATATTTATTTCCCTTCCCTATATTGCCTTACTTATCCAAACTTAAGACTACTCTCTGACACAAGATTATGTTCTAGGTACCATACACTCTCCTTCATACACCCTATGTTTTCCTACTTCCTTGTTATGTTCATTTTCTGACTAGAATGTTCTTTTATTCCACTTGCCTCTCTGTTAAATGCCTACCCATCTATTAAAATCCAAGGCCAAAAATATCTCCTTCAAAAAGTCTAACTTTACCCATTGTCAAGTATAACTCTTCTCACCAAGAGCATTTATATATTCATGTACTTGCACAGTGACTGGTACATACTAGAAACTTCATAAATACTTCTTGACTGATTGGTATTATAATCATCTGTGTATGAACCCCTTCCTGTTATTATAAGGACTGATGAAAAATATCTATCTCCCCCAGTACTTGGCATAGTTCTATTTACTTAGTAAGCCTTCAAAAGACTCTAATTACATTTATCAAAGAGGAATATTATATTTTTAATGTTGTTTAAGATTGCACTAGCTTTGAATATTATCCATATTACCTTGCTGGGTCCCATTATAATAAAAACCTCCTAGAATTAGAGGTGGGGAACCTGCAGCCTCAAGGCCATGTGACCTTTTAGGTACTTGGGTGCACCCTTTTGACTGAGTCCAAGTTTTACAGAACAAATCTTTTTACTACAGGGATTTGTTCTATGAAGTTTGGATTCAGTTAAAGGTCACACTTGAGGATCTAGAGGGCCATATGTGACCTCAAGGCCACAGGTTCCCCACCCGTACGATGTTTTCACATGAACTATTTTTATGGTAAATCTTTCCTACATCCTACTTGTGCAGTTGACATTTTAAACCTACCTGCCCTTGCCAAACTGTATCTTCTTATGTGTTTTCAGTCTGTTTCTGGGTACTCCCACACTCTTTTTTCTTTGCTTCCTTATTTTTCCCTGCTCAGACTTCCCAGAGACATCTAATTCACTTCTGAAATGAGGAATATGACACTGACCTTATAGCCTACAAGGAATCAAAACTATTCTAGCTGTCTCAGAAAGAAATCAAATACCAAGGACAATCATGTAAGAACTACCACTTAAACCATTTCACCCAAACTTCACATTGACTTGAAGGACTCTACCTTTTCCTGAACCAGGGTGGAATATTTGAAAAGAGCATGGGACATGGAGTCAAATTCTGACATTAACTACATGTATGACTCCTGGCAACACAAACTCTGAGTTTCAATAACTTATCTAACAAAGAGATGGATAGTCTAGATATTCACTAAGGTCCTTTTCAATTCTAAATCCATCTTTCTAAGACCCCACTCCAAAATCTAAATTTTCTTAGCTCCAGAAATAGGCTCATCATGATAGAAATGACCCCTTGGGTTCTTCAAGGTATTTCAGTGGACCACAACCTCTGGCAGGTTTAAATATACTGAAAAGGTTACATGTATACAGTTCATAATTTAAGGGCCAGTCTAGTTAAGCTTGGTCAACAAAAATTTGGTCTTAGAGTAGAGAATTATTAGTGAAACAGATAAAAGTACAAAATGGTACTTAGCCTGGGTGTGAATTCACTGTCAGATTGCTTAATTGTGACAGAGTGGCAAAGGGTGGGGGGGGGGGGGGGGCAGAAAGGATGCTAAGAATCAAGTAGAGAAAATGAGTTATGGTTATAGTTTCTTGATTTCAAAAATCCATTTGGCTGAACTGATTGGAGAAACAAAATTAAACCTTATATACTCTCCTGTGAAATGGTGCTGCTCATGCATGCAAGATTATAGAAGAGTACATGAGAGATGCAACTTGTGATGAGATTGCCAAAAGATCTCTCATCATTATCAAGTAAGACATAAAACATTCAGATGTATTTTCAGGAAAGGTATTTGTGTGAAGCAAATTATCCAGCATAAAGTCCTATTGAAGAAGGGATTTCCCATAAATGACAAGATGCCACATTCTCTTTTCTAAGTATAAAAATGCATTCATTGGTTTGAGACCTAAACAATAAAAATGTTGTTTATTAAGTTCTAGGTGTATTCAAACAAGAGCATCCTCCCAGCATAGAAAGGAACAATCCAGAGGCTGAAGAATGCATATAGGTGGATGTGTGGTGAATCACATATACATAAGTGTGTGTGGGGTGGGGGGGAGAGGGGAAGAAGAGGAGGGGGGGAGAGAGAGGGAGGGAGGGAGGGAGAGAGACAGAGACAGATGATTAGTCTACATGCAATGGAGAAAATAAATATATGGGAGAAGTGTGTGTGTGTGTGTGTGTGTGTGTGGCATAGTTGAGAATCATCATTAGAGCTTCTGCCACTTATTGGCTGCGTAACTGAGTTGTCACAACCTCCTAGTGCTCTAGCCCAGAGAAGTCAAACATTCCCCCCACAATATTTCCCAAACTAGATTAAAATGTAACTTGGAAATATTTAATAAATATAAACACAATAGAAGATAATGTTAGTATGTGGTCCTCTGAGTCAATACGCAGCCCTCAGGGATCCTTATGTACTGTGTAGTGGCCCCCTTTCTTTTCAAATTTGACACCACTGATCCAGGCAACTAAGACTCTAAGTTGCAGAGAAGTGGTCAACCTGTATTGGGAATTCCTCAGATGGAAATTTCCTATGCCTATGAATCACAGGCCCAATCGCTACCCACGAAAGGATGTGTATATACAAATATAGATATAGACAAACATAAATAAGTAGATATGTGTATAAATTATAAACATATATATATATATTTTTGAACATACAGATGTATAAATTATATATGCAAGGAATATTTATCTAAATTTAAAACTAAAAATAATTGCTCATAGGATCATAGATTAATTATTAGAAGAGATCTTATAGAGTATGTAATCTAAGATACTAATTTTACAGATGAAGAAATTGAGGCCCAGAGAAGTTAAAATAAACTCATCAACAGTAGGGACAATCTTTTATCTTTGTTTATACACCAAAAACTTGGTACAGTGCCTACCACATAGTAGGTACTTAATAATGCTTATTGACTGACTCACAGGTTGTGTGCTTGTAGTTTGTCCTTCATTCTCAAAGAGAACCATGACACCAGGGAGATGATGAGGTGACTTGCATTTGACTTTGATTTGAGAGAGGGAGGGCTGTGCAAGGTCATCCGCCTCACTTTCTCCTCCTGAGCCATCTGGGTCCAGGGGTCAGATATTCATCAGGATGACCAGAGATGGGCCAGGATAAAGTGGGAGACCTTGGTCTTTTCATACTAAGGTCTTTTCAAGTTTTCACGTTGAGTGAGGTAAGGTCAATTCAGGGAACAGGATTCTTTAAGAAGTCAATCAAGGAATGGACCCTTGAATCAAAAAAAATAAAATAAAATAAAATTCAAACTGGGAGGGGAAAAATCCTCAGGGTTGCTGGCCAAAAGAGAAATGGTTACTATTTGCATTCACTCAGAGCCATAGTCACACAGATTGTAAATGATAGGCCATAACTAGAACTCAGTTCCTGTGACTAGCTCTTTCTACTCCATCATAAACACTAAGCTAGTGCCTACTAGCTGTTCTCTAAAATACAGGGCTATCCTGAAAGTATTAGTGCAGTTTTAATAATTAAAAGTCTTAAAACTTAAAAGTCTAAAAACCACATTAACACTTTTAGAGACACTATGTACATACAAACATGCATGTATATATGTGTGTATATATACTAGAAATATTTAAAGGTTGGGTGAATTTCAAAGTAATGGGAGCAAGTTGGAAATTAGAACAGTCTACCTATTGCAGTCATATTTATTTTACTATTACCAGAAAAGTGTTTAATAAGCAACTAGATTGTACTTTAATTGAAGAAAACATTTTCAGAAGATCTTCATTCCGTCTCCCACTTTACCCTTATCCAATTTCTCAATTTCACTGGAAGCAGATGATGACAGAAATACACTGGGATGTTTCATGCTCTTGTTCATATCCCTGTTCCGCCTCCTTCCCTCCACTATTAAGTGGGTGATTTTGTCTTTAGAGTGTTCTTTTCTTCCCCTTATCTGGAACCCCTCCCAGATTAGGTTGCATTTTACTTTCAAAGATCTCACAGTAGTGATCTCTTGAGATCCCATTCACTTCTGACCTGCACCTGCTCTTTTCGAGTGTTACACCAAAAGTAACGTGAGGCCCTCCACAGAAAGCCTGCTGGTCCATTCACAGAGACTATTCAGATCACTATTAGGGGAGGGGCAAGGGGCGTATGGTAGTACTCCAAGCAAGAAAGGGAAGTGACCTCTTAAATCAGAAAGTGACCTTTCATTTGTCATCAGTTGTCTAAGTAAGTGTAAGGGGACCGCCTCCCTCGTAATACCCTTTGTGATTCCATGAATGTGACATGGCTCAAAGTGTTCTTTCTGAAAAGTTTAGATGCATTATGGCTATTTAGGACTAATTAAGATGCATATTATGAGGTTTGGGAAAGGTATGACACCTAACAAACATAGTGTTGGTGACTATACGTGTTTACTATTCTAACAGTGAAAATAAAAAGTATAAGCAGTGAAGATTTAACAGGAAAACATGAAAGCAAAGGATAAAATATGATTTAACAGCTTTAGTTATGTAAAGTCTTGAAATTCAGCGGAATTACTGTGGATACTTATCTACACCGGGGATGTTCTCTTTCAAGCTAACAGAGGCACAGCAGTAAAGAGAAGGAACTCATGAAAAATTCTATCCTGTAATGTAAATGTCAGCTGCAAGCCTGCAAATAATCACTGAAGGTATTTCGATTTTTGCCCCTGTGAATACAGTCCCATGTAGAAGACAGATCGAAATCCACTCTTTACTGTCCCACTTCCAAATCTTTTGGAATAAACAGCAAGTGTGAATATATGAATGAAGATATTTTTCACTTTTCTCAATCCTCATTCATATAGAGTTCATGGAAAATATCAACCTGATTGGTCAAAAGTTCTTGGAGACAGAAATCATTAAGGTTTTTTGTTTTTATTTTTTGTGCGTGTTTTCCAAATTTTGTTTTAGAATAGGTTTAAAAAAAAGAGTAATTAGCATCAATGGGGTTAGATCACAGATTCTATATAAATGCCATGTAGTTTAAATTGCAAGGTAAGAAAGATGACAAAAATGGTAAAAATGTAAAAATGGTCATAGGTCCTCTTACTTCTAAATTCTGTACTCTTTCCACAAGGGCCGGAATTCTGTGTCAGAGATCCCAAGTGAACTAGAGGGTGATAAGACTATCTTTAAGGATCTTCATTGCAAAACGAAGAATATTTTTAACAATAAAAGCTAGTATTTCTGTGGAGCAGCTAGGTGGCTCAATATATAGAGTGCTGTGCTTAAAGGAAAAACTAGAGTTCAAATCTCACCTCAGACACTTACTTGTTGTCTGACCCTGGGAAAGTCACTTAAGCCCTGCCTGGATAAAACTGGAGAACATATTTAGCAAACCATTTCAGTATTTTTGCCAAGAAAACCCCACAAATATTTAGTCCATAAGGCCATGAAAAGTCAGACCTGACTGAACAACAACCAAAAAGCTAAATTCTCAAATCACTATATACTTTTATACCCTATGTTGTCCTTCATTCTCGAAGAAGACCAAAATGACATCAGTGTGACATCAAGGTACGACGTGACCAACTCTGAGCAAGCTCAGAAGGCTCTACCATAGGTCAGGCATAAACAGTCTATGAACATCCGAAGTGGAGATATCTATCTGTACATTTGCACATCTGAGATTTCTTTGGAGCTACTGCAATTCTGCTTTGTTCATAGAAGACAGCACCTTCTTGGATGTAGGCATTCCATGCTGACCAGTCTTATGTAAGTGTCTAATATGTCTCAAAATCAACTCCAAAGTTCTTCAGAAAGTCCTTGAAAGTGCCCTTGTATCCCTTTTTCTGATCTCCATGTGAGCACTTGCCGCATGTGTGTGCATCACACACACACACACACACACACACACACACACACACACACACACACACACACTGAATACTATACTGAAGGAATACAGTCTATATTCTTAACTTCCTATATATAAATTCCTACAGTTATATGTAGCACTTCCTAGATATAAATTCTGTATATGTAATATTCTCTGCATATCTATATATATGAAACTCTCTGTTTATATGTAGATATATAAATTCTCTGTGTATGAATAACCACTCCCCCAGGCTCTATAAGCCACTAGAAATCTCTTTACTTCCCTGTAGTTTTTTCCTGGAGTTTCTCTACCCTTCTTCCTCTGTTAGGCTGCTTACTTTGATTACCTCTAACAAGAAAGGGCTTCTTACCTTGCCAAACTATTGGCTTCCTGCACAGCAGCCCAATTCTACTCTATACCCCAGAGGATATAAAATAAGTAAGGGTTTTCATTTGCTGCTAGAGGAAGTCACCACACATTTGGGAAATTACAGAGCTGCACAGTTGTCGGTGTGATACTAAGTCTTTTGGTTCTCAAAAAGCTATGAGATCAGATTGGTAGTGGATGGACATCCACATGCTACATTTGGGGCTGCAAACGCATTGGGTGAATCCTCTTGGAGGTTATATGCAAAGGTAGGCAAAGAGAAATGACAAAAGATGATCAGGTATTAAAGTTCTACAATTTGCATTAGTGGATAGTACACTCACACCAATGAAAACAAAGGTCCATTAGAGGCTCCATCTATAGATATATACATACTTGTGTATCTGTAGGTATATGTGTATGTGTGTACATTGAGTGTGTGTGTGTGTGTGTGTGTGTGTGTGTGTGTGTGTGTGAGAGAGAGAGAGAGAGAGAGAGAACACGCGCAGTTGTTAATATAACCAGTACTTGAAGTATGTGTTTCTTATAGAAAGACCTCTTTGAATTGGAGTTGCCCCTCTCCTCCATCTCAGAGGAACTTAAAATTGAATAAACTAATAATATCAATTATATCCATATAATTTTAAAGGTTTCAGAGAATTTTACATATACTCTTTCATTTGATCTTCACAACAATCCTGGGAGGCAGCTTGGTAGTACAGCTGATAGAGTGTGTAGGATTTGGAATCAGGAAGACCTGAGTTTGAATTCTGCTTCATATACTTATTAGCTGTGTGACAATGTTTAAGTCACTTAATCTCTTTGTGCCTTAGTTTCCTCATCTGTAATATGGGGATATTAATAGCATCTACCTTTCAGAGTTGTGAGGATGAGTTAACCCATGTAAAGTGTTTGGCAATTCTTAAACTGTTATGGAAATGGCACCTATTACTATTGCAATATCTTTTATTATTTCCATTTTATAAGTGAAAAATCTGAAAACAGAGACTTTAAGTGAGTTGTCTAGGGTCATATAACTAATAAGTATTGACAATGATTTGAGACTCAAGTCTCTTCTTAATCCAAATCTAGAGCTTTTTCCAATTATCAGATGAGATCAAATGAGATATGTGGTTTTTTTTCAAGTACTTAGCACAGTACTTGAACAGAGAAGGTACCACATAAATGCATATTTCCTTCCCTTTTTACTTCCAACTACATCATACTACCTCTACCAAAAAAAACACACCAAAAAACTCATATTAGAAAAAATGATGAAAGCTTTAAAAAAAATAACAAAGCTATATTGAGTCCTCAACCTAAAAACACCTCAATTTAACATCAAACCATAGGTAGAAATGAGTGGTAGAGAGAGTTCCAAAAGATTATCTTGTGCCTTCTCAATGGGTAGAGGAGTAGGAAAAGGAAGGGAGAGAATTTGGAACTGAAAATAATTTTTTTAAAAAAAGAAAAGGATGGTAGAACATACAAAGTCCAAAGTCCTTCCCCTTTGAAGTCTCTTCATAGTGACTAAGTCCCCTTTGATCATCAGTTCACACTTCTTTTATTCAAATGTAGAGACATAATTAAGGATGTTGATATAGGAATATCTACCACTTCATGGATGCTTTGGGGTTCCTGATTCCCAGTTAAAGAAAATTATTGATGCTGGGACCTCCTACTCTCATAGTACCTGAGGAAATCCCAAATCTTGTTACCAAGGAGCTGGAGCACTTATATTCTGCAGATCATAAATTCATTTGGCTGTAGAAATTGTACTCTAAATGGTACCTAGGTATAAGTGAAATGGTAAAATGGTCACTAAGCTTCAGGGATATTATAAGTTAGCTTTGTGAGTTGGGGTGAAACCATTTAAGATACTGTTTTTAGGGGAAAATGTATTCAACAATCTACTTGAAAACTACCTTTGCTGACTGGGGACCACTTTTATTGAATAGTCCGTAACACCTATATCTGGAATAATATGGCATTCATTTGTGTGTTCAAGGTTCCTAGATACCTTTTTGAAAATATTATTAGAATCTATTTGAATGGTCTCAGCAGTCACTCTCACGTTCAAGATCAGTATTCCTGCAGTTCGCTGTACAATTTTATGAATTTCCCTTATCCCTCCAGCTACCATTATTTGACCTGAAGGTTTTGTTTTCTTGGAATGTCAATAACAACTTCACCAAGTACCCTGAGAACAACATATCCACCATGGGATGGGATTCCCCTTTTCAAACAGCTACAGATCCTTGTCTCTTATTATGCACCAGTCCTCTAGGGAAAACTTTCATTTACATCAGAGGGAGTTCTGTACCATCCTGAAGTGTAGAATGTGCATTACCTTAGAGAGAAGATCAGCAGAAGACATTAGAGTGAGGAAATTAGTCCTTGTTCTAAATTAATTTTTAGTAAACCAATCAGAACCACCTGAAGCCAGGATAGTGCCAATTTGACACTGGAACTCTGCTGTAATACTCAGCACAGATATAAGCAGTGAAATAAAATTAAATTTCATGGGCATTAGAGAAGTATACATGCTAAAGTGTTAAAGCCACACTAAATTGCTTCAGCTATAAAAACATAGGAAGATCATTTAGGATTTAACAATCTGGCAAAAAAGTTATATCTACCTAAGGAAATTAAGATGGTTCCATTAAAATGAATATCTATGTAATTTATAGACAATGATGTCACGTTGAATTACAAAAGCATGTGTAATGGGCTGAAGAGACAGAGGATGAATATTTATTACCAGAGTTTAATAACTCTTTCCACAAAGAAAACAAAATCCCAGGAGCCAGAAGTGATCCTAAATGATTAGTATGTAAATTTCATAGAGAGGCAGTGATATAGGGTAGAAAGAACTGGACTTATAGTTTGGAATATTTTGGTTCAATTACTGGCTCTGCCACATACCAGCCATGTATTTTGGGCAAGTCACTTAATATCTGTGTCCCATGGAATACTTTTAATTCCATGAGACGCAGAATAAATGCCCATCCCAATTGGTAAATCAAGTTTCTAGTGAAATCATAGGTCAGCTCAAAAAAAAAAATGCATGCTTAGGTTGTAATATCCAGTAAACTACTAGATCCATTAATATCTTTTGAATCAGAATTTATGTAACATATATATTTGTGAAATATCATCAAAATATTTGTGATGATAAAAAATCTTTTCTTAAAAATTATAAAAAATTGATAATTATAAAGTTGATGATAAAAAGTTTTCTTACCCTTCAAAAGTTTGGACTTTTTCACAAGAATCCTTGAAATTTATTTCTTGAAAATTTGTAATTTTTAAAACCTAGAGGTCAATATTAGATGAGGTTACTCTAAATAAATTGATAATTTCATATTCCAATATGAAACCTCCTAATCACTGACAAATTGAGTCTTTTTGATTTAAGCAAACAACTAAGCAATAGAGTAGAAGGTATTGGACTTGATGTAAAGATGTTTTAATCCTTCCTCAAACACGAACTATGCAACCGAGATCTTTCTCAGCATCAATTTCCTCACCTGCAAAATAAAGATAATATATAAATGCTAGAGAAGATGTGGGAGAGTTGGAACACTAATTCACTGTTGGTGGAGCTATAAGGTGATCCAACCATTCTGGAGGGCAATTTAGAACTATGCCCAAAGGGCTATAAAATGTGCATACCTTTTTTACCCAGCAATACCATTTCTAGGGCTGTATCCTAAAAAGATCATAAAAATAGGAAAAGGACCCACATGCACAAAAATATTTGTAGCAGCTCTTTTTATGATGGCCAAGAACTGGAAACTGAGAGAATGCCCATCAATTGGGGAATGGCTGCACAAGCTGTGGTAAATGAATGTAATGGAATACTATTGTGCTATAAGAAATGACAAACAGGCAGACTTCAGAGAAACCTGGAAAGCCTTATATGAACTGATGCTGAGTGAAGTGAGCAGAGCCAGGAGAACATTATACACAGTAACAACCCTTCACAGCAATGCAAGGACCTAAAACATTCACAAAGCATTCATGATGCAAAATGCCAGGCACATCCAGAGAAGGAACTATGAAGTTGGAACGGAAAATGAAGCAGACTATTTTCTCCTTTGTTATGTTATGTTTTGTTTTTCTCATGGTTTGTCCTACTTGTTTTAATTCTTCTATGCAACATGATTAATGTGAAAATGTGTTTAACAGGAATGTATGTGTAGAGCCCACATAAGATTGCATGCCATCTTGGGGAAGGAGGTGGGAGGAAGGAGGAGAAAACTTGGAATTTATGGAAATGATTTTTGAAAAGTGAAAACTAATAAATTTGGGGAAAAAATAAAGATAATAGTAGTACCTCCTACCAGGATTGTTGTGAGGATAAAGTAAGACAAGATATGTAAAATACTTTGCAGACCTTCAAGAGCTATAAAAACCATATATGTCTACTTAGTAATTTTAAAAACTTTTGCACAATCAGAACTTGATTAATATTACTAAAATTTTACAAATGAACTATTATCCTAGTTGGTACAGTGGGATTGGGAAATAACCATGATTTTGATAGTATAACATACTCCTTCAGCGAACTCAGATACAAACTTTAAAGGACTTAGCTAATAAATCCTAGAGAGATCTGTGAGGAATACAGATTAAGTGACTTGCCCATAGTTATTCTGCTAGTATCAGAGGCAGCCATGGGACTCAAATTATCCTGATCCCAAGACCCATATTCTCTCTACTAGGCTATGCATGCTTTTGCAGTATTTTAAAAATATTAACAAGGACAGGGGATATGGGTTAGGGAATGGATCAGAAATTTCTTTGGGAAAGGAAAATGGTACTACAATCCACAGTCTTTGAGAACAGTACAGTCAGCTAAGAGGTTAAGACATTTGCCTACAGACATGGAGCAAGTATCTGTTGGATGGAATGTGAACCCAGGTATTCCCAGCTTCCAGGCTGAATTTTATTCATTGTTCCAAACTGCCTTTAATGAAATAATGTGATTAATTAATGAGAGGAGAGAAATCTTTTACTTAATCTGAGGATTTTTTTGAGGTAAGTGAATGGTGAGGGAAGTACTAAAAAACATAAAAGTCCTCATATGATATCTTGGAAATAATGTATATATATACACATATATATACACATATATATGTGGGGGTGGGGGTGGGGAGTGGTTCTATAAATATAGACACACACACACATATATGTATTTTAAATATTCAAGGACCCATACTAATCCTAGTCCTTTCTTTTGTATCTTTACTAAACCAAATAACTGGGCAAGCAATAAATCATCATGGATTAAAGTTAAAATAAATTGTAGTCTTATAAGTGGTTCAAGTTGACTTTGATCTTTTCTTGGTTCTCACTTTAAACCAAGCTGATTCTCTCATCTCTAATCAGGAATTCTCAATGTCAAGGTCATTTTTCTTATAAGTTATACAGAGAAGCAACGTGACTTTGTACTTGTAAATTATCTTTCATCTAAGAATTATAAATTGCTTTAGAAACATTCAGCTCACTACACAATCTCCACAGCAAGTACAGAAGTACTATTTTGCCTTTTTTTAAATCTTTATTACATTATAAAGCAACATCCAAAAGGAGAGGTCAGTCAAAACAGGACAAAAACCCAGAATTCTACCTACCAGTGTGCTATTTATTCTAAAAGACCACAAAACTCCCTCAATTCTCAAAGGTGGGCTTCTCACAACAAATTCTTCTCTCTCCTCTCTCCCATTCTTCCTCCCCCTGCCCTTTCCCTCCTCTCTCTCCCAGCCTCCCCCCTGTCTCCTCTCCCTCACCAGATAAGATCCCAAAAGGGCAAGCATCCTCAGTGTTAACCCAGCTAGGGCATTTGTATGACATGCCATACAGAATTGACAGAGTCAAGACAAGGTGAGAGGCGTAAGGCATACAAAACAAATAAATGTTCTGCCACTCATAGGATGACCAAGCTTTCCTCCCAGTTTGCTTTTCTTCTGTTGCAATCATTTTCTGAGAAAAGAGTTGCCTGAAACTATATATTCTTGTACAGTATTCGCCTTTCAAAGATGATGATCATGCATACAGTCATTCCCAAAGGCACTATGTTAAAGAAAGACCCTCAAGTTTTGTTTTTCCAAAGGAAATATATTTTTAGGTATGCTAGACCTACAGGGCAGTAGCATATAAATATTCTCTAGCAACATCGAAAGTAATGGAGCTTCAGAGATATCCAACAAACATATCTTTTGTTTACTTGTTTTTGGTTTGTTGATTTACTTGGTCCTACTTTGTTAAAAACATAGTCTACTTTTTTTTTAATATATATATATATATATATATATATATATATATATATATATATATATATATATATATATACACATATGATTATTGGCTGTGCTCGCCACTGGAAATTGAGAGACAAAGCAAAAGAAGTGCCTGCACGCAAGAAGTTTATGGTGTGATTAGTCCTTATGACATATATTTATTTGATTATTTGTTTCAATGGTTAAGTTTATAATGAAGGTCATTTAAAATAAAACAAAACAATGTTAGCCCTTACATTGCACAAGTCTTCCAGATGACAGACTAGTCTCTATGTTGCAGCTTGGAATGATACAGATATTCTGTTATGGTATCTAATGTCTTTAAATCTTCATTTATGTGGCTTTTAAAATCAGATGAAATTCTCCATTATAGAATATACTTTTGCAAAGCATTTTGGAGCATGGAGATAGGAACTCTGATGAGCAAACATTAAAAGTCTATCATGTGGAAAGTATACTAGCCAAAGTATCTTGTGAAATGTTTGGTTTCCTGCTCCTTGATTTCTCTAAACAATGTGGCTAAGACAACTCCACCATCATCTCTAGGTTCAGGCAGACCTTGGAATCAGTCGTTCCTTTTGGCAGAATCTGAACTCACAAGTTAGTATCAGATTCCTCCCTACCATCTACTCTCCATTTCATTAGAACTATCTACTGTTTGTCTGAAACTGACAACCAATCTCTCACTTACATACCTTTGGACAAATTGTTCCCCTAATCCTAGAATGCATTTCCTCTCTGTCTCCATCTCTTCACATTCATGGGTATCTTAAAGCTCAACTCCAGTGCTACCTCCAATAGGGAGCGTTTATTTGTCCTTCTAGTTGTAAGCATTCTCTCCCTCCTCAAATTATAATGTAGCTATTCAAATAGGCAGTGGTGGAAGCAAGAGTGAATATGTGGAGATTAGAACGTATATAGCATGTCTTGGGTACAAGAGAGTAGAGAGTATATTGATTGAAGGGGAAGATTCAGAGCACAGAATACTAGTAAATAAATTAGATTACAAGTTAAGAGTGAAAGGTCTTAAATGCCAGTCTAAAACGTTTGAAATGTATTCCCTAGGCAATGGGAAGCGAATGAAGACTGAATCAGATCACACAATATCGTTAAATCTTGCCCTGTTTCTAATCAGAAACTAAATAACAAAGTCCAAGATGCCCAGTAGTAAACCAGCATTTGTTAATTGACTACGTGCCAGGCCACAATGCTAAGCACTGGGGATATGATGAAAGACAAAAAAAAAGTCCTTGCTCTTAAGGAGTTGTAATGTTAATGCAAGATTAATGGTGGGTGGAAGAAAGAGTTAAAGATCTTCTGCACTCATTAATAGCCCTCAATACCTTTTGCTAATTTCTATTGGGCACTGGGTCAGAAGGTCCTACCCTCTGGCTCTAAAAAGTATATAAATGCTCTGAGGTGAAGTTTTGTTTTGGGGCTTTGATTTTGGAAGAAAATTTGTGTACCCCTGCTTTGAAAACCAACATGTTGGTGCTTGTCTCTGGCAACTATGTATATATTGCTTATGGACAGTTGGAAGCCCTGTCCGTTGGTCTTTCTTTTTCTGTATTTTCTCTGAAGTTCAGGGAGCTGACTTTCCCCCCTAAACTAAGTGAATGTTACATGTGCTTGATTAAGTGGATTGTTGACCCCTCACAAGTTACTTTCTTTTTAGAAAAGCAGATCTAAGAACCCATCCGATAGGTCCTCCTGTGTGTGCTGGGGCCCTTGCTGTTATAGCAGCTTACATTGTAATTTGGGAAACATCAGGTGAACAAATATGTACACAGGACAAATTGGGGGTAATGTCAGAAGGAAGACACTAAAGTTAAGGAGGGCTAGGAAAGGTTTCTTGTAGAAGATGGGACCGTAGCTAACAAGAGGAAAGCCACGGAAAGCAAGAGGTGCAGATGAGGAGGGAAAGCATTCCAAGAATGGTGGGTGGCCAGAGAAAATGCTGGAATTGGGAGACTGAGCCATTGTAGATTAATGAACAGCAAGATGTGCATGACTCTTCTGTAACTTCTGGAGAAAAAGAATAAAAAAACTCTCTTGGCAAAGACTTAGCACTCTCTCTATCCTCAAGTGCTCATGAGCAGCAAGAGCGAAGGCAGAGTGTTGAGCAATTGAGGCATATGTCCTCTGGGAGTTTGGAAGCAATTTCTAAGTTCATTAGTAAAACAAAATGGCCAATTAGCCCCTCCTCCCCCCCCCAAGTGAACATCAACAAAAATACAGATGTAATCATTTAGATCCTCAACAAGGATTCGTTGAAGACTGGGTTCGAAGCCTGCCTTCAACATTGACTAGCTATGGTACTCCAGGAAACTTACTCCACTTCTATTTGCTTCAGAAATTCACTAAGACCTGTATACTAATTCATGGATGGGTTATGGTCTGCATTGCTGGAGGCATCCATATTGTAAGAATGATTAAATCACAATTACTTCATCTATACACTTATCATTCTATAGCTAGATATGGGTAGTTATAGACACTGACACAGATACAGATTGATATTTATAGACATCTATGTACAAACAGATAAAGATAAATATCCAAGTGTACTTCACATCCATAACTTCACTGGTGTGGGTACATCTCTAAGAAGCACAATCTCTCCATAAATTTCATACTCCTCATGAGTTGACAAAGCTGGAAAAAAAATCATCCATTGTTAGCCAACATTTCGGTTAATAACATCTCTTAACTAGGTCACTCCTCAGATAAGAGTCCATTGTTAGGTCCCTGCTCCTTAAAACCTTTCCAGACAGATAGGAATCACCATGCCAGCACTTATGTTCTATTGGCATAGTCTTCAAGTGCCCAGGAGAGAGGGACTTACGTGAAAAAAAAATTTGCTTTCGGATTTTTAACCATTTTATGTTATGGAAACTTCTGGCAATCTCTTAAAGCCTATGGATCCATTCTCAGAATAATGTTTTCAAATGTTTAGAGTAAAAAAAAAAATGCAGTAGTACAAAGGAAACTAATAATAATGAAATAGTCATCAAAATATATTTTAACGCCATGGAATTCTATCCACAAATAATACATTAGACTGCACCCCAGAAGAGAAGACAGTTTGAAAGCAATGAGAAGATTTTTATTCAGTACAGACTGGGCCTCTGAGAACTATTTCAGTTCTTAGAATCCTGGATTCTGTGATTCTCAGTGCCTTGGGAGGAAGGGGATAGCGAGCAGTTGGATCTTCTTTTCATGCAGCACTCATAATTAAATGTGTTTAGCAGAGATCACGAGTTCTAAGGAACTAGGTGCTTCTCAGAACAATGGGACTAGGAAAGAACAGAGATCACTTTATGGGAATTGTTTCATTAAGCCTTACCCTGAAAATAAGCACCAAGCATGCTTCTTGCTCCTGCCTAGTGATCCTGGGGTGACATCGGTTTTATTTGATTAAGACTAATTTCTCAATCATATTGTAAGGCCAGCTGCGTCTTCTCGTTCAGTCTAAGAAGACTTGACTATGTTAAAAACAAACAAACAAACAAACAAAAACTGACTGTGAGTACAAAATACTTGAATTCTCTTGAAGGTGAGGTGGCATGTGAAATTTTTTACCATTTGCAGACATGTACGAACTTAAATGAAGTGATGGAAAAGATCACCTTTTTGCAAGAAAATTGGAACAACTGGGTACTCAGGGGGAAAAAAACAAATAGGTATGCTTTCGAATCCCAAGACTTTGCAAGCTCTGTGTTCATAACTGCACAGCAAGATACAAGGTCCAACATTAACATTTCTGAAGGCAGCAAGATACGGCCAAATGAACACAGAAATTGATAGGATATAAATAAAAATGGAAAATGAGATTGAAAGTGAAATGTCTAGCACCTGGACTTGCTTTTTGTTGAAGGGCAAATAGGAAAGATTACCTTTTTTCCTGTCTCAAGTCAAACAATATTATAACTGCTATAATTTAGAATGTCTATCCTATAATGGGAGATTTGGCCAAAAACCTGTAACCATTTATACTTTACCCTCTGGTAAGAATCTAGATATAACTTGATTTTGAAGAACCTATTTAATTTTGAGAATAAGCGAAAGTTCAGGCAAGCAGAAAGAAGGCTCAGATTTTAATTTTCTTCACAAAGCAAGGAAAATTTATAGGATTTAGAGTTGGAATGTATCACCTTATCCAAAATAGAATCTACCACCTTAAACCACCCATTAACACTCTTCTGACTCTCCCTATTGTTGTCAAGGACACCATCATTTTTCCAGTCACCTAGATTTGAAAACTCAGGTTCATCTTCAATTCCTCACCCTTCTCCATCCTCCATCCCTCATATATAATTAATTGCCTAGTCTTGTTTTTGGTTTGTTTGTTTTATCAACAAAACATCTTGTATTTTGTCACATTCTCTCTAACTTGGCCACCACCACTTGGCTTCTACCTCTTGCTTTGACTACTGTTAAAACTTCATAATTGGCCTCTCTGCCTCAGATGGTTCCCCTCTCTGATCAGTTCTCTATAAGTTCCCAAAGTAATTTTCTTAAACATTGGGCATAGATCTGACCATGTCATTTCACTTCTCAGTAAACTCTGGTGGCTCCCTATTACCTCTAGGAACAAATGAAAACTCATCTCTTGGGTATTTAAAGCCCTATACAGTCTAACTCCAATATACCATTCTGCTATCATCTTGTTATTTTTTTAATTGTGTCCAACCCTTCATGTCTCCTTTTAGGATTTTATTCACAAGGATACTGAAATCATTTGCCATTTCCTTCTCCAGATCATTTTACAGATGAAGGAACTGAGGCAAAAAGAGTTAAGTGACTTGCCCACGGTCACACAGCTAGCGAGTGTCTGAGGCTAGATTTGAACTCAGGAAGAAGAGTCTTTCTGACTCTAGGCCCAGCACTCTATTCATTGTGCCATCCAGATGCTCCCATATATTGCTCCCATTCCTTGAGTCTATGGTTCTTTCAGACTAGCCTTATTGTTTCTCTCACAGGACTGTATCTCCTCTCTGTGCCCTCACCTCCACCTTTTAGAAGCTCTGGTTTCTTTCAAAACTTAATTCAAGTATTCTTGAAGGTTCTACAAGAGCCCTTTGTGGGGCAAAAAAGGATAATTATTTATTTATTTAATGTATTCTTGACCATACACGTCACCCTACCTGACACAATGCAAACTCTTGGAAGGAAAGATGGGTTTTCTTTTTTGTCTCAGTATCGAAGTGCCCAGAACATAGTATGTGGACTAATATTTATTGAATTTCAATTTATTGATTTATTCCAACTCTAAATATTTATTGAATTTTTTACAAAGGAATAAACAAAGAACCAAAGGAGTTTCACTGCTTTGTCTGAGATTGAACAAGTTCTTCCAGGGCCCAATACCTCCAAATCCAGATCCATGTCTCTATCCAAGACACCACAATGACTCTCATAGAAGAAAGTTATCAGTGCTGTTACAGTTAATGGAAAATATATGAGTTCCCAAATTGACAAATCTATTTCTGAATTAAAATCCCCTTCTAAATTGCTTTTCGGATCATTTCCCCAAAACTCTGAATTTCAAATAATTTCAATTTCTTTAATTAATTTATAAGTTATTAATAAAGAACTACATGCCTGGCATTGTCCTTGGTGCAGGGGTTATAAAGACATAAACAGAACATCCTCTCCTGTTCATGAACTCACATTCAATTGTGGGAAGAAACTTGGGCATGTAATTATACCTAAATACACACACACACACACACACACACACACACAAAATAAATACAAGATAGTAGGCACTAGATGCTGGGCAGGTTGGGTGGAGGTGGTTAGCAAGGAGATACAGAAAAGTTTCATGTCTAACTGTTGAGAAGAGCTTTGAAGGAAACTAAATTCAAAGAAGTATCACATAATTTATTTTTTGCATTTTATGTAAGAGAAATATGTGTATGTAGATATGTGTGTGTGCGTATACACCCACACACACACACACACACACACACACACACACACACACACATATATAATATTTTCTTCTATACTCTTCCCGAACTAGGCCATCTAAGCATAACCACACCTATCCCCAAGAAGAATACTTATACAAGCGGAGGTAGGCAACCCTAAGTCAGCTATTTCCTAAACCTATTGGTGCTTTCCTTGTCTCAGAACAGCCCCAGTATTTCTCAAAGCTACACTTCACCAAGTTAACTAAGCAGCTGCCCTACATCTTGTTACCCGAGGAGCCCATTTACTTATTGTTTTCCCTCTACTTAAAAACAGCTGTTCTCCCAATTTTATTATTGCAACCTTTTTTCATTCAGTAAATAATGCTTCACTAATTGGGGCTATTTAATTCCATGCATTTGTATGAATTCCACTGTCTTAATATCTACAGGGCATTCTATTCATAATAAACATATATGCAGAGTTCAATATTTGAAAAATGTGTTATATTATCACATCTGAGCCTTAGAACAACCATGAAGGTATATGAAGGCATTCCCCATTTGATGGATGAGGGAACTGAGGCCCGGAGAATTGAAGAGGCTTGTCCATATTCACGGAGCTAGTAAAGTGTTCTGACTGAAAGACTAGGACTGTATTTACAACACCATTTTCTTTCTCCAAAACAAAACAAATAACCCAGACAACAACAAAACCCCAATAGTTTCCATCCTTTTTTGCTGCTGCTTTATTTGTGATCTAACTATAAAGGACAAGCTGCTTAGGTACCAGGCCCTGTGGGCTAGAGAGATATCAAAGAAATATGAAACAATCTCCACCTTCAAGGACCTTACATGGTATTAGGAAAAAAAAGGACTATAGAGAGAAGTAAATATGAAACACACACATAAAACATGTGTCTGTGTATATATGTACATACGCATATGTATATATATATATACACACACGTGTGTATACACGTATTACACATTATTTGGAGACTTGAGGTAGTAGCAAATGGGTAAATTAAGAAAAGTCTTTTGTAATACGGCAGCAATTGGGTCAGGCTTTGAACATAACTACTATTATTATTACAATTAACACTTGTATGATGCTTACTGTATATCAAGCACTGTGCTAAGTACTCTGTAATTATCATCTCATTTGATCCTCACCACAACCCTAGGAGGTAGATGATGATGAGGAAATGAGGCAAATAACAGATAAGTGACTTGCCCAGGGTCACATAGGTAGGAAATGTCTCAGACTAGATTTTAACTCAGGACTTTCCGACTCCAGGTGCTCTCTCCATGCTCCACCTTGCCCTAAGAGGTAGAGGAAAGGAGGGAAATATTCCAGGCTTGAGGGCTTCTACAAGGCATATGAGTAAGGGAAATGATGTCTTGCATGAAGATAATGCAGCATACCATCTTGAATATAATGTAGAGTAAGGATGGGTAACCTACAGCCTTGGGGTCACATGAGGTCATCTAGGTCCTGAAGTGCAGCCTTTATTCAGGCAAAGGGCTTCACTTGAGGACCTAGAGGGCCACATGTGTCCTTGAAGCCATAGGTTCCCCACTCCTGTAGAGAGTATGAGGAGAAGTTAGAGGAAATCAGCCTGGAAAGATCAGATGAAACCAGAGTGTGGAGGATTTTAGATGTCAAACATATGCTACTGTAGAGGCATAGTTTGCACTGAAGCTTCCTGAGCACAGAAGTGTTGTAGTCAGACATGTGCTTGACAGGTGGGTGGAAGATGGATTAGAAAGGGAAGACGCTGAAGGCAGAGAGACCAATTAGAAGGTCATATGATGAATATGATGACTTAAACCATTATTTGAAAGATCAAAATATGTGGCTGTCTATATTTTATTTTTACTACCGGCACATTAATAAAATAATTTTAAGCATATCAAACATCTTTTGGGAAGAGAAGTATGCTACTTTAATACTATTGTCATAGAACTCAGTGGTAGTGCTATAAAGATACATCAAACTTATCTTCTTTAGTTTCTATTTTTTAACTAGAAAAAAATAATTCCTGGTCATATTCCAAACAAGTGGCTGGAATTCTTTACAAGCCTTTCCAATTTATTTCTGATCACCTGAAAATCGGAATATGATTTTTCAGACACTGACTAGAGATCCCCCTAAAGAGTCCTGCCTGCCAATCTCCCAGGTCTATACATTTCAGGCTCATAAGAATTTTCCCCTCCCCCAACTTGGAACCAAACCAAAGGTGGTTTGGCCAAGGAACTAGAGCTCAGATGGGAAAGATTATTGCTTCACTTAATCATTTGCGTCCACAAGTTCTTTTGAAATCCTTTGTTTGCCACTAGGATTTGGCCTCTCCAACTACAGCCTCTAATAATTCTCTGTTCCTACATAGACTCTCGTTATTTTTTTAATTGAAAGTAAGTAAAAAAGAGCTATTAAAATCCTTCTAATTTAGAATTCTCATGAACCCCTGTTTTTTTCTTACATTGACATTCTCTTTGTTCAGAATTCCCAGTTCCCACTCCCTTTCTGATATACTTTGTAGAAATACAACTATATTTCTAGAAATATTTTAGGATTTCAACGATATTATTTCATTTGTTTCCAAATTTTATACTAGTTTTCATTTTAAACCCTGATAAATTCCCTTCCTGAACATGATTTCTACATAGGTTAAAGGAATTGACAAGATGTTACTTCACAAAATCTTTGTCAGATGAGAATACATTTCATTTGAATCAATCATTCAAGGGAATTAGGAGTTAACTAGGTGTGAACAAAGTCTGGACTTTTCAGTTCAGTGGAGACATATACAATAGAAATTTTGTTCAGACTGCTTGAAACACTCAACCATGCCCTATGGGTATTTCATAAAACCAACAAGCTACCTTGTAATTGTGTATTCAAGTATCCAAGGATCTTGAGAAGGAATTATATGGGGTAGCAGATGAAGAAATCACTTAGATCTTGGCTTCCTCTCCCTTTCCACACCCCCTTCCACGTTTTCTGGAAGAGGATCTCATGAGCTTTAAAGGGTCCGGAGAATTTTCGAATTACTATCTACCTATCAGCATTCTAGCAGCATCCACAGAACAGTTGACAACAGTGTTTACATCAGCATATAAAGAGAGATTGGACAAGATTAGTAAAGGAAGATTTAAGGTTCTACAGAAGGTCTCACCAAAAAGGAAACGATTAAAAGAAGAAAAAAAGTGTATCATAAATCTTCAGGACTCCAGCAAAAAGATTTCTAGGAACTATGAGGTATCTACCTTTGCTATACATGCTCTCAGTTTAGGAATACTATCTTTGGCTCTGTATATACTGGTAAGGAAGTATGCCACTGGCTTCTGGAGGGATGTCTGGTACAAACCACAGCATATATGTAATAATCATTTCCAAAAATAATTGTCTGGCTAATTGATAAAATTGAATAGTACCAGGTATGTGTGTGTGTGTGTTTGTGTGTGTGTGTGTGAGTATGAGAGTGTGAGAGTGTGTGTGTGTGTGTGTGAGAGAGAGAGAGAGAGAGAGAGAGAGAGACAGACAGACAGAGAGACAGACAGACAGAGACAGAGAGAGACAGAGAGAGACAGACAGACAATAGATTTAGGGAACCTTGTGATTAAAATTTCCCATGAATTCCGAGAAGAGGTAATGTGACCTAACTCCGGGGATTGTCAAGTGAGTTTTTGTAATGGTAATTATGAGAGTTCTTCCCCACTCATTAATGGGCCTGCCCATTAAGGAAAGTTTGATTAGGGGAGATTTATTTTGTAGGCAGGTCCCCACCTTTTGTTAATTTCTAATGAACTGGTTCTCAAGGGTTGTGATGCCCTCCGGCTCTGAAAAGTATATAAATACTCTGAGGTGAGGTTTTTACTTTGGGGCTTTTGGAAGTGTTTATTTGACCAGACAAGACTCTGAGCAGCTACTAAGGAGCCTGCCCCTCCCACTTTGAAAACCCAGAGATGGTTTCTCTCTCTGGTAACTGTATGTTTGGTCAGACAGTTGGATCTGCCTGTTGATCTGTGATGTATGCATTGCTTACAGTCAGACAACTGGAAGCCTTGTCTGTTGGTCTTTACTTCTCTGCTTATATTTTCTCTGAAGTTCAGGGTGCTGACTTTTCCCCCTGAACTAAGTGAATGATATATGTGCTTGATTAAAGTTATTTTTGACCTCTCAAAAGTTGCCTTTTCTTTTAGAGAAGCAGATCTAAGAACTCATACTGCTAGTAGGCCCTCCTGCGAATGCTGGGGTCCTTGCTGTTACAGTATTGGAATACTAAATCCAGAGAATGTATTACACATGTATGGGCCAACTCCTTCTGATCCTTACGTTTTGGTCATACAGACTTGTTAAGAATATCGTTAGGGGGTGGAGCCAAGATGGCGGAGTAGAAAGACACACATACACATAGCTCCAAACCCACAACCCATAGAACATCTGTAAACAGCAACTCACTGCGAATTCTGAGGCACCAGAGGTCACAGAACATTGGAGCAAAGGAGATTTCTGTTCCAGAGGGACCCGCAAACCTCTCGCAAAAGGTCCTTTGCGCTGCAGACTGGGCGCCACGGACTAGGCACCAAGCACAGCCCTGCCACGGCCGCGGCACCGAGAGGAGAAGATCCGAGCAGGCTTCAGGGACGGGATCTCCAGCGGCCGTGCGGGTCCCTCCACCCACAGGTGATGGGGGTCGAGAGGGGAGTGGGGTGCCCCCATAACTCAGGCCCCCTCGGGAGGCACCAGCAGAGGTGGGAGCAGACCAGGGCTCCCCAAGCAGGCAGGAGCCTGGATCCATTGCTGAAGGTCTCTGCATAAACCACCTGAGGGAACTGAGCCTGTGAGGCAGCCCTGCCCTGACCTGAGCACCTGAACTTAATCTCACACTGAATAGCAGCCCTGCCCCCACCCAAAGCCCCCAAGGCTGGGAAGCAGCATTTGAATCTGAGACCCCAAGCACTGGCTGGGAGGATCCAGAGGCGAAGTGGGTGGAAAGTGAATATTCAGAAGTCAAGTCACTGGCTGGGAAAATGCCCAGAAAAGGGAAAAGAAATAAGACTATAGAAGGTTACTTTCTTGGTGAACAGGCATTTCCTCCCTTCCTTTCTGATGAGGAAGAACAATGCTTACCATCAAGGAAAGACACAGAAGTCAAGGCTTCTATATCCCAGCCCACTCAATGGGCTCAAGCCATGGAAGAGCTCAAAAAGGATTTTGAAAATCAAGTTAGAGAGGTGGAGGAAAAACTGGGAAGAGAAATGATAGACATGCAAGCAAAGCATGAACAGCAGGTCAGCACCCTGCTAAAGGAGACCCAAAAAAATACTGAAGAAAATAACACCTTGAAAAATAGGCTAACTCAATTGGCAAAAGAGGTTCAAAAAGCCAATGAGGAGAAGAATGCTTTCAAAAGCAGAATTAGCCAAATGGAAAAGGAGATTCAAAAGCTCACTGAAGAAAATACTTCTTTCAAAACTAGAATGGAACAGATGGAGGCTAATGACTTTATGAGAAACCAAGAAATCACAAAACAAAACCAAAAGAATGAAAAAATGGAAGAGAATGTGAAATATCTCATTGGAAAAACAACTGACCTGGAAAACAGATCCAGGAGAGACAATTTAAAAATTATGGGACTACCTGAAAGCCATGATCAAAAGAAGAGCCTAGACATCATCTTTCATGAAATTATCAAGGAAAACTGCCCTGAGATTCTAGAACCAGAGGGCAAAATAAATATTCAAGGAATCCACAGAACACCGCATGAAAGAGATCCAAAAAGAGAAACTCCTAGGAACACTGTGGCCAAATTCCAGAGTTCCCAGGTCAAGGAGAAAATATTGCAAGCAGCTAGAAAGAAACAATTCAAGTATTGTGGAAATACAATCAGGATAACACAAGATCTAGCAGCTTCTACATTAAGGGATCCAAGGGCATGGAATAGGATATTCCAGAAGTCAAAGGAACTAGGACTAAAACCAAGAATCACCTACCCAGCAAAACTGAGTATAATACTTCAGGGGAAAAATTGGTCTTTCAATGAAATAGAGGACTTTCAAGCATTCTTGATGAAAAGACCAGAGCTGAAAAGAAAATTTGACTTTCAAACACAAGAATGAAGAGAACCATGAAAAGGTGAACAGCAAAGAGAAGTCATAAGGGACTTACTAAAGTTGAACTGTTTACATTCCTACATGGAAAGACAATATTTGTAACTCTTGAAACTTTTCAGTATCTGGGTACTGGGTGGGATTACACACACACACATGCACACACGCACACACACATAGAGACAGAGTGCACAGAGTGAATTGAAGAGGATGGGATCATATCTTAAAAAATGAAATCAAGCAGTGAGAGAGAAATATATTGGGAGGAGAAAGGGAGAAATGGAATGGGGCAAATTATCTCTCATAAAAGAGGCAAGCAAAAGACTTATTAGTGGAGGGATAAAGAGAGGAGGTGAGAGAAAAACATAAAGCTTACTCTCATCACATTCCACTAAAGGAAGGAATAAAATGCACGCTCATTTTGGTATGAAAACCTATCGTACAATACAGGAAAGTGGGGGATAAGGGGATAAGCAGGGTGGGGGGGATGATAGAAGGGAGGACATGGGGAGGAGGGAGCAATTTGAGGTCGACACTCATGGGGAGGGACAGGATCAAAGGTGAATAGAAGTAATGAGGGACAGGATAGAATGGAGGGAAATATAGTTAGTCTTATACAACACAACTATTATGGAAGTCATTTGCAAAACTACACAGATTTGACCTATATTGACTTGCTTGCCCTCCAAAGGGAAGGGGTGGGGAGGGAGGGATGAAGAGAAGTTGGAACTCAAAGTGTTAGGAACAACTGTCGAGTAATGTTCTTGCCACTAGGAAATAAGAAATACAGGTAAAGGGGTATAGAAAGTTATCTGGCCCTTCAGGACAAAAGAGAAGATGGAGACAAGGGCAGAGAAGGATGATAGAAGAGACAGCAGATTGGTCATAGGGGCAATTAGAATGCTTGGTGTTTGGGGGGGAGGGGACAAAAGGGGAGAAAATTTGGAACCCAAAATTTTGTTAAAATGAATGTTAAAAGTTAAATAAATAAATTAATTTAAAAAAAAAGAATATCGTTAGAATTGCCATTACTAATATCTGATAGACTAACCTTTTATCTTTTCTAAAGTTTTACTCCTAAGAAGACCATTGAATCAGTATACAGGAGTGCTGCCAATAATCACACTCTGGACACTAAATATTGAAAATTGAAGACATTTTGCTCTCAAATGCCTTCTTTCTTCAATACCTTACCTTGTAGCAAAGGCTAACATTAGAAAGGAAGAAAGAAAGAAAATAAGCACATAGTTCCAAATGTAACTTTAAAGAACAATTGAATTTTGATACAATTTCTAAGAAAAGATATGCCATATATACCTTTATGCACTGAAGGAGTGCAAAAGTTAAAATGTTAAACATGTAAGGAATGTCCGAAGCAGCTAGGTGACTCACTAAATAGAGTGGTAGGCCTGGAGACAGGAAGACCCGAGTTCAAATGTGGTCCTCAGATACCTACTAGTTTTGTAATTGTGGACAAGTCACTTAACCTCTGTCTGCCTTAATCCATGACACAATGATATAGCAACCCACTCCATCATCATTGCCAAGAAAAACCCCATGGACGGTATGGTCCATCGGGTCATGAAGAGTTAGACACAAATGAAGGTCTAAACAACGAAGGAATTTTTAAAATAAATTTTACATCATTATCCTGAAACACTCTTAATTAATTAAGGTACCTGAATTGGGAGTCTTCTTATATGTGTTTTTTTTAATACAATCATCCTTTGATCAAAATTTTCAGTATTTAAGATTTTGCCTATAAAAAAACCACTGTTTTTCCATAGTGGTCATGGGTTAAAATGTGCTAGGTAGAGAGTAACCATATCAATACATTGTTACCAGTTAGCATCTTGGCATAAACTAGCTGATCAGGTTAGGAAACTGGGGACAAGGTCATAAAAAAGGAGGGAGATGGGGGGACTTGAGGCAGGAATATCTTAATGCTATAGGAAAGCCAAGAATCTAGAATCAATAGAAAGCAAGTAGTTTTTAAGGGAGGACAACAAAAGGAGAATTCCACTGAAGGAAAAGCTGGGAACTGGTCACATAAGAGAATAATATGAGTGGCAGGGTCAAAAGTGAGAAATATATCCAGCAGTCACCTAGTCAAATGGAATATACTTAGACCTCAGGAAATGTAGAAGTGCCATACCCGTCAAGTGGCACTTTCTTTGCCAAATCAAAATTATCTCTGTTTTTTTTCAGGGCTACTTTCTCTTTTCCCTTCCTGCGTAGTCCTTCCCTCTCACAGATTTTCAATGTATATGTAAGGAGAAAACAACCTCTCTTACATGGGTGAACAAAACTTAGAAGGATAATGATACCACATCCATACAGTTTTAAAGTTTTTTTTAAGTGGTTTACATAGAGTGTCTCATATGATCTTCTCAAGAAGACTGTGAGGTAGGTCCTTAGGAAGAACAATAACCCCTTCTCCACAAATGAACACTTAAAAAAGTGGTGGGTCAAGGAGAAAAACAATAGTGATAGCAAAGGCTAGAAAAGAATTTTAAAAAGAGAGAGATGGGTGGGAGTTTGCTTATCAAAGATTCCTCAATACCAATTAAATTGTATGTCTAGTACAGACTATAGATGACTTCTGATGCTTCTTCCTTTGCTTTGATCTATTCTCAATCCCCCCTCTCCCCAACTATTTTCATTTTCCCCATTGTACTTTCATTATGTCATGGTAACATAAGGGGTTAATGGGGGAGAAACATTAGAAAATGACTAAACAAGGAGAAGAATACAAAAGATAAATTTTGCATTTTCCTTCATTTTGTCTAATGCATTCCAGTATTTTCTCTCATTTAAACTTCTGGTACATGGACAATGCCACATTTGTTCAACCACTTTCCCCCTTTCCCCCTGGTTTTTATTCCTTCTAAATATGCTATGGAATGAAAAGTGGAAATTATTCAAACATCTGGATTCTGGCCCATAGCTATCTAGTGTTACATGGCAATCAATGGGAAAGATAATTAGAATTTAAATCTACCAAAAATCCTTCTTATATTTAGCAATTCCCTACATTTAGACTGAAAGACTGATTTAAGCTTGTTTGTGATGGAGGTAGAGAAAGGAGATTAATTAATTCCTCAACAAGCACTTATTAAGTGCCCACTGTGGCATGTGCTAGACATTGGGGGATACAAAGGCAGTAATGAAACAGTGCATGAAAAGATTTAAGAAACAATTGAATGTTATACATTTAGAATTTTATCTTGTTTCCAATTTTAGATGAGGGGTCTTTGAGGGACCAGGCTATTACAGGTATTACACCTCAAAGGGTTGGATCTTTTTTTCTCAAAACAAAGCCATACAGGGAAGATGACATGTAGTTTTCCACTGTTCCAATGAAAGTCATGCTCCACTGCTATATCATGGTGCAGTTTCATGGATTCTTGGAGCACAGGAGCACAAGCTCCCACAGATGCTACCAAACTGGGAAGGCTTACGGAGGTTAAGCCTGGCAAAGGATTGTGCCTTCCAGAATAACAGCTAAGTCTGGAAATATTTGTCACCAAGTTGCCTTCAGAGTAATGGAATTTTTGGCCCACTGCAAATCTTGATGATCACACATGAGATAACATACATAAAACACCCTGTAAACTTCAAAGTGTTATATAAATGTTGTAATTATTATTATGGCCAACTCTGCACTGGTGAAGAGAGCGCCCCCATGAATGAAAAAAAGGTGCATGGAAAATCCAAGGAAAAGGTGTGGGACTGCTAAGAGAGTAAGAGCAGGGAGATTAAATGTCAATCTGGAAGTTCTATCTGTTGACCTGCCTAAGGGAACTGGAAGGTCAGATTTAAAGTGAGAGGAATTTTAAATGCAGTTTAACCAGGCTAAAAGGGTGAGAACTTAACCATCTCTTCTCCTTTCATTTCCACCAAAACAAGCTGCCAGATGTACATTTAAATTAACCATATCTGCCCTAGAAAGCATAAAACTCATTCCACTTAGAAAAAACCCTGCTGACAACATGATATTTTTCAGAGCAGGGAGATAAGTCGTTTGGGGAAGGCATTATGTCGGAAAAATATTTTTATGTTTTCCTTCTTTCTGCATGTGTACACATGTAATGAAGAAAATAAATAAATGTAATTCTCTTTGAGGGCAGGGGTTCTCTTTTTATATTCCCTTTTGCACATAGCTTGGCATAAAGAAGGTTTTCATAAATGTGTTGGACAAATTAGTAGGAAGAGCTTTAAAACCACAATAAAAGCAGTCAGTGTAAGGAAATAAACTAGGTCAAATTCCACTTGCAGATAGCACAAAAAAACCCAAACATTTTTAAAGTGTACATAAACTACATAATGCCCATTGTGAGGTGAGCTACCATGTATTTTCAAATGATAACTATTACAACTGAGCTATGTAGTTTTCATTTTCAGAACCTTGAGTTTCTCTGCACTGGGGAATTAATGATGAGAAATGGAAACTTTTACATTTAGGGTCACTGGTTCAAATTTGGCCCATGGATGAAATGACTAAAAGTCTTACCAACTGAGAGCCGGTTAGTGGCTCATGCAAAAATAGTTCAGGTTTCCAGTCTCATTCCACAGTAGAGTAAAAATCAGCAGCAACTGCAGTTCTTGTCAGACATCACAACAAAGGGATGAAAGATCAACAAAACAGAATTTTCTTGTTCCCCATAAGTGGAGGAAAATCATGTTTGACCTAAACACTCTTCCATTAAGAAAAAAAACAATCAGGGAAATGTTTCAGTCATTTTTGAAAATGATAGATTCACTTACAGCAAGAAGGGACAGTGTGGGTTATCTAGTCCACTATCTTTTCATTTTATAGATGAATCTTAGGTGCTCAGGGGTGAAATGACTTGCCCAAGGTCATATAAATAGTAAATACCTGTCCTTTGATTTCAAATTCAATGTTCTTTCCATTGTATCTTACTATTTTTATGTTGCAAAGATCTGATCTTATTTTGATAATTACTAGTCAGACAGATATACCGACAAAGACAGATAGACATGAGACAGAGATAGAGACAAAGACAGTCATCACTATACGAGAACATGTGGCTGTCCTGCTCTCTAGAATTACCCTATTCTTGTGGAGCATGTAGACCATGAGAATCTGCAGGACCACATAGCAATGGGGCATGGAACCACTAATGTGGGAGATAAACCTTAATCTTCATGGCATTTAAAACACGCCACATACTTTAACCAGGACAAAAACCAGCTCAAGGACACGACTCAGAGAAGCAAGCAGGAGAAATAAATATTTATAGAATTCCATGTGAAGGTTTATATAGGCCATGCCAGGATGTAACATTAAATAGCCCGGGCTGGCGGAATGTGATCATTCAGTGCAGAAAATTCATACATTCAACTATTCCATGAAGACTAATTTTTGACTGACCATCTACTCAATGCTTAGTAGAGTATAAGCTCCTCAAGGTCTGAGATGGTTGTCATTTTTGTCTTTTCTACTCCTAGCATATAGTAGGCATTTAATAAATGGCTTAAAATACACTGAATTAGAATACTGGATAGTTATAACAGAAATTTAAAACATGGTCTCTGCCTTCAGATGTTTACAATCCAATATGATCAGCGTGCTTGGACCTTCATGTCTAAAGAAATGTTACCTAGCCTATGCTGTGTTCATTGAGTAGCTATAATTCTCTCTTAGAAGGCAATCCACATATCGTCTGTTCACAGTATAATGTAAGTAAGCTCCCTGGAAGCAAAGACCATTTTTTTGTTTGTTTGCTTTATATCCCTGGTGTCCGATGAATAGTAAATACTTAATCACCTTTGTTAAATTGAATCAGAATGGAATTATTACCCTCAAAGGACAATTAAGGATATATCTTTAAAAAGCAATCCCTATGATTATTTTCTTATTTCTAAAAAAGCTACATGGACATTCTTGTTTTAAAAATGAGAAGGAAACAGGTACTCAAAAACAATAATTAACAGAAAACCACACCTTTACAATTACACATTTGACAGAAGGTTTCAGAAAACACATTTTTGCCAATACGTTTGCTGAATCCAAAAAAAAAGCATTTGATTTGATGAAGTAAAATATAGTCTGAAAAACCCTCCTCCAACAAGGTGCCTCCCACGTATACATAAAAGTCATGTACAGTACCATGATCATTTCATCAATAGAGAAAAACTTGGTCAACAATTTTCTGATTATCAATATCAAATGGGGCATAAGGGAGGCATATGCTTGTCAAAGGATGTTTGTCATTGCCATGGCCAACCTGATAGAGTCATATAGGTTGAACCACAATTCAAGAAGACCTTAGCTCTGTTCTGAATCACTACTGATTAGAGAAATGCAAATTAAAACAGCTCTGAGGTCCCACCACACACCTGTAAATTGGTTACTGTGACAGAAAAGGAAAATAATAAATGTTGAAGATGTGGGAAAATTGGGACAATGAGGAAAAATTAGGTTCTACGCAGAGTCCAAATAGGATTAGTAACTAAGAATTAATGAGGTCTTCCAGATATTCTTGTTTGTGGATAACAATGTACTGACTGAATCAAGCTCTAGGACACTCTACAGCCTCTTAAATGAGATACATAACCACTCAAAAGAGTTTAGTCTAACAATCCATCAAGGAAAAAAAATAAGTGAATCAAAATTCCCCTTGTTTAGTTAATAACGTTCAGTCAGATAGATAGCTGGTCAATCAATAGCTAGCTAGACCCATATATTTTATATCTATACCTATATGTTTATATCTATATTCATATCTATATATGCATATATAAGTATGCTTCTATATCCTAGACACTATAGAAGGACAGTGAGCTAGGCCTAGAACTAAACAGGAGGAAGGCAAGTCTAGGTTACACAACTCTTTCAAAGATTCCAAGATTTTCCCTTAAACAAAATCCCACATCTTTATGGCATCAAAAATCTTCAAGAAAATATATGACTACGTATCATGGAATAAAACCTCTCCAAAACCAAAATTGTGGATGCCCTCAAAGAGCAACGGAGAGATAAATGGAGCCATTAATAGACTGTAGCATATCAATAATAAATCTCGTGTAAGAAGTAGTGTTGAGCTGTGTTGTCCAACTCAGAGAGAAAAGGGGGCCAGTAAGCCATATATAAGTATCCCTCTGGGTTGCATATTGACTTAGTTTTAAATTGTAATATCTTTATTTTCTTGTATTTGCATTTAAGTTGTTACATATTTCCCAACACATTTTAATCAGGTTCCACGCTGCACTTGGGAGCGTTGTGAGGGCTGCATGCAAATCTGGTATAAAGAATATCATGATGGAAACACAAAAAAGGGAGTGGACCAATCATAAGGCAAAAAGGAGAGATGAAAAACAAACAAGTATGTGGCACTGGCACCTAGATGACAGATTCAATCAATAAAAATGTAATAAGTATATACAAGATGGAAGGCACTGTGCTAAGTGTGATGTTCTTATCCTCCAGGATATTGCATTTTAATGGATAGAATGTAATATTAAAAGAACTGGTGAAGTATTGTTTTACATATATGTACATATGTAATATATGAATATAAATAAACACACGTGTGTGAAATGATGACATTCTCTAATATGGAATGGGGAGGGAGGGAGACAGTTTGGAACTTAAAATGTAACAAAAATAAACTAAATTTAAAAATAAAAGAACTGAAAGAAGCTCCCAGGCATGTTAAGTAGACATTATATGAAAGATTGATGGAAAGACAGATCCACAAATGGCAAAGATGAGAAGGTATAGTTCTATTCCAATCAGCTTGTTGGAGAGTACACCAACACTAATGAGATCATAAGGCTTGTATTTAACCGCAGCTCAGTGCCTTTCAGGCTCTGCATCTATATTCCTTCAGTAATTGTTTAGGTCCACCTATTATTTAATCTTCATAGTTTATTTATGAGGAAGGTAAATATAATTACATTTATCCTGCAGAGATGATAATTGGGATAAGTATGCCCAATTTTTTATATCCTTTTGCTCTCAACAGGAAAGATATTCGCAAGGGAAATGAAGTCCAAAGATCAGTGATTTGTCAAAGATGAGACAGCACATTACTCAGAGGCTAGGATTTGATTTCATCATTTGTTGACGTCCATCAAATACTCAGACTAAACCAAGGAACACCAAATCAGAGAATAAGATATAAAGATCCTAAATTTTCAGTTAATTTTCCCTGACATATGATATTGAAAAAAAAAGTTTTGCCCATCAAGGCATTCAAGGCTATTTTGAGAGTGAGATAGATCTGTCTGGATCATGACAATCTTGTAATGTTGGTTTTTAAAAGTAATCAGTACATTCTTTACCACATCTATAATTGCTCTGGTTTTCCAGTTTAGAAAAAAATACTTTTCTGAATTTCTGCAAATATCACTGTCTGTACAGATACAGCCTCAGTATTTTTATTTGAAAACTGAAATTGCACTACCAGTATTTGTGTTTAGATTAATTACTGCATGCCCATTTCATTTAATTTGGGTGAGGGGACCTTTGATATCATTGGTGTGGGAAACCTCTTAGTGTTGATATATCCAGCTGACCCAAAAATCCACATTTCACATCCCAGCCAAGCAACCATCTTCAGGACACCATAGCTTATCTGGCACAGGAAACTTGTCATCTGTCCTACTGTCATCTGTCCTGCACTTATGCTCTGCAACAATTACAGTCAAGACCAGGAGTGCCAGTTTGTCAACTTAGCTTTGGGTCTCTGTCCTAATTGGCGAGTGAAAACTCACCTCAATATGCAACCTGTATCAAGCCCCAGAATATGTTTCATATCTTCCCATCCAGCCATCTACCATGTCACCATAGTCTAGCTGAGGGGGAGGGGCATCTCACCATGTGCCCTTCTGCCTCTTTCACAGCACCCCACCTCTACTTTGCTCTAGAAACAACCATCAAATCTACATTCCCTTTGTGACTAGAAAAGCCAGTTCATTCCCCAATTCCTATGACTAAGTCAAAACTCCTTTCCTTGGCTATCACTTCTGTTGATATGTAAAGTCCTTGAGAATAAAGGACAACTATATGTATACATACATACATACATACATACATATATATATATATATATATATAAAATTTTTTTTTCAAAGCACCTACCACATGAGGTCTGGCACAAAATTAGGTGTTTAATTAGTGCTTGTTGATCGACTCATTGATTTGAAACTCCCTCTAAATAAGCATAACAGCAACTAATTTCTCAGTAGCTTAGTCTTTGAGTTGCTTAAAACACTGACAGATTAAGCATAACTGGCTTCCCCATAGTCAAAAACTAGTAGATGTCAGAGGCAAGAATTGAACCCTGTTCTCTCTGACTCTGTCTGGTTATCTACCATACCACGCTCCTTCTTTCTCTCAGTGTGCATGAGTGTACATATATAATCATATATATGCAGGTTTACAGAACCATAGAGCTAGATTTGAAAATTTGTTGATAATGCTGAGGTTCAAAAAAGGCTAAATGACTTACTCAAAGTCATATAGGTTGAACCTCACTTCAAGAAGACTTGAATTCTGTTCTGAATCACTACTTATTAGAAAAATGCAAATTAAAACAACTCTGAGGTCCCACCTCACACCTGTAAATTGGCTAATGACAGACAGGGACAGAAAGGGAAAATAATAAATGTTGGAGAAGTGGGAAAACTTGGACACTAACGTACTGTTGGTGGAGCTGTGAACCAATCCAACTATTCTGAAGAGCAATTTGGAACTATGACCAAAGGGCTATAAAAATGTGCATACATTTTGACCAAGCAAAACCACCTTTAGGTCTATATCCCAAAGATATCATGGAAAAGGACCCACACATACAGAAATATTTATAGCAGCTCTGTGTGGTGGCAAAGAATTGGAAATTGAGGGGAATGCCCATCAACTGGGGAGTGAATGGCTGAACAAGTTGTGATATATGAATGTAATGGAATACTATTGTGCTATAAGAAATGATGAGCAGGTGGATTTAAGAAAAATCTGGGAAGATTTACATGGATGATGCACAGTGAAATGAGCAGAACCAGGAGAAAATTGTACACAGTAGCAACAACATTGCGTAATCAACTGTGATCAACTTAGCTCTTCTCAGCAACATGATTCAAGACAATTCCAAAAGACTCGATGAAGATCTGTCCATATTCATAGAAAGAACTGATGAAGTCTGAATGCAGATTGAAGCATACTATTTTCATTTTATGTGTTTCTTCCCTTTTGTTCTGTTTCTTCTTTCACAACATGACTAATATGGAAATATGTTTTATATGACTACACAGAGACAACCTATATCAAAAATTGCTTTCCATCAGGTAGGAAAGAGAAAGAAAATTTGGAACTCAAAATTTTATAAAAAATGAATGCTTAAAATTGTCTTTACATGTAATTGGAAAAAACAAAAATACTATTAAAGAAGAAAAAGAAATAACTGTGAATTCAAATCCGTCCTTAGACACTTACAGTGTGAACCTTGGTCAGCCTCAGTTTGTCATAGGGTTATTGTGAAGATAAGATTTGTAAAGTATTTTCAAACTTTATAATTATTGGTTTTGATGGTAGGATTATTATTATGATTACACAGCAGAGTTGGAATTTAAGCCAGGTTCTTGACCCTGGATTAAATGCTTTCTCCACTATACTATGTTCTTTCCTATATATGACTAGATCTCCTATTCTGAATTCTTTTTGTCAGGATACCAGTTACATAAAAATGTTATATGTTTCATAAGATTTTATTTTTAAAATAAAGAAATGACAGACAGGAAATCAATTCACATATTAACAATTGAGGAAATAAGAGTATAGTGTTATATTTTCAAAATAGGGAATACTTTTAATAACTCAAAGATCTCTGATTTTAACAATGCAGATACTTGCACTAACTGGTACATATCACAACCCCTATATAATTTGGTAGATGGTCTTTAAGAATTGATGTGGTTTAAAAAAAAATCATTACTTCATAGCTACCCAGTAAGAAATTTCTTTAACTTTAGCTAGGCTAGTCCTTGAAAAAAAAAAAAGATACACATTCCATCATTAGGTTCATAATAGAAGCTTTTCCAGATTGGTAGGCCCTGTCAGAGTTGACCCTGTACTAGCATAGCCTTCAAGAGCTTAGGATCATTAGAGAACAATGAAGCCTTGGATGAGAATGTATTGGAGGGCTGATTGTCCCTTTATTTCTACAATCTTATCTATGTCATACATAGATATTTCATATCTAGATGCCTACATAGATATAGATATAAATCTGACTATAGGTATATGTAAATATACATATTTATACATACACACAGACATATATATGTAATTTATTTCTACAAGCTGTGAGATATTTTTAAAGTATAGTGGTCAGATCTTCTATTCTGGTTAAAATCTTTGCACTTGACCCAAAGAATCCAAGAGAGCCATAGCACAGCTTAAGCAAACAGCTGTTCCTCAGTTATATCCAAGTAATGCTCATGTGATTCCCTGAGAGATCAGCTTACCACCATAATCCTTATTACCACATGAAAGCACATGTGCTAGGGGTATGAACTCTGTTTGCTACAGCTGAGGAAATGCGTGAAAATTTCCCATACAATTAATAAACTATGAGAAATCATATATTCACATAAACAAACCATAGCAAAAATCTTTTTCCTGGACTTGTGTTTCACTGCATGAGTTTGTGGCTTTGGGGAATGTTACCAAATCTCCATTGCAATTGCCATTTGTAAAAGGAGAATCTGGAGTATCAGAGGCAGCAGAAGATTTCAACAGTGTAGAATCATCACAGAATGTCAAGAGCAGCAAGGGATCTCAATGGCCTTCTCTTCTAGCTTGTACCTGAGCAAGAATTCCCTTCTAGTTCATCCCAAATGAGTAGTCATCTAATTTTTACTACTGTTGCTTAATGGAGTCAAAAAAATCTCCCTTCTCCATACAACAATTCCTCAAATACTTGAAAGTACTATTTATTCCTTTCCTGTTGCTTGTCCAGGGCCTAGTTTCAACTAATCTTCATGGGGCATGACCTTGTGGTCCTTCATTATCCTAGCTGCCCTCTTCTAGATATTCTCCAGATTATCAAGGTACTTCCTCAAATTCCACTTAGAACTGAACATAAGATTATGAAGGTGGCCTGCACAAAACAGAAAAGGAGATAAATCACCTGACTATTCTTAGATTTCATTCCTCTCTTAATCCATCATAAAACTGAATGCTTCTACCTGCCAGATAATATTGCTGACATATATTGAATTTTCTATTCTTCCTGACCATATTTCCCACATGAAATTATAATCCAGGGGTTCTTACTTTTCTTCCCCCTGAACTCTAATGAAGCTACTCTCCTAAAACGTAGGCATGTTAGACTATGACTGACTTTTCTCTGCTTCTCTTTCATGGATTCTAAGACAGAGTGATAACCTCTCCAGGGTTTCCATATTTTCACCTAGCAACAAGCCCACACCACCACTTGCCTAAACTATCCCAATAGCCTTCCAATTAGAGGTTTCTCCTCACTTCAACCCATCCTACACATAGCTGATAAAGTGATTTTCCTAAAAGCTATGTCACTCCCATCAACCAACTCCATGACTACCTCTGAGATCAGTCAGTAAAAACTACTTATTACATGGCAGGCACTGAGCTAAATGGAGGAAATGATAAGAAAGCCAATATCAACTCACTGTTTGGCATTCTTGGCTCTTCAAAACCTGACCCCTTCCTATATCTCCAATCACATAACACATTACTTCCCTTCACAGTCTCAATGGCTTCACCATATTGCTTTTCCTCACCCATGGCATTCCACTTCCCATCTCCTTGCCTTTGCACCACAAACCTGAAATGTTCTTCCTTCTAATTGTTCCCACCCCCTTGAGAATATGAGGTCGCCTTTAAGAGTCAGCTCAAACACCAACTCCTGCACCACTCCTTTCTAGCTCCCCCTAGTTACTAGTAGTTTTCCTCTAAAAGTACATTTCCTCAACAATTCTCATTTCTGTATAAATGTCTCATTTATATATTGTCTCTCCCATTAGAACGTAAGCTCCTTAAGGACAAAAACTGCTTTTAGTTTCTTTACATCCCCATGGCTTAGCAAAATCCATGAACCCATGGTAAATGCTTAATAAGTGCTTTCCTACTGATTATTACCAATGATCAGATCTAGAATACAAGTTTCTCTCATTGATTCTCCTACCTTTAGAAGACTGAATTTATCATTAAAACACATGAAGGATTTACTACTTCTTTACTTATTTCAAAGAGGAGGGGAGAGAGAAGGAAGGAGAAGAGGAAGAAGAGACGTGCAAATGTCCAAATAATTCAAATTGCCTTCATTACTCTATCACCTCTCTGTTTTCTGAATATTTTCTTTATCTCCTCTTTTTTGCCAGATGAAAGTATGACAGCATTTCTGTTTCAGGCTCCATTATTTTTCATTCAACAGTTCTCCACCATGTTTTCCCATCAGGTTCCTGGATAGTCTACATGAAGATATCTTCTTAATATAGAAACTACTCTTCTACCATTCGTGTACCTATTCTGCTTTTTCCAAACAAAGGTAGACTCCTATAGAGGCATATTCAAGTCCTCAGTCATCAACCAATCAAGTTTCATCCTTATCTATCAGATCAAATTTACTTCACAGAGTTAGGATTCCCTGCTCAATTTCCTTGTTAGCCCTACTTTATTCATTTATTTAGAGACACAGAAGATCATATTCTTTACTACTTTCTCAACTTAGTTTTCTATAAATTTCTAGGCTTTTCTACCACACTTATCTATGTAGGAAGCTACATTTTAGTTTCTCTCCATGGACAACAATCTTACTTGCCTCTCTACAGGCATATTTCTTCTTTCTCTTTCCTTGTCTATATAAAAATTATCAGAAAAATGAGGATCTTAAGAACCATGTTTATTATAGTGAATACACAACTGCTTTTCATTTTAGTAAGCACTGCACAGAACTTAGATTGAAAAAGCTTTGTGCTAAAGAAAGAAATATTTTGGTATGGAATTCTTAAATGGATTAAATTATTTTTGCCCTTCTCTATGGCCATTGGCTACGCCCTTAATCCAACTTGAGTTATTTCCTCAGTGAATGCTCACTGTCATAAAGGAAACTGGTCAAATTATTAACAAAAATTCATAATCTGAGAAGGAAAACCAACTCAAAAAATAAATGCATTAGCAACTGCCTTAGTAATGTTAAGCATTTGAGACAACACATTTGTGGATCTTGCCGGCATATTCTTGCTTTCTAAACAGTCAAAAAATTATTAATTCCTATTATAAATAGGAAGAGAGAGATTAATGACTGCAACGCCACATAGAAGAAAAGGAATGGAAAAGTAATGATTCTGCCCTAGCATTTTCATAGGCTTTGATGATGACAATTCTATTGAAGTGAAGGTGATGAGCCCTGGCCAGGTCTGCGATGCAATTTTTAAATCCCAGAAGGCTCTGGACAAGATAGACGCTGCTCAGGAATAACAGTAGACTACACTGAATTTAACAAGTGTTAGAATTTACTGTGTAGGATTTTACATAGTTCTCTAACACTAGTGTATTATGAAGAAACAAATTGAGTAAGATAAGAAGTTACTTTAATAAACCAAGAACTATTTATCCTAAAAATCTATAATTTTAGCTATCAGCCATATCCACATAGCAGGCACTCATTAAATTCTTTTCTACACATTAATTCATTCAAATCAACAAGCACCTAAGTGATTGCTATGTGCTGGAGAGACAAAGAACAGTAGCAGCTTTAAAAAAGCTCATAGTCTAATAATAGAGGAGACAAAATATAAACAATTATGTAGAAACAAAATATATGTAGGATAAATTAGTTGGAAATAAACTCAGGAGGCATTTTCATTCACTCGTTACCTTCTTCGGGTGTGGGAATATATGTTGTTCTCATTACCCCCATTGTGAGGCATCTGATTTTTTTAAAAATGATCTTGGCTCAAAGCACTTCAAATATTTCTTCTTCATCTTTTTTTTTTTTTGCTGCTTGCCCACTCTTATCTTACATCTGATTCATTGGCTCTTTTGTGTTTTTACTACTTGCTCCTACTCCTTGCCCACCGATTTAATTCTGTTTGGCTTGGCATTCAAAAAGAATTGAGATATATTACTAGGCCTTAGAAAAATTCTGGCTCTTTAGAATCCAGGAGGGTATGGAGAGTGGTCAGTCAGGATCCACTGGAGCCAACTGACTGGAGCTGGCTATATTTAGGAGCTCCCTTACACCTGTCAAGAGAGACAGACAACAGCAGCAAAGGAAGTTCTTGTCACCTAGCAAGCACACACCAGCAAACAATGCTTGCAATGACTGTTGTCAGAACTCCAAAAATAAAGCCACAGGAGTGAGAGGGAGAGCAGGATGGATTCTTGCCATTTGTATCTTCCTATTATTGTCTGATACAGAACAGGTGATCCTAGTGGAGATTCCAGAAGGAGCCCTTCAACTTTCTATAACCCTAGCTTTCCAATAAAAAAAGCTATCTGTTTCATCAACAATCCATTTCAGTTGTCCCAAATTTAGAACTCTTTGGTAACTGTTCTTTACTCATGTAAAATTTTCCTGGCTTATGGGACTAAAAGCTAGAATACGTGTTTGATAGTTATCTTCTGATTATTAAAATTTCCTCTTTCACACAGGCTGATCTGAAAAATGGGATCATCATGAGTATTTCATAAAGCTCCTCCCTTTTTCTTGTTGAAATTCCCTTTGGACTTTAGATTCATTTCTAATACCAAGAATTGATGGATTACTTTTTGGATTCCATAACACAAAGGATGACCTAAGGGAGAAAAATATGGAGTCCTTGTTCTGGGACGAGAGATTACTCATTAATTTCTCCAAGACAGAGAGAAGTCTGTCTATTCTTTTCTTTAAAACCTATAGAAAAAAAAAAAATAACCTGCCATTTCCTGATAAAATGTGCCAGTGTCTACCTAAATGATTACTAAATTCACAACTAGGAATTCCAGCACTCAGGGCAAGAGCAACAAATTGAACTAGGGCAAGAATCATAAAGCTGCATAGTCAAGAGGGATTAGTCAGTCAAAAAGTGTTTTATTAAGTGTTTATTATGGGCTAGACTTATCATAAGGAGCAGAGAGAAATACAAAGAGAAGTAAAAGAAACAAAAAGCAAGGTCCCCACCCTAAAGGCTTCCATACTCCAATGGAGAAGACAATATGCAAATATGTAGGGAGAGAAGTAGTCATTCCAGTTCTCCAGATCTGGTAGTGTCTTATTTTAACTAACTGCTTTTGCTTAAGGAATGCAAGTATTGGATTAAAGACCTGGTTGATCCTTTCCAGTTAGCCTTCTGATGACCGAAAAATTCTTCCTACATTCATCTAAGGTATCTCTATTGTTTATAATTAAAGCAACTAAACTCTTTGTAGTTGCAATTTTTTTTATAAACCAATAATGTTTGTTGCAATACACAACTGATGGTACAAAAGAACAAAATTTTTAAAAGAATAACACATTTATGCCCATAGTATTTGAATCAAAGAGTCAGGAACCACAAGATTATTTTCAGAATGAAAACCATGGACTTCTGATTTCTTGCCTCATTCTATTTTTCCCCCAAGGCAAGAACTGATGACAGGTAAAGGTAGAGGACCTAGTGGAATAAAAACCAATGTCCTGAATAACTTTTCTTTATAATAAGCTTGTTGTTTTTCAGTTGTGTCTGATTCTTTGTGACCCTGATTTGGGGTTTTCTTGGAAGAAATAATGGAGTAATTTGCCATTTCCTTCTCCAGCTCATTTTATAGATGAGGCAACTGAGGCAAACAGGGTTAAGTGACTTGCCCAGGGTCATGCAGCTATTAAGTGTATGCAACCAGATTTGAACTCAGAAAGATGATTCTTCCTGACTTTAGGTCCAGCACTCTATCCACTTTGCCACCTAAGTGCCCATGTAATAAGCTTACATTTACTAAATTTTTGCTTCCTCAAGTATCATGGGAGAAAAATGTTTACTTGTAATGAATAGTTTATATAATAATATATATTATATATAACATTATATATATAATTATATATATGTGTTATATAATAATATATTATAAAATATATAATATTATAATATATATAATACATATAATTATATATATAATATAATAATCACAGAATTCAAGAAGTCCCCTTGTTCTAATTCTCCTACAACCTATTAGTCATACCTGTTTTATGTAGAAACCCATATTGTTCACTCTGCAATTCAGAGTTACCAACTATTTGAAATTCACTAAACATGGTGTGAGAAATGAAAGGATAACTAACCCAAGACTTCAGAATAACCTTTGATTGAATATATTTATTTCACTAATCTTCATTGAAAATATCCAAATTTTAGTCTTCATTTTCTTTGATGTTTGAGGCTATATCAACAAATGCTAGCACCCTTACTTAAAAATATCTCCTCCAATTGGATGGTCATTGGAGATGTATGCCAGGCAATTTATTTCACCATAACAACACTTTGTATATTTAAAATCCTCATTATCTTTTGGTCCTTTTCCTAGGCAAGGTCTCTTTCCATGTAGGGTGAATATTACAAATCACATAAATGAATCTCAAAGCACATAAATACATAATTATTTACAAAAACAGACATGACAGCCCAAATTGTTCCAAGGAAAAGAGAAAAATGTTTGGCTCTAAACTTTATTAGACCTCACCAGAACACTTGCCATTTGCTAAGATTAAAGTATTAAGTGTGCTAAATTCATAAATCTAATTGTAATCAATCTTTTCTTTCTCCTTACGGAATTAAAGACCAGCTGTAAACTTTTGATATTTAAATTAATGTCCTTCATAAATATTAAGCCATTTTCATAATAAAAAAGGAAACAAGTTCACAAAAGAGAATCCATTGTGATTGTCAAGTTTTATTAACAGTTTTATTTGATAGTTCCTAATGGCAAATTTCAAGTCAGCTTCTTCCTCATGTGCCCATTTGTTGAGGGTTCATTTCAGTATTGACCCTAAATGTATTTCTTTTCAACTTCTTAAGTTTTTCCGTTCTATTATCTACCACTTACCCAAAAGAAAATGTGTCATCAGCAAGTATATTTCTACTCATGCCCTGATTTCAGGGCAGTGGGGGTGAGGGGGAAGGTTTCTCTGCATTTTCCGGCCTGGCTTAGCCCTCATAAAAGGTGTTCCCATTTTAGCATGGCTGCACACGCATTGTCCTTATTAAGAACAATTCCCTAAGGAGCTCTGTGACAATGGTTCACATTTGTGTCTGGTCTCAGGTCACATTGTCTTATAATGAAGTAAAATGTAGTATGTCCTATTTATACATGCTTTATAAAAAACAAAAGTGTTGAACATGTTGATATGTCACCATTCTTTCCCAAATAATGTCTATTGAAAAAGCATCCACTGCTGCCAAACAATTCACTAAACTAGATTCAGGATGGAAAAAAAAAAAAAAAACTTATACAGCTCTGTAGCACACTCCTACCAGTTCATCTTAAGTGTCATCAACTCTGGTTAGGGGTGTTCCGCCTCGTCAAACCAGTTCTCATGGAGCATAATGAGATGATCCATGGTACTTCTATTTATACAAAGCCACAGGGTTATATATATTGAGCTCTGATGTGTCACATCTGACACACAAATAATTAGGCATTCCACAAACACATTGTTTTTGATTGTTTGGGAACTGCTTGACATACAAATTGTGTTCACCATATATTAGAATTTGGTGTGAAAGTGCATTGATTGATTTCCACAGTAGACCCTATGCAACTCTCATATACTGTATTAAATTGCCAGTGAGTCCTAAGTAAATCCAAGAATGATATGAAATTTCAAGGGTTCAGATTCTGTTTACCCATTTATTCACCAAGTATGAGATAAGTTTTCATTAGACTTCTACAGGATCATAGAGTAGTGGCAAGAATAGAACTCATAAGTCCTTTAGTTATCTAGATGATCAAGAACTTGAGGTCAAAAGGTGAAATGACTCATTCAAAGTTACAAAGACAACAAGGGACAGAGTCAGTATTTGAATCCAGGTCCTTTGACTCCAAGTTCTTTGCTCTTCCCAACGCACCAAGGCTGACTCTCAGGTAGAGTGTTCATCAATACATGAAAACTCACTCACTGATACGCTTTCTCTTCTGATGATTATCAATCCAGTGTTTCACTGAAATACTGCAGAAGAGGATTCATTCTATGGATATTTTCTTTGAACACATACGGGTCTCATCTTTCTTCTCTGCTTATTAGTTTAAGCTCCATGAAAGCAAGGACTATAGCTTCTTCCTAAGTATACCTCACTTTGTACCTAGTCTTACATGATGCATAATAATGAGGATAATAATTTTCTTAGCTTAGAAGCTACCTTAGGGAAGTGTCAAAGTTATCTCAGTTTTAGAACTTAGTTCTAAAGATCTGTTCCAAAATGTTCAGCTGCAGGATCTTTCGTAATCCATAATTGGGATTAGAGAGGGAAATTGGGGATTAGAGATTACAATGGGAATTTAATGTGATTTCAATGGTATAGGGAACTTCCAGATGAAGAAATTGACTCTAGCCATGTAGGTTAGGATTTTCTCTGTAATTTATTATCTTAGAGAGTTGTCAATAACAGAAATCTCAGAGTAATTCTGAACCACATTAAGATATAACTGGTATAAAACAACTTTGAGATATTGTCTTACACCTATCAGAATGGAAAATGATAGAGGACCTTCATTTGGGGAATAGCTAAACAAGTTGTGGTAAAGGATTGTGATGTGCTAGAAATTGGGGAGCTGACTGATATTAGAAAAACTGGAAAGAATTGCATGAAATGATGAAAAGTGAAATGAGCAGCACCAAGAGAACATGGTATATAGTAACAGAAACATTATCTTAAGAACAAATTTGAATGACTAATTCATCTTGAGTGTCATAAATACTCAAACCAACTACAAAGGACCTCTGAAGAAACTTCAGAGAAATAACTGTTCAACAGAACTATGAATAGTATAGCTTTACATATACACACACATATGTGTGTGTATGTTTACTTGTATACAGCCTTCTCTAGAGGGAGAAAAAAATTAAAAATGCAAAGTAGAGAACAAAATAAAACTTAGAAGGAAGCACAGAAAAGCAGGGTAGCTTTGAAAACAATGCATTTATTACATAATGTGTTTTTTTTAAAGTAAACAGTCTGAAATGGAAATTCATGGTTTTATATTGAATTCTCTCTGTATGTTGTACTGTATGCATGGAAATAAGGTTTTTTTCTGTATCTAAACTCAAAATAAATAAATGATTAACTAGTAAATATTTAACAAGATAATTTAAAAAGAAAACATAGAGAACATTAATTTTTAAAAACTAAGTCAATATGCTCCCTATAGGAACCTCTAGGTATTGTTTAGAGAGCCCTGTTCCTATTTGAGTTTGAAACTACTGACTTAGAGCTAGATCTAAGCCTCATCTGTCCAGTGTGTATCAGAGAAGCCACTTGAACTCAGACCTTTCTATTCTAAGACCAATTTCTATCCATTATGCCATACTGCCTGGATATAAAATTATAATTACCTAACTGTTTTCTACATTTCAAATAATAAAGGAATGGAAAGTACTTGGCCTGATATTAGTACCATTCAACTATAGAAAATCATTACTGTGGCATGTAAATAATACTTCAATAAATGATGACATATGTAAAAAAGCATTGCAAGCCTCAAAGTGTTGTATGTGTTATTATTGTCATTGTTACCATCCTTGTTGTTCCACAATGCTCTTATGGTCATCTGTAGAGAATTTTCATAGGAAACAGAGAGATGATAGATTTTCAGGACTACACTTTCAACACATGCATCATCCACATATAATAGAAGACTTGATATACTATGATATGTTGCTCATTTGAATAAATCTATTCAGCTATACTTTGGCTTAGTAAAACTATTTCTTACATAATATCATTCCTATCTTTTATCTATGCACTATTGTACAGTAACAAACAAAAATTGTGAGTCATAATGCTCTTTAGGAGAGGAGTCGAGAACGCTCAGAATCAATCTCCAGGCTAAACTCAGGAGCCACTGAGAAACGATATTGAAAGAAGACACTTGACATTTCAAATGCAAAGACAAGATCAGAAACAGCAAAGTCCTGGACAAGAACTTGTCTCGTACGACTGCAGTGCAGCTCAAAGCCACACAATTCCAGGAGACTAGATGAGGGAGAAAGATGAATGACAGCAGGATTCTTAAACAGTGATTGCATGGTGAGATGAGATGGGGAAGCTTCAAACAAGTTACCTATATTTTTTAAAAAATCCATTATGAGAATACACTGAAGCACAGCTGAAAGCCAGGCATTATGAACAGCTGACTGCTGAGAAGCAAAATTGAGAGTTCAGGGTACATGTGGTGGTCAAGGATTGGATCATCAAACACATGATACAAAGAGACATGGGTGGAAACAGTGACAAACCCTGAAATAGAAGGAAAAGGTTGGAACACAGTATTTGTTCAGGGTACAAAAAAACAAAACTAGTTTGTTCATTGAGATACTAATGATGGATATAAAACATTCTGGGCTATTCTACAGAGACATGTGTTTGTAAAAGGCTAGCCAGGAAAAAAAAAAGTTATGTCTAAAGCATTGTCCACATACTCCTGTTTATTCTAGGTTTTGTGTTTAATTCATTCGTTAAATATACTCTGCAATGAAGTCTAATCACCAGTGTAGGGTGTAAAACAGACCTTGTGTGCTGGTTACTGCTTTAAGGTTATTTATGACATCTTAATTTTTCTTAAAACACAGCTTTAAGAATTTACATCTTTCTTTTATTAGAGAACTGATTATAATAGAAAATGTTATCATCACATCACTCGATTTTAGAAGAAACACTTCCAAATTAGTCTTTATTATTTGCTAAAACAAGCTCTGAAAACCCAAGGATTTCCTGTTTCCTGGTAAATCTGTCTGGCAAGTGCTATCTGTTTTTCTTCCATCACACTTTCCCCAAATGTGACTCAGATTTGTTGGCAAAGTTCCAGGGAGGGAAGCACAAGAAGGCAGGATGGCTATGCTTTACTATTCCCATTGAGACCATTTCATGGCCATGGATGAAGGGGGAACTATATGAATAGAAAAATCAGCCTTTACCCAGGTCCTATTATTTCTATCATGAATTAAAGTTGAGTTCTATATGACATGAGGACATTCTCAATGTCTCTATGCTAGTCCATCATGGAAAGCCTGGGATTGTATCCATAGTAAATTGTGAGTCCTCTTTCTCTCTGGGTGTACTGCATTGGGAGTACAAGAGATATTAAACAATAGGCCTTTTAAAGAAGAAAATAGTTAAAACATGGCTTAAGATTGGTCATAACAACGTATTTTCTATGTCCATTTTTACTGTATTTTCTACTAGTTTCATTCAGAAAGAAAAACAATACAAGGGCAAAAAATGTTCATACATTAATGTAAATATAGCCTGTGGTCCAGTACTTCTATTTCTGTTCTTACAAGACCAGGTCACATCTGGGGAACTTGCCACCAAAATTACTCTCCTTACCTCATTTTGCTAAAATACATAGTTGCTTCTGAGAAATTTCACAATATATCCAAATATACCAAATCTAAATCTCTACAGTTGTAAGCAAACAAGTTTCCAGATCCTGTTTAAGCACTCAAGGTAATTGCATATGTCAGGCACAGGACGGCTTTTATCACACTGAACCAAAATCGTATAAACTCACAAAGAACTTACAATAGTGTATGAGCAATAAAATTCTCATTTTTCCCTCTAGAGAGTCCTATCTTCCCCCAGGACCATATAGACTTCTATTCTCAGAGTACCACCTATTGGTTTGAGCTCATCTCAGAATGTAAATTAACTTGGAGTTGCTAGAGAGAGGTAATCCTCCCCAGCATCCTAATGAGTCATTTTTTTTTCCACTCCAGAAACTTACAGAGACATTTAACCTCATAGTACTACCTGAAAGGTTGGGATACCCAAGAAGAGAAAAGAACCTTAGGTTGCTAAAGAGGCAGCCACGTTCCTGTCATCCCTCTACTGTTCAAATAATACATGATAGTAGAAAATAACCAAATTCAGATATTTTTCTCCATGTCATGGCTTTAGTCTCTTGCAGCTGTTACACCTTCAGAGGCCTTCTTATGCGATGGACTTTTCCCTATAAGACTGGTGCTGTCCAGGACCTCTCTCATGCTACTAGAAATGTGGATTTCATTACTCCTTAATTTGAGGTTGCTAGAATTGCAACCCCACAGGCTAGAGTTGCTTAGGAACTCAGCTTCTCCCTCCAGAAGATTGGCTTTCTGAACTTAACATTCAGGAAGCTCCTAGCCTTTGGACCGCATGTGTGAAAGCATATGCAATTCCTGTGTTCCCATGCCCCAAGGGACATTAGCAATTCTTGGGTGGGAGGAATTCTTCCCAAAACCCTTCTCCAGGACTCTCAAGCTCTACTTAACATTATGGTTTATCCTTTAAGAAAGTGAAAAGGTTGAGGCAGCTAGGTAGCACAGTGGATAAGAGCAGCAGTGCTGGAGTCAGGAGGACTGAGTTCAATTCAGACCTCAGACACTTACTAGCTGTGACCCTGGGCAAGTCACTTAACCCTGATTGCCTCCAAAAATAAAAGGTTTAAATAGCTAAAAGGGCAAGAGGGTCAAGTTTTCAAGTAAGACTCATTGATAAGCTGGAGCAAAAGAGTGGCTCCTTTTAATCAAGTCAAATCTCAAGCATTCCACACTGAGTGTTGAATGGGTCAAATGGGGATGTTCAGACATGGCACAGAGAGGTTTTGGTAAGCTTATGAAGTTGATCGGACATTTGGGCCTCTGCTCCTTCATTCAGAAAATGAAGGCGTATGAAGAAGATGAGTTCTGAATTCCCTCCAGTTTTAAGCATATAATATTCTAAGGTATAGATGAGTTGTAACCTATAATAGTGGAAGTAATCTCCATTCCAAAGAAATCACAGAAAACTGATATAATCACGTATTCTCCTAAATATGATTTTATAATCTAAATCAAAGTGAAAATTTAAACATTGTGGTTTATATGGCTAAAATGTATTGATGTGAAGTGGAGAGGGAAAGGTTGGCTTCTAAGCAGGTAAAATTGGCTGGGATAGTCAGTTTATAGCATCGAAAATATTGGCCAACATACGTTATAAATAGAATTTAAAGGCATGAAAAATAGGCTACCTGGTCCAGTGCTTTCAATACAATGGGCACTATATACATATTACTTAAGTGACAAAAGCCTTATAAAAGGACTATCACAAAACTATCTGCAAAGGACTATCCGCAAAAGGAAGTTGCTAAGCAAATAAAGCTATATTTCAATCAATCAACAAGCATTTATTAAACACTTACTAAGTGCCAAGCACCATGTTAGGCACTGGGACTTTTTATCCCCAGTCTTCTCAGTCAAAAGTAAAACAAATATAGCCCCTCAAGGAACTAATGTATATTCTAATGGAAGAGACTTTTTTTTAATCTTTATTATACCCCACGATTTACCATAATTTCAGGCACATAGTAAGCACCTTGACTGAGATAGTATGTACATATATAAATGCATAGAAAAAACATACTACATACAAAATAAAGATGAAATAACTGGGGGAAAGGCACTAGCCACTTTTGGGGGTAGGAGGACATAATTCATGAAGAAAGTACAGTGGAGCTGAGATTTCAAAGTAACTAAAGATTATTCACCATCACTAAGGAGGGAATGTATGCTACACAATGACAGTCAGTGCAAAGGCACAGACATGGGAAAGATTTTTTTTTAAAAAAAGTATTTCATTCAAAGAATAACGAGCCCCTGAGTTCACTGAGCAGAGTAAAGACATAGACCTGTGCTTTAGGAAAATCACTTTGGTAACTGTGGGAAGCTGGATTAAAGGAAAGGATAGAAATCTGAGGCAAGAAAACCATTGAGGAGTGGGATCCCAATCTCTCCTATTTCCCATAGGCATTCTGTAGGATCTCTAGTCCTATACATACTGTGATCATCCCACAGAGGGAGATAATGTCTTATTTATTTTTGTTGGTTTGTTTGTTTTTTTATTTTGTTTTTTTTTCTACAGAAAGAGAAATAGAATCTGAATAACTAACATGTTCTTTGGATCACAGTCTAAAGCCTAAAGCCAGTCCTGGAACACAGGGTTCATTCAGCATTTGATTTTTATGTAATAAAATCCCAGCTCAGACCAGAGCACCTTGCATTTCACAGGGTAACTCTACCTGCATTTTTAATCACACCTCACTTTATGCTACCTTTCCTCCAAGTAATGTGCGAGGCACTCTGCAGACACACACACACACAGTGGTGGCACACATTTCTGAGTGAGCCAGCCCTATAAAATGCCAAAACCACATACATAGCACAGACCAATAAGCTTCCATAAATAGAGCCACTGGTCTGGTGATTTTACCCCAGTCATGCTCTGATGGGTCTGTTAATTGTTCCTCTTTGAAAATATATAGCCCTTTCAGCCAAGAAAATCTTCATTAGTTTATTATGCAGCTTTCCCAGGTGAAACAAATGTCACAAGCAGGAGTGTGTGTGTGTCCATGTTAATTACAGATTACCCACTGGCCAAACTGGCAGCTGGCCAAAGTTTCTGGTAGGCTAAAAAGACTCCTACTTGAGTAGGCACAAAGAGAGGCTGGAGTGTCCCATTTCTCCTCCTCCCCAGCAGTGAAAGTACGTTAACTAGCACCTTCCTGCTGAAGGCATATTTCACCACTCTGTTTCCCCTCAGCAAATTCACAGATCTCCAGGAATGCATCTTTTTCTCCCCCTAAGTGAACATACTACTAATCATAATTAAACTTTCTGCTCCACAAAACCTTCATCTTAGCTGCTTTTTTGAGGGGAAAAAAAAGTCAATGAATGTACTTGATTTTAATATTATACTTATTCCTAAGGATTCCTGAAGAAAAGACATTTATGTGACAAAATAGTATGAAAATCCTAACATCTTTTTAGCAGTTATGGGAATGAGCTAGAACCAGGCCAGTTGTTGGCAACAGGCACATTTTTTTCATGAGTACCTTTCTTATCCAGTCTCTGCTGGAGACTTGCATTCAAATAATGCATTAGATTTTGTAGGAAAAGTAGTAAGTAGGTTTTTCTTTTAAGTTTTGTGTTGTAATTATTGGATAGGAGTGTTCTAATATTCTATAATCATAAAGGATCACTAATCATTCAAAAATTCAAATAAAAGATCACATTTGTCAAGCTGAGTCAACTCAAGAAAAATCAAAGATTAGCATAAAATGGGAATGAATCAAACTAAATTGGATGAAAATATCTAAATTTTTGTCTATTCTCTTTCGCCAAAAACAAATGTTAAATTCTACCATTTCAGTTTTGCTTTGATCATATGCTAATATATATTTTGATTATCTAGGTTTGGTTTTTACTGGACCCGTGATAGCATTATAAGGAATTAACACCAAGGAAATCCCATCCACAAAAACAGATCACATCTGCTCTACATCTTACAGCTGCCTAGTGTGCAGAACAGTTAAATGACTTATCTAGGGTCACAGAGCTAGCATATGACAAACAGGAAATGAACTAAATCTTCCTAAATACAAGATAGCTTTCTATCACCCATGTCTTAGTAATAACTGATATTAACACAGGAATTTAAAGTTAGTAAAATGCTTTACACACATGAATCCTCACCACCTTTAGTCTTGCCCATTTTTCAGATGATGAAATTGAGGACAAGACTTGCCTAAAGCAAAGTATCAGAGGAAGCATGGAAAGTCCAGTCATCCTGACTCCAGGTCCAGGTTTATCACTCTATCTAGTATAACATGCAGCCTCTCTCTATATTCTATAAAAACAAATTGCAACCAATTCTTTATTGCCCTTCAGTTAAGTACCATAGGAAAAACAATTGCTGAACAATCAGAGAGGACAATAAGATTTTCAGGTTGTGCTTTCTGCTAGCTTTGATCCCATCACTTAACTTGTCAGATAAATAAGATCCATTTTCTTTCCACATTACCAGTGAAATAGACATCCCTTTCTAACATACTTGTTGCTACTGACTCAACATTCTGTCCCCCTTTGTATAACATAAGTATTTTTACCTTCCATATTTTTGAAAAAGAAAATCATCTTTTCTACAATCATGGAGATGTTTCTTTTGAACCACTGTATCATAAACTACCAACATATTTCTGATGTCTAAAGTTCTTTTATGACAATATTCATTAAAAGCACTAGATTTAGAAATAGAGTAGGCCATACCCCAAATCCAGGTGCTACTACGTGCATTACTTCTCATGGAGTTATTAAGAAAAATGCTTCAGGAACTATAAAGTACTGCATAAATGTGGGCTATTACTGTTATTAATATTCACAATAAATGTGATCTAGCATTTTTAAGAATAAATATATCCAGAAAAACCTGTTTCAAAAACTACATCAGGGAAGGCAAACTTTCATAAATTCAATGCCAACTTGGTAATTTCAGTTCTTTTTGCATGGGTGGGGAGGGGGGACATGTTCTGTGACAGTTGGAGTGAAGAGACAATATAGGTACCAAGGAGAGACACTTCCTCCTCCTGAATTACAGGTCCATCCGAGTTAGGAAGCTTTACTTTAAACCCCTGAGGTTTAATTCCATAGGTTCATGTGGTGGGGGAGAAGAAGAGGACCCCTTAAAACACATGAAGAGTTCTATAGGTAGGTGACCAAAGCTGCCCTTATCCCCCATGGAATCATGAGCACATTGAGCACTTAGGGAGGAACCAGGAGATAAGCTAAGAATCTAGGAAGGAAGGCAGGTGAGGACACCTTTGCCACTGAATATCATCTACCATGGGACCTTCAGGTAATAACCAACAAAGTCCACAGTGCCATACAGTAAAGAAATCCACAACCCCAGCATTCTGTGACCTCCTTGATGGGGTCATTCCCTCAATGATGCAGGTTGTAACTTCATCCAAGAAACATTTATGAAGTGTCTATTTTATGTCAAGCGTTAAGGAAACACCAACAAAAATGAACAGTCTGTCCTCAGGGAGCTTCCATTCTACTGAGGGAAACAAGTTGTAGTGTTCCATGACTTGCAGTCATTCAGCATCAAGGTAAGATTATTGGTATTATACAGCAGGCCTTTTATTCAGGGAAAAACATTGGGACATAGCAATTTCCCAAAGAGAAGCCAGTCTGCTTTCCTCTTCCAATTATTCAATTCCTGCCCCACTTCATTGCCTATTTGGAATGTTTGCCCAAGGAATATTTCCTAATGGATGAATTCTGTAGGTTGCCATCCAAATATATATACATATATAAACACACATATACACATATGTACATATGTATGAATATATGTATACATATATATGTCTTCATATCACAAATGCTCAACTAACTTTATAGATTCAATTTTAGCAAACATGTATTAAGAGCCTAGTGCATGCACTTCCCTCTGTGTGGTGAAATGCAGTGGTTAGATAGTAAATCATTTCTAAATGTGTTGGAGAAACACAAAATCATATTTGATGTACGAAAGAAAGGACAGAGAAGGCAGGTGGCATTTAAATGATGGGCTTTAAAGTAGAGATATCAATTCAAAAGGCAAATAGAGAGGCCAGGCAACAATGTGAGCAAAAGCAAGGAGGCAGAGAAGCAAAGACTATATTCAAGAGACAGGAAAAGTCAAACCTGGTTGGTGGAAAGAGTAAGTGGGATGGCATAGTAGGAGATAAAGCTTGAAAGGCTAGATTGTGAAGTGCTTTGACGAACTGAAAAGGGAATTTAAACTTTAGTTGGCAGGCAATGGGAAACCATAGAACATTCTGGAGCAACTGAACTTTCTCTAAGGAAATGCATTGCACAAAGAAAGGTAGGTTATGATTTTTAAATACATGAAAGATGAGTTGAGGCAAGGGGAAGAGTATAGTTGGGATAACTTTCAATGAGGCTATTCCAATAGTATAGATATCAGTAATCAGGGCCTCTACTATAAGGTTAATAACAGGAATATGTAGGTATAACTGGTCATCTTTCATAAATTTAAGGATAATTAGAGAAAGGGAAAAGTGAAAACAATATAATTACAGTCTCTCCTAATCTCATTAGTATATCATATAACTTAAAGGTAGAGACTGAATTATTGACTTTATTTTTTTAATGCCTTGATCACAAAGAATTATAGAATCTTTGAGTTGGAAAACACTTCAGACATCTTCCAGACCAAAGGCTGTTAACCTAAGGGCCATGAATTTTTTTTAGACAATTACATTTCAACATATTGATTTCCTTTATAATTTCACATATTTTACTTTATGCATTTTAAAGCATGATTCTGAGGAGGCCATAGGCTTCCCCAGACAGTCAAAGAGATCCGTTACACAAACAAGGTTAATAATCTCTGATTTTAGACCAACCTTACACCCTCCATAGTAATCCCCTTCTGCAACATATCTGCCATGAAGTTCTTTCTGCTATTGTTTGAATGCTTCCATTGACAGACCATGCTTCATCCCATCTATCTATCCACTTGGACAATGTGGCCTCCACAAGCATCTTGCCATCCATCCTTCCAACACACCCATCCATCCATCCTCTCTGACTCCCTTCCAAAATTAGCCAGACTCAGGAAACAATAATTAAATCAATATCACTATTACAACAGAAAAGCATGTGACAATAAACTGCCTTTATGGCTCCACTCAAAACCACTGGGGCAAGCTAAGTCAAAACTATTTTCTCTGGCCATTGCCTTGGAATGTATGCTTCATTTTCCCAGTGGAAAGTATTCTGTGAGGGCATGGAGAGTATAACATTCTCATTTACCTCTTCAGTGCTTGGCACATAGTAGGTGCTCAGTAAATATTAATTTCTCAGATATTTTTCCTTTGCTTCATCAACACTTACTTCTCTCCCTCCTCCTCCAATCTTTGTTGCCTTTAAAAATCCCTTCCCATTACTATTTAGAGCACTAATGAGAGAAGACACTGAACCAGCATTAACACCTTAGTCAAATGATGGGACAATATCAAGGCAGGTGCAAGTTACACGCTAAATATTGTATGAATGTTTCAGATATTTCAGAGTTTCTTTGGCACCTGGCATCTGAACTCTACTCCTCACATATATTTACAGTCTTGTTGATATGAGTATTTCCTCTATTGTTACAGATTCAACTAATACCTTTTCATTCTATGCAATTATTATTCATAATATTCTATAAATCTATAATATAGAATCCTCCCAATGAACCCACAGTTTTAATATTTTGTAGATATCAGTCTAAAACTCTGACAACCAATACTCCCTCTTGCTATATCATTGGCATATTTTCATACTCATAAATGTCCTTTTTTATAACTGTCTGATACCCTTTGGCACTTTTGGTTCACATATACGCACTGTACATTTCTGTGTCCTTTTAGTCAACTTAAATTTTGATTCTTCTAAGATCGTAGTGTTTCATAATTTATGACCTAGGATATCAACTGTAAAATGGTGAAACTAAAGATGTGTTTTTTTGATGGCAGTAAAGAAGCAGCTTGGGACCATAACAAAGTACACCACAATTTACCAAATGAGATCCACCCAGAGTTTTTCCTTTTATTTAATTCTAGGTCAAGTTCATTGTCTTTCTGCAGTGACTGCTCATAATATGTATATTGAAGGACTAATTCAATGGGCTGTCCACCAAATTTTATTTCATAGTCTGGGAAACATGTATTCTTTATCAGCATAGTTTTTCCTCTGTGGATTGATGAGAACATCTCTGTTGAATGGCTATGGATCTAAATTAAAAGGCCCTCTAGTGCTCTGTAGCTCCCTTTACATTAAAAGTAGGATGTCAATTTCAAACAGAATCATCTGGTGAGTCATCTACAGAAAATCCCTCTTCCATTTGGACATTGTAAAAGAATCCTCTGTGATTTGGGGGTAATATAGATATCTCTGCTTTAATCATGCAGAAGTTTTATTATGAGTCCCAGTTAAGTTCCATCTTTCAAAGAAGATTTACACATGAAATTGTAAAGAAAATAGATACAAAACAATGCAGATTTACAAGTTTTCCAACACCTAACACAATGTGTGGCACCAAGTGTGTGTTTCATAATGGTTAATTCCTCCAATATTCTTATCAAATGAAGTTGAGCAAGGACCGTTGAGTATTAAGTCTAGTTCCTGATGAGCTTTATGGGAAATGGAAGTTAGAAATGACAGGTGAGACAATCATGTCAGGAAGAATAGCTGGATGCAATCAGAGAAAATCCCTACTATGGGGGGGGGCAGAATTTTGAAGGCACTTGAATACTGTTGTTTAAGACATCTTGAAGTGGGAACAGTTCTAAAAAGAATGGAAAAGATCATGGTTGACACTATTTCCAAAGTTATCTAAAAGTGAATAGATAAGATATTTGATTATAATAATAAGGAAGATATTTTGTTTTCTATTTCTTAATATTGAGATAATATCTTGAGATATATGGCCACATCATGTTTTAAATGGGACATTCTGCTAATCACAGGGGACATTCAGATCACAACACAAGTACACCAGCTGTCATTTTTGTGTCAGGTAATATTCATGAAAAGTAGAAGAAAATGTATTACCAAGAGAGTTCATTAAGAAGGTTATGAAAATCACTTAGAAAACATAAACGGTTTGAGTTGCATGAGAATATGGTCAGCCACGTTGATAGTCATGTCGATCTGATTTGCATTGTGTCCATTACCAAGGAGAAGGGAAGTCTGTAGAAAAGGTTCAGCTGAATTCAATTAGCTGTCAGAGGCCTTATTGAAAGATGAAACAATTATGTTAGAAGTCAGTGGGAGGGCTCATTGATCTGACTAGTTTACCTCAACTGTCTAAGAGTCACTGTATAAATCTTTAAAGTCATTGTTTGGCAGGAGTACATAAAAAACACTTGCATTTGCATAAGGACACTTAACAATAATGCACAGATAACGTTGCAGTATCAGAATCATGATGTGTCTTAATGTCTATCATCCTGTATTAGGCAAACTCATTACATATCTTTAAGATCTTGGTTGGCAAAACAGAGATGAAAGTTGTCCCCAAAATCCTCTGCCAAATCGAAGAAAAAATGAACTAGAATAAGATTTTCAGAAAATCCAAACACATTCTAGCAGTAGATTCCAATGTGAAATCACTGTTCATGTTAGGCCTACAAAAGGACAGAACTCTACTGTTTCTATGGGCCTTGAACTGTGGGTAAAGGCACACCCGATTCTTTGACATGTTTTATTGATTGCAGATATGTACTACTTACCATAAATTTAAGTGAAGAAGATATTAAATTTCCATTCCTTTTTAGTATTTCACACTAAGTAGATTTAAGCATAAAAGCAGTAATGCATTGTAAAGGACAGATTGCTGGACATGAAGCATAGGTTCACATGCCATCTTTGGTATCAGTTATGTGATGGATGAGAAAGCTTTAAACTGCTCTCTAAAACTTCAGTTGTAGTCAATGGTCACCATCTTTATTGGTAGATAGAGCTCTCACACCAACAAAATCACTGTGTATTTGGTGTCTATTTAAATATATTAGAGATGCTTGGATGGCCTATAGCATTTCAAATATTGTTGTCTTCCTTAGCCCTGTCAGAGTCTAAGCTTTCCAAGATCAAAGGTGACAATTTGTATTGTATAAATGCTTCATTATCACCATGGCACTTGCTATTGTGACAATCGGGCACAAGAAACAAATGTTAAGGAAAAATATAAAATTGTGGGGTTAAAAATCCACCTACAATAATGCATAAACAAGCATTTTCAAGGTGATCTAAAAGAAAAAAAATCGATATGTTTCCATCTTAATTCTTTAAAACAGAAGCCATGGCAATTCGACTCTTGTACAACTTCATGTGTGGCTGGCAGCACGTAATTGCAAACATTCTATATGTTCATCAAAGACAAGGAACATCATTCATTTCAACCCAGCTCTGTTCAGTGGGGTTCCTAAGTGTGAAAACAGAAATTCAAAATAATTGCTATCCAAAGAAAAAGTATCTGTAAGAATAGAGCGGATGAGGAAAATTGTTCACAAGAACACACAAAAATCTGATTGAATTAGGCAACCTCATAACACTGAAGGGTGGAAATTCAGCTCATAGCAATTAAGTTGAATGTCTGACTTAAAATCAAAATATCATACTATCTTTAAGTCAAAGTACATGTTTAAATAATAGTATTCAAATCATGTATGAAATCTAGGTAGTTTTATGGTATACAAGCAATTCATCTACTATGCACTTTCATCAGATTCTCACAAAGCTTGTTAGGTAGGCAAATGGATAGATTATTAGGACAGATGGCTATTATCACCCCATTTTACAGATTAGAAAAATTTGAAGGGACTTTCCACATCATAAAATAAACGATTAAAATGAGATTCCAAACTAGGTCTTTGGATGCTAATTTGGGCCACCACCTATTCTATACTTTCAAAGTTCTTTTTTTAAACACTGGGCAGAATTTATCAATTTGGTAATCATTAAAATTTATTAAGTATTCATTTTATTTTTGACTGAAGCAAGCAATTGCACTGGTTTTTGTTTTTTTTTTTTCCCCCAAAATTAAAAATAACATTTCAGTTCCCTTGGACAAGCAAAGCAACATGACTACTTATTTCCTATGGTCTAGGCTCCCCTGCTTTTACTAGGATAGCAGCTGGGGCTGAGTATGGGGAAAATGGTACAAATATTATATGTAATGGTTTCAATTTGATTTTTTTTTCTTTTTTTAAAATGGGAAGTTATTTCTAGGACAAAGTTTGAGGACACTGGGAAGATCCCTTTGCAAAAGAACGCAATCCTCTGTTAAATAGCTGATGATAATAATTAAATCAATCCTTGAGCAAGTCACAACTTCTTTGGTCTTCAGTATCCTCATCTGTAAATTGAGGGAATTGCATTAGATCAGGAACCTGTGGCCTTCTAGGTCCTTAAGTGTGGTCTTTTGACTGAATCCAAATTTTACAGAAGTGGATTCAATCAAAAGGTCACATTTATTTGGTTCCATAAAATTTGGATTCAGTCAAAAGGCTGCACTTAAGGACCTAGAAGGTCACACACGACCAAGGTCACAGCTTCCCTACACTAGATTAACTCTAAGGTTTCTTCTGGCTAGAGCTATTATCCTATTCTAATTAAAATTTTGTCTTATTAGTCTAAAGTATAGAGAGGCATAACATGTGAGACTATTATTGGATACTAATACTATATAGTGTAAAGGAAGGATCTGAGAAGATTTTGATCAAGGAAATGATTGAAAGGAAATATTGGACATTGGAAATAAAGGAAGAAAAAGACCACAGAGTAAAGAAATGGTGATTGATGAAAGCAAAGCCCACTTTTGAATTTGGGAAGGCTAGTCCTGGTTATTTCAACACATATCTGTATCTTCAAAACTTGAAGGATTTTGTCTATTTTTTCTTCAGGAAAAGAAAAACAGGTTTTAGAGTATTATAGGCTAGTCTACTCACAATAAATCCCATCCCCATGCCTGCACCAGGTTACCTTTCCCTTGCATACTACAACTGCTTCAATGAATTCAGGGCATATGAATACTATTTGTATAGATGAGAGATGAAAAAGAATTTGGAAGATATTTTTGGCATAGGAGAATAATTACCAGATCTAGAGGATCTCAATTAAAGGAATTGGAATTTTAATTGAGAAACATCTAAATTCTCTAGTTGTTAGATTTCAGTAAGTCAATTCATATGTATTCTACATTTCTGTTGAAGGCAAAAGATGAAATTGCACTGCGATTTGCTGTATACAAAGAACTTTTTAACTAATTATGAGAGCATTGGTATGCAAAATTAGGAGAAATATAGGAGTCTCCTTTTTATAGCATGGATCTGATATGGTTTAAGTGTAATCTTACCCGGGAAGAGGGAAATGGACTGAATTGTCACTCCAATTTCTTTTTGCATTTTGATACAAAGAAGGAGGCAGACGAATCAGTTAAGAGTCTCATTTTTGTGGGATACTTTAGAATTAACTACTTCTTGCAAATTAATGTAAATATGTTTTAAAAAGTCAAATATAATTTTTAGATCACTTTACAATAAAACAACTGTAAGAGAGAAAAGAGGTTGTTCTAGGAAGAGGCTTGGGGATGGGGGTGAGGGGAGGCATTTGATGCCTATCTAAAAGAAAACATCCTTCTAGAATATATATGGGATAATGATTAGTAATTACATGGTGTTAAAGTATTCTTCCTCATAAAACTTTTCTAAAGAATACTAAACATTTCTCAACAACTCCCATAAGGAAATGTTTTATTTCTCCATATTTTCCAGGCTACTTTTAATCAAGGACATCTGAGACTTCTGTCAGAAGGCCAAGTTAATTACATGACATTGGATCATTGAGAATAATTCCACTACATCCAGAAGAACTACAACTCAGTGATTTCTCTAGAAATATGCCAACGTGATCTTCTGTCAGACAGCAGGAAGTAAAGTGATAGGACTATATGCTGCAGTACATAGAAGTGCCACACAATGCTTCAACTCTTTATGTGTGTAGGAAAAATGATTTTTCGAATTCAGAACTTATACTTTCTAGTTCCTGACTTCAAGGACATGAAATGAAAATACTAACCTAAAAGCCAAACAAGAATTAATCTCACTTTCTTATGAGAATATTGCATTCAACAAGACCAGAATCCTCAAATGTCTAGGAAACAAAGGGGCAGGAGATTTTTGTTGGCCATAAAGTTAAAGGGTAGCTGGATGGAAGTTTTAAAAGCAACACAAAAGCAAGTGGATAAAGTTTTCAAGGGAATGCAAAATGGAGTAAAAAAAAGAAAAGAAAAGAAAAAGGGGTCAGGAAAGAAGGGGAATATATTAACGCAAAGAGCTCCTACCATGAAGCACCTTGTTGGCATAGTAGATAGAGCAGAGAGGTTGGAATCAGGAAGACTCATCTTCATAGAATCTAGTCTGGCCTAAGACACTCTAGCTGTGTGACCCTGGGCAAGTCACTGAACCCTATTTGCTTCAGTTTCTTTACCTGTAAAATGAGCTGGAGAAGGACATAGGAAAATGGGGTCATGGAGAGTCAGACATTACTAACATGACTGAATGACAAAAAGAGCTCCTGCCTATAAGATGCCACCAGGATGAATGTTTTTACAAGAAAGTATTACACTTCTTACCCCCAAGTGCCACAAAGCAGTGACCCTTCCATGGCAGGGGCTGAATTGAATAACACTGTTGCTGTCCTTGAGTCATTTAGTTGTGTCCAACTCTTCTTGATCTCTGGACCATAGCATGTCAGTACTATAGCCATAGGGTTATTTGTCAAGCATATTGATATGGTTTGCCATTTTCTTTTACAGCTTATTTTACAGATAAGGAAACTGAGGCAAACAGGATTAAGTGACTTCCCCAGGGAATCATAGTTAATAAGTATCTGAGGCTGGATTTGAACTCAGGCCTTCCTGACACCAGTTCCAGCTTTCAGTCCACTGAGTCACCTAGCTACTTCTGAATAGTACTGGAAAAGGACAAAAGCCAGAGGTGGTAAAGTATGGGAATAAAAGAAAATAGCCTAATCAGACTACATTCCACAAAATACTAGAGGAAATGTTTTGCTTCACAGGTGAATTTCTGTTAACCTATCCTCCAAACTTCAAACAACATATCAGAAGCCTGGAAAGTTGGAAACATATTAACGGCCCCCACTTTTTTTTGTACCCTCAGCCCATACATCTTGCTAAAGAAAAAATATGGAATGCATGGAACTTAATTAACTTCCTGTTCCCACCACAGTCATCTCTTGGGTTCCCATGCATTTTGAACAAGTTAGAGGTTAACATCCTACCCTCCTTCTGCTTAGGAAGGCCCTTGTCAACTAAATTATATTCAATAAGCATTTATGAAGTCCTTACCTATTACTTGCTGGGCATTATATACCATGTGACTAAAATATAGTATCCATTTAATGTTAAAAATCATTTATAATAAAGAAACCTGTAAACCCCAAGTCCAGATATATGTGGCCACTTCACATATTTTCCAAAGGTCTGCAGCCACAGGCAACTGGCATCACCAAACTAGAGAACATTTTTTTTCCTGGTCCATAGCATCTACACCTGTAACAGCAGCCTGGACACAGAGATTCATAGGTTGGCTGTGGCTCTGATGTATTACTCTGGGTAGAAGGCATCCCAGGGCATCAGCGGTGACTTGAGATCTTTCCATTTTCAACATTAAATATAAAAATATTTACAGATGTCTCCCCAGGAACACTGACTTCTTGAAAAGAGAAACATGAGATATTTTGAGACCAGTAAACAAAATCTTAATATTGCATAGACTCCTTGTCTCTAAGTAAACTGGAATATCTATATAGGACCCCAGCATATAAGAATTCTCTTGAGTCTTCTAGACCAAAGGTGTCAAACTTGAAACATAAAACTCCCAAATGGGGTCTGAACAAGATTAATATGTAATTGGGAAGTGTTTAACAAATGAAGAAAAACATAGTATGTTTGATGGTTTCATTTCAAACATGTCCAACCCTTTGTGACAACATTTTGGGGTTTTTTTGGCAAAGATACTGGAGAGGTTTGCCATTTCCTTCTCCAGCTCATTTTATAGATGAGAAACTGAGGCAAACATGGTTAAGTGACTTGCCCAGGTTCACACAGCTAGTTAAGTTTCTGGGGCCAGATTTAAACTCATGGATGTCATTCCTAGCCCAGCACTCTATCCACTGTACCATCTAGTTGCTTCTCAAAATATAGTAAAGTTAATTTATGGCTTTTGTAAGTCAATATGCAGTTGCAGGGATTTGTTTATATTTGAGTTAGAGACTACTGTTGTAGACTTCCAAATAATACTTTGGTAGGGTTCTGACCTTGCTTCACAGTCTAGGCCAGAATAGTCTTTTTGTTTCAGGGGTGAGGAGGACATCAAGGCAGCAAGTGGTCTGAAGTCTCCCTCAGGTTCAGAAGATGTGGAATACAAAGATCCCCTGCACAATGTATACTGCATATTGTGGTCATCAATTCAATTCAGCTCAACCAGTCTTTTATTAAATACATCTACTATGTGACAGGTACCATGCTATGCCTAGCAGATCCCCATGACACAAAGACAAAAACAAACATTCTTTACCCTCTTCCATGCCTCCATGTAGATATCCTTTATTCCCCATTCACACACTTTTCACCTCCCTTCATGACAACCGTGAGAGGGAGTTGCTATGATGACCTCCACTTTACAGTGGAGGAAACAAAGGCAAACAGAGGTTAAGTGTCTTATCCAGGGTCACACAGCTAGTAAGTGTCTGAGGGTTGGACTTGGACTCAACAGTCTAAGCTAAAGATGATGAGAACCTAAGTAGGGTAGAAGCTACATGAGTGGAGAAGGGAACATTCAGTGCCACCCTTGTTCCCACCCCCACTTCTGAATGCACTACGTAGCTTGGCAGCATAAAGCCTTGGAAAGAGAATGCAGTTATCCCTTCCACATCCCCAGGGTAATGTGCACAGCAACCCCACAATCTGGAAAATCTGCATATAATTTTTTGCCCCTCCCTTCGTACCAGAGAAAAGAAGTCTGAATTATTATGGTATTAGAAGATAAAATATGTTGACATTATAAAATATTATATTTTATGCATTTCTGAGTTTCTAAATTTTTTCTGTGTTGCCTTCTGACCTTTGCATGTCATCTACAGCTCTGGCAAAATTCCCCCCAAATTCCCATTTTCTTATGTTGACCCATGATATATCAAAACTAGAATCGGGTAAGTCGTGATATGGAAGGGATAACTGTACCATCAGATTATCTAAAGTGCTTTCTGAGAAAGTGGAATGAGATTTGAAGCAATAGCAACAGTTAGAAGCTGCAGAGAGAAAGATTAAAGCTTGGTATGAACAAACAAATAAGCATTTATTAAGCCCTTATTATGTGCCAGACATTGTGCTAAGCACCAGGTATATATATCCAAGCCAAAAAAAAAGACAGTCCCTATTCTCAAGTACAACACTGAAGGGGTACCCTAGGTAGTCCAGTGGATAGAGACAGCCTGGAGTCAGGAAGACACCTTAGCAAGTCAGTTAACCCTATGTGCCTCAGTTCCTCATCTGTAAAATTGAGACACAATGGAGAAGGAAATGTTAAACCATTTCAGCATCTCTGTCAAGAAAATCTCATGAACAATGTCTATAGGATCCCATAGAGTTAGACATCACAGAACAACAACATCAAACCTTCAAGAGCTTAAATTCTGGTAAGGGAAGACGAAACAAAAAAGGAAATTTTATATATATAATATGTGCATGTATATATGTATATGTTATATATACATATGTTTTATATACACACACATATATACACACATATACATATATATCTATACACATGTCTATACATGCATTTTTTAAAATGCTAGGTATTATTAGTACTATCCAAAGTGGGATGGGCTGCCTTGGGACAAAGCAGATTTCCTCTCACTAAACCTCTTCAAGCCGTGGAAAGATGACCATTTACTGGGAAGATTGAAGAAGAAATTCTTGACCAAGTACAGATTAGACTAAATGGCCCTAGAATTGCTTTCTCTGCCACCCTACCCTCTCCAATGCAGTGAAACATGGAAGAACACAGGATGACAGGATTGAAAGCTGGAAGGATTTTTCCAAATAATCCCTGAAGATGTACTGTCCCCTTCCACCACAGCACACATTCTCCACTACACTGTGAAGCCCTTGGGCTGGACAACAATAGGTCCCTGCCCAGCTCCACTTAATGACTGGCTTAGAGTGATTATCACTAAGTAACAGTTTCTGTTGATTTAGTTATTCGTTTTTTTGTTCATTAAAAGGGCAATTCCCTGACTACTTCTTAAAAAGGCCTATTCACTCAATGGGAGTTACCTTCCTCTAAGTGAGTACCTGAAAATGTCAACCTAAAAGGGTCAAGGTCTACCGTTGCATCCTGGGCCATCTCTAGTCATCCTGATGAATATCTGGTCACTGGACCCAGATGGCTCAGGAGGGGAAAGTGAGGCTGGTGACCTGCACAGCCCTCCCTTACTCAAAACAAAGTCAAGTGCTAGTCATGTCATCATTTCTCTGATGTTATCGTCTTCTTCAAAGAAGGATGAACACAGACAGGCAGTTCCAAATGATTAGATCTCTGAGCAAGTCACAGCTCTGAGCAGCTACTCATTGACTCTAGAATACCAAATTCTGCTTAATGTCTCATGTATTTGCAAAAAACAGAATCGGAGAGGATGACTCACTTGCCAAAGGCTGAAGAAGGGCCAGGGTCTATCACAGGAAGCCAAATCAGGGCTTGCTAAACTTCAATGACACCTTTGTCATGGTCATTTACCCTCAGAGACCCAGCTGACTCCTAGACACCAGACAGACAAGTTGTGTCAAAGCTAATAACTCAAGGAGAAGAATGACCTTGTCTAATTATCATGCATGGTTTGCTCTGTGATATGTGACCATTCCCCTATGTATATTCTCTCACTATCAGGCATTAATATAAATTTTATTTTATACAATTATCCAGGCAGGCAAGGCCTTGACACTAATGTCTCAATCCCCAGGGACTTAGCCTGTGAGTATACACACACAGGAACACATTGCAATAAAGAACTGCTCCATGTGAATTAATTCTGATCTCTACATTTATATCGACAGGAAAATCAGGTGTTTCCACTGACAGCCATGCATCCAGGGTGTTTAATTTAAAGCAATCTCTGCATGCTCCATTGTGCACATGCTCCTGAGGCTTCACACAGCTCCCTCCTTTGAATATCCTCACACTTCTGCAGAAGCAAATTAAAACCAACTCTAATATAATGCCTTGGCAAGGAGGAGTAGCTTTTGAAAGTGACAGCATCATAAAGATTTTACACATTTCCTTCTGTAGAGAATGTCAAAGTGATTGCCATGGAGAAGCTTATTTCTGGCACTTGAAAACTAGTTCTTTCACTTCTTATCATCAAGAAATACTTATTAGTCATGGTATTAATTTATAGTCTGAAATATCTCTCCCCCAACCCCCAAGCCAAGTACTTAAGACACAATTTTATTAAACTATGGCACGCCCACCCTGGATGAACAGTGTTTATCTGTTGCCTTGATTTTGTAGATTAAAAGGAATGGGTTAAAGGAATGTGACTAATATTCTAGAAGCAAATGAGACCTTTTCTTTTTCTAGCCACTCTTGATAACTAAAAAAAAAAAAAAAATAGCTAACTCATGCTTTGGATTTTTTTTTAATTCTATTAGTTTTAACTATTCACCATACGGGGTATTCTGATGATCAGCCTTTCGGATCATGTTGTCAACAGGACGGTTTATTAATTTTTAAATATCATGTTTCAAAGCAAGAAAGAAATTCTCATTTGAGGAATAAAAACTGCTAGCATTTAGGTTATGACTTCTTAAAAACAGTTAAGCACTTTGCCATACGCTATCAACTGTGTAGATTTAGGAGAGACCTAAACTGAAATGCTGAAGAGTTATTTTTTTCATTGTTTTTAGGCTAGTGCTACTGTTCTGGATTTGGAAATTGAGGCTTATTCTAGCAGCCAGGATATCTGTCTTCATTCCCTTTTATTCCCTCAGTAGAATGGCTAAATATACTCTAAGATACTCTTTTAGAAATGCTCAGCCTTCCCCTCTCCTAGCTTTCCAGTTGCCAAAGTAGTTGCATGGAGTTTAATACTCCAGTTTACAGAGATAAGATCATCAATTTGATCTTCGTACGTGAAGAATTATCATATCCTTCTCCAGCACAATATTTGAATTCTGCTCTGTTCCAGATTGTAATACTGACATTGGCCATCACATATGCATACCCCGTATTTTTTCATAAGGTAAAAGAGATGAGGGAGTGTGGATTCAATAGCAAACGTGAAGCATCTACTACGGCTGCATTGTGGTAGGCACTGGAAGAAATCAAGATAATTCAATTATGCCTGCTCTCAATAAGCTTATATTCTACTAGAGTCTTAGGGCAGTAGAATGTACCCTCTACAAAAGATGAGTATAAAACACTCCTAACTTATCTTCATTACTGGAACAACTCAAAACTTCTGCCCTGCTGATGATCAGTATGAAAAAGCTTCATATATGGAAGACATTATGGATTCTGTCGCTGTTAATGTTAATCTCAGTAAAGAGTGAATGTGGAAGGCAGTAGGCTTATTTCAACATCTGGATTTCAACTGTGACTACCTCTGGTCTTTATGATAAAAGTCAAGTTATCAGTTAATTCCTTGGAACTTCATTTGCCTTGTCTACAGAATGGTGTAACAAAATCTGTACTACATAAGTTGTCATTTGTATGTTATATAAAGAAAGCTAATAGTGATGAGTGTGGTAATACACACTTAGATAGTTTACATGGCAGTTAGTGCCATAGTGCATAGAGCACTGGGCCTGGAGTCAGGAAGACTCATCTTCCCGAGTTCAAATCTGGCCTCAGACACTTACCAGCTATGTGACCCTGGGCAAGTCATAAATCCTGCTTGCCTCAGTTTCCTCATCTGTAAGATGACCCAGAGAAGCCAGTATCTTTGCCAAGAAAACTCCAAACAGGGTCACAAAGAGCTGGATAAGACTGAAAACTAAACAACAACAAAGCCAATGTTCACCATTCGCAAAGACCTGCTTTGGAATAGTCAAAGTAGCACCATACAGGGAGATAGTAAATAAATAAAAAATCATGTCGCAAAGAGAAATAAAAGGTTTTACCCTCTATCTTTCATCTTCTATTTCAAGCCACAAACCTCATCTTAATATACCCATTTGAACCAATTTCTGGTAGTATCAGAGATCAAGGTTATTCTTTAGGTCTATTGTTTATCGGTTGTGATAGCAACCATTCATGTAAACAACCTTGAAATTTGGGACTGCTGAAATTGCAGCAATACTAAGAGTCATTGATACCAAAGCCTTGACCTTTCAAGAGATTCAAAGGCCTTATTTCCAGACTAACCAGAGAAATCTTCTATAGCGTGATCCTTCCTACTTATTGGTGTTTTATTCTTTTGCCAAGCATATTCTGTCATTCAAAAATGCGCTTGTGTGTTAATTCATTCTCTTGATTAATATTTATTTCAGGACTGTAAGTCATACCTTTACTAAAAGGAGATTATATTAAGATGATGTTAAATCACACAACTGTCAGACTAGTTTGCTTTACTGTATCTTTCTAGTAATTATACGCTCTTTTTGCTGTACTATGACAGCATTCTACAAACTATACTCACCAGTCCTCAATAACATCCACGCGGTGGTTAAATCTCCATTACAAAAAAGAGAAAGAATAAAAGCCACATGACAAGGGTTGTAACTAGACAAAGAAAAGTCAATAATAAACCCTAGTCTTATTATTACTTGTGACACACTTTTGGCCTTGTGAATTCTTGATTTCAAACGGTTGAGCTACCTGAAGAATCTTTTCTTGCAACCCCCAGAAGCAGAAACCTCTTGCCTAATTAAGAGGGAAAGAGACAGAGACATAGAAACAGACAGACATAGAGACAGCGTTAGAGAGACAGAAAGTCAGAGGGAAAAGTAGAGACAGAGAGAAATTATAAGCCTTCCCAAACTGACACCTTGAGAAGAGATATGAAGGGCTAAAGAGAAAGGTGGAAGTGTTCAGATAAGACTGAGCATCTTTCCTGGAATCCCTCCTTCATGTTTAACTCTAGGAATCCCAGAGACCTTCCAATCTCAGCAATTAGCATTTTTCATCTTGAGTCCCTGTAAAATCCTGCTTGAGAGTATAGCACCCCAGAAGTTATCCAGCAAATTGCAATGGTTCACTCCATTCTACAGCCTACTATATCATGCTGCTCAATGGTTCACTCCATTCTACAGCCTACTATATCATGCTGCTATACTTTGGAATTTCTTGCTTACGTTTAGGGTTTTGTTTTTTAAGTTTTATTTGTATTTGCAGTTGTGAGGTCTTTGGGGGGAGGGTAATTTTAATAAATAAATAAATATGCCGCATTCTTGTTTTTAGAACATCTCAAATAGAACACGGTTGGCATGGTTTTAAGCTTCTTTCCCAGAGTTCCACTTGCCTTGTAAGTATTAGCTTTAGAGACATTTCATGAAATATAGAAGAGCAAATTTCCCACCACAGCATTTTTTTTTTCTGGGCTGCTAGCACTTTATCTAGCTTTTTGTGATATATTTTTCTAATATTTTAATCTAACAAATCACTTTCCCAGGATTTTGTGAAAACGGTAATACTGAAGTCCTTTTGTATTCTGGAATTTGAACCATTTTATCATTTTTGCTTTTCAATGTAAATTTGGAATCCAGAGAACTAGGGCCTTGGGAACTGAATATTAACTGAATATTAACTTGAATGTTTCTTTTTAATTGTAGACCCAACACAAACTTCGTGAGCAAAGCATTACCCCTGTCTTAGGCTCATAAGTAAAATGAGAACGTTGCCTATAATATCTACCTCCAAGGGCTGTTATGAGCATGTACATAGAGTGTCTTGAGAGCCTTAAAGCATCGTATAAATGTCAGCTATTATCTTCCTCTTTAATATTGGGGTTACTTTCCTTGACCCTCTCACAACTCAACATTATCCCTACCTTTGCCAAAACTTTTAATTATTTTTCAAAGCAAGGAATTCGCCCAGGATTCATGTAGATTTTCATTTTATTATTCTATTTCCACATGATCCTGCCAAATAACATTTCCCTCCTCTGATCTTTAGTTTATGAGCTTTTAATAGGGTAAAAATAAATTTCATAGGCTTTTCTAACCTTTTCTGTTTCTCTCCCTAAATCTAGATGTTACATACAAGGATCTGCAGGCACAAAAACCTTTAATCAATAGTCTTACTGGTTTGAATTTCTTTTTTCTTACAGAGTGCTGATTTACTTATCAATGAAAAATAACTAATATAAGGATTTCAATATAGCTCAAAGTGTTGTGATACTGGAAAAGCCATTGAAAAAGAAATTGGTAGAATTGTAATGAGGAAATCTTTGAAATTAAGACCCATGAACATGCAGTCTTGAAGAAAAGGATTTTTTTCTCTAGTCTTCAATGGTTATACCTTACATCAATAAATTACATTTCAAAAGAGTGAGAGGACAAGTGAATGCTCAAGTATCGTTTTTAGCTGTGACTGGAAGGCCAATGTGCTATTTCAGTAAAGGTATTTAAAGGGAATACCTCAAAGTGGTTCATAAATGACCACATTTCAAAAATATGATACTTTTCTCAAACACAGTTCAGGTTCCAGAATAGTAAATACCCATCAAATTTCGGCACTTTTATTTTAATGCTTAACTGGTTCTGTATTTTAAAGTTCCACAATTAAAAATGCAAACTGATGATAAAATTCAACAGAAGCATATGGTAGCAGAGAAATTCAGCAGAAGCAAGTGTTAGAATAACATTTAACCAGAAATATTCCATATCCATATTCAAAGAGTATTTCAAGCACTGCTTCATATAGAACAGCCCAATTTTGAATTACTGTAATTAAGTGTAAAAGTGTGCTGATTTGTTGGTCCCACAATGTCAATCTTTTCCATACACTTGTTAGTCTCTAAATAAATAAATAGGGGAAAAAATGAAAACACCAACAGCAAGATTCCTTCATCCTCTGGAAAATGGTGAGAAGACAGATAACATACAAGCATATATATGCTAAATTATAGAACTATATTTAAGGGATATGTAATTATAACTGTATAAAATATATTAAAAATGACAAAAACATGTAAATGTATACATTTTTCTTGTGGGAAAACTAGTCCTTTGTTGTTTGAAATGCTACAATACATTGCCAAATGTGTTTATCTTCTGAAAATAGAAGTAAATATCTTTAATTGAATTACATTTATTTACCATACAGGGATTTAAAAATATAGCATGAATATTTCAAGATCAAAAAAGGTTTTCTTTTGCCTTTCCAAAAAGCATGCCAAAATTATATTTAAAAGTATATTTTCCCTATACCAATAGAGTCATTTTAAATATTTTTGTCTTGTAAATATTGCACTGAAGAAAATAAGAACTATTAAATTTCCTTACATAAAACCACCATGTCATGACATACATATGTAACTGTTATAAACTATACTTAACAACGTGAACATTTTATGAGCAAAAAGATCCTGCCTATCAAGGTATTTGCATACTAGAAAAAAAAAAGCAAATACTCTTAAAAAGGAATGATAATAAGCTGATGTATAAAAATAATACACATTTGAACATGTATGTGTACATATATGTATACACACACATTTACATACAATAAAGTCAGGGTTATTTAATTTACCAATTATGTTTTGTCTCAATAGGCCTATGTCATTAATATTTAAAATCTTTGGAAGAAAGATGGTAAAAAGCCGAATTGAACATAACAGCACATATCAATTCCTATTAAAACCCGCTGCCTTTTTGCTGTACTCTAGGGAACACCCATCATATATACTATAGCACCACAGCAATATAGTTTGTTGTTCACCATGGCACTGCATGTTATGAGAAACATTTAGACATCTGAAAGCACTAAAGAGCATAAAAATTATATACATATATATTCACTTTCTTACTGAATTAAAATTTCATAGCCATTTGTCAAGAAAGAGAACAACTACAATGGAAGACTTGCAAGCAGTTTGGACTCTGTGCAGTGAATAGTCCTAGAGCATTATAAAGTTGTAAGAATACAATTAGCTCCCAGAGCTTAAGGGTTTAAAAGCATGTTTTTGTGTGTGTTTACTTTCAATAAAGACAGTAACAAATCCTTGTTCCAAATGATAAAAGGCCATCATTACTGAAAGTCATAGGCTATTTCCTAAGATATGAGATACAAACTCTTGCTTTGAAAATACCATCCCAGTGGCAGAATTTATATATTTAACATGCATTCACATGTTAAATACATATAGATCATGATATGTATTACATACATGTCACATTGTTTTACATGTATGTATGTAAACATTAATATATTTGTGTCTATATGCATGTATGGGTGTTCTTACAAATCTGTAATAGATAAGCAAACAAATACAATTTTTAACCCATTGAAAATCAGTATGTCCACGCTGTTTTAATCTGAGGTATTTAAAAAATTTGGACATATTCAAATAATAAATACATTCAAAAAAAGAGAAAGCCTTAAGTATCTTTATGTTAAAAGAAAGATATACTCTTAATTTGAGAATTTTGAGCAATATTTTCCCAACTGAATTAGAAATGAATGCTATTTAAAATCATGCACAGGTTAAATATCATACTTTGTGTGTGATACAAAGCTTGCACATTTTATGCTTTGGCCGCATCTCAGAAAGAAAACAAGCAGGGCATTTTTATTATTTCACCTTTTTTCTTGATTTGAAGTTTGGGAAATACCAATAAAAGATGTTAAACAACATTTATTTTTCATTCAAACAGAAAAAGCGTTAATTGTCCTTCCTGATTATAGTCTAATGTATCTTTTCGGATGTCAGGACATTACATTAAATTGCTTAACAAAAAATAGGCTTTAATTTAATTTAATTTAATTTAATTTAAACATATATATCTTGGTCTTTTTCATCTAGCTAATGCCACTTTTGAGGAGAATATATATATATATATATATATATATATATATATATATATATATATATAGTAATAGAAGAAAGATATCAAAGTATACAAATTCATTTGAGCGTAGCTCTTTCTTCCTAACTTGTCTTTTCTGTACTTTTCCAAATCGCATTTGTGCGTGTCCAACAAGAATGCCAACATATTTCCAACACATTCGAATGCAAAGGTGCATGTATAGTGGTACACATGTGACTGCATTCAAATTTACAAGGCCATTTAAAAAAAAAAAGCAACTCTGTTGCAAGTTTTAATCACCTGTAGCTTTAGACATTTTCGAGAACAGCTGATGGGAAAGACAAGTGACAAAAGAAATTTAGGAATACAGTATACCTTCAACTTTCCTTATCTACATTTTGCCTCTTGAGCCACAAGAAGCACAGTTTAAGATGACTATAATGCGAATAACCATTGCTAAACACTGATGAGAACGGAGTTCACATCAGGAATGATACATTAACAAAAATTTTTCCCATGCCATGTCCTACCAACAAAAATTGTCCTATTATTTTCAGATGTTATGTCTTGGATGTTTAAGGCAGAAATTATTCTTTTATAGATTCCACTTACAGGTGCTGATTTAAAATTTTCTCCACACAGACTCAGCCATATCAGACAATCCCCAAATATCAATAGCTATGTCATGAATGATATTTGATACAATGGCATTTTTGAAGGACTGCCTAAGAAATAAGGCATGATGTAGGAGGAAAGGCTTTACATGACACTGAGCTATAAATATAAATGGAAAGCTTTTGAGAAACATATATAGTGGGGTGGCTAGAACACCACACTAAGAAATCAAAGAGAGAGGCCTTTACTTAAGTGCATTAGTATAATAGGGTGTGTTGATATTTTGCATTTTAAATCTGGCGTGTTGGAGCAGATGCTCTAACAAACTGTTTCTAAAACTAAGAGATGGCTCCTTACTCTGGAAGCTGCTTTAAAAAATGTAGGCTCCTAGCAAAGGCCAAGTATGCAATCACTACATCTCACATCTCACTCTAAGACAATCCCTAGTGGAACATTGTTAGGATATTTAGGCTTATCTTATTTTAGCCAAAAATAATAAGAAAGCTATTAAATACTAAATGGAAACATCAGAATTCCTTTTTGTCTGCAAAGGAGCACCAATTTTAATGTTAATTTTCTGAAATATGAAAGCATTTTATTTGCATTCAGTAAAGATTACAACATTTAAATTAATTTTAAAAGGATATAATGTATACACTAGATGTTAAACTTACCCAAATAACCTATCCTAATCATATTTTCTAAATGCAGACAGAGGATGTAGGAAACAGCAAGTAGACAAGAATATATTACAGAAATCATCATGCCTTATTCTCTGTTTCATGAAGTTTGATCATAAATTGAGCCTGGCTGGGGGGAGGGAGGGAGAGGAGATCTAATATTGCAGCCTCTGATCAAGCATGTATAGCACCAACTTTTCAAATAAATATCCTGTCAAAGAGAGTGTAAATTTCACCTTCTGAGGACCATTCCCCCTCTTCCCCTACTCAGTACTGGTTATAATTATATTTTGGAAGTAATTTATTCTGAAATCTCATCTTTGAGTAATTGAAAATTGTATCTCCTTCTTCCCCTAGTCAGTACAAATCGCTGCTTATTCTCTTACTTCTGACATAATTCATTCTGGAATCCCATATCTGGATAATTGTGAATTTTATCATTTGTATGTTATCTCCACTAGTAGTAAAAAAAAAAAAAATCATTGAACTCTATTTAAAATAAAGGAACAGCAACATCTCCTTTTATGTCTCTGCTATATCTTACGAAGCTACGCCAAAATCTTCTTGGTGAACAGGTAGTTGTGCGTGTTTCAGTTTTGGACCACTGAAAATCAATTAATTGTTTCAGTTTAAGAAAAACATTTATTACAAATTACTCTAATGCAGGAAGGACTTGCAATTTAATATTTGCCTATGGATACATTTTCACGAAGTTGATCCTGCAATTTTTTTCAAGGGGAAATTTTTTCCACTTGAATTTTTTAAATACCAATAATTTTATAACTAGTAAGGTATTTCTATTAAAATGTTTTTAAGAACTATAAATGAATACTGTCAGTTTCAAAAACCAGGGGCACAAAACGTTGCTCAAGTCAAGAAAATGTAAAGTCAAGGCACTTTGGAGATAACTACATTTGAAAGAATTGTAACTTTATATGGGACAAGAGCTCACAATTTGTAAACTGTAAGCAATTCACTTAAGTACTCACTTTATAGGTCACCCTCCTGACAGAAATAGAAATGAGAATCTGAATCTGATGTAAATAGTTTGGCATCATTATTTGGCTAACTCTGCCTTTCCTTAACATGCAGTGTCACCACCTGGATATCTTGCCAATTATCACACTTTATTTATTTATTTTCTGCAACATTAAGTGTGCGGAAGCAATTCTTATTGCAGAAGGCGCTCTAAGAAGAGACTTTTTTTTTTTTTTACATTATTTGATCAAAGAAAAACAAAACAGTATTGGTGTTACACTCATTCTTTAGTGTGCGAATTCTCTATATTCCTCCACTGACATCTAATGCAACAAAGACTGGGAACTGAATCTATTAATAACTCCTCCAAAAAGTCCCAATTGGTGAAAAGACAGGAGTTCTATCTACTAAAAACAAAAACCAAAAAAACCCTCAAGTCTTCAGCACTAAGCCAGCAAAGGACAGCAAATCCTTTATAACACAAAATACCAGGAAAGAGAAGGCTACCTTTGGCTTTGTTTTTGTTATGTAAAATGCATTAAAGTGAGTCATCCACTTAAAATTACCTACTGGTGGTAGCTGTAACCCAGTTTCAGGAACTAAAATAAATGCTTCCCAAAATGCCTGTTAGGTTATTCAGTGCACTTTACCATAAATGCGAATGATGATGTGTAGGTGCACATATATGTATAGCTATTTGTATATAAGTATATGAAATTATCTCCCTAAGATTTTATAATGTTTCTCGTGAAAGTATAGGAAATTATTCATTCCTACAGCTTCAATGAGAATCTGGCTACCTTTAAAAGCCATATTACCACAGTAAACGGTAGGCTTATCATTTACAAGCCGTCTTAGTTTAGTGACAATGAGAAGAAAAAAAAATGCAAACGGCCCTGTAAATAACTCTTTTAGTCTTCCCTTCAGAAACCAGATTTGGTGACAGCCCCCAACCGCCTATTGTTCATTTTAACTACAGAAACTGGATGTCTCAGTTTTGCTGGCATAGTTCAGCTAAAAAAGAATACGAAGGAAAGGACAGCGTGTTTCCAGGACCCCCAGCAAGCCCACTGCAAGTGACAAAACATTCGGAAGTCCTGGAGGGAGATACACTTCGCATAAGAATAGCTGTCAAGTGCAACCAGTCAATTGTCAACTAAACAAGTTTGTTAACACGGCAATCACAATCGAATCCGAGGCCAAGTACAAGAGGTGTTAGCCCTCTGCTGACTCAGGATTGGAAAAAAAAAGATACATTTGTATAAAACTCATACGTATGTATCTACTAAATCTTAACAGAATCAAAGCGTTTCAGAGGGCCTGGTTACATGTGAACATGTGTCCGGCTGGAAACTTTTCTCTGAGCACAGCTAAACTGTAAAGAGGGCAACTGAGAAATGGGCTAAAGTAGTGGAAAACCCCTGGATTTTGAAAAGTCGCTCATTTTCTCTGTGGATGTTTTCTTGCCTAAGACCGCCTAGCCCTGAACCCGACACTCTATGCGGGAGATTTCGGATTTCAGTTTATTTTCTAAGCGCAAACCCTGCATTTGCTCCTCATTTGTCATTTTCCTCTTAGATTCTGGTATTTCTTCCTCCTCCTGCCTCTCTCTCCCCCAAGTAAGAGAGCCAGGAACTCCTGGTAATTTACAATCCCCCGCCCCCAACTCTCTCTAGCTCGCTCTTTCTCTCTGCCTTCCTTGCTCGCTCTCTCTCAGTCACACACACACACACACACACACACACACACACATACACACACACACACAGATATACACACAAACATACACATACGCACACACACTCACATACACACATGCAGACGTGGTCCACATCCCTCGCCAGCCCCAACTCCTCGGGTGGACTTACGTGACTGCCGAAGGAAAAGGCTCTTCCGATGAAGGGTTGATCAGCAAAGATTGGAAAAGTGTCAGACTAAAGACTAGCAGCCAGCCAGCAGCCATCTTCGGGATAGAAGATCGATTCTTTCTCTTCCCCCCCGCTTCTCACTCCCTCCCCAACTCAGGGGAAAAAATAAAGATGATAATGGAACAAACCGGGAGGGAGAGGGGGAGAGAAAGGGCAAAACACTGATGCACACACTGCAAAGAAAGACGCCTGGAGATAACGCAAGCAAGGTGCCAGAGATGGGGAGGGGCTCGCTGGGGGAGGTAGGGAGAGCAAAATCGAGATCTAGAATGAGGGAAGTGGAGAGAGGAAAACCCACTAGACGCTCACTGCTACTGCCCGCAGCAGCTTCATCTGATCAGCCGCCATCAGGGTTACTTTTGTAACAGATCTCGGCAAGCGCTCTCTTTTCTGTCTCCTCTCTCCCTCTCTCTGTTTCCTTCCCTGATTTATTCCCCTGATTGCAGAGTAGAAGGAGGAGGCGGAGGCGGGGGCGGAGGAGGGGTGACGGTAATGGGGAGGGGGGAAGTAAGGAGGGGGAGTGAAGAGGCAGAGACTTGTGGAAAAGCGAGGTTTCTTCTTGCTTCTCTGCAATGAGCAGACGGGCTCTGGGAAAGTCACAGGGTGGTGGTTGGGGGTGGGAGGTAGGAGGGGAGTGTGTCAGATGAGCCTAGAGGAGCCCGACTAGGAGCAGCTCTCCATAGAAGGAAAACATAAAAGGAACTCCCAAAGTCAGCATCTGAGCTCTCTCTCCCGAGTCCCAGGGGTGGAGGAATGGTACCTAACCCCGTGGGGCTGTCAGGGGAAATGCAACCACCATCTCTCCCAGAAGGCATCCGAAGACAGCATTATACTCCACCAAAAGTGTTTGGCACGCTCTGAGATTCAGATCTTTGTGAGTTATTTTTGTACACGCTTGCAACGTTCTCCCACCCCTCCTCGGAGGCACCAGAATAAACTGCCTGCCTAGGAAACGTGGAGAAGCGATTTAACAACAGAAGTAGGAGGGTATTTAAAAAAAAAAAATGTTTTTTTCGAACCACTAATGATTTTCTACCAGGTGGCACTATTTGCCTGTGAGTGTCTGGGTCCTCTCCTCCGTGCCAGCTCAGATCCAGTCACATATCTGGTATCTCTGCTATCACTAGTTACTGGGTTTGCAACGTTGCAACGCGGTTGCTTGAAGAGCAGGCAGAAAGAGTTAGGTGATGGAGGGGGTAGGACTGGTATTGCTGTAATACTCTCATATATTTACCTGTATAGCAGGGAGTTGGAGGGAGAAAATTCTTCACCAACCTAGAAGATTCATGGAAAGGTGGATAACAGATTTTTTCCTCCAATATTTTCAGGAAAAAAAAAAATCTGGGCACTCTTGGTTCTCCAGAGCTTCAACAAGGAGTCTACTTTGTCCAGTGTTTGTGAAAGAAGAGACAGGTGCAACAGGCACCCGTACTCAAGTGATTGAACCTGGAACAGGTGGGATGGATGGAGTCAAAAGAAAAACGAGGGAGAGGCAACCCTAATCAGCTGTTGCTGCATCCTCCTAATGAGTCACTTACATTTTGGAATTACTGACATAGGTGAGACGCAATAAATAAAAATAATTTGCAAGGTAACAGACTTAGTATGTGGCACTGTTGCAGGGTGGGAAGTGTCAAATGAGATAACATGTAAAATGCTTTGCAAACCTTAGAGTGCTCTATAAATGCTAGCTATTATTATATGCATTATTTTTATTCAGTTTTACATCTATGCATTCCCACACTAACTACTGGCCCCCGAAAGGGAGTGGAGCAGGTTGTTGGGCAAAAAAGCTGTTAGGAATAATCAAACTGCAGGTTGTAGAGCTGCTAACAATGAACAAGGAATATAGTTTACTTTTAATAGGGTAACACTAAATTACCTCCCCTAGTAATATCACCACTGACTTACATGAGTAGGAGGCAGAAGAAGGTTGACAGTTATTTTAGAAAATGCTCTCTGTATTTACATAAAACCACATCACTAAAGCTGTGTAAGAATTGTGCTATTTGGGGGCCGACTAGAAGGTTTTAGACTCAATACACTTTTATGATTCCTAAGATGAACTCAATGAAGCAAGGCCCTGGTGTGCCCTTCTATTAAAAACAATCCATAAACCATACAGCCCTTTATGGGCTATATATTGAGGCAGATCCTCTATAATGAATTAGTGGAAAGAGCTTTCCTTTTGAAGTCCAGGATCTGAGTTCAAATCCTTATTTTGCTACTTAAAACTTGAAATTGAACAAAATAAATTAACATGTGTTACCACTAAGATTTGTTTCTTTATCTCCAAATGAGGCCTTTGGACCAGAGGATTTCTCAGATCATTCCCAGTTCTCAGTCTGTGATCCCATCAATCTGGCCAAGACAAAAGACTAACATACTAGAAAAGAATAATTAGTCATGGCCTCATGATCATTATTCAACTTAGTGCATGTACCTTTTTTTTTAATTAAATAAATTAAAATAAAGCTATTTTACATTCTTTGTTTTTCAAATGTCATCCCTTTGTCTATGTTACTCTTACATTTTCCCTTGGAAAGGGTCCTCCCTACCCCTGCCCCCCTCCCAGGGATTTAACTTAGGTTTATTTTATGCCAGGCATAAAGTGGTGAGGCAGTAGGAACTCTATAAATGAGGAATGGAGTGGGATGTGATGGAATTGAACACTAGATCACAGAAAAGATATTTTATACAATTAAAGATGACATTTATTTTCTCCCCCCACTCCAAGAATTGGATTACCAAATAGAACAGTAATTTTTTTCAACTGTTAGTGATTCAAAAATAAATATTTTTGTCTTTGTCCTTTTTGTTTTTTAAATCATGAGATTATACCTGTATTAGCAATAGCCCAAATTTAGGTTCCCATTATTATCAATGTGATATGTTGGTATTATAGCAGCCTTGCCACGTGCAAAAAAGTATTATGTTAATATATAATGTCAAATATTTCAATAATGAATCTAAACTTCCTACTGTGATCTGCTATGTTCCAGTGTTCCATCTTTCCAAATAGTAGATTAAAAATGAAAGTATGGAATAAACTTTCAGAGAACCTAGATCTTACCTGAAAATTAACTTAGTTGACCTTGAGTCAAATCTCAGTATCATTGTATTCCTTTGATGAAGCACTGTATATTTTTTCAATATCCAATTCTATGAATAAAATGTTGCTTGTACAATTCTAACTAAAGTATTTGGTTCACAATTATGAGTTTAAATCACAGTTGACATTCTTTTTATGAGATTCATTATTAATTACTTAAAAAAAAAAAAAAACAAACAACATAAGTCTTTAACAGCCATGGACCACATGTGGCTTTTATAGTCTGTATAGGGCAAATGAAACAAGGTCATATTCAATATAATTTGATCTGTTTTGTGCTCCATAATATTCTAACATTTTATAATATTCTAATATACTGAAAGGCTGGAGGACAAAGAGCAGATGAAATAGTTTCTGCATTATCAACTAATTTTTTAAGTGACAAAAATAAAGTAAATATCAAGACGAGTCAAAGTTTGGTAGATGGAGATTTCAAGAAAATTTGGTGTATAGAAGTGTTTTTAAAACATAAACCTATGGTTTTAAGGAAGCCTTCTGAGGCAGGTAGGTGGCACAATGGATAATGCTGGTCGGAGTCAAGAAGACCTAAATTTAAATCTTACCTCAGACCCCCGATTAATGACAATTTCTCTCAGTCTTAGTTTCTTCATGTGTAAAATGAGAATAATGATAGCACATACCTCATAGGGCTGTTAGAAAGACCAAATGAGATAAAAAATGTGCAGTACTTCACAAATCTCAAAGTATCATAGAAGTTTTTGGTACTTGTAATTCTCATGCTCATTTACATAAATTGAGAAAACCTAAGATAGAATGGTGATATATTCACTAGTCCTTTTTCACTGAGATCATTATGGCAAATATCAGTAGCCTGAAATTCTAATACTGTAATAGTTCTGTGAATGCTATTCATTTGGAAAATTTTTGTTGTTTTAGATCTAATTCAGTTAGGACCTTGCTCTATGTGTCCTTGATAAGCAGCCTAGCTAACATGGATATGTGCAATACTTCTCAGATTTCCTAGGTAGCTGCTTAAGTCCTCTCAGCTCTCCAGGTGAGGATAAAACCAGAGAGTCAAGATTAGAAATTCCTTTGATAATACTGGAAGAACAATGGATTTGGCCTCCGAAGACCTAGATCTGAACACTTAATCTGATGCTGACTGTATGACCTTAAACAAATCACTACATAGGCTCATAGAATTATCATTTTAGAGTTGTAAATATCTTAAAGGTCATCAAATCCAATCTCCTTATTTTGCCCATTAGGAAACTGAGTCCCAGAAAGGTTTAAAGACTTGCCCAGTTTCATAAAGCTAGTACATTTCTAAAATGCAATTTGAACCCAACTTAAGTGCCCTATCTTCTATATCACGTTATCATTCTTGGCTGCCTTTTCCTCAGTGGTAAAGTAAAAAAATTCTCCTGGATGCATTGTAAGGTAATACATCCTTTCAAATCTAATACTCTGAAATTCTATTTTGTGAGGCAGGGGATATTAATTGGAGCTGATTGTCAACATTCTTGACAAGAATGATATTCAGTACTTTTGAAATGCAGTGGAACCCCAATACAACCAAATTTTTTATACAAGGATTGACTATTCATGAATATCTCTGGCACATAATAGAAATCCTTTTTGCTTGATGCATAAAATAACATCCTCTGAAATATAACTATAGTCAAAGTCTATTCTACAGACGTTAATACTACTATCCTCCAGCCACATTAAAAGGTATTTCCATTGTAGCTGAAAGTTATATTTAAATATATGTACACACATATAGATGTTATATATGTATATATGAAATATGTGTGTTATATGACTGCATGAAACATATACATATATCCACAAATATACATAATTGCAGTATATTATAGCTGGAAAAATCTTTAGAGGTCCACTAGTCAAGTTTTTTCATTGTGAAGATGGAGAAGTTGAAGTCCAGCTCTATCATGTGACTTCTTACTGCAAGATCACAGAGATAGTAAATGAATGAGTGCCAACCCTGTTCTCCTGTCTCCTATGGCAATTATGGTTCTACTATATCAAAACTATCTCTGTATATTGGTGTATAAGTGTGTGTGATGTTTGGATGGGATAATGTATATTTTAGATAGATAAATCAGTATGTAGTCTAGTGCAGGGGTGGGGAACCTGTGGCCTTGAGTCCACATGTGGCCCTCTAGCTCCTCAAGTGTGACCCTTTGACTGAATCCAAACTTCACAAAACAAATCCCCTTAATAAAAGGATAAATTCTTTATTGAATAAAATATAATATATTACAGGTTACATGGTATAATAATTATAATTAAACATTATTATATATTATATGATATATAAATTATAACCATTACATATTATATTATTATAAATTATCATGTTATATAATTATTTATCATATTGTATGATATATAATAATTATAATTGAATTAAATACAAATCTTTTATTAAATAAAATCTTTTTATTAAAGGGATTTGTTCTGTGAAGTTTGAATTCAGTCAAAGGGCCACACTTAAGGGCCTTAAAGGGTCACACATGGCCTCGAGGCCACAGGTTTCCCACACCTGGTCTAGTGTCTAATTTTATCATTTTATTGCTTTAAAAATTTCTATTAAGAAAACCTTGCAAAACAATTACTGTATCTTACTGTAGTGGAGTGCTGTTTATGATACTGAGAGAAATGTATTGCTTGGGATTGTGTGACTAGTTTGGGAAACAGGAATTGAACTGTCTTCTTGACTCCAAGGCCAGCTCTCCGTGATGCCACTCTGTGTCTCATGTACGTATACACATATGTGTATATTTGCTATTATTGAGATATTTGGGTAGTGTCTGATTCTTTGTGACCCAATTTAGGATTTTCTTGGCAGAGATGCTGGAATGATTTGACGTTTCCTTCTCCAGGTTATTTTACAGATAATGAAACTGAAGCAAACAGGGCCAAGTGACTGGCCTAGAGTCACACAGGTAATAAGTGTCTAGGGCAGGATTTGAACTCAGGACCTATGTTCAATCCGTTGTACTACCTAGCTGCCCATATGTGTGTATACATGCATATATGCATATGCATGTATACATGCATATTTACATACACATAAGTATCTATAGAGAGAAACATAATAATAAACATATTTTAAAAATCAAATTGGTCTACAATTTCATTAGTTTGGTGGACTGCCAATATTAAACTTTTCTATAAATTCAGATCAGTACCTACTCTGCACGTTACCACCTGCACAATGCCTAGGTCACTTACTTAGTATCACACAATCAGAATGTTTCAGAGGCAAGAATACACACACACACACACACACACACATTCACACATGCACACACTCTTGTTGAGATCAATGAATACCAGCTCTACCACCTTCAACTTCTGTGAATTAAAATCTTTCTGCCTCAGATTGCTCATCTGAAAAATGAGTTAGACTTTCTAAAAGTTTCTTCCAGTTCTAATTTCTAAGACATGAAAGCATGTTTTATTTAGGAAAGTCATCCATTAGACTATTGTGCTAAATATTCTTACAATATGTTACAGGAACAAGGATTTACTCAGAGTCCTTATCTTCTTTCAAGGATCAAACAAGGTCTGCCCAGGCCTTGCTGATCCCCCTATCCCATCCCAGCTTGTTCTCTTTCTCTCCTATACTTATTTGTATATAGTCCTACTCCAGCCCCATTTGAATGAAAGTTCCTTGAGTACAGACACTATTATTTCTTTGTTTTTGTGCCCAGAGCAGCCCATAAAAAAATAAAATAAAATCACTGCTTAATAAATCTTGTTGCTTGGAATAAAACTGAAACAGATTTCTGATTAGATCTGTAGACTAGAAGTAAAAAAGTCTAACTTCTATCAATAGATGAATAAAATAAATAGTTTACATTCATTTAATAAACATGAAAGGCTTAGAGGGATATGTTTTTTATCATTGTGAAGCATTTGAAAATGAATGTGTAAAGAATTTTGAAAAGCTTATTCTGCACATAGCTGTACCAGTAGAAGGTGTTTTTGAGAGATACACTCCTCCCCACCCCGCCAACCCTCCTCATCTCCAAGCTCTGGTCTCTTGAGTTATTAGAGAAATAAAATCTCCCCCAAATCCCTTATGGGAGAATCATGTTTTATCAGGGTTTTCCTATCATGAACATATAACAAGTATCAGCTACTTGAATGTGGTTTTGTTTGTTAGTTCTTGCCTAGAAAAGTTTTACATCTCAGAACTTAGAATGAAAAAAAGATGTTTTAAAAGTTACATTAATTATGCGAGGTTGTCGTGGAATATTTTGTATTATGTGTCGATTCTGTTTTTCTTTAAAGTTTTCAAGTGAGTTTTTATGTATTATTAAGAAATTAGGTTGTCTCATTAGGGACACTGTGAGGAGGGGGAATTGATTTAATAAATTTGCCTGCAGTATACTGTACAGACCTTCAGTAAAACATTAAACCTAATGTTTGAATCTCAAGCTGTCTACTTATCCTTTTTACATTGATACTGACTTAAAAATATTATTTACTGGATGCTTTGTTGATCTGCCCTGTCATTTAAGGGTCAGATTAGCTATTTTACTAGAAATCATTTTTTAGAAATGAATTTAGTTCTTTGAGGATTTATTTAGTTCATGTACAAAAGTATTTTGAAATTCAAATGAACGCTTCCATTATGTTTGCACTATCTGACTCACTTTCCTTTTTTATTATAGATTTATGCCATCTTCCTTTGATATCATATCTCCTACTGGTGATGTTGATTCTTCATTCTTTCATATTATTTTCAAGGTCAGCAGACACCAATTACCAAAGCAATGTTGATAGGGATGCACTTCTATGTTTGATTTTCCTTCTAGATGGTCTCTCTATTTGTCTATCTTCCTATCTGTCTGTCTGTCTCTCTATGTCTATAATCTATCTCAAAAGGTCAAAATCATGCCTAGAAAAAATGAGATAAGCATAATGGCATTGTCCTTCCATTTCCATCATAAAAATCATTTTCATTCTCACAAGCAACCCACAATGCTCCCATTAGAGAAAGTTGACAGGGCACAATAAACTTGACTAGACTTTAATTAATGCCACAGCAAATACACATGGCTCATCAATGTTCAGGAACAGATACCAAATTCAGCATGTTTTTCCTTTCTTTCTCTCTTTGAGAGCCCAGCCCAACTCCACCCCTTCTCCACCCCTTCTTTTGATCTTGTCACCCTACTAGACAATTGCAAAGAATCTTTAACTGATTTGCAAGAGAAAGGGAAAGTTTGAAAAGTAGTGACTGTGTGTGTGTGTGTGTGTGTGTGTGTGTGTGTGTGTGTGTGTGTGTGTGTGTGTGTGTAGAACATAGAAAATTAATTAGGTCAAAGAGATTTTTGGGGGGAAATGAAGAAAATTATAAAAAGGAGCAATGAATGAAGAAAATAAAAGTTTGAGAAAGACAGGAAGAAGGAGATATGTCAGTAAAGAACAAAGGAGAAAAGAAAAGGGTTGGAGATGAAAGTGAATTAAAATAAACTTGAAATTATGCAAAAGTGCCAAAAGAATGCCAGGACCAGTTACTTTTTAGAAACATTAACCAATTATACTTATATTGCTTAAAAGAAATCATAGTAGATACAATCCTTGCCATTTGGTTATTCAGATTCTTAGCCCTGATTTTTATTAAATGATATTGAATTTTTTTATAAAATAGTACTGAATGTAATTTTTCTATTGTATATTTGAAATGATGATATTATCTCTTTATTTCCATATATCTAATAGAATCATAAAATTAACCTTCAATACATAGTCTTTGTTATATGGAAAGTATCTGAAAACGATAATCAATTTTGTATATCGTATTGATTTTTATTATGTTAGTAGATGTTGCCAAGTTTTGTCCTTGCCAGTGACATCATTGTTTTCATGGAAAACTGCTAAAGAAATTCAGAGTCATCTCTTCATGCTCTGCCTCAAGTCTACCAACTCTGTGGATATTGTACTATTTCCCTTCTAGAGTAACTTCCTAATTAGAGGGGGTATGTTGGTGACAGTATGGAGGTACAGAGCTAGAAAAGGTCAGTAAATGTTTTCTTTTTCTTCCCTGGTCTATGGCAACTGCCTTAGCCATCAGACCTTTGGCATGATCCTGATCTCTTTAAAATTATGTAGATACTATGTGGCTCCCCCCCCCCTTCTATTTATCAAGCCTCCCTCCATTAATTGTTTTTATGTAGCCTGATACTTGCACTATCCTCCAAAACTTAGTCTTGCTTTTTAATTCCAGCAATACAGTGTTTAAGCTCAAGGTCACCCTAATCACAGAATCATCCATTTTGTGTTGGAAGTAGATTAAGAGATTTAATTCAATCTCTCTTAATTGTATAGGTTAGGAAACTGAGGCCCACAGATGTTAAATGATTTACTCAAGGCCAAGTAAGTTATCATGGGCAGTCATTCTACTCACGTTCTCTCTATCTAAATCCATTACTTTTTCCAATTGGCCACACTACCTCTACTAGATCCTTTATAATAGAAATGAAGAAACTGAGAACTCCAGGTCAAGTGACTAGTTAGATCTGCTCTTTACCAGTGTAGTATTCTCTGTACTATGCCACGAATGCTACCTGAAATTAGACATTCGGTAGATAAGAGAGTGTGTAGATTCTGCATTCTTTATGGTTTTGAGATTTAAAAATTTTCATCACAAAAATTTCTCATAAAGGTAACTAGTTTCTTTCACAAATTAGTTTGCAGGACCAATTAATGTATGAAATAAATGGGGCACATGAAAGAGAAAAAGCAGATTGAGAAAATACAGAGTATCTGAAACATCAGAATAGTCAGAATGTGGACTGAGGGCAAAAAATTTGAGAGAAGGTCCAAATTTAATCAAAAAGTGTTTAAACAGTTTCTATAGGCTTGTTGTAGACATTAAACAAAAGAAACATCATAAAAGGTTTATTTGGCCAGCCATAATTTGTTTGTATTATTATTGTGAAAGACACAAGTAGTCAGAAGTGACTAAGTAAATGCTGGGTGATTCCTTATGTCTATGACCATAATAACCATGTAAGAAACTCTTTAGAAAAATGCTTGAGCTGCCTCTGCCCCTTCATGCTGGCCCGGTGTATGTAAATTCAATTTCTACCTTTAAGGATGTGTTTCATAATATTGAAGAAGGAACATTTTAAACATCTTTTCTCCCAATTTCTGATAAATATGTGTCTAGAAAGAGTATTCCCACATTCTCCAACTTCAAAAAACTACCCAATACCAAATATAAATTTATCAATTTGTGACTTCTATTCACTACCCCTGGTTCTCTTTCTGGGACCAAACAGGTCAAATGTAATCCCTCTTCTATAAATACTAAATAAAATACTGAAATACTTGAGCACAGTTATTCCCATTTTGTGACTTCTCTAGACTAAAATCCCCATTTTTTTCAATAATTACTCCTATGACATGGAATCAAGGCATTTTACTTTATGGGTTGGCTTTCTATGAATGCTCTATGACTTAGCAATACCTTCTTAAACTAGCGCCAAGAATTCAGTACACTATTGTTTTTGAGATCTGCTGAGGGCTATGTACAGAACAACAATTACCTCCTTATATCTGAAAGCTGCTGTGCCTCACTCAGTGCAGCCTAAGACTGCAATGATTTTTTTAGTTGTCATATCTCATTACTATTTTTGAATTTGTATTTAACTCAAACCCCCATGTTATTTTCACACAAACTACTGTCTAACCATTCCTTCTCTATCTTGGACTTGTAAAGGGTTTTCTCCCTCCCCTCACCCCTCCCAAGACTTTTAAATTTATCCCTTTAACTTTTTAGATTAAGTCTGACCTGGCAAGTTCTTTATGTATCTTAATTCTCATCCAGTGTGTCAGGTACATTTCTCATCTTTGTGTCGCTGGCAAATTTGATTTGCATGGAATCTATGCCTTTAACCAAGTCAAGACTGAAGTGATGATGATGATGGAAAATATAGATGATTATTGGAATAAATCAAAATCACATAGGACTAGGATGAAATACACATCATTCTTGTTATCTGCCTATTACTAAAATTGTTCTGCAGATGTTTTCAAGAAGCCTACATAAAGTAACCTCATATCCTATAACTTTTACTTAGTTACCAAAAAAAAAAATCATTTTATCCTCCTGTGTACTAATATTAAACATATAAAAACAATTGAAGGGTAGCGATTTATCCAAGGAGCCCTCTATCTGAACTGCATTGAATGTAAGGTGAAAATACTCACAAGCCCTCCCTTCAAAGCCTCCCTGATCCCCCCAAAAGTTCTTGTCACAAGGCAAGAAGCCATAGCCAACTAGTGAAATTCCAACTGGTATATCAATAACTCTCCATGTCCTGAGTTTCTTATGGTAGCTGTGAGGGCCTATCAGGAACCCTGAAATGCTGGCTTTTTATACTTTGTCACTGATTGGGTTAGCACCCTGATACAGCTACTTCTGAGAACGAACAAAATAAGTGATAAGATGATAGATTAGATAGATAGATAGATAGATAAACAGACATAAATAGATGGATGAATGGCAGCTAAGCACTTGGCAATATCATTGATGGGGTTAGTGCCCTAGTCGGGGCACTGAGACTACTTCTAAGTGTCAAGGAAATAAACAAACAATGGGTAGTGTTTACATAGCACTTTAAGAAAAGCCTATTATATGCATCATTTCATTTTATCTTCACAATAATCCTGAGAAGTTATTATACTCACTTTTTTGATGAGAAAACTGACATAGACAGAGATTAAGTGACTTGTCAAGGGTCACAAGTCTAATAACTATCTGAAGCAGGTTTTGAATTCATGTTTAACTGACTCCAAGTCTAGTACTCAGTCAATCCATTGAACCACTTAGCTTCCTCTGGGCAACAGACAAGGCAGTATAGGAATTCAGAGAGGCACTGTCCAAAATTATTGTGAAACCATCAGTTCAATACTGAGGACTACAGGACAAGTGGTGTATTCTAGTACCATAAGAAGACAAGCTAGAGATACATCAGAACAAATACTAATACCTTCACCTTCTGGAATTGCTTCAGTGAAGATGCCACTGACCACTAAAGCAGGAAACCCACAAGTATACATGAAATGGATTAAAGACATGAGTTATAGTACTCTGTTATAACAAAACTGCCAACATCTTGCTACTTCTTGTCAATAATTTCATACTTTTTAAAAAAAATTATGTTTTCAGTTCCAAGATATACCACAATCTATTATAAATTAACAAAAAATAATCATAAGAAATAATGTCATTCCTAAACTCAGATTAGATGAAATTAAAGCATATATTGAGTGGTTACTTAAATCTGAAGGAAAGGTGAATAACATGAAGATATCTAAAATTTATACTTAATATTAGCTCTAGAAGTGCTACTGAATAATAAAATGGATAGCAAAAAATATAGTATGACTCAAATAATTTTGTAAAGGAGATAGGAGATAGGAAATTAGATCTTATAAAATTTTTTAGTTTGATAACATGAATCTAATTAATAGACTATACCAAAGCACAATAAGTTTAAAAAAAAACCAGTTGTCTCAAAAAAAATCAACATAGATCAAGATATATAGAGGCATATCTATATATGTATGTGTGGATGTCATTGCTTTTGTCAAATGAAACTAAAAGTGATTTTGTATTGAGAATCTATAAAATTGTTATGATTCAGGAACCAATGAAAAAGCACTCTATAGGTGATGTTTGCATTAACCAATATTATGTCAATAAAGAAGCAGATATCAGAATAATGTCAATAAAAAAGAGATGTCAATAAAGAAGAAATGTCAGAAAGTCACTGGAGGTGGTAAACAGCAACTCATTACTGATTTAGTGATCATAGAACTAGCCATATGAGAGTTCTATAACATTTACATTGCCTTAGTTGTCACAAAACCTTTGATTCAGTTCTGCACTCATATATATCACAAGTGCAGAGATAAATCCAAGCATAATGAATTACAGAAGTAGAAAATAGAAATAGAGGAATTTGTAATAGTGATATGGGATTAGGAAACTGTCATTAGAAATCACAAAAACATTTTCTTTACGAAGCCCAGATTTACTGATGAATGTACACTATGTAATGAAATGGTAGACACTGCAACATATCACAGCAGACTGTAAAAATTTTCTATTTACTGATACAGAGAAAAGCATGATTATATGACTCAGACTAGTCATCAAAAGTTTGTTATCCTTTCTACAGAGAAAAATATGCTATGTGTCCTAGATAAGAGAATAAATTCTAAGCTACAAATGGAAACCCTTAAGTATTCCTGAGAATTCAACAAATAAATTGCACTGATGATTTTAGAATAGCATTAAAGACACAACTGCCACCGACAACTGCCCAGACATAGCATTGATTCATAAATACCTGAGGCCTATATTTTAAATAGGTGTTGACATACCAAATATAATATTCTTCAATCTATATGAACTGAAAAGCTGGCAGAAGAAATTTAAAATGTGGAGGACCAGGACTAGGTACATTTTTATTGCTGCCATCTTCTCTGCTTTAGGAGTTATCCCTAATATACTTTCAGTAAGTTAACAGAAAAATGTACATTTTAAAAAATATTTCTAATGGAAGTAGGGATCTGAGGTCCATAACCGAATGTAGGTAGTTGTGTGTTATGTTTACTTGGCAGTGGGGCAGTTAGGTTGACTGGAGAAAGAACAAATATATGCTCCAATGAAAGCAGGTATTTTTTATCCATCTTCTTACCATCCATTGGTAAGTTGGGTTAAGGGAGGGAAAGATTATCATTTATTTATTGTGAGGGGTGGTGGTGAAGGTGACTGGTTCTTGTTGACAGTCTGATGATTGTTGGGTTGAGGTTGAGTAATAAGAACAACCAACCCATTATCATGGGATACATTCACTAATAAGGACCATATGGTCCCCAAGTCTGATTTTCCAAAACTGAGAGCCTTAAATCTTCCAAGAAGATGTAGCATTGGTAGACTGGTTTAATAAGGAAAAAACATTGCCAGGATAGAATATGAAGCATAACTAAGCCTAATAGCCCTATGACACCCATAAAAATGGGCAGCAGTGGTTCAAGAAGGATTTTTTTTTTTTTTTACCTAGAAAGGTAAAGCAGCAGGGTGGCTAGGAAGCTCCATTGGTCTAGAGGGTTTTGGGGGGTGTGCGTATGGCTAGATGTGAAGAAATGGCAGAATTAGAAGTAAAGCTGGTGATACTTAGATATTATAAGACAAGGGAACTTTCATGAATCTGGAGAACATGGACAAAAACAGATTTCCAGAGATGAAATGGTTAAACATATCAAGAGGGTTCTATCGCAAGACTGAAGGTAAAACTCAGGGATCCTTATGGTAGGTGAGCAAGTTTGATTACAATGACCATTTTTCTGGAGAATGTGTCAGCAAAGCATAAAATAAGACCTATTTGACCTTAGGACACAGTGACAGGTCAGCTGGTAAAGCATGGTGTTCCTCTATATCACCAAAAGAACTATGGAGATGGGTGCTTCATGGTTATCCAAGAAGAATGAGCACTTATGTCCAAATGGTAAGGAACAGATGGAATAAGGTCTTGACCAATAGATTTGGAAAGTGAGAGGAAGGCCTGAGGGTTAGAGTAGAGCAGAGATTCTGATTTCCCTCTCATAGGAGTGGGAAAAGAAGGGAGATAATTGTCTAGACAAAGGTGGGAAAGATAGAGGAAGCATTAATAAGAAGGTTAGAGGAAAGAATTTCTTGTGGTGTTTCTTCTTTCTGGTACCTGAGCCAGTCAAATCGGCTGGGATGGAGGAGAAAATCCTGTGACCTCTGCTTCTTACTAGATCCTCTTTGTGAGAGTGAATAATAATAAAAATATATGATCACACAAAGGAATTTCAAAAGTCTTAAACATCAAAGTGAAACAGTTGTGAGTGATGACAAGGAACAAGAGAGGAAGAGGTCCAAAATGAAAGGAAACTTATTATTTCTGGAACAGTGTTCAGAGAACACAGTGGAATGAATTAGTGAGTGAGTGAATGAATGAATGAAAAAGTATGTGCTAAGCACTGGGAATACAAATGAAAAAATCAGTGTTGCTCTCAAGGAATTCACAATTTAACTAGAGGAGACAACATGTAAAAGAATTTTTGAGAGCTCAGCTTCAGGGTACCCAAGCATCCTTAGGTTACATCAGTAGTTCAAGTATTAGTGCCAGGATTGGAAGGTATAGAGGCAGGACAAAGAGTAAGGACTAATGATCCTTCATCTCCCTGGAATGATTGGTAGTTCCCATCTCATCCTTGCTATGTGGGGAGTAAAGCAAACTATATCTGTTCAAGATTGCGGGGGTTGAAGGATGGGGTAAAGGGAAGAGAACGGGATGGACCTGTGGTGATGGTTCTTCCCATTTGGCTGACTCAGATGGCTTCTGGTGGTTGAGGACCAGAAGAGAATCAATTAAGTGCTTAATAAATGGATTTAATTAGGAGCTCACTATCACTGAGAATGGGACAGCTAAGTACAGCACTGGGCTTGGAATCTGGAAGACATCTTCAGGAGTTCAAATTTGGCCTCAGGCACTTACTAACTGTGTAACCTGGACAGATCGTTTAACACTGTTTGCCTCAGTTCCTTATCTGTCAAATCAATGGCAAATCACTCCAGTATCTTTGCCAAGAACACCCCAAAAGAGGTCACAAAGAGTCAAATGTGACTGAAACAACTCAACAATAAAGCACTGAGAATATAAACAGAAGAGTGAGATGACCTGCATTTGAAGAATTCACATTCTAAACTGAGGGAACAGCACATAAAGGAAAGTTTGGCTGCATGGTAGATGGTAAAAGCTCTGTGATCCTTAGGGTGCAGCTGTAAGGCACATGGCTATGCCCAGAGACCAAGATGGCACAATGAAAGGAAACACAAAAAAGCCCAGTGGTACCCCTCTCCTCATCAAAGCAATGGCAAAGGTCACATTTGTTAAGTACCCAAGGGTCTTGACAGGGACAGGACCATGATCAGAAGTAAAGATCCTTGGTATAATGTGGGCAGGCAACTAGGTCCACTGGGGGAAAGGGTACCATGTTAGTAGAGGTGGCTTTGACTTCCAGTACCCAGTGGTAGAAGTAGTGACCAAAGACAGAATGGAACATATGAAGGGAGATAGAGTTTAAAGAAGATGGAAATGAATGCTCAAAGAGCATGGGTTGCAGTGGAAATGTTTGTTTTTTTTTTTATCAGTTTTCTATCATACAGATATAGATGCTCAGAGGGAGTTGAAGTTTATTCCTCATAAGAGGATGACTCTAGGAGGAAGTGGAATTCTGTCAATAAAGGCAGGCAGTCAGGCATTTCAAAATCTAGTCACAGTCTTCAGGGTCTTAGCATGGCCCTTGGGGTGAGGCCTTCAATTGCCTAAAGCACCAACCTAGTGATGCTGTGTTCAGGCTATTCCAGAAACTTACTCCTTAACTCCTCTTTTCCTGAAAAAAAATGAGGCCATTTAAGGACGTCCTCTTCTATTATCCTTTGAGCCATCAGGGCCCAAACGATTACCACCAAGTGGGACTTGGGCTGGGACCTATTGTTGACCAATGAATGACAGCCAGAGTGAATTGGGTTTGAGAACATGGTCCTTAAGAAAGAAATCTAGCCTGTAAATCCCAAGATATCTCCCAAAGCTACAGTGATCTAACCTCAATCACTGAATGGGCATTGCCTCAGTCAAACCTGTTAAAGACCTTTGCTTAAAGAGATGAAGTTTTCCCATTGCATCCTGGGTCATCTCCATTTGTCCTGATCTATATTTTACCACTGGACCCAGATGTCTCCTGATGAGTAAGTGAGTGTGGTGACTTTGCACAATCCTCCCTCATTTAAATCCAATTCACTTGCACAGAGCATCACCTTCCTGATGTGATGAAGGACAAACTACTTCTATCATCCCACTCTCCCTAATCTCCAATCTCTCCCTCTCTACTGGTTACTTCTATATTGTTTAAAATATACCCATGTTTCCTCCTTACTTAAAAAATTCTTACTTGATTCATTGTCCATCCTTGCTAACAATTATGCTGTATCTCTCCTCTCTTTAGTGGCTAAAATCCTTAAGAAAACAAACTACAGCCTATGCCTTCAACTGTTTTCCTCCCACTTTCTTCTTAACTGGAGAGACTGGCTTCCACCTTCATCAACTGAAACTGCATCTCCATGATTTCTTAGTTGCCAAAACTAAGGGTCTTTTCTCAGTTCCCACACATCTTGACCTCTCTGCAGCCTTTGACACCGTAGATCACAGGTTTTTTTTGTTCTTCCTCATTTCTGTGTCCTGGAATCCCTGGCCTCATTAGAGTCCCAGCTAAAATTCTACCCTCTATAAGACTTTCTTGATCCCCTTCAGTGCTAGGACTTTCCACTTATTGATTATCTTCAATTTATCCTGTCTATATCTTCTTCGTACATTGTCGTACATTGTCATTTTCATATTGTCTTCTCCAGTTGATCATGAGCTCCTTGAGATTAGGAACTGTGGTTTGTCTTTCTTTGTACTCCCAATCTTTAATGCAAAGTCTGGCAGGTGGTGCTTAATAAATACCTGTTGACATGATCTGACTAAGAATGGCAAGCACAGCAGGGAAGTTTGTCTGGAAATCTGCTGCCTCCTCATGGCAAGTACAACTAGCCCTACTGAGGATATGCTCCAGGAGATCTTGAAGCGTGCTTTAGACCTCTGGCAATCCCAAGCTGGTCAAGTGGTGTTGTGAAGCAAGGAGATCCCAGTGCTTGGCCTCAAAAAGGAATAAGTGCAAATGGGCCTGGTTATACCGGAATTAAACTCTAAATAATGATCAGTCCTCTGGAAGGTGTAATACAACCCATCTTCCAATTCTCAGATTGGTCTTCTCTAGGGATCATGCCATGGCACCTCTGTAAATGCAGCTTCCCCTCTTTAAAGAACACCACCCTAAATCTATCCTTGGGAAACCAAGAAGTTAATTTTCCAATTTAAATTTTTTTTTTCTGTTTTCCCTTCTGTATATCTTGGTCTTGAAGTCACTGAATATTAAAGTATAGGTTGATTTAATTTGGAGGATTATATAGAGTTTGCCACAGAATGTATCTAACTCTTCATCTTTTACAATAGATTGCATAGGTTGAAATCATTTTCACTTCATGGTATTCTTTTTGTATATACATATCACTAGGATTGGCACATAAACAGGAATTCTTCCACCTTGGACAAATAAATAAAGAAATAAAGTTTTGATGGGGGATGGGGAGTGACAGTGAATATGCCAGCGTTGAGGGACAGGATGGACAGTGATGGTGTATATAGTACAGCCCAACTATAGGTTCAGTTTTATTAAAGAATAGCTTCCACACCCCACCTCCCCAAGAAATTTCTGCCTTATGTCATCTTGGAGGTTGGACAAGAGGGATCCTAGAGAGGGGTACCATGGTAACGAAACCTTGGAATGGTGACCTGGGGTCGTATGGAAGAGCAGGGTTGTACCATGTGTCATGGACAAGCAGACTTAAAGTCATAGGGATGATGGTGTAGATCACTGTGCAGACAAAATATGCTCCCCCCCGCCCATAATTATCATCCTGGGACAAAGCTGGTAATTTGAAGTACAAAATGATGAAATTACTTGAGCATAAAATTACTCTTTCATTCACTTCATTTAATCAGATGACACATGTAAGCTTTCTTTGGAATACTGCATTGATTATCATTTGTTAGGTGCCTCCTATATGCCAATGCCCTGGGATTACAAATATGATACAACTAAGACTTAGAGCCAGGAAGATTTGGGTTCAGATCCTGACCCATCACTAACTAACTTTGTGACCTTGAGCAATTTATTTAACTATTCTGTACCTTAATGTCTTCATCTGTAAAATGGGGATAATATAGCAATTACCTCATGTGATGTGAGCATCAAGTGTAAAAACTTATGTAAAACACTTTGCAAAGCTCTAAGTGCTATAAAAATACCAGTTTTTCTTATTTTTACTAATACACAGATTCTCCTCTTAAAACTATCATCAAATTGCTCAGCAACACTCCAGTTATTAAATATTATCTTTTCCACATACAGAATACTTTCCAAACAATTATTCTTTCATTTTACAGTCTAATTCCCAAAATTGCTTAAGTAAAAACAAATTACCATGAGGCCTCTGTAAAAAGGAAAAAAGTTAAATTTTAAAGAAATTTAATGTTTGAGTCTGATATGACAACCACAGAGTTCCATGGAAGGAAATCTACATTCAGTTTGGCATTGAACCCTGTATCATTGCTTACTTCATTTAGGTATGTAGGGCTAAATTGATTTTATGTTGTCATTTGTGGAATCATCTTTTGTCTTATATTGAAATATTTATGGTACCAGAGGCCATGAGGTTGTAAATGGCATTTTCAGTCATCATATCAGCTTTGTTTCTGTATTTAAATCAGCAAGTGCTATTTATTGCTTTGCCTACCCAACTTTAATGGATATTAATACAGAGCGCCTTCACTGTTGTTGGGCTTTCCCCTCTTCAATTTATGAGTGGAATTGTCTTTTCATTTAGAGGAACTTTTTGTATTGAAAAATAAATTCCATCTTGAACAGGTAAGCAGGGAGCTTTAGAAAACTGATATTCATACTGTAAATAGGTTATCATGTCGTACCACTAGGTGGTGTGCCCAAGCTCTGAAGGATGATGGCTATTCTAATAAACAGGTCAGTCAATATCTTATCACCTTTGACTTTTAGGGCACCTCAGCCTCTGATATTTTGATATCTGAAGGAGTTTTTACCCTTTTTTCTCCCTCTTTCTAGGAATAAGTCATACTGCTTTGGAATTCTGGGGCTAAACAAAAGTGATTTTCTATCACACCCTCCCTTTTAAGAATTGCTGTTAATTTCACCTTTAGCCAGGGTGGAAGCAAGGGTACAATTTTGTTAGCAGCAGCAGGTATGTCTGGTACATCTAGTGCAGGGGTGGGAATATGTGGCCTTGAGGCCACATGTGGCCCTCTAGGTCCTTGAGTGCAGCCCTTTGACCGAATCTAAACTTCACAGAACAAAACCCCTTAATAAAAGGATTTGTTCTGTAAAACTTGGACTCAGTCAATAAGCCTGCACCCAAGGACTTAGAGGCTGCAGCTTCCCCACCTCTGTCTAGTGTCTTTAGTACATGAGGTTCCTTACTCTTATCGGTGTGTTATGGAAGTCTTAGGTAGTCAGATGAAGTCTAATTCTATTAGTTTGTCACCAACATTCATAATTGAAGGAAATTCTAAATTTCAGTTAGAAATTAGTAAAAACAAAGATGAATTTTTTTTGCCATCGTAGTTCACAGGTCCCCTGAAATCTATCCAGAGACCCTTTGGGATATCTGTGGACCCCAAATTAGGAGACTTTGCTTTAGAATGTCTCTATTGAAAGGTAATTGTTGTTACAGAGAGAGAACAATGGATTTGGAGACAAAAGATTTAAATCTGAGTTTCAGCATCAGCTAGGAAGCTAGGTTACTGTACTGAATAGAGCACTGGATTTTGCATCAAGAAGGCTCATCTTCCTGAGTTCAAATCTGGCCTCAGATACCTACAAGTTGTGTGATCCTGGACAAATCACTTAAAACTGTTTGTCTCCGTTTCCTCATCTGTACAGAGCTGGAAAAGGAAATGGCAAACTTACCCCAGTAATTTTGTAAAGAAAACCCCAATGAGGTCATGAAGAGTTGGACATGACTGGAAAAAGACTGAACAACAATTCAGCTCCAACCAGTGGTATGTTAATAAATGTTCAACAACCAGTTCTCTAGGGGGAAAACATAGCAGGACATACTTTTAAGATTAATCTGCATTATTAACACTTTTCTCCATCAATTCCTTAGGTCTAGACAATAAACAAAACAATAAATCAAGCCCTGATTTATAGCATTTGCTGATTTCTGGAGGTGAAATGCTCAGAGTGAAAATTTAACATTTCATTCTCACAAACTGGTCACAGCTAGCTCCAACACAACACTGGCTCTGACACCTACTAGCTACAAAACTCCCCAAAGTCAGGGCCTGAGCTCCTCGCCTTTGGTTTCCTCATTTGCAAAATGGACACAGTACACTCCTATTTGTATACTTAATTTTCCTATCTTTTCATTATGTTTAATTCATTTAAGTGAAATAATTTAAAACTCAAAGGTCATTAACCTTTGACCCAGAGCCCCCATGAGAAGCTTCACAGCTTTTTGCAAAGAGCTGAAAAATGTACATGCAAATTCATAAACAATCTTTTGTAGATATAAAAAAATCATGCATATTTTTAATTTTTCAAATGTATAGGAGTACTGTTTAGTAAAATATGAATCCATCTAAAAACCTTTTGTCATTATACATTTCTTCAACTCAAGGGTTACAGTGATAAAACTACTATTATTTAGGGTTCCAAATTCATATATAGAACTTTTATTTATGTAGGTTATGTCTATTACTATTTATCATATTAATAATTAGAATTAAATTTGAAAATACATATTTATTAATTCATTTTAAAATACTAGTGAGAAACCTATTACTTATTGACAAAAATAGTGTTTTTATGAAAATATTTTCCAATTTCCAATATTTTTCCAAATTAAAAAAATTCATGAGAAAAGCAGCATTGTTTTACAAATTTTTGCAAACCTTTTTAATGTCTGGCTCTTTAGAAGACATCTGGATTCTCATATCTGGTTGAGCATTCAATTTATTGCACAATGTGTAATGTTTTGATTGAAGTATATGAAAAAATGACTTCACAATAGATGCATGTTATTATAAAAATAGCTTTGACCTTGCAGATCTCTTGAAAGGGTCTTGGGAGCCCCCAGGGATGCTGGAACCATTCTTTGAGAACCTTTGATATTGTGTTTAGAGAGCCAGCCTTAGAATCAGTTATTCTTGGATTTGTCTTGCCTTTCACACAAAAAGACTTTTTGACCCTGGGTAAGTCTCTTAACCTCTTAGTGCCCAAGACCACTCTCTGAGGAAATGGAAGGTAATTCAGAAGGGAAGGTACTGCCAGCTGAAGTATCAGGAAAGGTCACCAGTAATTTATCAGCAAGTTATTTATGAAGCACCTATTAAATTGCAGGCATTGTGATACGAGCTAGACAGAAGATTTGGCTTGAGTCTTAAAGGAAGCCAGAGAAGCTAAGAGTGGGAGGTAGCAAGGAGAACTTTCTAAGCAAAGGGAGAAATGAGTACAAGAAATGAAGGAAAGAGATGATATATCATGTGCAAGGAAAAGGAAGTAGGTCAGGGTGGTTAGAACATAGACTATTGGAAGATGAGTAAAGTGTAAGAATACTGGAAAGATAGGAAGGAGCCAGATTGTGAAGAGCTTTAAATACCAAATGTAGAATTTTGTATTAAACTGTGGGGAGTTGAAGCGGCTCAGATTTCATTTTAGGGGCAACTGTAAGTTAAATAACCTTTTGTGAACAGGTCTAGAAACCTAACCATCATTTACTGATTCCTCTAATCTTTGTTTAGGAGGCTTTCCCTAATATGACATGAGGAGCACAGGAACACATTGGAAAGCTGTCACATGTCAATCCATCAATCAATCAACAAGGATTCATTAAGTGCTTACTATGAGTTGTTGAGAATAAAAGCCCAAATGAAAAAACAATCCCTGTCACAAGGGACTTACATTCTAACGGAGGGGGCAATGAGGGTGTGTGTGTGTGTATACATATATCACAAATATAAAATTAATAAATTCAAATACAACAATGAATAGTTAAATATAAGGTAGTTTAAGAAGGAAGGAATCAGCAGTTGTGAGGATCAGAAAAGGCTTCATACAGAAGATGGTGCTTGGATTGTCTCTTAAAGGAAGAGAAATACTCTATGAGATGGGTGTATATTCCAGGGATGTGGGACAGCTAGTGAAAAAGCAAGGAGATTGAGATGCAATGTCACATGTAAGAAAAAGGAAGAAGGGCAGTTTGGTTGGATCAAAGGAAGAATGGGGTTGGGGATTTTCCCTCTCTGACAATTTTAGTTTCTTGGATAACGGGTAATTTGAAGTATGAATTAGTAAAAATTGCTTGGGGTGAAAGCCATTCGTTCATTCCTTTCAGTTCATCAAACAACACAAATAAATTTTATTTGTAAAATGAATGAAATAAAGTGCTTCTCAATTTCTCAAGTATAATGACCTCTTGTGTTCTGGTTTGTTTTGGTCTAGAGCTATGATTTCTCTGGAGGAAAACTGCCTTTAGCAAAGTAGATCAATAGCTTCTCTACATTTTCCAGTCTCATTTTCAAGTTTATCTCCCTCAGAATGTGAGCTCCTCAGGAGCAGGGATTGTTTTGGTTTTGGGGTTTATTTTTGTTCATTTGTTTGTATCCCCAGTGTTTAGCCCAAGGTCTGGCACTTTGTTTGGACTTTATAAAGTGCTTGTTGACTAAGTCTTGCTGAATGTCTAAGCCTTGGGTCCTCTGAGTATTGATAAGGGTTGGAGAAAACATTGAAAGGTGGAAAATGGAAAGAGGTCAGGTGACTGATGATGCTTTTGGATGGAAAGGTGGCAGTACTGAGGTGGCAGGGAGGTAGGAATACTTTGAATGCCCTATGACCATGTATAAGTCATTTTGAAGTGTAGAGAGACAATACAGCATGTTGGAAAACAACACTAGAAAATGCTTGCTAATAGGGAGCACCCCTTTAATCAGCAACAAAGAAAAGCTTTGTCTGTTGAACAATTGTGACTACAGCTGGTCCTATTGCTTCCTGCCCATTTGCCCACATTCTGCCTGGGTAAGCATTTGAAAATGTCAAGACATACTCTCAAGGGGGGAATGACTTCTATTAAAAAAAAAAGTACGTCTGCATGGGAGGGAGAGGAGATCAGAGGATATACATTGTCCTAATGTGAAAGGACACCTCTCTGTTTGGAAACATGACTTAAAGTTCTACCATTCAATTAATAATTACATTTTATCTATCAATCTTTCTGTCAAGGTTCCCCTCAGAGGGATTAAAAATGGAGAAAAATATTTCACTGAATCTAAATGATTAGTTTCTTGGGGCGAGAATAACATTAGAAAGCATAGTAATCTGCAAGAAAGTTTATTAAAGAAAAAATGCTTTGGAAATAGCTGATTGCTGTTTCTCAAATCTAATTGAATTACAGTGTTTGGTGTGACCATGAAAGGTCATTTGATCCATTTTTCATCTTTTAGACCTAGACCATTATGTTTCACAGACTCTTTAAAGGAAAAAAAATACATGTTTCTATTTTAGTGATAAAAATTGGAGTCCCTTAAAGGAATCTGAGTAACCTTACAGAAAACCCAACAATACATATGTAGAAAATGAAACAATAGGTTAACAGAACTGCAATTCATTCTGCTTCTTCTCTTTCCATTATTTTGAGATCCCCAAGAAATCTATGTGCTACTCAAACCAATACTTGTGTTATAGTATTCTTTTCTTAAGAAGATTTTCAAGAAGAGGTAGGTATAGCCAGGAGGAAGAAGGAAAATCATCCACAAGATGCCTCTTCAACATTATTAATATATTCAGTATCTAACATGTTAGATTTGGAGTTAGATCAGGTTTCAAATCTCAACTCCACTACTTATCAATGTGACCTTGACTTAGCCTCGTTGACATTCAATGGCCTCTCAGATCTCTTTGAGCACTAAATTTATAAGGTTGTGAAAATATTCATAAGTGGTGAAATGTTTATGATGAAGCCTGCTCTGATCGTATGGTTATCCTTTTCACATTGCAACTTTCCCCATCAAGGTTTAGATACGTCATAGGGAGGCATAAGAAATTAAATGGGAATTTTGGGGGAGTTTTGTAGAAGCCACAGATGGCATGTGAAGGTCAGTAGATGACTCAGAAAAAAGTTTAGAAACTCAGAAATGAATAAAATATATGTATAGTATTTTATAATATCAGCATATTTTATCTTCTAATACCATGATAATTCAGACTTCTGCTCTGGTACAAAGGGAAGGCCAAGAGATTTTATGTGGATTTTCCAGATTGGTGGGAACCATGACCCTAACCCCCGCAATGTGGAAGGGATAACTGGAACTTTATCTAACCATTAACTTTTATCTATTTTCTCACAGAGCCCAATGCAAACATTTTTGAAGCTACCATCCATTAGTTCCATTATTTAAAATAAAAGTATATTAATGCTCTTTTTTATATACTATGAGTTTCCTTTGGCCTCCCCACTCCTCTTTTATAGTATAGAAGTACAGATAAGTAAAGCAAATCAATAAACTAGCCATTTCTGATGGCTTGTGCCAACGGTTTCCTACCTGGGGTAGTTTCTGACCATCTGTTGAGAGACATTTTTATCTTGCTATCAGGACGGTTTATTATAGTCTCCCAGAGCATTTTGGGTAGTAGGGCATGCCCTCCTGCCTACAGTTGTAGGTAGACTTTGGACTTGGTAAAGGGGAAGTACACATGTGCGTGCTGCACACATCTTTGCAGGTATACACAATTCTTTACACACTAATGTCAACCCCCTCCCCCTACAACAAACCCATGTAAGCATTGCATGTGCTACAAATTCTATCTCTGCAACTTTCTGCCTGTGTGACTTTGGGTGAGCCATGTTACCTTAGGCATCCAGTTTCTTTTCTTTAAAAAGAGTTGGTCTAGTTGACCTCTAATGTCCCTTCAGTCTCTAAATCTTGATCTATAATCTAATCGGAAAAAAAAAAAACACCAAGGGTTCCCAATTCTCAATTCAACCTTAGCCATCTTCTTTACAAGGATGGATTTTTCTCCCACTGGAACCACCTGAGTATAACAGAGTGATAGATGCCCAATCATTCTGCATACTTGTGAAAATGACAGTGTGTGAATAGGTACTTGGTCACACAGATTTCAACTATCTAAAGAATCCATCTCTACAGACCACAATCCATCAGATATTTGTAGAGTCCAGATAACCTAAATTTCCCTCTGAGCCTTCTGGGGAAACTAATTGGCAAATAATGCAGACTGCTTCTCTCTTCCATGATCTATACTCCAAGGCAGATGCAATTACACAGCGATTTATGGATTCTGGAAGGTGTCCAAGGCTATTGGTCAATTTGGCATTGTTGTCTCTTTGTGCTGGTAGGAGATACTCAGTTTTCTTGGTCCGATCTTTAGGAACATCCTCGCCCAGAACAAGCTGAGTTGGCTGATTGACAGTGGCAGGGATCTCTGGGGAATGCCTGCCAAGGCAGCGCCTGTAGAGCTGTCCAGCAGTTGTTATGAATTGAGGTTCTGAAGAGTGTCTGAAGAAAGATGAGCTGGAGCATTAGAGACATGACAAACGGCCTCATAGGCTCTTGGGAGAGTGAGTGTTGTAAGGGCAAAGCTAGGAGGGGAGGGAATCAAAGTGTAAAGCAACACACACACACACACACACACACACACACACACACACACACACACACACACACACACCCCAAATATAGTCCACTTTGAGACAAGACAAGATGTAAGTAAGTCTCTTATGAGGATAGATAAATGGAGTCAGTTGATGGGAAGCCCAAAAGGGCAGGGCTGGTAAACCCCATTATGCTAAGGTACTTTGTACCTCTAAAATTCTCCAGAAAAAGATACAAAGAGCAGCACATTACTTAGAAGTCTGAAGGATAATAGTCAGAAACTTTGAGGAGAGGTGAGTTGGGCTGAGAGATGCTTAGGGAAATGTGGCTATTTAACTAGGTATAACCTGCCTTTAGTGTGGGTTAGGGGCTCTGCCCTTAAAGGGATAACTATCTCCTGACTGGGAGTTGTATAGTATAACCTGGGTTTGTCTACCATGCCCAATTTATCTAGCTTGGAGGTAGCTTTGAGGGTACTTTGGAGTCTGTCCAGGTTGTCTATCATAAGAGGCTGCTGCTTCTGCTTCTGCTTCTGCTTTCCCTACCCCACTGGGTAGCTTCCTTTGATTAGCTTTAAAACTCACTTGGCTTTGATTATCTTTAAAACTGGTGAGATTGAGCTAATCGTCCCTCCTTTTTCCTATGTGCAGAGGGTGAAGATCTCAGTTCATCCACAGCAAGAATGCCATGAATTGAACTGGTCAGAGCTGAAGGATTGCATCACTTTTGCAGGATTTTCATCATAATTCTCTTAAATAGATTATATCTTAAACATATTTAAACATTTTGAGATCAAATGTATACTTCTTCAGCTTAGCAAATAACTTGGTGCTGCCAAAGGGAAGTCAGGACATAGATGAGGGGTTTTTAAACTGAGGTCTACCCAACAATTTTCAGATGGTCTGTGACCTTGGATAGGAAAAAAAAATCTTAATTTTCTCTAAGATCTAATTTGAATTTAGCATTTCTTTCATTTATTAATTTTGTTTTTGTTTTTTTTTTGAAAATCATTCCATTATTCTGGAGTTCATAAACTTCAACTGTGATAGATTATTAATTGGACCCCTATTTTATTCCAATCTGTTAATCAGATTTGATTATTTTGATATGACTCCCCAGGGTAAATGATTAGAAGTTCTGTATATTAGGCCCCAGAGAACAGCAGACTGTAAGTTCACTTGTTTAATCATAAGAACCTAACTAGAGAACCACCACTCTTGTTTTTTTTTCCTTTTATGGTGATCAAACCCAGCATGGCTGAGGTTGACTCAGTGATATGGAAAGTCCTCTAACTATTTTTTGTCCCTCTGTCCCTTGTCATCCTTCTATTGCCCAACATATAAAGATGGCCATGAGCACTTGACCAACAAGTAGTCCTGTTTGCCAGTCTATGGCCTGCCTATCAGCCCATTGGCCCATGTAGATGTTTTAATATCTGTTCATCACCCCAGTCCATGGGTCTGTTTGTTGGCTCAGTATGATCTCCTGAAAGGTCAAGAAAGGCTTGTCACTGTCTACTCATCAGTTCATTTGCCAAAGAATGGGAATCTGTATTTTGTATAGACCCTCCTGGAGGGTTAGGGGCAAAGTCTATCAACTAATGCAATTTTGTACCTTTAGTTTACTTCATTTGTATTGTCTGGGTTTCAAGCACTATAAAACTAATTTCCTGGAGGAAGGAGGCATTTCAGATAGTGAGGAAAATCTGAGGTCCTAGTCATTAAAGGGAGGCAAGTCCTTGGCTTGGAGATCTGCCTCAGTGGTTTTTCTTGCAGAGTGGACATTTTGGGGTCCACAAAACTTCCAAAGGAACACATGACACACATATCAAAAAAATTAAGAACTCCTGATCTAGATGCATATTGGATAGTTTAGAGAATCAAAGAGGATTCAATGCAATTTAAGTTATCATTTTTCAAGAACCAGCTGTGCAGAGCATTATCCTAGGAGCTATGAATGCAAAGACAAGAAGGAAGCATTGCCTACCCTCAGTGAGCTTATATTCTATTGCAGAGAAACAGATATGTGTAATATGTGATAAAGGAGACAAGGGACAGACTAAACAAGTTGTTGTAGGAAAATTTGAGGGAGAAAAGGCTAGTTCCTGGGAGGATGGGAAAACATTTCACAGAGAACCTGAATTACATTTTGAAGGAAGACAAGAAATCTGAAGGGAAAGGAGAGAAATGAATGAGAGAATATTTGAATAAATACACTTAGGTGGGAGATTGAATTTCAGGTTTTGAGAACAGAGAATAATCCAATATATCTGAAGTGTGTGAAAGGATTAACATGAAATAAGGTTGAGAAGGAAAGTTGAATCTAGACTTCAGAAGGCCATAAATGTCAAGCTAAAGAGGAAATTACAAGGGGGCAGAGCCAAGATGGTGGAGTAAAAAGATGCACATACTCTAGGCCTTCCCCCACAGCCCATAAATTACCTGTAAAGAATGACTCTCAACAAATTCTAGAGCAGCAGAAGCCACAGAATGACAGAATGGAGGAGATTACCAGCCCAGGGTGTCCTGTAAAGCCAATGAGAAAGGTCTGTCATGCTGGACACAGAGCAGAATGCAGCGAAGCCTTGGCCATGTGGAGCTGGGAGGAGCAGGACCAGAGCAGGCCTTGGGGGTGGAATCCCCAGGAGCAGCAGAGGTTCTCAGATCCCTCAACCCACAGGTGACAAAGGCAGTTTCAAAGGTCAGTAAGAGGGTTTTTTCACCTTGGTGACAAGGGAGCAGTGTTTTCCACTATCCCTGACCCCAGGAGGTGGCGGTGGCCACAGCAGCAGTAGCAGCAGCAGCTGGCATGATAGGCAGCAGCCAGTTTCCATTCTTGGAGACCTCAGCTGAAAGCCCTTGAGCCCCTGATATGAAACTCAGCCTGGGAGTGGAGGCCCCACCTCCACCCAAAGCCCTTGGAGGAATTGAGCAGCTAATCTGCGAGCCCAGCCAGGGAATAAACTCCTCTCTCTTGATTGTACCACCTTGGAGGAACTGAGAATTTACAGGTCCCCAGAGGGTACCCTACAAAGAACCCAAAAGTCAAGTAACTGGTTGGGAAAATGCCAAAAAAAGGGGGAAAAAATAAGACTATAGAATGTTCCTTTCTTGGTGAACAGGCATTTTCTCCCATCCTTTCAGAGGAGGAAGAAAAATGCTTACCATCAGGGGAAGACATAAAAGTCAAGGCTTCTGCTTCCAAACATCCAAAATAAATATGCAATGGGTGCACGCCACAGAAGAGCTCAAAAAGGATTTTGAAAATCAAGAAAGAGAGGTGAAGGAAAAATTGGGAAGAGAAATGAGAGACATGCAAGAAAATCATTAAAAGCAAGCCAATAGCTTGCTAAAGGAGAACCAAAAAATGCTGAAGAAAATAACACCTTTAAAAATAGGTTAACTCACTTGGCAAAAGAGGTTCAAAAAAACAAAAGAATGCTTTAAAAAGCAGAATTAGCCAAATGGAAAACAAGGTTCAAAAGCTCTCTGAAGAAAGTAGTTCTTTAAAAATTAGAATGGAACAGATGGAAGCTAATGACTTTATGAGAAACAAGAAATTACAAAACAAAACCAAAAGAATGACAAAATGGAAGATGATATAAAATATCTCATTGGAAAAACAACTGACCTGGAAAATAGATCCAGGAGAGACAATTTAAAAATTATGGGACTACCTGAAAGCCATGATCAAAAAAGAGCCTAGACATCATCTTTCATGAAATTATCAAGGAAAATTGCCCTGATATTCTAGAACCAGAGGGCAAAATAAATATTGAAAGAATCCACCAATCATCTCCTGAAAGAGATTCAAAAAGAGAAACTCCAAGAAACATTGTAGCCAAATTCCAGCGTTCCCAGGTCAAGGAGAAAATATTTCAAGCAGTTAGAAAGGAACAATTTGAGTGTTGTGGAAATACAATCAGGATAACACAAGACCTAGCAGCTTCTACATTAAGGGATCACAGGGCATGGAATATGATATTCCAGAAGTCAAAGGAACTAGGGTTAAAACCAGCAATCACCTACCCATCAAAACTGAGTATAATACTTCAGAGGAAAAAATGGTCATTCAGTGAAATAGAGGACTTTCAAGCATTCTTGATGAAAAGACCAGAGCTGAAAAGAAAATTTGACTTTCAAATGCAAGAATCTAGAGAAACATGAAAAGGCAAACAGGAAAGAGAAATCATAAGGGACTTTTATGTTCAACTAAAGTTGAACTGTTTACATTCCTATATGGAAAGATAATATCTATAACTCTTGAAACTTTTCTTAGTATTTGGGTAATTGGAGGGATTACACACACACACACACACACACACACACACACACACACACACACACACACATATATATATATAGAGAGAGAGAGAGAGAGAGAGACAGAGAACACAGGGTGAGTAGAATAGGAAGGGATCAAATCTAAAAAAATAATATTAAGGGGTGAGAGAGGAATGTATTGGGAGGTGAAAGGGAGAAATGGAATGGGGCAAATTATCTCTCGTAAAAGAGGCAAGCAAAAGCTTTTCCAATGGAGGGGAAAGGGGGGAGATGAGAGGGAAAAAGTGAAGCTTACACTCATCACATTTGGCTCAAGGAAGGAATAACATGTACACTCAATTTGGTATGAAAACCTATCTTACACTACAAGAAAGTAAGGGACAAGGGGATAAGCAGAGTGGGGAGATGATGGGAAGGGAGGGCAAATGGGAGGAGAGAACAATTAGAAGTAAACACTCTTGGGGAGGGACAAGGACAAGAGAGAGAATAGAAGAAATGGGGGGAAGGATAGGATGGAGGGAAATATAGACTATTATAGAAGTCATTTGCAAAAACTACACATATATAGCCTATATTGAATTGCTTGCCTTCTCAGTGGGAATGGGTGGGGAGGGAGGAAGGAAGATAAGTTGGAACTCAAAGTTTTAGGAATGATTTCTGAGAATTGTTTTTGTATACAACTGGGAAATAAGAAACACAGGTAATGGAGTATAGAAATTTATCTTGTCCTACAGGACAAAAGAGGAGATGGGGATAAGGGAAGGGAGGGGTGTTAGAAGGGAGGGCAGATTGGTGGAAGGGACAATCAGAATGCTTGTTGTTTTGGGGTGTTGGGAATAGAGAGATATGAAGAAAATTTGGAACTCAAAATTTTGTGGAAATGAATGTTGGAAATTTTAAATAAAAAAAATGAAATAAATAAATAAAAATAAATGTCAAGCTAAGGCGATTTTAGCTAATACAGGAGGCCAAAAGAAACCATTAAGATTTTCTGAACAATGGTCAGTGATCAGACGGGTGTCTTAGGAAGATTATTTTGATAGCTGTTGAAAGGATAGATTGGAGAAAGGAAAAAATAAATGCAGGAAGAACAATTAGGATGCTATTGTAATCGACCAGGAGAGATGATGAGGCCTTAAGCTGTAGTGGTGGTTGTATCAGTGAGGAGAAATTGGCAGATATGAGCCAAGTTCTAGCAGTGGATCCAGTAGACTTTAGAGAGGGCGAGGGAAGATTGAAAAATTAGTTCAGTGCTTCAAAACTGGGTAATTGGGAAGGTGGTACCCTGAGCAGAAACTGGGAAGTTTGGAGGATGGGAAAGTTGAGGAGATTATGACTTTAGTGTTGTCCATCTTGGTTTTAAAGCAAGCAGTTAGAGATGTGAAGCTAGAGTTCAGGAGACGGATAAATATTTGACAATCATTTACAAAGAGATGATAATTGAGGCCATGTCACCTGGGGGAAAATGTAGAAAGAAAACAGAGAACCCAGGAGAGAACTTTGGGGACTCCCATGACCTTGGGGCAAGACACAGATAATGTTAAGGCAAAAAAAAGTGAGGTTATATGTATGTGTGTATATATATATACATATATGTGTGTGTGTGTGTGTGTATGGGTGTGTATGGGTGTGTGTGTGTGTATACACACATAAGCTTAATTGTAGCCTTTGGGGGTGGAGGAGAGGGAGAAAAAGAACAAGATAAAAAAATGAAGAGGACAAAATCAAACTTACAGGGAAGCAAAGAAAACATGGACATCTCTGAACACAAGGTATAGTATTTTTTTATAGGCTTCCTTGAAATGGAAATTTATTGCTGCATATTTTGAACCCTCTCATGTTTTGCTGCGTACATGACAATGTTTTTTCTTTTCTTATTTTGCATTTAAGTTTCAGTATTTGTTTATATGTTTCTTTGTCTTTTCTTATCGTGTATTTGTTTTAGTATTTAAATATAAAATAAATCTTAAAAAGAACAAGGATTAGCCAGAAAAAGTAGGAGGGGAAGCATCAGACAGCAGTGTTACAGAAGCTGAGAGAAAAAAATATCCAGTAAGAAGGGCAGTTAACAATATCAAAAGCTGAAGAATGAGCTTATAGGATTAGAATGAATGAAAAAAAGAAAGAATTTAGCAGTTAGCTTTTTTTTTCAGAGAGGTTTAAGTCTAGTAGCTGGTTCAGAAGCCAGATTGCAACAAGTGAGTGGGAGATGAGGAAGTATTGGCATTTAGCATATAACATTTTCCCCTTATGGTTTTGATAATGAAAAAGACAAGAAATATAGTTTAATAATTGTGGAGGATGGCAACATTAAGCGATTTTTTTTTCAAGGTTTCAGGAGACTTGGTTATGCCTGTGGTCAGAGAGGAGGCAGTTACTAGATAAGAAGAAAATAAATATGAGTAAGAGGGGAAATAAGCAAAAGGGTGACTTCCCAGAAGACATCAGAGGAGGGGCAGGTCTAAGGGCACAAATAGAGGGCAAAAAGAAGGGCCACTTCCTCTTCAGAGGCCTGAGAAAAAGAAGAAAATGATGGTGATGAAAAAAGGTTTTGGAAAATGGAAGGAGAGAGGAATAGCCTTAATTTTCTCAATACGGTAGGTAAGATTATGTCCTGAGATGGAGGAGAGAAGTTGGCAAGTAGAGCGTAGTTGCTTGTAAAAGGAAAAGATAGGGGTGATAGTTTGGTAGCTTTGAAATGAGAGGTTGCAGGGGCTGGTTTTGGGGAAAGAGAATAAGTTCCCCAAGAATGGGATTTGGAAAATGGCTTTCCCAATCACTGGAATGGGGAAAGAATGAATGAGTGTATGTTAATCTTTGAAGAATGAGTGTAGGTAGGTTACTCTCCATTGGGCTTCAGTTGCCCTAGTGGCAAAATGTAGATGGAAAGGAGCACCATAAGGCAATTGCTCTAGAGTTATCAGTGGTCTGAGTGCCTGGAGAACACAGGAACAGTTGTTTAGGAAGGCCGGGAATCAGGAGGCAACTGCTGTAGAGTACTGGAGACCAAAGAGCATGCTGGGAGTCTAGATGTTGGGATTAGTGGAGGATTGGAGCTTGGCAATAGGGTAAGGGAGAAAGGGATTCAAGGGTGAAAGAAAAATGGTGTGGAATTTAACTGGTTCATTAAAAGATCATCATTTTGAAAGGAGGAGAATGTTGCCAGTGCAAGGATTATGGCCAGGGAAAACAAAGAGATTTGAAAGAATTAGAGGACACAGTAATGTTGAAAACCAAGTTTAGGAAGTTAGATGGATGGACAAAGCATTTATTAAGTCCTTCTTATACACCAAGCTCTGTGTTTAGTACTATATATAAATTTGTCATTGTTCAGTCATTTCCATAGTGCCCTACTCTTCATGATCCCATTTGGAGTTTTCTTGACAAAAAATACTGGTTTGCCATTTCTTTCTACAGCTCATTTTACAAATGGAGAAATTGCATAGGGTCACACAACTACTAGGTGTTTGAGGCCAGATTTGAATTCAGGACGATGAGTCTTCCTGACTTCAAGCCCAGTACTCTATTTCCTGTGCTACCTAACTATCCATATTATATATAAACGTAAGCAAGCAAAACTGTGCTATCAAAGTGTTGACATTCCAATGGGGAAGACAAAACATAAAGAGAAATTGGAAGCAAATAAGCAAACAGGAAATGGTATGGAAGGCAGGTTTGAGGCAATGTAACCTGAAAGCTCTAGCAGAGCTGGAGGACCCAGGTATAGAGTTCCAGTTTGTGGTGAGAGGGCAAAATGAGGATGATGGCTGGAGGGTAGGCAGCATGGTAAAATGAATGAATGAATGAAAAAATCAACTTGGAGTTGAGCAATGAATATGATTTCAGAACTCAGGTCTTCTCTACCCCAGTCCCTGGCCTCTATCCACTATGCCACCTGGCTGCAAATCAGTGCTCCATTGTAGTCTCTCTGAAGGGAATAACTGGGAGAGTGGGGTGTTTCGGAGGAAGATGGAAGATGCCATTCAGGTTTGAGCATGAACTTCATCTCTTTGCTTTTTATTCTAGCATCTTTCTCTCAGAATTCTCCACAAAAGAATCCCATAATTGTCCCCAGTTCTATGTGAATACTTGCAGATTCTGGAAAGTGTCTCTCAATTTCATGACAATTTGATACAGGATTTTATAAACACTTATTACAGGTGTGTTAAGAGTTGGGAAAACATATAGAAAAGAAGACATTGTGTATTTTCAAGAAACGCATATTCTAGGAAAGATAGTACATATAGGTTAGTTGGACTGTAGTTTACATAGAAAGGCTCAGAAATCCTAAGGGTACAGCTATAGATAAAGTTTGGGAGTTGTCAGTATAAGTCCATAAGGCAATCCCATCTGATACCCCTCACGGTATACATGGATAGCGTGTTACCCTGGGACCTACAAAGTGGAATATACATAGTCCTACAATATCACACTTCTTTCCCTGCAATGTGAGACACCCCCCAACACATACACACACTCCCTTTAGTTTCGTTCATTCACCCAAATTATCTCTAGCAGAGAGATAGACTATGGGATAATAGTCACTCTTTCCGGACCCTAGAGGTAACTTTGATTTTACTGGGTCCTGTTATCAATAATGTTTCAAATAGATACTACTTATCATTTTTTTTCAGTGAGTTACTAAATACTTCTACTACACACATAGAAGCCACTAAAGACCTGACCTGTGGGCTTGTTGGGGCTACATCACAAGTACATGGCTCCACGTATCAACAGCAGGGTTGGGGGTGAGAACAGGTCATTCTATCTCAGTGACAAGATGATAAGAGTCTTCTGACAGCCAAATGATCAGGTGGTGTCTGGTATAAAGCAGTTCTAAAGAAGCAGTGACAACATCACAGAAAGGTGGAAGGGAGAGGGAAGTTAAGCAGCAGAGGCACTTGCCCCCAAAACAAAACTGGTCTAAGACTTGGTGCTGCCAATTCTTAGGACAGGAGAAGACTTCTGTGGAGATGACTGGCACCTGCGAGCTCTTAGGCCTCCTGGCCACAGAGCTTACTTGGCCCAAAGGTTTCTGAAATTCCTTCCAGCAAATTTAGCCTTGCTGCCCAGCTCTTCCTCAATTCTGAGAAGCTGGTTATACTTGGTCAGAAGCTCACATGGGCACGGGCCACCAGTCTTGATCTGCCTATTGCAGAGATGTACCACCAGGTCTGCAATGAAGGTATCTTTAGTCTTCCCTGAATGATGGGAAACCATAACTCCTTATCCATTGAACTGAGCCAGCTTGCATGCCTGGAGAGATTAAGTCATGGAGCCAATCTGGTTCACTGAGTAGGAGGCAGTTGCAGGCTTTCTGGTTCACAGTCTTTTCAATGTGCTTGGGATTTGTCACTGTGAGATCATCCCTTACCACCTGGATGCCTGCAGTAGCAGTGAAATTCTTCTAAGCTTCTCAATCATCCTGGTCAAAGGGATCTTCAATAGACACCACTGGATAATCCTTGTAGCTGTTATAGAGTTCCCCAAGTGCAGAAGGAGAGATGTATCTGCTGGAATCATCAGAGACTTGAAGTCCAAGTCACATTTCTCAGATTGGAAGAATTCAGAGGCAGCAATATCCATGTCAATTGCAACTTATCAGTATAGTCAGCCTTACCAATAGCATTCTTTAGCAGGTCCAGAGTTTCTTTATTCTCCAGGATGTTGGGAGCAAAGCCACTTTCATTCCCTACCTTTCTGGTGTCCTATATATATTTCTGCTTAATCACACTCTTCCGGTTGTGGTAGACCTCAGCTCCAATGTTCATGGACTCCTTTAATTTTACTGCTCCAACAGGGAGGATCATGAACTCCTACATGGCCAGTTTGTTACCAGCATGGGAGCCACCATTGATCATATTGAAGACTAGAACTGAAAGGATGATTTCATCATTGCTTGCAAGGTCAGCAATATGGGGGTACAGGGAAACACCTTTTTCAGCAGTTCTGATCTTGTAAACAGCCAGAGACACTTCCAATATGGCATGGGCATCAAATTTAGATTTATTCTCAGTGCCATCCATCTCTATCATCAATTTGTTAATCTCCTCCTGCTCCACAACATTCAGTGTCTTACAAATCAAGTCTGGGGCAATAGTTTCATTGATGTGCTCAACCACTTTTGAGACACTTTTCCTCATGTAATGTATCTTATCATTGTCTTGGAGTTCCAGGGTTTCATGGATACTGGTAGAAGCACCACGAGGCATGGCAGCTCAGAAGTGACCTTTGTTGGTGTGGAGATCAGCTTCAATAGTGGAATTTCCATGAGAGTTGAAGGTCTCTTTTGCCTGGATCTTGTAAACAGATATGTTTCTGGAGGGGGCTTACTCCTCTGGGGTCAGAGAACAGAGGCTGAGGGGTCTACGTAGACCAAGTAAGCTCACCCCAGGGAACCCCTCACTATTTACCATTTTTAAGAAAAGTTCTGTTGACTTCTGTGCTTTCCCTACGCACCACTTTAGCTCGAGCCCCCACCCAATCACTTACAAAGTAACTCATTCACATACACGATATTTATATAGACATTCACAATAATGATATAAAGCAAAAATAAAAATTTTATTATTATAGATATTAACATATTAAAACAAGTGTATAAATAATAAAAAATATGAAAAGATGTGTAAACCCAGATCATACTCGCCTGTTAATGCACTTAATGATTGATTACAGTGAAGCTATAGAAAACTGCCATGGAAACATGTAAAAGAGGAAAACTCATGTACTTAGGATATCTCTAAACTCTAAACTTCAGGTTTCAATGTTATTTGACCATTCAGAAATATCTGTACCACACAAAACTGCATTTCTGCATAATCCTTGACTATTAATCATTCCTGTGTGAACTTAGTATTTATAAACTCTTTTCAAACTAACCATCACCTTTAAAACAATTTAGAAAATACTGGTTCTAATAGGAATGGTGGTGCTCTTCAAGCCAGACAGATGCCAAGTTCATCAAGCTGGCTATCTCTGGGTTGTACAAAAAAGCCCAACCAATTATTCACTCATATGGGTCTTGTGTTTTTCCTCTAAGAGAGGGGAAGAGGATGCCACAGCTACAGTCATTCCCCTCCCCGCTTTTCCTTTTCAAGTCAAAGGTGGCCGCAGAGAGCAATAAACACAATGGAAAACATCACCCTTCTGCAAATCTAGGTGACTCTAAAAAGCCATAGATGTCACTGGATCTTTTGGCCAGGGATCAATCAAGAATCATTTATCTGATTCCCTCTCTCAATTTCTGAATTCTACCTTCCATAACTTCAAATGAAGACCTTTTCATCCTCTTGCAGTATTTTCGACTTTTTGCCTCAGTTTCCTCTCACCTTGCTGATAATGTTCCTATTGCCCCTGTGCTCAGCAGTTTGAATCAATCTCAACTCTGGGACTCAGTTCTTACTTAAAAAGATTACAACTCTCCAGTTTCTTAGCACATCAATAGTTCTACACATATGCAAATTAGGGGAGTTACCCATTAAACATTTTTTAAAAAAAATTATATATTTTGTTAAATATTTTCCAATTACATGTAAATATTTTTAACAATCATTTTCAAAAAATTTTGAGTTTCAAGTTTACTCCTTTCCTTCTGCCCCTCCAACCCTCCTTGAGAAGGCAGGCAATTTGATATTGATTATGCAAGTGAAATCAATCAAAACATATTTCTGTATTAGTCATGTTGCAGAAGAAAACACAAAGGAATAAAACAAGAAAGTTTTTTTAAAGTATGCATCAATTTCGACATTTCTCTCTCTGGAGGTGGATAGTATTTTTCACCATGGGTCCTTTGAAATAGTCTTGAATCAATGCCTTGATCAGAGAAGCTAAGTCTTTCAGAGATGATAATTGTTACAATATTACTATTACTGTGTACGTTGTTTTCCTGGTTCTGCTTACTTCACTTTGCATGAGTTCATGAAAGTCTTCCCAGGTTTTTCTGAAAACATGCTTTTTGTCATTGCATAGTACAATAGTATTCCATCACAATCATATACCACCACTAATTCAGTCATTCCTCAATTGATAAGCAACCCTTCAACTTTCATTTCTTTATTATAAATACATTTGTACAAATAGGTCCTTTCCCCTTTTCTTTGATTTCTTTGGGAAACAGACCTTGGATCAAAGACTATGCAGGGTTTTATAACCCTTTGGGCATAACTGCAAACTCTTCTCCAGAATAGTTGGATGAGTTCACAACTCTACCAACAGTGCATTAGTATCCCAGTTTTTCCACATCACCTCCAGCATTTGTCATTTTCCCTTTTTGTCATGTTGGCCAATCTGATAGGTGTGAAATGGTACCTCAGAGTTGTTTTAATTTGAATTTTTCTAATCAGCAGTGATTTAGAGCATTTTTAAATGTGACTATTGCGAGCTTTGATTTCTTCTGAAAACTGCCTTTTTATATCCTTTGACCATTTACCGCCTGGGAAATGATTCTTATTTTTAGAAATTTGGCTTAGTTCCCTATATATTTGAGAAATGAGCCCTTTATCAGAGAAGCTTACTGCAAAATGTTTCCCCCCAGTATCCTGTTTTCCTTCTAATTTTGGCTACACTAGTTTTGTTTGTTGAAAAAAAAAATTCATGTAATCAAAATTATCTCTTTTACTTCTTGTGATTTTCTGTATCTCTTGTTTGGCCATAAACTCTTCCCTATCCATAGATCTGACAGGTACATTCTTCCATGCTCCTTTAATTTACTTCTGATATCACTCTTTAAGTCTAAATCATGTACCCATTTTGACCTTATCTTGGTATATGGTGTGAGATGTTGGTCTATGTCTAGCTTCTGCCAAAAAGACCCAGAATGAGGCCCAAAAGTGTTTTTCTTACCTAGATATGACTTCCTTCTGATTGGCCTGACAGTACATCATTTGGACCTCCCCAGGTAGTACTGATTGGTGGACATTTTTGATAAAGAGGTGAGCCAATAGTTTTAGCTCTTCTCCATTACTTCCTCACTGGGAGGGGAAAAACTAATCCTCAGATGGGCAGATCAATCTACAGCTAGGGAAAATGCCTTTCAAATGTGTTTGACTAGCCCCTCTCTGACACTTAAGGAGTGGAATGTTAATTGGTTTATGAAACTCAGCTTCCCTCTAGCAAACTTGGCTAAGTGAAAATATTAGTCATCTCAACTAAGATTTTACTGGCTTTTTCTCCATTTTTCTTAGATCAGGTCACCCCAAATCTTGATGATGGGAATAGCAAGGACAAAGTAACATGTCCCTGGGGGGTGGAGGATAAGGACCTAGCTCCAGCTGGCTTTTATTTATAGGAAGAACAAAAATAAGGGTCCCTGCCCAGGTAGATGCTTTAGAATCTAGGAATGATCACAGAGTCCTACCCTTCAGATATTGCCTGGCTGAAGTCTTAAAAAAAAAAAAAAAAACAGAAGAAAAAAATGGATCACAAATTAGTAATTGGTTGTTAATACAATTGCAAAATATTAATTTCTCTCAAGGCTCTGATGGCTACATGCATGATTATTTCTACAAGAGAGGTATTTATCTTTTGATGAATTTTTTTGAACTATCGAACATTAATCTTTTTCTCCTTCCTGTTTCCCCCTCCCACTGAAGAAAAAGAAAAAAACCCTTTTCCACATGATAAAAGCATCATTCAGCAAAAATAAAATGAATTTGTATGGTGGCCACATGCAAAAATGTATTTCTAATTCTGTATATTGCTCCATCTATCAGTCATTCAAATATAATTTATTATGAACCTATATGCCAAGCTCTATGCTAAAACCTGTGAAGATACAGAAAGGCAAAAAAAAAAAAAAAGTCCCTGACCTCAAGGAGTATACAGTCAAATGGAGGAAAAAACTGGCGAATAGCTATGTACAGCAAAGATAGATCCATTGGGGGTACTCTCAGAGTGAATGCACTATGATGAAAGAAGACCCCAAAAGACTTTTTGAAAGAGGTAGGACTTTAGCTGAATCTTGAAGGAAGCCAAGGAAACTAGGAGGCAGAGATAAAGAGGGAGAAAATTATAGGACAGCCAGAAAAAATGCTTGATGTCAAGAGATGGAGTGGACTATTGGAGGAATAGTAAGAAAGCCAAAATCACTGAATCACAGGATTTGGGTAGAAGAGTAAAGATTGAGAGGACTGGAAAGACAGGAAGGAGCCAGATTATGAAGGGATTTCAAAGCCCCAAATAAGATTTCATATCTGAGTCTAAAAGTAAGAAGGAGCTACTATAGTTTATTGAGTGAGGGGATGGGGAGATGGTGTGACACGGTCAGAGCTGCACTTTAGGAGAATTACTTTGACAGCTGAGTGAAGGATGGATTAGAGTGGGGACAGACTTATGCCCAACAGAGCAACCAGTAGGCTACTGGAGAAGTCCAGGCATGAGGTGATGAAAACCTGAACCAGACTTGCCAGGAGAAGAGGGCATGTTTGAGAAATGCTGCAAAGGTGAAATCAATAGGCCTTGGCAACATATTGGATACAGGGTGTTGAAGAGTGGATAGAGGGATTGAGGAATTCACCTAAGTTGTGTGCCCGAGGAGCTAGAAGTGTCTTCAATAGTAAAAGGGAAGTTTAGAAGTGGGGAAGGTTTTCAGGAAGGAAGAAAATGAGTTCGGTTTTGAATATTTTGAATTTAAGATGTCTACTGGACATCAAGTTTGAGACTTTTGACAGCCAAATGGTGATGTAGGACTGGAAGTCAACAAAGAGGTTAGGGCTGGATTAGTAGGTTTGAGAATCATCAGCACAGACATAATAATTAAATTCATGAGAACTGATGAGATCACCAAGTAAAGTAGTATAGGAGAAGAGAAAAAGGTTTACGTGAGAGACCCGTGGAACACCCAAAGTTAGTGGACATCACCTAGATTAGGCTCCAGCAAAGGAGACTGAGGAGTGGTTAGATAGGTAGGAATTTGCCTTTTTCACTAGTAGGGCTACCTCTTCATGTGAGATGGGTGAATCTGGAGATAGTAGCATAAAGCATTCTAGTGATATGAAATAAGAGTGGAGAAGAGGAAGATCTCTACACATGGCCTCAAACTTTTCAGTAAAATATGAGGCAAGGTTCTCAGCTAAGAGGGTGGGGAGAAGGGCCACCTTGGGAGGATTGAGAAGGGAGGAGAACATTTGGAAGAGTGACTGTGGGAAAGTAGGATAGTGAAATAATTATGGATGGGTGGAAATATTGCTTAGCAATAGTTAAGACCCAGTAGGGATCATGTAATACAAGCCAGTCAGAAGAGTTATGTTGTTTTTCACCGTCACTCGGCAGCATTTGTATAGGATTAAAAGCAGTGGATGGTGGGAATAATCTGTGGTTGAGGTTTGGCAGGGCATGAATGGCAATAGAATGGAGCATTTGATGCAAGAGAGGAGGACAGTGTGGAACTGAACTGTTTTAACATTGGATTAACATGGGGGGAAAAGAATGTGTGGCTAGAGTAGGAGTAATGGGATATATTTTTTCCCCTGGAGAATAAGTTGTTAAACATTTTATTACTTCCTTAGTTCCCAGAGTCAAGTCTATGCTATCATTCCTAGAGACATTATAGGACTGAAATAGAAAGTCCCTGTGCTGACTTGAATACCCCCGAATAGCTTCCTCATAAAATTTTGACTTTGGTCATAGTGAAACTCACATATTCTACCCTCCCCAAATGCTACTATGTCACCGACACCCCCAATAAAATCTAATGGCTCCTCATTACCTCCAAGATCAAATATAGAATCTTCTTGTGTTGAAAGTCCTTCATAAACTGCTGCATCCACCCTTCCAGTCTTCTCATATTCTACTCCCAGCCCAAACCCCCACACACTTTGTGATCCACAGATTCTGGCTTCTTTGCTGTTCCTCAACCAAGACAATCTCCCAACTTCAGCCACATTTATTGACTGTCTCCATGGCTGAAATTATCTCCATACTCATCTCGGCCTCCTAGTTTCTTTAGTTTCCTTCAAGTCTCAGTTAAAATCCCACTATCTATAGGAAGATTTTTCTGATCCCTTTCAAGGTGGCACAGTGATTAGCAGGGAGATATTTTGGAGTCAGGAAGACCCAACCCCAGACACTTACTAGGTGTGTGACCTTGGACAAGTGACTTGATCTCTGTTTACTAAAGTTTTTTCATCTGTCAAATGGGTATCATAAAGGCACCTACTTCTCAGGGCTGTTGTGAGGATTAAATGAAATAATGATTACAAAGCACTTAGAACAGCACCTATACATAGTAAGTACTCTATAAATGCTAATTATTATGACTTTCCTTTTCTTGATTATTCCTAATGTAAATAGTTGTTTGCATATTCTTTCCTCCACTAGACTGACTGTTGCCAAATGCTGTCATGAAATAATTTCTCGGGGACAGCTATGGGGCACAGTGAAGACAGCACAGGGGCCGGAGTCAGGAGGACCTGACTTCCAATCTGACCTCAGATACTTATTAACAGCAGTGTGACCCTGGGAAAGTTCCTTGACCTCTATTTGCTTCAGTGTTCTCAACTGTAAAATCAGAGAGAATAATAGTACCTCCCTTGTAGGGTTGTTATGAAGACCAAATGAGATCATATTTGTAAGTGTTTAGCACAGTGCCTGGCACAGAGTATGCATGTAATACATCCTTCCTGCCTTATTGCCTTCCTTTTAGGCAACATCAATTTCTCTCTTAACCTTGTTCAGGCTCAACTGTAGTCTAGTATAGCATTCCATGGCAGAATTCTAACTCCTGCTCTTCTTTCCACAATAGTATAAGCTTGGGGCAAGGGGCAGCTAGGTGGTGCAGTGGCTAGAGCACCAGTGCAGGAATTAGGAGGACATGAGCTCAAATCTCACCTCAGACACTCGACACTCACTAGCTGTGTGATCTTGGGCAAGTCACTTAACCCCAAATGCCTCATCCTGGGTCATCTCCAGTCATCCTGATGAATATCTGGTCACTGAATTCAGATGGCTCTGGAGGAGAAGTAAGGCTGGTGACCTGCACAGCCCTCCCTCACTCAAAACAAAGTCAAGTGCAAGTCATGTCATCATTTCTTTGATGGCATGGTCTTCTTTGGCAACGAAGGGTGAACACACACACACACTAGCTTGGAGCAGCCAAGATTGATTTTCAAGGGCCATGCCTCACTGTAGTGGCCAATATTACTCGTAAAAGATCCTCATCTTGAAGATGGAACAGAACCACCTTCTTTCTGAAACTTCCAGTGACTTTAGGTCAATTTGGCCAGGGGTCATACTTGCATTAATGATTCACTGTCCAGAGGAAGGCTTATGCATTCAGCTTGTCTTTCTTGTGTTACCAGTCCATGCTTCTTGAATCTCACCAATCACTGTAGGGATCACCATGATTTCAGGTGTACTGAGCCTGCAGAATGGGACATTAGCATTCTCCCAATCCAACAGAGACAAATCAGGTGATGACCATGCTACTTAAATCTGGCTCACAGTGTCTAGCTTATTGTTTATGAGGACATAGGCCAGTAGTATGTCCATACATGGAAATGAGTTTTATCTCTATAGCCTTAGATTTTAACAATGCAAGCCTAATTCAAGGCCAAGGATTCTAACTTCTGGATGGAATAATGGCTTTCATATCAACGAGTCCCCTACTGGCAAATGTAATTGGTTTCTGGTGGCCATCATTCTCCTGTTATGAGGTTGTGTAACAGCCTGGAGATGTGTATTATATATTCAGTGAATAACACAAAGCAATTTGCTGTACTGGCAAAAATCAGAAGCAGTATGGATATGTAAGGCAGATAACTAAGCATCTGATCATATTTTTTTCAACCCAACAATCTCCAAAAGTTGTAAAAATTTCCCTACTTCTTTTCCTGCTTTTTATAGTTCTTCTCAACCATATGTCATGGGTGAGATGGAGAGACTTTGTAATAATGAATGAATGAATGAAAAAGTCTTTAATTATATAATATGAGCCAAGAATTATAAGTGCTAGTGATTCAATGAGAAAAAAAAGATAATCTCTGTTCTTAAGGAGCTCACCCTCCAGTTGGGAAACATAGCACATGGAAGGGAATATAGCAACAGGATGAATGAAAAGGCCTGGAGAAGCCATAGGGTGGTAGGCAAACCTAGGATACATCTCAGTGACTGCTCCCCTCCCCCCCAGTAGGTCAATACCTAAGGATCAGAAAGGAGAGATGATTCTGGGTTTCTTCTGGCAGGAGTGTGGATTGGAGGTAGGGGTCATGCTCAATATTTGTTCAGGGTGTGTAAAGGAGAAGGGGGCACTAGCAGGAAGTTTGGGATAGGTGAGCTTTTGGGTAGGCAGTCACTCTAGATACCAGTCCTGGCCTGGGCCCTCCAGCCACCCTTTTTGAGTCTGAGACTGCCTGAGATGGGGCAAGGGGAAGTTAGGGCCCCACTTGATGCAAGCTCTGAATAGCATAGTTCTTCACTAATACTGTGGGTCAAGCTTAAATTTAGGATAATGCAACACCACATGTTCAAAGTTGAAAATGTAATAAGCACTCATGGGCTATCATATCCAATTAAAAATTGCTTTACGAAGTGATGATTATTTAAAAGCCAACTTTTAAATTAAAAGGATATAAAAATGATTTCCCTCCATTTTCACAATCAGAGTCATGAAAGTTTCCTACAGGCAGCAAGAACTCAGTAGCTAGCAAAGTTTAGAGTTCCAGAAAACCACAAAAGCTCTGTAGTCCCCACAGGGTAAAAAACAAACAAACAACCTCTTAAAAAAGGCCAGCCTAGTTCAAAAAGTAGATCAAGAAAGGAGGGAAAGGACATTGGAAAGCCCTCAGCAGTGAGGAAGAAGCCTTTTTGCTCCTCAGGGGCATGCCCTCTAAACAAAACATGCAAGTCTCCCAACTAGTCTCTGATAAATGTCCAGGAAGCTCTTGAAAAGTCTTCAAATGGACAAGTGCTTCTGTCTCCTCACAGTGAGTCCTCACTCCATGCCAAAGTACAGCATGTCCAACAATGGCTGATCAGTCTAATATGAGCTTGGAGTGCTCTACCACAGGTCGGGCAAAAAAAGTCCACATGAACATTCGGGACATTTATCTCTAGATCTGCTTGTCTCCTGTTCTCTTTCTGCTACTGAGATTCTGATTTGCTCATGGTCTGCAGAAACTTTTCTGATGCCAGCATGCCATGCTGGTGGACCTGTACCAGAATCTCCCATGTCTCGCAATTGATACTGAAGTTCTTCACAGTACTGTTCTTTTTTCCTCTGTGTGAGTGCATGACTTGTGTGAGTTCTCTGTAATGTTTATTTGGCATTTGGCCTAAGTGGCCAGTCCAAAGGATCTGAACTCTGCAGAATTTGGATGCTCGGTAGTTCAGCTCGAGAGAACTTCATACTGTTTGACTCCATATAGGTGACAGAAGTTCTGCAAAACACTTGGTGGGCAAGGAACAGTTTGCAGAATCTCCAGTGGCCATGAGAACCGAAATGGGGGTATGGTGGTAGATGTTTAATCTCCAGCTCTTTGAGAAAAAAAATAATGTATGCAGGATACACTTTTAAGTTTAATATACATTATTAACATTTTCTCCATTTTCTTAAGTTGAGACAATCAAAAATAATAAATCAAACTTAGATTTATGACATTTGTTGATTTCTGAGATATAAACACTCAGACTGAAAATTTGAGAGCCTATTTGAGCTAGTTCCAGCACACTTGTCTGGGACCCAGAAAGTTTGGCACTTCTGAAGTTTCATTTTATGCTTCAGACACAGGGAGAGTCTTAGAATTTATAATCTCCTTCATTCCAAGATATTAGAGATTATGGGCACATACTCCATTAAAAAACATAGCACAACATAATTTGGAAACCTGTGGATTAGCCACCCTAATAGAACTTTCAGTGAAATCTTCATCTTTGTAGGGGCAGCTAGGTGGTGCACCAGTGCAGGAGTCAGGAGGACCTGAATTCAAATCTCACCTCAGACACTTGACATTCACTAACTGTGTGACCTTGGACAAGTCAATTAACCCCAATTGCCTCATCCTTGGTCATCTCCAGTCATCCTGATGAATATCCAGTACTGGATTCAGATGGCTCTGGAGGAGAAGTGAGGCTGGTGACCTGCACAGCCTTCCCTCACTCAAAAAATACTCAAGTGCAAGTCATGTCATTATTTCTCTGATGGCCTGGTCTTCTTTGGCAACGAAGAATGAACACACACACACACACACACACACACACACACACACACCTCATCTTTGTAGATTTCTGTTCTCCTGGGGTATGTTGTAGTAGGGGGTTCTGTCCCCAGTATAGTAGATCTGGCTTGTCCAGTCAAGTGTGAGTTCCTCAAATGTTGAATTCCTCTCATGAGGTTGAAGGAAAGTCTCCAGTGGGAAGCTTTGTGATCATTGTCTCAAAACGACAAACTTAATCTTTTTAAAATATTTTTTTTAGAATTTAAACATCCCAAAAAGAACATTTCCATATACACAGCAGAACACAAAACAGGATTTTTTTATGAAGCCATAAATCTCCATTTCATGCCACTTGCTTTAAAAAAAAGTATATAATATATTCCGCACATTACTTTCAAAAGCATCCACTTTGTGCAGCCTTCTGAATTTCCTTCTGTTCTTTTCTGTGAATGTCTTAAATTGTTTCATTTTGAAAATGTTCTCTTTTGCTTGACATCATCATTGCTAACCCCCCACATTCCCCATTAAAAACTAAGAAAAAACTCTAGTTCTTATTATTAATAACTGTAGTCAAGCAAAAAAAAATTAAAATAGTCATCAGATCCCAAAGTATGCCTCTTTCTGTACCTTGTGTCCTCCATATTTCTGTCGGGAGGTGAATACCAAGCTTTATCACAGGACTTCTGAAGATGTAGGTGAGTCATTATAGTAATCAGAATTCTCATATTTTTTTCAGAATTATTTTTTAAACTACTTTTGCCTTATATAAATTGTTCTCCTGCTTCTGATCTCTTTACTACTTAGAAGTCTCTGAAATAATTTCTTCATTTCTTACAAGCACAATAATAATCTATTATATTAATATACCACAATTTGTTCAGCCATCCCCCAGCTATCTGAGAAGCTAACGGCTTCTAGATTCAAATTTTAGATTCAAACGCTTGGATTTTAGCTCTTTGATTTTTCAACACCTCGTCCCAACCCCTTTTAAATCACCCTCTTCAGAAATAAAAAGTTTGGTTTGCTGAAGGCTATTACCTCCTTTTTATTCCCCCTCCCATGCTTCCTATTGACTTTGATTTATTTTTTACACCAAACTGTGTACGGTTCACCCCTCCTTTGTCCGTTGCACATAAGACTGAGATCCATCTTCCATGTTTGCATATTCTTCTCACACAGTATAGCAAGTTCTCCTCATTTCTTCCCTTAGAGACTGTTATGGTTAGCATTTGTACAATGCTTCAAGATCACATTAACCATAACCATTATTCCTACTGTACAGGTGAAGAAACTGAGACTGAGAGAGGTTAAGCGCTTTGCCTAGATCACACAGCGAGACAGAATTGAACTCACGTCTTCCTCATTCCAAGTACAGTACTCTACAATGTGCAGCATGGTTGCCTCATTATACACTGGCATATTCCTTGTACCCTTGTTTTCTTTCTATTAACACCCTCAGAATAGATCCAATTCACCCAAAGGACCTCTGTTTTAATTAATTAGCTACTTAAATACTCTTTGAAGATATTAAAGTTCTGAAAATTATTATATTTTGTTATGTCATGTATTATATTATATGTATTTATATGTATCATATATGACATAATGTTATATTATATAATATTACATAACATATGTTGTATAATATATAATGTTAGCACTACATCATACATTTTTTTTACAATTTCTCAAATAAATTTACACTCTGTGTTTCTCTGGGTGTTTTGTTCATATTTCAAAGTTCATACTCAGCTCTTACTTTTATGAGAAATACCTAAAAGCTTTCTTCTCTATTAAAGATCAATTCTACCTTCTGCCAAAGAATTATAATTAGATTTGTGGTGTGAGTTATTTGCGGTTCTCTCTCTTCCTCTCTCTCTCTCTCTCACATATATATATATATGTATATATGTATATACATCTATAAATAGACACATATATGCACATTTATACATATATATTTATATGTATTTATCTATATATATATTTTACTTTGGGAATATTATATTCTGTTATCTCTTCTCATTCACTGCATACCACTGGAATAACCCAAATACACAAAATCTCTTTGGGGAGAGTAGTCCTCAGTTTTTAAGAGGATAAAGAGAATCTGAGACAAAAAAATTATTGAACTAAGTTATACTTTGGATGACAACTTGTTTGGAAGGATAAAGTTCCCACCCCAGTGAAGTTACAGAACCTTGAAATAGATAAATTATTAAAAGAAACAAAAGAGAATGCTAAATTTAATTTGGTATATTTTAAAATGCTCTATTGAATCCCAAGGCTGGCCTATGGGTATAAGTAGAGAAGTCTTCCTTCTCACATACATCATGTAGAAGATACTTTTTTTTCCTCTTATGGACTGCCCATGGTACACTGGGCTTCCCTGCCCATTCCTAGAGGCAGTATAACATAATGCCTAAAACCCTGCACTTGGAGTCAAGAAGACCTGAGCCTTAATCCTACATCAAATACTTCCTAGCTGTGTGACCCTGTGAAAGACCCTTAACCTATCTTAGGCTCAGTCTCTGAATTTGTAAAATGAGGTTAATAATAGCAGATAGAATCCAGGGTCTTGCTGAGGAGTGAATGAAAACTTATACAAAGCACTCAGAAGCCTTAAAGTGCTATCAAAATATTTTTGTTCAGTCATTTTTCAGTCATGTCTAATTCTTTGTGACCCCATTTGGGGTTTTCTTGGAAAAGATACTGGAATGGTTTATAATTTCCTTCTCCAGCTCATTTTACACATGAGGAAACTGAGGCAAATAGGATTCAGTGCCTGACCTAGGGTCACACAGCTAGTAAGTGAGGCTAGTTTTGAACTCATGTCTTCCTGAATCCAGGCTTATCACTCTCCACTGTGCCACCTACCTGCCTTCAATCTAAATGTTAGTTCCTATTATTATTCTTCATTAAGAAAAACCAGAAACAATAAGCATTAAAAATAATATGAATTGTTCATTCTTATTTTGAGCCAAATGAGTTATTATGCATAGAAATCAGAAATAAGACATACTATTGCAATTTGAAACTTTGAATATTGCAGGCTGAATTGTCAGTTCATATGATAGTTTTTTCTGCCTTCTACACTTTGGGCTTTCCATTCTGGTCAAACTCTTAATTCTGCTTCTTCTTGTTTTCCCTTTGAGAGGATGTTATGTTCCTTTATTTTACTGTATACAATTCTATCACCTCTGACATCTCTTTGTTTTCAGACAGCTGGAGTGAAAAAATAAAAATGGAAGCTCACCTGGCATTCAGGTCATGAGAGGGGACCACCTTCCTGTGAGAAGACAAAAGGTAATAACTTAGTGCTTTGCTTCTGTAATCAGAGCTGCAATTGGTTTCTATTTATCATAATCTACCAACCTCTTCACCTTTAAACCTTATGTTCTCTTTTTGCTTGCTTTATTAGAAGAGATAAATTAAGAGAAATTTGTTTTTTTGAAGCAAGATACATTTTGTAAGGGAAACCTCATTGGCTTTCACTGTCAGAGAGACATCAAAGAAGGAACAAAACAAGGAAAATGTATTAGTCTTGTCTTACAAGGTGGGAGAAGGTAGTGTCATGCCCTAGGAACTCACTCTGATAGAGCAACTAACAAGTTAGAGGTGAGAGATCAAATGGATGTGGAGACCAGATACTTTGACCCTAAACTACAGGTTTCCTTTTTCTTAGCAACAAGATGGAATCATGCTGGCAGACCAAGATGTAAAGCTTGACACTTACCAAGTTTTCATTTTGTGGATATACAATTCCAAACCCAAGTAGCTATAAAAATTCTTTAAAATGTGAAAGCCTTCCCTATGAAATACTTTTCCCCAATAATCCAGGTTTTTTTGTTTCCCTTAATAGTCAAATGCACAATGGAAAAATATACATGTCCTTACATTCAGTATCTTTTGGAAGTTACCAGTGCATTACAATAGCATATCCTTGAATTTTTGGGCCTTGGAAAAAAATTGCATTATCCATTGCCCAAACACAATGCCTGACACATAGTAGGTGCTTGACAAACACTCTCTGATTGATTACTATTTGTTAATTATGTTATAAACAAATCTCCTGTTGGGAGACATCCCCCTTCCTTTAGGGGTTACTTTCAATAACATGGTGGGTAGGATAGCATTTAGACCTATGAAGACTTGCAAATAATTTGCAGCAATCATCAGGCCCACATAAATTCCATTTAGGCTGCCAACTTTGCATTGGTCCCACCCACATTTTGAAATATCACTCCCACCCTCTCCTTGCCATCTGCACATCCTCCTACTACTTCCTGTGTCTCTAGGCTTCGAGAACAGAAGCATCTGCCTAGAGCAGGCACACTCAGAATTGCCCCCCAAACTTAGATTCCTAGCAAAAACAGAGGAAAAGGTAAGACCAAGAAGAGTCTGAGAATTTTACTTCCAGTTAGAGTGCACTAGTTGATTTCTTCAGACTTTTGACCTGATTGTAATGTCTTTGTTTTTTTCTAATCCCTCTCTACACAAACCAATCCATAGATGGAAAGTGACTAGGTATGCCTTAGTATTTTTTGTTTTTCTTAATATTAACTTATTAATCCTATTATTTTAGGCTGCTTTATTTCTGGAATCTGTACAACCTTTTTATGTTACTTTTGTCATTTTCTTTCTGAAAAATAAATTATCTGAAAATGAATGGTGGAGTTAACCATTCTGGTGTTAATCTGCTGATTTCTAACAGGTATCTATCAATAATCTAAGTTGAAAAAAAATAAAGATTTTAAAAAAATAATCCAACTCATAAAAGATTTATACCTCTGAAAGAAATTTTGTTTTTCTAAAGGTTTCCTTTTGGAAACTTCCTGTCTACCGTGAACTTTCCAATTATATTTAAAACATTCTGTTTATTTCTGCTAACCAAAGGTCATTGTTTATAAACAGTTGAGAGAATGTGGTGCTTTCTGTACAGATATGGGATGCAAAATATGATTGGATTTATGCTAGTAATCCTGAAAAAAAACTTCCAGACTCTCTGGAGTCTATAATATTTGTCCCTTACCAATGTACACCTGAAAGCTGGCCTATGAATTGGGATTTTAAAAATATCAGTTCTTAATAAAAAAAAATACCACGACTTTGTCATGATGGATTAAAAGTTCATTAATAATTTCATCATAACAACAATTCTTAATGTCTTCTTCTATGTTCCATATGTAGATTTCGAAGGGACCAGAGAGATCTTTAGTTCAAGCTTCCCACTTCACATATGAAGAATCAAAGACTTCAGGAGGTCCAGAGAGTTTGTCTTACATATAGAGGCAGAATGGTGGATCTGAGTTGGTCTTTGGGCCAGAAAACCTAAATTTGTATTCCACTTCAGCAAACTATTTGTTGTGTGATCTCTCTGTGACCTAGCTTCTCTGTCTGTGAAACAAAGATCATATTTCCATCCACCAATACATGATTTATTATTATGGTTATGTGTGTGATATTTGTAATGTGAGCTATCTCTCTAGTAGATTGTAAGTACTATGAGGATATACATCTAATATGCTCACTACCTATTTCACAGGAAGAATTGTGAAGACAGCACTACTTTTCCATTATTCTTGGCACCTTGCACATTGCCCTGATGATGTCAGGCATTTAACTCATATTAGGCAATTGTCTTCCTTCTTAAAAATTTTCTCCTCTAAATATCTTTTTCTCCTGTTGAGAACATAACCATACATTTATAGTCACTCAAGTTCATAGCTTTTAGAGTACCCTTTTTCCTTCCTCATTCACCAAATCCAATCAGTTACTATGTCTTATTGATTCTATCTGTCCAGAAATCTCTCTCATCTTTCTGCTTATATTATTTCCAAAATGAACCAGTCACTCATTATGTCTTACCTGGATTTTTGTAATAGGGTTCTAATTGTTCTCTTTGCTTCCAAGTCTCTTTCCTTCCCACTCTATCCTCCAAACAACTTTTAAAATATTCTTTCTAAGCCCTAGTTCTTGGGCTAACCACATCATCATTCTCCTCCTTGTTCAAAAACCTTAAGTGGCTCCCCATTGCCTAAGGATAAAGTACAAACTCCAGCTAGGTGGCACAGTGGATATAGAGTGTCAGCCCTGGAGTCAGGAAGACCTTAGTTCCAATTTGGCCTCAGACATATAACTAGGTGTGTGACTCTGGGCAAATCACCTAACCCTGCTGGCCTCCGTTTCCTCATCTATAATATGAGCTGGAGAAAGAAATGACAAACCACTCCAGTATCTTTGCCAAGAAACCCCAAATGGTGTCATGAAGAGTTGGACATGACTGAAAAACATCTGAAAGACACAAATTCCATAGTCTGACATTTATGAGTTTTCATAATCTGACTCTTACATGTCATCCCAGTTATACTTTTTATCACTGTCCCTTGGGAATTCTATATTCCAGGAAAATTAACTTCCCCAGTACTTAAGACCCCATTGTCAACCTCCTTCACAAATCAATCCACCATTGCACAGCACTGTGCTGTAAGAGTCCCCTACCTCTTTGTTTTGAGGAAGGCAGCATGTTTCTGTTCTCTAGGACCATCACTGGTTTCTCAGTTACTCAAAGTCTACTTCCCTTTTAGTAATCTTTGCATTTACATGATCATAGTCCTGCAAATGGTTCTTTTGGCTCTGCTTATTTCAATATGTATACATTCTGACAAAGTCATCCTGTGTCCCTGAATTTTTCATGTATATACACTTTTAACGGACTGGTGGTCACCCATTTTGTTTCCAGTTATTTGCTACCAGAAAGTGTTGCTCTATGTTTGTATGTATTAGGCCTGAGTTTATGTCTTCAACTTCCTTGAGGTATATATTCAGTACTGGAATCATTTCATCAAAAGGCATGAATTTATTCAGTTTTCTTGCTTAACTGGAAATTGAAATCCAGGATTATTGGATCATATCACAGCACTATGAGAAATATTTTTTGGTTGTTGTTTTTTTTTTTTTTTTACTGATGTTCTCAAAGCCCCTCCAATATTAACCATTCTTATTTTTGTCATAATCACCAATTTCCAAGAGAAGAGTTTTGCAGTTTTAATTTGTATTTCCTTTATTAATGATATAGACCATGTTTTCTAATGATTGTTTATAATTTACAATCCTTTTGAAAACTGCTTGTATCCTTTGGTAATGCATGTATTGGATTGGAGAATGTCTCTTGATTTTGTATAGTTGTGTTAATTCCCTATATTATTGGAAATTATACATTTTATTAGTGATATTTGATACCAATATTTTTGTACAATAAAGTTTCTTTATCCTACCTTTGTTGATGTTATCCATGTAAAAGCTTTATAATTTTGTGTAATAGACATCGTCTACTTTGTCTTTTGTGACCTAGGTTCACTTCCTGCTTTTGACATTCACTACCTGTTTGATCTTAGGCAAAGTCTTCATTTAACCTCTTTGAGCCTCAGTTTCCTTACAGGTAAAATGAGCTGATTGAATTAGATGGCCTCTGACATTCCTTACAGTTCTAGACCTTCATTTTATGATACTGTCTTCTCTGACTTAAGTTTGGTTAAGCATTCTTCTCCTTCCTTCCTCCTCACTCCATCAATAGTTGGGAAAGGTATCATCTCACATTCTCTTTTTCATTTCGAAAAATGATGTGGCCTTTTAAAATTACAGGCCAAATCAATTTCAAACTTATTGTGATATGTAATATAAGATATTGGTCTAAATATAATTTTGGTCAAATAAGTTTTATCATAATTGCTTATCAAAATAAAGTCCTCTCTCAATAATTTATGTTATATGTTCTATCAAACACTGTGCTCCTATATTTGACTGCTTGTTTACTTCCCTATATAGACTGTTTCATTAATTTGTTTTGTTTTCTAAACCACTATCATTTTTTTTTTTGATGATTACTGCTTTATAACATATGGTTAAAGATCTAATAGGCCCCTTTCAATCACAATTTTTCTCATCAGTCCCCTTGAGATTTGAGATCACATGTTCCTCAAATAAATTATATTATTACTTTGTCAAGTTTATTAAGAATCTCCTTAGTAATGTGATTGGTATCATGTTAAATATGTAAATTAATTTACAAAATATTATTATTTAATATACACAGACCAAAAGAGCACTACTTCTCCAATCATTTATCTTCTTTTCTTCCTATAAAGATCATTCTGTCTTTACACAAATATTACAACTATCTTAATAATTTGGCAAGTAGGTGGTGCAGTGGATAGAGCAGTAGGCTTGGAGTCAGGAAAACTTGAGTTCAAATGTGGTCTCAGATACTACTTGTATGATCCTGGTCAAGTCACTTACCCTCTTTCTCTCAATTCCTCATCTTTAAATGAGATGGAGAAGGAAATGACAAACCACTCTAGTATCTTTGCCAAGAAAACATAAAATAAGGTCTTGAAGAGTCAGACACAACTGAAAAACAACTAAACACAATAACAATAAAAATCTTCATGACTTAATTCTCAAACATTTTGTGCATTTTATTTTGCAGAGAATTACTATAAGTAATTCCTCCTGGACTATATTAATAACATATAAAATCTTGATGAGTTCTATGAATTTATTTTGCATCCATCTACTTTGCTGAAATTATTAATCATCTCAGTTTCTTTGCTGATTCCTCCTGGTTGTCTAAGTACATTATAATATCATCAGAAAACAGGGTTTTATTGTCTTCCAAGCTCAATTTGTTTGTCATAAAATTATGCATAGTAGCTTCTGATAATTCTCTTTATTTCTGTTCTGCTTTTTTTGCAAGTTCACCTTCATTTTTAAAAATCATACTTTTTTCTTATAAGATTTTATAACTTATAATGATCTTTATCACAAATGTAATTTCTTTTGTTTGGTCTCTGATAATTTTTCATGTTTTAATTAGTTTTTATTTAGGTTTATATTTTTGCTCATTTGTAAGTTACTTTTTATTATATTCCAGATTATGAAGGATAGATTCATTATTCGATCTTTTAACATTTTTATGATCCCTTTATTCCCTAGTACATAATCTTTTTTGTAAAAGTATTGTAAGATGTTAAGGAAAGCATATTCTTTATTCTTCCTCTTCAGAAGTGATCCTAAGTAAAAAAAAAAAGCAACATTATTTTTTTAAAAATCTGTTCATCTCTACGTTTTTCCTTATTTTTCCTTTCTATTGAATTTAGCTACCTACAAGAAAGGAATATTAAAATCTCTTATTATTATTACTATGATGTTTTTATTTTTTAGAGTTGATTGTAGAAGCTATGTTAATCGGTATATATAATGTTATTATTTTTTTAACTGTCTATTACCTTTACGCACAATGTAGTTTCCTGGGTTGTTACTCCATGTTTAGTTTTTGTTATTGCCTTAACTACAAATTTGATTACCACTTATATTTTTATTTTTTTAGAGTAGTTGGAAGCATTGTAGATTTTATACCATCCCTTCCCCCCACTATATCAGTGTGTTAAGTGTGTTCTTTATCTTATATGCTTGTTTACTTTTTACATTCTTCCATTATCTTTCTTTGGAGGATGGTTTTATTGAGTCGTATATTACTTTCATTTAGGATTACATTTGCTAAGCTTGTATTTTCTTCCATTAAATACACTTATGTAGATGGATATATCTTTAAAGTTATATCTCTATAGATATAGAAAGTGATTTTCTTTAAGTGCATATCCACCCATGCCATTCCCCTACTCAGTAAATTCAGGGACTTCCCATTATCTCTAGGATCAAGTAGAAATCTGTTTCGCTTTTTAAAAACTTAAAAAAAAAGACTTTTAAAAACATTTTTAAAAAGACCTTCAAACTTGCCTCAAACCTATCTTTCCAGTCTCATTGTATATCATTTCCCTCTCTCATAATACTTTTGAAAATCTGGACTAACTTTCTCTCTTTTCCTTGTCTATGTCATCCTAGCTCTCCAAGACTTTGCAATGTCTGATACACGTGTTCTCTCCCCACCCTTACCTCAGAATCTTTTTCTTCCAAGACACAGCTCAACCCCCACCTTTAAATGAAGCCTTTCTTGAAAACCCCTCTCTCTGCTAGTTCCTTCTCTCTCAAATTACCTTGTATTTTATTACTTTGTATTTACATTTATTCTATATACAAGTGTGTGTATATATATATAAATCATATTTACATTTATATACACATAGATTCTTGTTTTCTCTCCCTTTAGAAGAGGGTGATAAAATTTGGAATTCTAAACTTATAAAAACTTTTGAAATTGTTTTGACATGTAATTGGGGAAAAATTAAAAAAAAAAATAAAAGCTACCAGTGGAAGATAGATAGATAGATAGATAGATAGATAATCACTTTAAAGCTTACAAAGTATGCTTTGCACAACAAGCATGTAGGTTCTTTGGTGGAAGCATAATTATCTTGATTTTTATAGGAAAGAAAACTGAGACCCAGAGTCATTGAATGATTTGTCCATAGTCATATAGGTTGTATGTGACAGAGCCAGGATTTAAATTGACTTCTTTGGACTTCAAGTTCAGTGCCCTCTTTGTCACGTGCTTCTGCCTCCCAAAACATCTGCTGCTGGTTATTTGTTATTTGTCTACCTGTTTGGAGGTTTTTTTTCCCCTATCATGTAAGATGTGAAAAACAATTTTTACTGACACTGGTCATGTTCTGTTTTTAAATGAGAATCAGTAGTGTTGAGAGTCTGAGCACAGCAGTCAGCATTTGGTATGAGAGTTTTCCTTTAAATTAGCAAGAGCATTCTATTTCACAACTGACAAGAATAACTTCTGATATGTTCTGAAAGGCTAGCTAACATTTGCAAAAGATTATGAAAATCAGTAGAATATAGAGCATGGTATTCTATGCTCCAGATTCTTGGAGTCTGGGGTGAAATTGAAGTCAGGAGAGCTGGAATTTAGTCTTCATTCTGGGACTTACAGGCTGTATGACTTTAAGGAAGTAATTTCCATTCTCTGGAGCTCTATTTCCTTAACTAAAACTTGAAAGGATTTAGTCTGGATCACTTATCTCTAAGCTTACTTCCCACTTTAAAATTCTCTACCTTAAATGATTGGTTAATAAAGGAAAACGTTTCAAGGTGCACATGGAAACATAATGCAGATTTTTTCCAGGTGTGTAAAAACCCCAAATGGGATCATGACTGAAAAACAAGTAAATAATAAACAGGTGGAGTAGCTAGTTGTCTCAGTGGATGTAGGCCCTAGGCCAGGAATCAGGAAGACCTGAATTCAAATCTGCCTCAGGCACTTACTAACTGTGGGATTCTGGGCAAGTCACTTAACCCTTATTGCCTCAGTTTCCTCATAGGTAAAATGAGCTAGAGAAAGAAAGGGCAAGCCATTTCAGTATCTTTGGGAAGAAAACCCCAAATGGGTTGATGAAGAGTCAGATGAGACTGAATAACAACCAATAAAAGGGCCATATAGAATTTTGGGTGTATAATTTCTGTTGTTTGCTTTTTGCCTGTTTTGGCTCTACCTTCTTACTTGATACAGGATATTCAATGTCATGGCCAAGCTATATTTAGATATAGTTTCACAGCACAGGCACAAACCAAGCAATGAATTTCTGATTTAGGGTTAGCCAGTTGCCCTGGGTCTCTGTAAGATCATTACCATTTTCTTTGGCTGTTAGAATCTGGGACACACTGTACACAGTGTTTTGTCTGAAGTGGGTTGTGAGACTAATTCAAAGGCTTGCTCGCTCTGTCTTGTTGCTCTTGTAATACGTCTCCTGCTCTCTTGATTGGTATCACCCTGCTTGGCTTTGAGATATTTTTTCCTAGTGTATTATTTTTCTGCAGCCTGTTAATAGTTCAAAAAAAAAAAGTTTAAAACAGTTTCTTCAAGGTTTCTCCAGGGAAAATCTGCCTTGTTATTATTCCTTTCATACATGCAGTAGTTCACTGTCATCAGTATTAGACCTCTTCCTATATCAATCAAGCAATTGTCAGCGGCATTTTAAATCATACAACACCCTTCCCCCTTTAAAAGCAGATACACAGACAGGCCTCATTCCATAATGAACGTTTGCAAGAGTTAATCCTGAGAATCACAGATAATCAAATGCTGAAAATATTACCAATTACAGGGTATGATGCTTAGCCAATATATCATCACTCTAAAATTACTAGAAGAGGTCCTTCAGATTTAAACTGAGTAATTTGCTAAACTGCTGTTAAGATACTATATTGTTCAATTCAGTCATCTGAGGTCTTTGCTTGCTTGCTTTTTAAAAATTACAAGTATATTTATAAAAATATGTATAAACAATGAAACAAAATAAAGAAATTTTCTCAATAAAATCTTAAAGTGCAAACAATTAATATTTGGTTAGAAACTTGTTTTAAGAAAATAATTGTTTTGTATTGTCATCTTCTGACTTTATATGCAAATTTTTAAATAAAGTTTTATCCTTCTGTTGTTTTTCCGATTTTGTAGTTAATGTATGTTTTCATTTTATTCTACTGACCTCAACCTTGGATAATCCCCATTATCTGCCCTTTTAACCCCTATTCCTCAGCTGCTGAACTTTGCTAGAGGAAGACACAGAATTTTGCTGATTGGGTCCAGTACAGTTTGCGATGGCTGATCTCAACCAGACCTTAACTGCTAAGTACTAATCCTTTGACCCTTTTCTGATTGAATACACCCCACAGCATCCCTTCTAAGCCTTATCCTTTCATCAATATATCTACATCACCTTCTCCTTAGCCCCTTTCAGGAGACAATTTTGTCTCATAATTCACAGTGAACAAAGAGGCCACACATGGGGTACTGTTTTCTACCTGTACATCTTAAATATCCTTAACATCATGTCCCTCTCTTTTCCTTCTTCTTGCCCAGGCCAATTCCTTTGCCTTTGACCTTTATCTTATAATTCTTTCCATTTCCTCCAGGAGCTTGATCCTTCAATCATCCTTTTCCTTTTCATAGTTCCCAGTCTTTCTTTATATGTTGAATCCTTCCCAACTGTCTACAGAAATGGCCAGTTTTCCCCATCCTTTAGAAAACAAATTTTAAGCTTTTCTCTTATATATCTTCTGAATCTCCTAGCATTTTGCTTACTCTTCCTCACCCAACATTCACTTCTCAAATCTCTTCCATCTGACCTACAACTCTACCACTCACAATCTCCAAGGCAACCAATCATCTCCCAGTTCCTAATTTTAGTCACCTAAATGAATTCTCATCCTAATTGGTCTCTCTTTAGGTTCTGACATTCTTAACCACTACCTCCTCTTAAATATGTTAGGTACTTTCCTCACCAATCAGTCATAGGTTCTATGATTTTCATTATTGTCTCTATCCCTAACTTTCCTGCTGCATATCTCTATCTAGGTGATCCTTAGAAAGTAATCTTTTTTTTCTCTTCCTACAACCTATTCTTTTTCTTTACTTTTATATTTTTCTAAAGGACACTAGTAATCTTCAGTTCACTAATTGTAGACATCCTTGACTCTTAGCTCTTTCATCCTCTACAAACAATGGGCTTTTATTACCTCCCTTTTGTCTCTACCAGGAGCTTGCTTCAACAATGATCCTCACTTCTGGTCTCTTTCATCCTAAATTACCTATTGGATAACTTCTTCCATACATCTATAAACATATCAATTTACATTGCAAAAACGAACTCATTCACTCTTCCTCAAAGCTTCCCTATTTCTTAGGGTACATCCATCGTCCCTATCATTCAGTGTTATAATTTCCAAGTCATTCTTGACTTTTCCTTTCCCTCCGCCCTATATAGAGCTGCCAGGTTTTGTTGGTTTTATGTCCACATTTATCCTATTCTCACCAATAATACAGCTACCATTCTAGATCAAGCCTTTATTGTGAACCCTTATAGCAGTCTCCACTTAATTTCCCAATTTCCAACCTCTCTCTTCAATTTATTCTCTAAATTGCTGAAAAAAGTTTTTTTACTAAGACACAGATACAACCATCCCAGTCTTGTTTAAAAAATCTCCGCTGGCTTTTAATGGGTGTAACACTGGATATAGGATCAGATGACCTGAGTTCAAAACCTTTCTCTTCTACTTAATAATGTGTGTGAACTTGGGCAAATCTCTTAAACATCTCTGGCCTTTAGTTATCTCATCTGTAAAGTGATGGGACAGAATTGGATAATTTATAAGGTCACTTCCATATTTAAATCTATGATCTGATGATAATGTACAAATTTCTTCTCCTGGGATTTAAGACTGTCTCTAATACATCTCTGGTCTATCTTTTTGGATTTTTTTTCCTCTCTAGTCCTTTCACAAACTAAGTGTTTCAGTCAAATTAAACATCTAGCTATCCCCCTAAATGAGACACTCCATTCCATCTCCCAACTCCATGCATTTACACAAGCTTTTCTCTGTGTTTACAATGAATTTTTCTCATTTCCAACTCCCAAAGTGGAAAGGGGTCTTCCTTTTAAACCCAACTCAGGTGCCATCTATTGCATTCATCCTTTATTACCTAATAATTTATTTTTACTTTCTGTGTGCATATGTGTATATATAGATGTGTGTATGTATATATAAAATCTAAGTTCATTGGTGATTTCCTTCAGTTTTTCACTGGTCTCTTCCCTTTGAAATTATCTTTGTGTCTCCAGAATTTAATTTTTGAGGACTTCCCATTTCTCCAGGGTTTACTTTCCCCTTTGAGAATGGTAGTCAACGGGATCCCACCTATGATCCTTCCTTTGAAATCATTTTTCTTAAAGTCTAGATTGCATGTCAGACTATGTATGCTAAGTATTTCTCTCCTTGATTATAATACCAGGAAGTAATAATGTTCATTTCCCTCCAAGCTGCCTATTATTCTCACTCATGCAATATTTCCTTTTTAAAATTTTTTGGGGCTTATAATCAGATGACAGTAGGAATTCTCTTTGTTTAGATGAATTCAACATTAAGGCAAATCAAGAAATTATTAGTTGTTCAGTGGATAGAGTCCTAGGCCTGAAGTAAGGAAGACTAGACTTCAAATTCAGTCTCTAATACTTACTAGTTGTTTCTGGGCAAGTACTCTGCCTCAGTTTCCCTAGTTATAAAATGTGGATAATGAAAGCACCTACCTACCTCACACTGATACATATGTATTTCTTTGGTTTCTAAAAGTACTTGAATTTACTGCTGGATAATTTTTTTTTCCTGTTGAGTTAAACTTTCTTCTAAAAAATATAATGGCACATAATTGTATTCAGCTTAACTATAGGTATTATTTATGTGAATGTAAGATTTTATATATATTTATATATTATTGTAATATTATAATATATTATAATATATATGGAGAGAGAGAGAGAGGGAGAGAGAGAGAGAGAGAGAGAGAGAGAGAGAGAGAGAGAGAGAGAGAGAGAGAGAGAGAGAGTCAACCTGTCATAGCAGGCCCCCCTGTGTTTGTTGGGGTGCTTACTGATACAATCAGTCACCAAGCATTAATTAAGTACCTGTCATGTTCCAAGCACTGTGTTAAGTTCTGGTTATTCAAAAAGAAGTGCCCCTATTCTAATGAATATGTGTATGTGAGTGTTTGCGTGTGTAAACCTAATCAGTTTAGCCAAGTAGATGTAGATAAATTTATGTTTAAATTAAGGCAAGGTCCAGGAGCAGTGTGTAGTGAAACTTGAAATTATTGTATAATGGCTAAAATGTTATTAATATTTTAAAGATTAGTAATAAGAGCTGTTCAATAATTATTCTGGTACTGATCAAATATAATAGTATTTTGTGTTATTAAAATGATCATGAAAATTGGTAATTTGTCCCAAATCATCATCAACTTAGAACAGACTGTCCATTTAGGTGTTCTGTTAGCATGTTACTTATATCCTAAAAGTGTGGTATGAAATTTACTAATAAACAGAATCTTCTCTATGATTCAGTTTTGAGTAGGTTAATATGAATCATTATAATAACTAATAAATGCCATGAAAGTATATCCCTAAAACATTTTCAGTTGTCAGTTATTATCAATATAAGTCATTGAAAAATAAAGAAATCCTAGATACAATAAAAGACGTGAAACAATACATGATTTTTGACTAGTTAGCCTATAATTAAATTAGCCTAGGAGGTGAACTCATAACTGACTCAAATATTATTGCTATTAATATTTTATTTAAATTAGTAGTAAAAATTGCATAACAATTGTTTTGTGCTGGCCAAATAAAATAGTATTTTGTAGAGGTATTTTCATATAGAGCTAGGTCTATGTTTTCTACTATATTCTTTAGTCATCCTAGGGCTTTATGATTTGATTAGACTAATAGTTGATAAACACATTTATTAAGTATTTATTATTTGTGACATGCATTGTGCTGAGCTCTAGGGATACAAGTAAGAAAAAAAAGACAATCCCATCCCTCAAGGGGCTTATAATCTAATGGAGGAAAACAACACACAAAGAAAACTGAAAAGCAAGACATTCCCTCACAGGGAATAGAGAAGGTTGCATCCTACATTCACAAAGCCAGTATGTAGTGATGACATGGTGTACCAAAGTTGATGAGTTCTTAAAGGATATGCCCACCTCTTTTTTAGTTGTTTAACAACTTAAAGTAGTAAAACACAATATAAAGATTGTGCTGTATGTAGTCACAGTGTCTACAGTCTAATATACTAGTTAAATTTAAAGTTCTTAATTTTTACCCTGTTCTTAAGAATTAAGACTTTCTTTTATGAAGGTGACAGCAATTTGGGGATATTCCACTTCTTGAGTGGAATTCTTTTGAAATTATTGTAGTATGAAAAGTAATGCAATTAAATAGTAAACTTTATATAAAATGGCAAATCCAAAATTTAAATATATTTTGGAACAATTTAGGAATTCACAGAAAGTATTTCACTGCAGGAAAACTTAATATTCTACCTAATAAAGATATGCATCATTTTGTCAGGTTATGCTGGAAATATTAGTTCTTCAAATATATAAGCATTTGAACTTATAGTAATTTTGATGGTTTTAAAATAAAAATAACTATTTAAAATAAAAATGACTATTATTATTGTTGTTATTATTCATATTCTTTCCATCACACTTCAATGGAGTTCTACTAGAAATGGTTCTGAGACCAGCTGATATACTACTATCTTTGTTTTATGTTAAAATTTCAATAGCCCATTACATAGGTGGATAAAAGAATTTTTTTATAATTAAAGAGAGCTAATAATGCTTAAACCCCCCATACGCTCACTTCCAAACAATTTCACTAGCAGAAAGAATGAAAGAATGATATGTACTTCATATTATTCCCATGTGGTTTTGCTTTCTTCCTTTTCATTAAAAAGTTTGAGGCTTATGATTATTTAGTATTGTAACATCTATTAAAAACATTTCTCTTAAAACCGTTATGAGTCAATTTTATATGTGGACTATTATGGTCAATAGTTTTGTCTGTCATAATGATTCAATTATCAATTTAGAAGACATTATTTATGCATTCTATTGCTAATGTACTTCCCGACATTATGGTATATTATGCTTTGCTAAGTAGGATCCAACACTGTGATACTATGTTGAGTGAGTTAATTAGATTAATAAAAAGAGATAATAAATAAATGCTGTGGATCATAAAATAAAATAATTGATCAGCTTTATTCTCTCTTTCTCCCTCTCCGTTTAACAGGCATCTGTTTTATGCCTTGCACTGTGCTAAGCATTGCAGATGCAAAGAAAGGTGAAAATACTCCTACTCTAAAGGAGTTTACAGTCTAACAGGGGAGATAGCACTCAAACACACATATATCTTGTTTGTATGCTTGTATGCACATGTGCACTGTGTTTATATCTAGATTCACACATATGCATAGATGCACGCATATACACACACATACATCCATATATAGTTGGAGATAATCAACAGGAAGGCACAAGCATGAAGGAAAACTGGCAAAAAGCTTGTAGAAGGTAGGATTTTAGCTTAGACTTGACATAAGCCAGGAAAACTAGGAGGGAGGGAGCTGCAGGTAAAGGCAACAGTTAAGTGAAAAATGCTAGATGGAATGTCTACTAGAAGGAATAGCAAAGAGATCAGTGTCACTACATTGCAGAATAAATTGTGTACATGGGGAAAGTGTGGCTTGTAAGGAGTAAAATAAGAAGATTAGAAAGTTAGAAAGAGGAGAGATTAGGAAATTCTTTTAAAGCCAGAGAATTTTACATATGGTCCCAGAGGCAATTGGTAGCCAGTGGAATTGATTGAATCTAGGGGACTGAAATGATAAAATTTGTGCTTTAGGAAGATCAGTCTCCCAGATGACTGCAGAATGGCCTAGAGTGGGGAGACAGTTAAGGCAGTGACACCAAGGTGCAAACCACTGCAGTAGTCAGGTGAAAGGCAATGAGAGCCTAAAGAAAAAGAAACATACATGTAAGATGTTACTAAAGTAGAGAAGACAGGCCTTGACAGTAGATTGGTTATAACGATGGAGACTGAGGAACCATGGATGACACATAGGTTGCAAGCCTGGGTGACTTGGAGGACAGTGGTACCTTGGACCAATAGGTTAAGGTAAGTTATGAAGGGGAGAGGATTTGGGGAGAAAGATAATGAGTTCCATTTTGGACCTATACATCTTTGTGTGTATATACAGGTATGTACGTATATTTTCATATACACATACATACACATAAAGCTCGATGTATAGATATGCATACCTACATACATGCATGCACATATGTATATATATAGATACACTTGCTACCCTATTAGAACATAAGCTCATTATGAGCAGATATATACTCATAAACCCTTACTAACCTGCTACAGGATATATTTTGAGTCTAATCTGCAATATTAATATTTTCCTTTCACTTTCTTACATCCATACAATCAATAAGAAAATAACAACCACTGATTTGTAGCATTTGCTAATTTCCAATGTATAAATGGTCATAATGGAAAATTTGACCATCAGCTCTATCATGTCTACCACACCCCTGACTATAAGTATGAATTGTTTCATTCTTTGTATTTGTATCCCCAGAACATGGCACATAATGGGCATTTTATAAGTATTTGCTGAATGATTCAATTTCATAACATTTACTTTTTTATTTCTCAAGGATTTTTGAGAGTTTATATTTGTATAGGGATCTATTGTATGGTAGTTTATGAAGAATAATTTAAATGAATTCATATGGTACAACTATTTGTTCAATAACTATTTGTTAATATTGTTAATTGAACCTACTGAGTTACATATAGAGGATCTTGGTTTCATATTTTAGATTTTAGTAATTTCATCAACTCTCCAGATAGAGGTAAGCCATCATTAGTAACATTCAATATAGTCAATGGCATTTATCAGTAATCTTTAGAATTTTGCTCTGTGAAGAGATATTTTTATTCCAGAAATAATTCTTCACAGTTTTTTAGTTTGTCACACAATAGGAGACATTCTATTTGAATGTTTCTTTTTTAAAAAAAAATTTATGTTTATTTATTTTTACTTTTTAACATTCATTTCCACAAAATTTTGAGTTCCAAATTTTCAACCCATCTCTTCCCTCCCCTACTTCAAAACACCATGCATTCTGATTACCCCTTCGCCCAATCTGCCCTCCCCTCTATCAAACCCCTCCCTTCCCTTATCCCCATATTCTCTCTTTTCTTGTAGGGCAAGCTATATTTCTATACCCCATTACCTGTATTTCTTATTACCCAGGTGCATGCAAAAACAATTCTCAACATTCATTTCTAAAACTTTTAGTTCCAACTTCTCTTCCTTCCTCCCTCCCCACACATCACCATTGAGAAAGCAGTCAATTCAATATAGGCTATATATATATATATATATATATATATATATATATATATATATATATATATATATATATATATGTAGTTTTGCAAAAGACTTCCATGATAGTCATGTTGTGTAAGACTAACTATATTTCCCTTCATCCTGTCTTGCTCCCCCGTTTATTCCATTCTCTTTTTTGACATTGTTCCTCCCCAAAAGTGTTTATTTCTAATTACTCCCTCCCTCCCATTTATCCTCCCTTTCATCATCCCCCCAGGCTCCCATTCACTACTTTCCTGTAAGGTAAAATAGAGTTTCATACTGGATTGAGTGTGCATGTTAAGCCCCCCTTAAGCCACATGTGATAAGAGTAAGCTTCACTTTTCCCCTCTCACCTCTCTCCTTTTCCCTTCCACTCAAAAAACTTTTTCTTGCCTCTTTTAAGAGAGATAATTTACTCCATTTCATTTCTCTCTTTCTCTTCCCAATATATTCCTCTCTCATCCTTTCCTATTTAACTCACTCTGTATGTATGTATGTGTGTGTGTGTGTATGTGTGTGTATAATCCCTCCAGCTACCCAAATTCTGAGAAAAATTTCAAGAGTTATAGATATTATCTTTCCATGTAGGAATGTAAACAGTTCAACTTAGTAAGTCCCTTATGATTTCTCTTTCCATTTACATTTTCATGCTTCTCTTCATTCTTGTGTCTGAAAGTCAAATTTTCTATTCAGCTCTGGTCTTTTCATTAAGAATGCTTGAAAGTCCTCTATTTCATTGAATGACCATTTCTTCTCCTGAAGTGTTATCCTCAGTTTTGCTGGGTAGGTGACTCTTGTTTTTAATCCTAGTGTCTTTGACTTCTGGAATATCATATTCTAAACCCTTTGATCCCTTTAATGTAGAAGCTGTTAGATCTTGTGTGATCCTGATTGTACTTCCACAATACTCGAATTGTTTCTTTCTAGTTGCTTGAAATATTTTCTCCTTGACCTGGGAACTCTGAATTTGGCTACAATATTCCTGGGAGTTTTTGTTTTTGAATCTCTTTCAAGGGGTGATTGGTGGATTCTTTCAATATTTATCTTACCCTCTGGTTCTAGAATATCAGGGCAATTTTCCTTGATAATTTCATGAAAGATGATGTCTAGGCTCTTTTATTGATCATGGCTTTCCAGTAGTCCTATAATTTTTATGTTGTCTGTCTTAGAGATATTTTCCAGGTCAGTTGTTTTTCCAATGAGACATTTCACATTATCTTCTATTGTTTTCATTCTTTTGATTTTGTTTTGTGATTTCTTGGTTTCTCATAAAGTCATTAGCCTCCATCTGTTCCATTCTAATTTTTAAAGAACTATTTTCTCCAGTGAGCTTTTGAACCTCCTTTTCCATTTGGCTAATTCTGCTTTTTAAAGCATTCTTTTCCCCATTGACTTATTGGACAGTTTTTGCCATTTGAGTTAGTCTATTTTTAAAAGGGTTATTTTCTTCAGCATTTTTTGGGGTCTCCTTTAGCAAGCTGTTGACCCATTTTTCATGATTTTCTTGCATCACTCTCATTTCTCTTCCCAATTTTTCCTCCACCATTCTTACTTGATTTTCAAAATCCTTTTTGAGTTCTTCCATAGCCTGAGACCATTGCATATTTTTTTGGAGGTTTTGGATGTACAAGCCTTGACTTTTAGGTCTTCCTGTTCCTTTAGGTATGCATTGTTTTTCCTCATCTGAAAGGATGGAAGAAAATACCTGTTCACCAAGAAAGCAATCTTCTATGGTCTTATTTTTCCCCTTTTTTGGGGGGCATTTTCCCAGCCAGTTACTTGACTTTTGAGTCCTTTGTCAACAGGAGGATATACTCTAGGCACCTGTAAGTTCTCAATTCCTTTAAGTTGGCACAATCAAGGGAGATGAGTTTCCTCCTCTCTTGACCTGTGCTCTTGTCTGTGAGTAACCACAAGCACTCTGTTCTGCCCAGGATCTGCCAGTAGGGTTCCCTCTCCAGAGCCTCCAACAGCTCCACCATGTCAGCTCTCTTCCTCACCCCAGGGGCGCCACTCAGGGCTGAGCTGCAGATCAGCTTCTCAATTCCCCCAGGGGCTTAAGGCAGAGGGCTCCAAAAATGTTTGCAGTGGCTGCTACCCTGGTGCCGCTGGGGTCAGACCACATTCCCTTCTCACTTAGGTGAGAGAGCTTTCCCACTGACCTTTGAAGCTGTGTTTGGCATTTGTGGGTTGAGTAATCTAGGAACTGCAGCTGTTGCTAGGGATTCCATCCCTGAGGCCTGCTCAAATCCTATTCCTGCCACACTGAGTGGCCAAGTCTGGTCTGTGCTCTTCTCTGAGCCTCATGTGATAGACCTTTTCTGTCAGCCTTCCAGGCTGTCTTAGACTGAAAATCTCTTTCACTCTGTTGTTTTGTGGTTTCTGCTGCTCTAGAATTGTTTAGAGTCATTTTTAACAGGTATTTTATGGGCTATTGGGGAGATTCCATAGGTCTGTCCTTCTACTCTGCCATTTTGGCTCTGCCTACTTTGCTTCTTTTTTGACAAGGAAATATTAATATTTTAATAGCTACTTTGGGGGTGATAGTCCCTTTTTTAAAAGTTGTATATTGAAAAAACATTTAAAAAAATCTAAATCAATTGCCCATTTTATTCTCCCAACAGTATATGATTGATATTTTGAACCCATTAGCCACACGTGTACTTCTCATTGACTGTTTGATTTCTGGATGCCAGTAATCCTTTCAATCAAAGCTTTCTCCTCAGTAATTTTACACGTTATTCACCTTGTTTTCAGAGGGGCAATGTTCCATTTGTCCTTTGGATTCAAACTCAAACCTTTAATTTCTATTTTTCCCTAGTACATTTTAAGAATTTACTACCTTCATTCCAAATGATTCTTGAAACCACTGGAGAAAATTTCTGTGAGATTAAGAATGTTTAATACATTTTTTGATAGAGTCATAGAACTCGAAGTCCTTGATAGACATAAAATGATTAATAACACTATCTTTTCTCACATGATTTTTACCTTGGCAGTAGCTGCCAATATACTGCTATATGAAGGTTCTGAAATAATTTTATGATTTCTGTCAAAAATCCCAGGAGAATATGTCTATTCATGATGATTTTAACAAATGATAGCTCTTTTTGAATTATTTTACTTCATTACAGTTGATTTACTTTCTGGATTTGTGCCATCGAACTAAAAAACATTTCTATAAATTTCAGTCTAAGTACAACAATGCTATTTTCAAAATAATTTGAGATACTGATATTAGGTTTACCACTCATTTAAATATTAGGTAGAGCTTTTGTAGTCTATATTAAGTGATGCTGTCCACTGACCTCAGGTTCTTCAACTTTTCTCTCTACAGATTTTAGTAAATCTTGGTTATCCGCTTTTATTTTACCTAATTTCTGTATAGGAATGATATCATTTTTTATGAGCCCCCTTATTGTCTTTGTAACATTTACCATTACCATCTTGCTTTTCTCTTGTCCTATAAAAGTTAGGACATAGTGAGTGGATGGGGAAAATATGCAGGTAGGTATTTTTTGCCAGCTTGTTATTAGCAATATCCTGCTAATATCTTTTAAAAAATGTAACTCCCTAAAGGTTAGTGATATATACATTAAATATTTCTCATATAGATGTTCTATTTAAACTTATATTAGGTGAAATCCCAAATTTTGTTTCCTATTTCATTAACTGAATGAGCAGCTTCAAGAGTTTAGTCCTTCAGATTGGTATAGTGGTAAATAAAAAAAGAATTGAAGGAATTAAAAAAAATAAAGCAGTGTGAAAGCACAATCTGATCTAGTTGGATTCTTAGAAACATGTACATTGCAAAGAAGAGAGCCTTCAATTCCAATCACTTAATATTTCACAATAGTGTTTCAAACTATTTTTCTTATGGGCTTCCAATGAAGTTATTTAGAAATAACCTTGACTTTTTTAATATATAGATTCTTCACTTTATTCATTAACTCCTTGAGGGATTCTTCAATTTTTGACTAATGGAATCCTAGAGTTTTTACACATAATCATTCACAGAAATATGTCTAAGTTTGTCTTTTGTAATTCCAAATTATTTAAGAATTGCTTATAGTCTTTTCTTTCAGTTACTATATTTTGTACTGTTACAAATTTCTCATGATATCATAAGTGCTTCTGTTGGGAATTTCATCATCATGGATTGAGGGGATTGCTAAGTCTAAGAACTCAGAGAATCAATATTTGTGCTAAGATCTGGTAGATTTTATTCCTCATCATTTGTACATTACTCAAAACTTACTACAGTTGCTTCTACAGGACTATAAGTCACATTCATATCTTGAGCTGGACATTTCAAATCTATAAAAATTTCTTTGAATTTTCACATATTTTGTTTTAGCTGAGGTTCAGTGATATGCTCTCTGATTCTATAGCTACTAAAAAAAAAATATCTCAAAACAATAGTTTTCTTTGAAGAAAACAGCATCTGATTGTCTATCCCACCTTTAATTTCCTTGCTGTGGTAGCATTCATTTTGGGGTCATTTTCTCCACTGGCCACTCACATCCAGAAAGTAACTGACTACTCCTACTCTCCACATTCCAGTGATAGGTAACCCTGAGTTGATGTACTTTTAAGAACTATACCTACAGAACCTGCACTAGTGTCCTTACCATTGATAATCAACCATTTGCTTCCATTAGCTTTTTAGAAAAGAGACTTGTTGAGAAGCTATGGCAACAACAGTTTGTACAAAACATTCTCTTCCAAACATAGCTTCCATCTTCTCCTTATATACACAGTTCCACGGGGACAGTAGGCTCAAATGTATAGGACAAAGGTAGTGAAATTATGTAAGGAAAAGTGTGATAAATCACAATTCTTGTCATTGGGTGTCCTTTTTACCTCTTTTTAGAGCCCTTCTGCCCATTAAGTTCTCTTTAGATGCAGTTTTCTTCATGGTGAGCAGCCCAGCTGGACTCTGAGGTCTCATAACCTCTGTTGAGCTCATAGAAAATTTTCACCATGCTATAGGAATACCACTGTCTAAAGCTGTCTTCCTCCTCATCTATTTGTCCATGATGTTTCTTTACTCCTGGTGTAGATCCCACCATCAACCACTGTTGAAATCCTTAGCTACTCTTCAACTGTGACCACAAGTGGTATCTCTAATAACACCTTTAGATCTCCCAAACTCTTGAGGTCCCTTGGGCACTCAGATATCTGAATTCTAGAGAACATAATATCAATAAAGAACAGGCACTAAAGAGGGATGGGTGTCCCGGGTCTGTCCCCGGGACCTTCGAGTGAGAATCTCCCTTCGGTGGGCACCGCTTCGGACGTCTCCGGACCTACCCCGGGGGACACGGCGGCAGGCAATAATCAGGCAATGCGCAGGAGGTTCATAGCTTTATTGCATGGAGGAGTCCCACGAGCAGTTCAGGGCGTTGTCTTATATAGGGAGGTTCTTCCGGGCTGCCATCCTAACCCGCCCCGAGGGCGAGGCCTACCACCCGATTGGATCCAGCCCACCCGACCAATCCCGTGGGCTCACAACTCCTCTATGGGAGCCGTGTCTCCCTCGGATTGGTGGGCTGCCACTCCCGGGGAGGCCCCTATCCACCCAGGCGCCTAGGACCGACCCCCGTCAGATGGGCTTATGCCATGTACAGGATTGTCTGTGATCTTGAGTTTGAGACTGCAACTCAGAAAGTTAGAAGTCTGGGTACCTGCCCTCCCTTCCACTGGAAAGCAATTCAAGACAATTCTTCAGCTTAGAGGAGGTAGAAGGAAAGATGATTTCTACTTTTTGTATGCACACTCAGTTCTAGCTCAGTAGACCCTGAGTCATTCATTCTTCAGGTTTCACAGTCAATTGAATAATTGATCATCACATACTACAAATCCCTGAGTCATCATGGCTTGAATTGGATTTATGTTGGACCAAAGTAAGGAACATCTATAGATAATGCAAGGATTGCCTACTGTGGCATACTCCCCATTATACAGTCCATGCTTATACTGAGAAGATTTCTCTCTACAGATATGAGTTGATTCTCATCAGAATGACTAAAAAGTCACAAAAACTCTGATTAATAATTTCAGCATTTCTTTTACAGAAGATTTTTTTATCCTGGTACATAAACAGTTGACTCATTGCTATAAATGGGTAAAATTCATGTCCCCATGAACAGGAGCTGAGATTTCATATTGATTTTCATTTTCACTATTGGATTCTTCACAGACTACAAACTTCACAAAAATAAATTTGCACATTATTTGTTTTGTACCTTCTGTTTCTCAGTTTCAGTTGCCCTAAATGGTCTTCAGATTCAGATTTTGGAGAAATAACAGAGATTGGAAAGTTGTTGGTTTGGAATTTTGTTTCTTAAAGGAATTAACTGAAAGTCAAAGAAATTTTCCTTATCATAATAATCCCCCAATGCCATCCATTGTTGTCTTTTTTTTTTTTTTTTTGCTGTGAGAGAGCTAAATAACTATGAATCAGCAACAATTTTTTTGGTTTGCTTTGAGCCCCCAGCTGATAAAATCCAGGTAATTTGGAAGAGAATTGCTTTCTCATTCACTGGGTAGCCATACATATCTTTCCTCTTGGGTCTATGTCCTCTCCCCAAGGACAGTCACGCAGACACATAGAGCCTCATATAAACATATATACTCATAAAGTAAACAATATAATAGGAAAACTAGTTTCTCTTAAAAATATATGCAAAATACAAAAACAAAATCTTAATGGAAACAAAGATGGGTGGGGGTAGGAGAGAAACAAAGTAGATCATCTTTCTATCTGTTTCTCTCCTGAAGGGAAAGGGGCAGGGTGCTTTTTGAGCAGCAGAAGAGATAGAGTACTAGAATAGTGATTATTAGCTCTGTTGTTGGCATATATTGGGTATAATTCCCTGTATCAATTCAGTCTGGTATCCTTTAGCCATGATCAACCTCTTAATTTGTTAGTTTAACAGTCTTTGGTGGTCTTATCCATGATGTGACATCGACAGTCATGGCTCTGGCATATAGACTGTGGCAGGAGGTAATCTGTAGTCACCCTCCTTCTCCATATCATTGGAGCTATAATTTTTCTTTGTTCTAGTAGCCACAGACTTCTGGTACCTCTTATACCTCTCAAACATCTATCAGTTAACTTCCACTTTCTCTGAAATCATCACTTAGTATGTAATATCTAGTGATCTTCCCCTTCTCCTTTAGAAAAAGGAGGAGCTGAGCTTTTAGTCATTAGTTCACCAAGGCTCAAATGTATTAGCATTAGTCAGCCTTGCACTGACACTTTGAATTAATAGTGTCTCTGAAACCAAGCGAGAAAAGAATATCCAAGAGGCCATGACCAACAGTGTCAAATGCTATAGGAAGATAAGAACTGAAAATGGGCCTATTTTGGGTAATTAAGTGATTACTGGTTACTTTGAAAGAGCTATCTTAACGGAATGAAAGGGTTAGAAGCTAAATTTCAAGAGTCAATAGGGACTAAATTTTTAAGAGTCAAGTGAACAGGGACAAGTGAAGTCATCTGCTGTCTTGAATTTTGTCAAGAAGTTTGGAGTGAAATGGAAGAGAATGAAGCAGCAGTTCTGGAAGGGAAAGGAACATAGATCAAGGGAAGATTTTAAAAAATTAGGACAATTGAGCATATTTATATGTGGAAGAGGTCAAGGGAAGGAAGAAGTAGAAGGAAGAAAACATAATTTTTCTGTTTTTATCCTTTGATAGAGAATGCATATTTTATATTGTTAGAGGTATTTTTTGGTTGTATATCACTTTTATTTATGAACACACTTTTTCTCCCCAACCCAGACAGCTATTCCTTATAATAATCAATAATTTAAAAAAACCCAGAAAAAAATCCAGTTCAGCAAAACTAACCAATACATGAACCAAATTGGACAGTACATACACATAGTATATCCCTTACTGTTTCAAAGAAGGGAGAAATCTTTTCTTCTTTTTTCTACAACTAAGATTGTTTACTATATTAAAAGTGAGGTTGGTGACCTTGCACAGCCCTCCCTCAAATAAGTCAACCGCAAATCATGCCATCGTTTTGATGTCATGGTCCTCTTTGAGAACGAAGAACAAACACAACAACAACAATTATATTAACACAGTATTCAGGTTAGGGTTTTTTGTCTGTTTGTTGTTTTTTTCAATTTATAATGTTCTAGGCATTACGCTTATTGCTTCCTGGGTTTGCTAATATACTCTGTGAAATGTGAAATCTCTTCAGTTTCTTACCATATCTATTCCCCAAACAAACACAGGCATTTGAGAGGTGTCCACACACTAAGAGACAAAACCACACTTGTATAAGGGAGATTTTCAGTATCAACTGAATCCACGTATGCTAGGAGCAATATTCTAACCATCCCACTGGTCTCAAGTTAAGCTATTTTTTTTTTCTTAAGAGATATTGAAACTATCTTCAAGATATAATTACCTCAAAGGATTAAGACTTAAGCCATTGACATAGGTTCCTGATATCCTAGGCACTAGAACAATTAAGTGGCCCAGTGGATAGAGCACTTAGAATGAGGAAGACTCATCTTAATGTGTCCAATCCCAATTTCAGACACTTACTAGCTGGGTGACCCTGGGCAAGTCACTTAATCCTGTTTGCTTTAGTTCATCTGTAAAATGAAGTGGAGAAAGAAAAGAGGAACAACTCCAGTATTCTGACCAAAAAAATCTCAAATGAGTTCACAAGGAGTTGGACCCAACTGAACAATCCTGGGTGTAAAGGAGCAGAACAAGAGGAAGTGGAGCTCTTCCTTTAGGCATGGGACTATGAACCATGAATAACACTGAGAAGCTAGGCTCTACTGATTCAGTGCTTTATGGGTACAAACATCCCTTCCCTACTCTCAATGTCCTTCCTCCACCATGCTGACAGCCTCTTTTTGTTAACTGTCAGATGGACTTTTAATGTCTCATTGCCTTCTAATTTTGAATATAATCTGCCAGGAGACAAGTCTTCAACATACTTAAGTAGTTATCCTGGAACTCCAAGAAGAAGCATATGGAGAGTGAACATCTCATTTGCCTCAGTGCACTGGCACATCTATTACACCATCCTTGTACACAGATATCACAACCTTTTCTTGAACTACTACAAAATATGGGAAGATAGACCCCATTTGTCACCTTTTTAAAGTGTCTTCTTGTGTCTCTATTTTGTTCTCCTCCAGAGTCAGAGCTATAGTGACTAACTGATTATTGGACTTGGATCTTGATTTTCCTTGGAGGTCACCAGATTTAATGTCTTTAGTAAGTCTTGAGTTAGTTCATTTAGATGGACTCTAACATAATTACATAGGTATAAAATATATACTTTTTATGATTTCAGTGAAAACTGTTGGCATGTAACAATTTTATTTTCTGTTGGATGAATAAAAGCTTTTTTAAAAAAAATTTAACCTCATATTTATTGCTCCTTTAATTAAACCTTTCATCCTCTTGGGATGGTGAGGAGAGCTGAATAGTATAAAAGTGTTCTTTTAATGCAAAATTTTGAGAGTAAGTCTTAGTGAAGTTTTTCACAAAGATATAATCTTGTAGATTCCCAGTTACTAGATTTCCATTTTCCTGGCTGATGAAGATCTTCATATCTTAATTTTTAATATGTATTTAAAAATTTTCCTTTTCAGGGCATTTTTGCATATTTTACCCTTAGGTAAAAGGAAAGAAATATGGAAAAAAGTCTGACAAATGGCATTTCTAGTTAAACAGACTCATTACTATTTGGTTGACCTTGATCTCAAGGGACTGTTTTGATTCATGAATAGAAAAGCCCAATACATAAAGTGTTTAAAATAAGCATGTGAGATCAGTAAATAATTCCTTAACAAATATTCAGCCACTTGCTGTAGCTTCCTATTGGCAACAGAGAAAGTTAGGAAAGTTCTCTGCAACCTGCCCCCAGCCTATCATTTCAGCCTATTTTCCCACTAGATAAACCCTCTTCATCAGTTAAACTGACACTGATTTCTAACATACCCTGCATTTTTTATGCTTTATTTGAATTGGATTTCTTATTGGGATTCTAACTGGAAATAATTGCATATGAGGCAAATTAATTTGGGGGTTATGGTGGGGAGGTAGTTCATGAGACAATGCTGCCACAGGTGAAAAAGAGAGAGCAGTTCATCCCACAGGTAACCTCACTCCCACAATCTTGGTGTAGTAGTGATGGTGGTGGTAATCAAGCCCTTGGAATGAGCCCTTAGTGGTAGAAGCCAGGGAAAATTGTGCCTCCAGAGGGCCTTGAGGTAGAACATAGGACAGTGGTCTACAGGGAGGAAGTACAACCTTGGTATTCTCAGGCAAAGTCCTATATTTGCTATTTCTCTGCCTTTGCCCACTTCTTCCTTTCTCATCTCTCTACCCCCTAGCATGCTTTCTCTAGTTCATCTCATACACATACAATTCCTATCTAGTCTTTTAAGTACCAGCTCAAAATTCTGTCTTGCCTGTAAAGCCTTCTTTGACTCTACCTCAGTATAACTGCAGAAACAAATTCATATCTGATACTTGCTACCTCATGTATTCTCTTCATTTGGGTATATGTTTTGTCTCTCCAAATGTTTCTTAAGCTCCTTAAAAATAAGCTGTTTGAAGACAGGAACTACATCACTTTCATCTTTTTATCCCAGTGTTTAGTAGGTGTTTAATCAATGGAGGGCAAGGAGATAATACATGTTTGTAGAATAGTGGCATCTATAGATAATATTGTCACTCTGCTCCTTCTGTAAATGTCTTTATATCCTGGACAGTGTTTTGCACCAAGTACACAACTGATATTTGCAGATTGGTTGAATATTAGTGAAGGTTTTATACTGCAAATAACAACTTTTTTCTTCATAAAGATAACCAGGGTTTTCTAATATCTTTGAATATATGGACACTTTCACTGTCTTTGATGTTCTTATGTTGTTACTCTTAACTTTTCCAGTTTATAAGTGGCTATTTTCTACCTCCTAATATGTCTTCTCTTGTACAAACCAGAATAATGGTCATTAAAAATTTAATTTGTCCTAAAACATGATTTAGACCCTGAGGACACTATTTTTATTCTTAAGTTCATTTCATGGTGTTTGCATTAGACACTTTGCAAATATGTCTTTTAGTTGCTTAGATTAGATAAACTATACCTCATTCATTTTCAAATGATAGATAGTGGCTTAGAAGTGACCAAACTTTTGGCTGATTTTATAAAAATATTTGGAAGGGCTTAGAAGAAATCCAGCCAAAGCAATAAATGTTCCTTTATTAAAAAATCTCTTACTGCCTAAAAATTGTTTTGGTACCTATTGCATGGTATCCTCATGTTCTAAAAGAAAAAAACCTATTAAAGAAAGATATTACCTGAGTCCCTGTGATTATTATTCATCTTTATAAAACTAGTGATAGATTTTTTTCCTCCAAGTATCTGAAATTCCTCTTTTATTTTCTATATAACCAAAATACTTGATTGTTCCCCAAGGAAATGTGGACCCTGGTATTTAAGTAAACTTTTATTTTAAAACATGATCCACTATATGTTTGTAGCCTTCAAAGACCTTCACTACTCAGTTTGAGTTCTTGGTTCTGCTAGCAGCTTTATAACAACTTCATGAAGTATTTCTGTTGATGTTCCATTCTGTTTCAATACATTTATGCATCTGTGATCTTACTCATATACTTACTTCTTTCAGTCATGCTGGCTGAAAATCACTTCTGCCTTTTGCTTGCCCATCCTAGAGGACTCTTATCTCTATCCTCCTCTATCCTACCCATGGAGTCATCATCATCATAGACAGACAGATAGATAACATTTACATAACATCTACTATCAGCCGTGAACTACTGTGCTAAGTACTTCACAAATATTATGTCATTTGATACTCACAACAATCCTGGGAAGTAGGTGCATTTATTAAGCCCATTTTATGGTTGAGGAAACAGAGGCAAATAGCATTTAACACTTGCCCATGTGTAATGAGGGCTAAAAATCTTCTCCATCCATTAATAAGCCTCAGGTGGAGCTATTGATAGAGGCTTGTTTTGTACGAAGGTAGACACTGGATTAGGAGGGGTCAGGGTCCAGGTTGTGCCCTCCAGCTCTGAGAGGCGTATAGATATTCTGAGGTATGGCTTTGCTTTGGGGTTTGTGCTACATCATGGTTACACAGCTGCTCAGTGTCTGAAGCTGAATTTGAACTCAGATCTTCCTGATCTGAGGTCCACTGCTTTCTCTCCTGCGCCACCTAGCTGCCCTACAAGCAGGAAGCTTTTCCTATGGTCTCATCGCTGAATATTATGAGAACACATAGAAGATCCATTAGTTACACCTTTCTATGGTTATATGATCAGTCCATTTTTTTCATATCTTTCTTTGATGATACTCCTTGTATCATATTTGAAAAGTTTTTATGTATAGTGTCAAAGGTAGATGGAAAAGACTCAGAAGGTCTAAAGCAGCTGCAGCTGGGTAGATGGCCAGGCCCAGGGATCCTAACATTACATTAGTAGTTCAGATGACTCTGTTGGGTTTGTTGGAAAAATGTACATTGTGTGTTCATCCTTTGTGGCCAAAGAAGACCATGCCATCAGAGAAATAATGATATGACTTGCACTTGACTTTGTTTTAAGTGAGGGAAGGCTGTGCAGGTCACCAGCCTCACTTCTCCTCCAGAGCCATCTGAATCCAGTGACCAGATATTCATCAGGATGACTGGAGATGACCTAGGATGAGGCAATTGGGGTTAAGTGACTTGCCCAAGGTCACACAGCTAGTGAGTGTCAAGTGTCTGAGATGAGATTTGAACTCGTCTTCCTGACTCCTGCACTGGTGCTCTATCCACTGCACCACCTAGCTGCCCCAAAACAATGTACATTGAGAAAAAATGGTAAGGCCTGGAAAAGTTTGGGAGGAAGGAATAGGTCAGATTATAAGGTCTAGTGATTCTCCACCTCACTGGAAGGAGTAGAGTTGATGACTTCGGTCTTATCTAAGTTATATAAATAGTCAATAAGTATACTTAGATTCTGGGTGGCTAGGGCAAGGGAAATGGGGAAGGCAGTCAGGGAAGGGTTCCTCTGGGACACGCTTAGGGTCACTAAAATCACTGTGCTATTTCCCAAAGGCTATTTAATGGTAACTAAATAGAGGCTTTTTGCTCACTTTAAAAGAGAAAATGAATCTAGCTTTGATATTATATGATATTGAGCTCCAAAGTATGGAAATAGTCTTAGACATCCTTAAAAAGTTTGTAAAGGTATTCATCTGCCCACATTTTCTTCTGCTTTACATACTTATTTGGCTAAGTGGTGAAGATGGTCAGACCACTAACCTAATATCACTAAAAGCATGTTAGATCTCCAGGTGAAACACTTGGTCTTTGTTATAAATACCCAGAACTAGATGGCGGAGTAGAAAGACGCACATACACATAGCTCCGAACCCACAACCCACAGAACGGCTAGAGGGGACCAACTCACGGTGAATTCTGCACCCAGAGGCCACGGAATATTGGAGCGAGGGAGATTTGTGTTCCGGAGAGACCTGCAAACCTCTCGCGGGGGGTCCTTCGCGCTGTGGACTGGGCGCCGGGACTGGGAGCTGAGTGCAGCCCTGCAGCGGCCGCAACACCGTGAGGAAAAGATCCGAGCGGGCTACGGGGATGGGATCTCCAGCTGCCACCTGGGTCCCTCCACCCTCAGAGGGACCTGCAAACCTCTCGCAAAAGGTCCGTCGCGCTGCAGACACGGAGCCCAGCCCTGCGGCGGCCACGGCTCCAAGAGGTACAGATCCGAGCAGGCTTCAGAGACGGGATCTCCAACAGCCGCACAAGCCCCCCCACCCACAGGTGATGAGAGTCGGTGAGAGAGTCTCTTTGGCGGGTCAAGAAGGGAGTGGGGTGCCCCCATGGCTCGGGCCCCCCGCGGGAGATAGAAGCTGAGAGGCGGCTGCAGACAGGGGCTCCCCAAGCGGGCGGGAGCCTGGATCCATTGTGGAAGGTCTGTGCATAAACCCCCTGAGGGAACTGTGCCTGAGAGGCAGCCCTGCCCTGACCTGACCATCTGAACTTAATTCTCACACTGAATAGCAGCCCTGCCCCCGCCAAAAGCCCTAAGGCGGGAAGCAGCATTTGAATCTCAGTCCCCAAACGCTGGCTGGGAGGACCAGGAGGCGAGGTGGGTGTGAGGAGAATATTCAGAGGTCAAGTCACTGGCTTGGGAGAATGCCCAGAAAAGGGAAAAGAAATAAAACTATTGAAGGGTACTTTCTTGGAGAACAGGCATTTCCTCCCTTCCTTTCTGACGAGGAAGAACAATGCTTACCATCAGGCAAAGACACAGAAATCAAGGATTCTGTGTCCCAGCCCACCCAATGGGCTCAGGCCATGGAAGAGCTCAAAAAGAATTTTGAAAATCAAGTTAGAGAGGTGGAGGAAAAACTGGGAAGAGAAATGAGAGGGATGAAAGAGAAGCATGAAAAGCAGATCAGCTCCCTGCTAAAGGAGAACCAAAAAAATGTTGAAGAAATTAACACCTTGAAAACTAGCCTAACTCAATTGGCAAAAGAAGTTCAAAAGGCCAATGAGGAGAAGAATGCTTTCAAAAGCAGAATTAGCCAAATGGAAAAGGAGATTCAAAAGCTCACTGAAGAAAATAGATCTTTCAAAACTGGAATGGTACAGATGGACGCTAAGGACTTTATGAGAAAGACAGATATCACAGAACATAGTGAGAAGATTCGAAAAATGGAAGAGAATGTGAAATATCTCATTGGAAAAACAACTGACCTGGAAAATAGATTCAGGAGAGACAATGTAAAAATTCTGGGACTACCTGAAAACCATGATCAAAAGAAGAGCCTAGACATCATCTTCCATGAAATTATCAAGGAAAACTGCCCTGAGATTCTAGAACCAGAGGGCAAAATAAATATTCAAGGAATCCACAGAACACCGCATGAAAGAGATCCAAAAAGAGAAACTCCTAGGAACATTGTGGCCAAATTCCAGAATTCCCAGGTGAAAGAGAAAATATTGCAAGCAGCTAGAAAGAAACAATTCTAGTATTGTGGAAATACAATCAGGATAACACAAGATCTAGCACCCTCTACATTAAGGGATCGAAGGGAATGGAATAGGATATTCCAGAAGTCAAAGGAACTAGGACTAAAACCAAGAATCACCTACCCAGCAAAACTGAGTATAATACTTCAGGAGAAAAAATGGTCTTTCAATGAAATAGAGGATTTTCAAATTTTCTTGATGAAAAGACCAGAGTTGGAAAGAAAATTTGACTTTCTAACACAAGAATGAAGAGAACCATGAAAAGGTGAACAGCAAAGAGAAGTCATAAGGGACTTACTAAAGTTGAACTGTTTACATTCCTACATGGAAAGACAATATTTGTAACTCTTGAAACATTTCAGTATCTGGGTACTGGGTGGGAATACACACACACACATGCACACACACACATACATAGAGATATAGTGCACAGAGTGAATTGAAGAGGATGGGATCATATCTTAAAAAAAAAATGAAATCAAGCAGTGAGAGAGAAATATTGGGAGGAGAAAGGGAGAAGTTGAATGGGGCAAATTATCTCTCATAAAAGAGGCAAGCAAAAGACTTATTAGTGAAGAGATAAAGAGGGGAGGTGAGAGAAAAACATGAAGTCTATCTCATCACATTCCACTAAAGGAAAGAATAAAATACACACTCATTTTGATAGGAGGACCTATCTCATAGTACAGGAGAGTGGGGGACAGGGGCACAAGCAGGGTGGGGGGGAGGATGGAGGGGAGGGCATGGGGAGGAGAATGTAATCCGAGGTCGACACTCATGGGGAGGGAAAGGATCATAAGAGAATAGAAGTAATGGGGGACAGGATAGGATGGAGGCAAATATAGTTAGTCCTATACAACACAACTATTATGGAAGTCATTTGCAAAACTACACAGATTTGGCCTATATTGAATTGCTTGTCTTCCAAGAGGAAGGGGTGGAGAGGGAGGGAGCTAATGAAGTTGGAACTCAAAGTGTTAGGATCAAATGTAATGTTCTTACCACTGGGAAATAAGAAATACAGGTTAAGGGGTCAAGAAAGCTATCGGGCCCTACAGGACAAAGAGAAGACGGAGACAAGGGCAGGGAGGGAGGATAGAGGAGAGAGCAGATTGGTCACAGGGGCAATAAGAATGCTTGGGTTTGGGGGGGGAGGGGATAAAAGGGGAGAAAATTTGTAACCCAAAATTTTGTGAAAATAAATGTTAAAAGTTAAATAAAAAAAATAAATAAATTAATTAATTAAAAAAAAATACCCAGAACTGTATGTCTTATAAATAACACATACCACATTCTAATTTTCTTGTAAAATCTCTCTTTATATGTAGGTCATATATCCATTTTGACTGTATTTTGGTAAATGGTGTGAGATATTCATTGATGCCCAGTTTCTGTCATACTGCTTTCCAGTTTTCCCAACAATTTTTACCAAATAATTTATCATTACCCCAAAATCTTAAATCTTTATACATGTCAAATATCAGATTATGTTTATTTGCTGCTGTAAATTATGTCTACTCTGTTTAACTGATCTACCTTTCTATTTCTTATGTAATACTGATCGTTTTTATAATTACTGCCTTATAATGTACTCTAAGATCTGGTACTGCTAAGCCTCCTTCCTTTACATTTTTTTATTAGTTCCTTTGATATTATTGACTTTTTGTTTTTCCAAATAAATTTTATTATTTTTCATATTCAGTAAAATATTTTTTGATAATTTAATTGGGATGGAATTGAATGTATAAGTTAATTTAGGTAAAGTTGTAATTTTTTTTATTATAATGGTTCTGCCTACACATGAACAATTACCATTTTTCCAACTTTAAATCTGTAAAAATAAAAGGCATATGAAGGAAGAAGCTATCTGCATCCAGAGAAAGAAACGATGAATAGAAACATGTATAGAATGATTTTACATTTACGCACACACACACACACACACACACACACACACACACATTTGTGTCTAATGGTAGTCATCTTGAGGGTGGGGGAGGAAAAAATTTACATAACTAAGAGAAAAAAGCAAATTGTACACAATAGATTTGCAGCTTCATGTGCAATATTTTTTTAATTACATTAGGTTATGGAAATGATTGTTTTATTTCATAAACTAAAAATAAAATAAATAAAAATTTAAAAATACCCACAACTTAACTTGAGTTGATAGCTTAAATATTTAAGGGTTTGGGGGTGAAGACTAGGAAAGGGTATATGATTTGATCAGTGCAAACTTATCTCTACCAACTAGCTAACAGCATCATCTTTCCATGGAGTAATATTTTTTAAAAAATATTCCTTATATATTTGCAGAATTAAAAAAAAAAAAAGTTCTCCACCTACTTTACTACTCCTCGCTCTCCCTCAAGTAATGTGTTTGTCATTGTCTGTGCAGGTAAAGTTGGTTAAATTAAAAGGGGCAAAGATGTTTCATCTCCTTATTTTCCTGGAAGCAAGAGCAGCATGGAAACCAGGAAATGAAACTCCTCCAGTCTAGATTATACTGGGAGCACTGTTACAGAGCTCACAGCAAATTTGCTTAGCTAAATGCACTCTCCATGGAGCTCCCCATAAAGGTCCATGCTTATCTGATTTACAAGGAGGCTGTCTTGCCTATCAGCTGCTTTTGTTGACACCACATTAACTAACATGTTTTCCCAGGAGAATCTATTCATTTCAAAGAGCTAAAGTGATCAGATTTAAAGGGAAAGGGTTAGAAACAATCATAGAAATGTGGTACCGGTATCACTACTGAATACAATCCTTTCAGTACAAATTCACTGGGGGAAATTGTTAACTTCACAAAAAACATTTTCTAATATTTTAGAAATCCACTTTTCATCCACAAAAATCCATCCACAAAATCCATTTTCTAATGGATTAATTTCTTTTTTCTTTCTACTCCTTTTAATTTCTTTTTTTCTCATTTTACTTTTATTTTTACATATATTCCCTTCTTCCTCAGTTACCCAGAGAGCCATAGCTTGCAATAAAGAAAAAAAAGTAGAAAAGTATTCCACAACACATCAGCTGAGTATGACAGTTAATGAATATTCCTTACCCATAGTGCCCCATTTCTTCTGTTAAGTAATGGAGGTATATTTTCTAATCTCTTCTATGAAAACAAGTTTGGTCATATATTTACAAAGTGTTCTGCTTCATTTTGAGGTTATTCTTTTCCATTTATATCGCAATTGTATATAGTTCTACTTTGTTTTGGATCAATTTATAGAAGTTTTCCAATGCTCCTCTTTTAAAAATAAATAGTCAATGTTTCTTATATTGAAGGAATATTTCATTATATTGGTTCAATATGTGACTTTCCAAAGATACATCCTATGTAAAAAGAAAAACTTAGTTGTTTGAATAAACATATCCATTCCAGTACCATGGCTATAGGCTAAATTTGATCTAGTTCTTTTAAACAAGGAAAAGCTATTAAAATGCATTAATTAGGGTTATGGACATAGTCTCACTCAGTTTAAAGATTATTAAATTTAGTCTAAGGCCTCCTCTTATAACAGCTATTTCTCATTAATGAGAAGTAATATACTTGAATTTGATCAAATAGCACATATTAACCACTTTCCATATTCTAGGAATTAGGAATACAAAATAATAAAACAAACAAACAAACAAAAACAATCTTGCCTTCAAGGGCCTTACATTCAAATGAAGGAGAGAACATGAATCTAATGAGTACTATTTTGGACATGTTCAGTTTGAGATGCCTACAAGACACTAAGTTCAAAACGTTAACTAGGTAAGTGGTGAAGTGGGAATATTGTTCAGGGGTGAGACAACAGTTGGATATATAGATCTGGAAATAATCTTTATAGAGGTGATAAGTGAACCCATGGGAGCTGATGAGAAAATAAAGTGAAAGAGTACATCGAGAAATAAGGGCCGAGGTCAGAGCTTTCAGGGACACCCATAGTTAATGGATGTAAAACGGATGATGATCCAGAAAAAGAGACAGAGGAGTGGTTAGACAGCTAAGATAATACTCAAAAGAGAACCAGATCATAAAAACTTAGAGTGGAAAGAGTATCTAGGAGAAGGACTTCAGAGATGTTAAGAAGGATGAGGATTGATAAAAGTTCATCCCATGTGACAATTCAGATATCTTTGGAAACTTTGCAGAGGGCAGTTTCAATTGAATGGTGAGACTGGAAGCCAGATTGCAGAGGTTGCTTCAAGTAACTAATAAAGAAAAAAAAATTCCCACATTTAAAATCTATGATTGGCAAAGATGACAAAAAAAAAGAAAATAGGATAATTATTGCAGACACTGAAGGAAAACAAATACCTGATACCCTGTTGGAAGGCATCAAAGAAAGAGAAGAAAAGATTCATATATACTAAAAAAAATTTTGTTTGAGTCCCAAATTTTCTCCTTCCTTCTCTGGAATTGTCTTAGATTGGTATTGCTGAGAAGTGCCAAGTTATTCATAGTTGATCATTACCTGAAATTGCTATAACTGTGTACAATGTTCTCCTGGGTCTCTGCTTACTTTGCTTTGCATCTGTTCATTTAAAACTTCCCAAGTTTCTCTGAAACCTGCCTGCTTCTCATTTCTTATAGCACAATTGTGTTCCATTACAGTCATTAACCACAGCTTGTTCAGCCATTCCCCAACTGATTGTCATCTCCTCAATTTCCAATTCTTTGCCACCACAAAAAAAAGATACTCTATAAATATTTTTGTACTAAAATATTTATAACAAATTTTAATTTTTTTTTTGTTGTAGCAAAGAATTGGAAGCTAAGGATGCTCATCTATTAGAGAATTGTTGAATAAATTATGGTATACAAATGTAATCAAACATCATTATTCTGTAAGAAATGAAAAATTCAAAAGAAGTATGAATAGAATTGTATGAAGTAATGTAGATTAAAGTGAGCAGAACCAGGAAAACAATTTATACAATAACAACAGTGTAAGAAGACAAATTATTTCAAAAGATGTAAGAACTCAGATCAAAGCAATGATTTTGGGATTTCTACAACTCCAGGGGAAAAATGATAATACTACTCACCTTTTGACACTGAGATGACAGACTCAAGGCTCAGAGCAAGATATTTTCTCACATGGCCGATGTGGGAATTTGATTTGATTCATTATGAACTTCTGTTATGAAAGTACTAAATTCATTGAGGAAGGAGTTGAATGTCCTGGGTGGTCAAGAGATAATAGGTACAAGGCTCTACATTGTGTGATTAATTTGTGTGATGTGAATCTTAAAGTGGGAGAGGTTGTTTAGTGATGGTAACAGAGGAAGAATCTGGAATTGTCAGGGTTTCCACGGCAAGAAGTGTTCAATCTCCCCACCATTTCCAGTGAGATGGGAAGTATGAGAGGAAGTTCAACCAGTACTGAAAAGGGTGGCCAGGACAGTGTAGTCAAGATAAAAATCAGTTCTCAGTGAGTACCTGTAGAAAGAAAGGAAGAGAAAGGAATGATGATAGGAATACTGTTAATTATGGAGCAGGGTTTTCAGATTAGACAGTAGAATGGAGAGGAACACCAGGAGTGTATCATTTAAGGGCAAGGTGGAACTGAGGAAGATGGGAATGATAAAGTGGGCAACTACTGCTACAGAGGTGATTTATTCCTCATTCAGCCACATTTTCCTTGTGACTTGGAAGGACAGAGTAAAAGGGAATGTGAATATATTAATATTTGCAAAATGAGTCTAGGTAGAATATCAGTAGATGGGGAGAAATCTGCTAAGGGACATAATTGATCCAACCATCCAATTTTATCCTTCAAGGACTGCCTCCATGAGGCCCCTAGAGAGCTACCTCATTGCAAGTGGGAGCATGAAAAAGAGTTGGCCACAGGGTACTGGGAGACTACTTAAGAGACGAGTTTGGGTAGTGCTGCTGTGGCCCAGGGATACCTCTGGAAGTCATTCAGAATGTATGTTCTGTTGAGTACTTGTGGGATTCATTTTGACATATCCTATAGTCATGATAAAATTCCCGATAGTCCCATGATGTGAGATTAGAGCACAGGGGAGACTAGGACTGAATGCATAAATCTGGGAGTCATTTTTATAGAGAGCTATTGTATTGATGCTATGGGAGCTGGTGAGGTAACCTTGCAAAATAATATAGAAAGAGAAAAAGGAGGTCAGGTGGCAAAAATGAAGGAACTGAATTGAAGTGGTGACTGTGTAATAGGAAGAAGTATAGAATAAGAAAGATGTGTTGGGTTGAATTGAGAAGAAGATAAATGCTTAATACAAAGGGAAACCGCAGAGAAGTGAGAAAATAGTGAGAGAAACTCCTACAGAGAAGTCAAGATTCAAAACTTATTGAACTACAGGTAAGGGTACTGAAAAAAATTGGTTTTATTGCTAAGCTACTGCCACTTATCTTTGGAAAATCATTGAAAACAAGAGGTGATCCTCATTGTCAGAGAAGGACAAATGTTATCCCAATTTTTAAAAAAGTAAAGAAGGTAGTGACTATAAGCCACAAACAAGTGAGCTTGACTTCAACCCTTGGCCAAATTTTATAATGAATATATTTTATGGATGTCTTTTGTTCTTACGTTTTTCACATTTCCAAGTATATCCCTTCACTCTCCACAACCCAGTATGGGAGACCTTATATCCAAACATAAAGAAGGGAAAATTTGAGTTCAACAAAACCAAGTAACCCATGAGTTGAGAGTCATAGTATATGTGACATTTTCTCAACATGGACACCAAATGTTACAAAGGCACAGGAAAAACATATTTTCTCAACTGTTCCCCAAGGCCAACCTTGGTATTTTTGGTCTTTCTCTTTATGTTGTAGTGTTCATTGTACATATTGTCTTTCTGGTTTTGCTTACTTTATCTTATATCAGTTCGTATGAGTTTTCCCAAGTTTCTCTGAATCCTTAGTATCCCCCATTTCCTAAAGCATATTTGTTTTAACTGTTTCCCAGTTTCCAATATGCTGTTATGAGTGTTTTGCACACATGAATCCTGCCTCTTTCTGTCTTTGTTATACTTGGGGTATATGCCTAGCAGTGAGATCATAAGTTTAAAGGGTATGAACATACACATGCAGAATTCTTTATTAAAGGGATAGTTTGTGGCTATCTAGAAAGGAAATTGGTGATTCTACTAGAAGCCTTCCTCAACCCACTTTAATTCTAGTGTTTTCCCTCTGTTAATTACTTCCTATTTTTCCTATATTTAAAAATATCAACCTGTGATGGGAAGAGACTCAGGCTTGCTGGTCCAAAGGGAAACAGTTACTGTTGACCTTCATTCTGAACCTAGAGGGCATAAAACATAGTGATTAAATCTTGCTGGGCATGGAGTGATTGTGGTCTAATCTGTGAGCTCCAGAGGGAAATGGGGTTTAAGAGCTGACCTCTCAGAAAAGAGAGAAAGAAAAAGTAAGGAAGGAAAAAAGATGAAACAAAGAAAGAAAAAAGAAGGAAAGGAAAAAGAAAACAAAAATGGAACGAAGAAAGAAAGGAAGGGAGGAAAGGAAGGAACTGGAGAAAGAAAGAGGATGGAAGGAAGGTAGAAAAGAAACAAAGTGAGAAAGGAAGTTATGAGGGAAAGAAGAAAGAAACAAAGAGATAGAAAGGACAGCAGGAAGACAGGAAGGAAAGAACCTAGCCAGTAAACCCCAAGTTAACAGGGAAGCTTCTAGACATCAAAATTTACCTTCCTTTGGAGAGAAGAAGGAAATGGACTTGGAGACAAAGATGAAGAGGGAGTGGACAACTGACTGGGCCCCCATTCAGGCAGCTCTGCTTACTCACAGGCTGTGTTTGTCCTTCCTTTCAAGGAGGACCATGACACCAGGGAGATTGTGACAAGACTTGCAAGAGGCTATGAGCAGGGACACAAACACTAGGGTAACTCAGTTTGTCCTCTCCCTCTTCCTTTTTCTCTCCCTCTCCATGTCCCTGTCCTCTCCAAAGGAAGTAAAATTTTGATGGCTGGAAGCTTCCCTGTTAACTTGGAGTTTATTGGCTCGATTCCTTCCTTTCTTCCTTCCTGTCTCTTTTCTTTCTTGCTTGCTTTCTTACTGTTTCTTCCTTTTTCCTATTTTTTCTTCCTTTTCTCTTTTCCTTTCTTTTCCTTTTCTCTCTCTCTCTTTTTTTCTTCCTCTCTTTCTTGTCTTTCCCAAAACCTTCAACTCAGTGCACTCTGAAGCCCATAGATTGGACAATGATAGGTCCCTGCCCAAGCTCTACTTAATGGTTGTTTTCTGGACCCTCAGGGATTAAGAGTGATTATCAGTAGTAACTGTTGCTCTTTCCCTCCCAGCTTGATTTAGTTATATTTGCTTTTGCTCATTAAAGGGGCCATTGCCTGACTACTTTCTTAAAGAGGCCTATTCAGTGAATGGGTGCTCCTCACTCAAAATGAGTACTGTATAGGCCTTAGCTGAAAAAGACCAAGGTCTCCCATTGCATCCTGGGCCTTCTCCAGTCATCCTGATGAATATCTGGTCACTGGATCCAGATGACTCAGGAGGAGAAAGTGAGTCTGGCGACCTTGCACAGCCCTCCCTCACTCAAAACCAAGTGAAGTACAAATCATGTCATCATTTTATTGATGTCATGGTCTTCCTCAAAAACAGAGGATAAACCCAACCTGTGAGTAGACCGAAGTACCTGAATGGGGATCCATCTAGCTGGGTAACTCATCTTATCCTCTCTCTTCTGTCCCCCCCTCCCCTTCCTTCTCCTCTCCAAAAGAAGATAAATTTGGATGGCCAGAGCATGCCCACTTAACTTGAGGTTTACTGGCTACATTTCTTTGTTTCCTTCCTTCCTTCCTTCCTTCCTTCCTTCCTTCCTTCCTTCCTTCCTTCCTTCCTTCCTTCCTTCCTTCCTTCCTCCCTCCCTCCCTCCCTTCCTTCCTTCCTTCCTTCCTTCCTTCCTTCCTTCCTTCCTTCCTTCCTTCCTTCCTTCCTTCCTTCTTTTCTTCTTTCTGTCTGTCTGTCTTGTCTTTCCCCAAACCTGAAACCCAGTGCACCCTGAAGCTCATAGATTGGACGACAATTGGTCCCTGCCCTAGTTCCACTTAAGGTTATTTTCTGGACCCTCCTGGGGGCTGGGGATGAGATTGGAGAGGAAGGAGAAAGGTGGAGAAAGACAATAAAATCTTGATAATTGAAAAACCTTAAACTAAGGTTTTTATATATTCTCCTGGTAGCAACAGAGAGAATTTATCAAGCGAGGAAAATCACGGTAAGAACTACACTTAGCAAAGGTCACTCATGCAACTGTGTGAATGGAGAGACAGTTGAGCAGGGATATGAATTAGGAGCTTCTTGCAGTAGTTCAGTCAAGAACCGATGAGGGACTTAACAAGAGTGGTAATTGAGTAGAAAAATAGGACAGATGCAAAAGGTGATGTGGAGGTAAAAATGTAGTATGAGGAGTCAAAGAGAGCTTTGTGGTTTTGAACCTGGAAGAACATTTTATATGGTATTTACATAATGTGTAACATACCTAAGATATGTACATATTATATAAATGCTATGCTTCCTTAGCACATTGCCTTATCTATTATAAGTGCTCAATAAATCCTTGATGACAATGATCTTCTAATGCTAAGGTTCATATACATTGAGTTGATTCTAGTTAACATAAGTTGTCATTCAAAATGTTTAGCAAATGGAAGATAATGAACTTCAATTTTAAAAATTTTTTTTGTTTATAAAAGGGGGACTATATCCTTGTTGAACTGTGTTGCAAAAATTAATTAGCAAAAACTTCTATTTACCTCAGAAAAAAGATGTAACTTTATATTGATATTATTATATTATATGGTTAATAATAATCAATGATCATAATAATGCAGAACAAAAGAAACCTAATGCTTATATTATCTATCACCTTGTAGATTATTCCTAGCAAAGAAGCCATGAAACTGGTTTAGCTCTGCCTAATTTAACCATATGTTTACTTATTCTTCTAAGAATCTTGCTTTAATATATTTTATGCAACTCTCTCTCTCTGTCTCTCTCTCTCTCTGTCTCTCTCTCTCTCTCTGTATTTGCATATATGTACTTTTGGAGATTTCTATTTGCTAATATCTTAAAGAACTGCATTTTATATCACACATATCCTTTCTGTGTTGTAGAAATATTGTCATGGTTACCTGGAAAGCAGCAGGAACCATTTGGGTGAAAGTAAAAGTTCAAATATTATTTGGATGAGATCTTCAACAAAAATGAAAGATTATGAACAAAGGGAAGAAGGAAAGCTGGGGTGGGTAGAGGGAAAGAAGGAAGACTTAGAATTAATAACTGATCCTGCTTTAAAATAAAACATTTGCCTATCTTTCTTTGCTTGCTGAATCACTTCATTTATGTAGCTTTTCATAGTTTAAAAAAGCTTTTCAAAATAAATCCAAAGGGACTGAAATTGTACTCTCTTATTTAGCTCCTCAATAGGAAATGGAATGAAAACATGATTCTATGTCAGGAAGGGATACTATTAGAATACATTATATTTATTTGTTCATTTTTCTTAAATATTTGACTGTTACTACATGGGAAACTGCTGGTTTCATCTGATTGTTCACCATTGTACTCATTAAATTTAGTTCATTTGGAGAAGCAGAACCAAGATGGTGAAGTAAAGTCAGGGAATTGCTTGAGCTCTCCCTACAAACCCTCCAAAAACCTTTAACAGTGATGCTAAACACATTCTAGAGCAGCAGGACTCACAGAAACATGAAGTGAAACAAGTTTCCAGCTCAAGATAACTTGGAGGGTTCGAAGCAAAGGTCTCTTGCATCAGGGTGAGAGATGAGCACAGTCCAGGCATGGCCACATCAACTCAGAATGGGCCCCTGCAAACCTGGAGCAGCCTTCGGTGGCAACAGTGGCAGTTTCCAGACCTCTCAGAACACAGATGTCAAAGACAATTTACAAAGTCAGTAGGAAGGAACTATTGCAACTGGGTGAGGGTGCAGAACAGTCCACGCAGGCTGGATCAGTACATCCCCAGTCTCAGCAAACCTGGAGCAGGTCTTGGGAGTGACTGAATTACTAGCAGCAGCTGCTTCCAGAGCTCTTGGTTCACAGACAGTATGGGGATCAAATAACTGGTCAGAAAGAGATTATAGGGCTCTTTTTTGCTGGCACTGAGGCACAACTTTGTTGCTTTGCCCATATGTGAATCGAGGTTTCAGTTCTGGGTGGCAGTGCCACAATGAGGAGGAGAAATAGCACAGTAGAGGTAGCAGGAGCAAAGGAGGGGAGACTCCTCCTCATAGTTCCAGGACAGAAAAGAGTCTTGTGGTTGTTCACGGACCAGAACACAGGACAGGAGATCCCTAGGTCATACCACCTTGGAAGAACTGAAAACTTTCAGGTCCCTAGAAGTGTCTCTGAAAACAACTGCACAAAATCCTTGAAGCTTGGGATAGTGTGTCCTATACCCTGGAAACAGAGCTAAAAGTCAAGGAATAGGCTGGGAAAATGAGCAAACAACAGGAAAATAAAAACTGACTATAGAAAGTTACTATGGTGACAGTGAAGATCAAAACACACACTCAGAAGAAAACAAAGTCAAAGCTCCTAAACCCAAAACCTTCAAGAAAAAAAAGAAATTAATCTTAGGCCGTGGAGGAGCTCCAAATGTACTTTGAAAATCAAATAAGAGAGGGAGTGGAAAAAATGGAAAGATAAATGAGAATGATTCAAAAAAACCATGAAAAAAATGAAACAAGTTTGGTGAAGGAGATACAAAAAATACTAAAGAAAATAATAACTTAAAAAACGGACTTGGTCAAATGGCAAAAGAGGTCCAAAAACGCAGTGAGGAGAAGAATTCCTTAAAAAGCAGAATTGGCCAAATGGAAAAGGAGGTCCAAAAACTAACTAAAGAAAATAATTTCTCAAAAATTAGCATGGAGCAAGTGGAAACTAAGGACTTTATGAGAAATTAAAAAACAATGAAACAAACTCAAAAGAATAAAAAAAGAGCATGTGAAATAATCTCATTAAATCTCATTAAAAAACGACTGACCTAGAAAAATAAATCCAGGAGAGATAATTTAAAAATTATTAAACTACCAGATAGTCATGATCAAACAAAAAGCCTAGACATCATCTTTAAAGAAATTATCAAGGAAAATTGTCCTGATATTCTAGAACCAAAGAGTAAAATAGAAATTGAAAGCATTCATCAATCACCTCCTGAAAGTTATCTAAAAATGAAAATTGACAATAATATTATAGCCAAATTAAAGCCTTCCCAGGTCAAGGAGAAAATACTGGAAGCAGTCAGGAAGAAACAATTGAATATCATGAAGCCACAGTCAAGAAAACACAAGATTTAGCAGTTCCTATATTAAAGGATTGGAGGTCTCAGAATATGATTTTGCAGAGGGCAAAGGAGGTGGATTACAACCAAGAATTACCTACTCAGCAAAACTGAATACAGTATTTCTGGAGGAAATAAACATGCAATGAGATAGAGGACTTTTAAGCATTCTTGATGAAAAGACCAGAGCTTAATAGAAAATTGGACTTAAATACAAAACTCAAGAGAAGCATAAGAAGATAAATAGGAAAGGGAAATCATAAGGGATTCAGTAAGATTAATCTTAGAAAAATCAAACTTCCTTCATGAGAATTTTGTAACTCATAAGGCCTTTCTTGTTATTAGGGTAGTTTGAAATATTATATATAGACAGGGATCACAGGTGTGACTTGCATATGAAGGGATGGTATCTAAAAATGCAATTAAGGGGTGAGAGAGGAATATACTAGGAGAAAGGGAAGAGGGATTAAGATGGGGGTAAATTATCTCACATAAAAGAGACAAGAAAAAGCTTTTACAGTGGAGGGGAAGCAGTGAGAGGAATGAGTGAACCTTACTCTCATCATAATTGGCTTAAAGAAGGAATAACATATATATTCATGGTTATAAAAATCTATCTTACTCTATAGGCAAGTAGGAGGGTAAAGGGGTACGAGAAAGGGGATGGTAATAGAAAGGAAGGCAGACTGGGGGAGGGAGTATTTTGAAGTAAAACACTTCTGAGGAGGGACAGGGTGAAAAGAGATGGAGAATAGAATAAATGGGGGGACAGGATGGAGGGAAAAACAGTGGAAGAAAAATTGAAGCAAGTTTCTTTGATGAGGACATGTAACTGGGGAAAACTTTAAAAAATACATAAATATTTAAAAATAAATTTAGTTCATTTTAGTCTCACATACTTGGTAAATATCTTTTCTCTTCAATTTAGTATTGAGACTAATGGAGACAAGAGAATTCCGTTTGCTTTATTCCTAGCTGAAGCAAAGTTACTTATATTTTTCTAAGCTTTAACTTTTAAATGGTTCAGGTAACGGCTGTAAAGTTCCCAAATAAGGCAATAACATTCTGCAACCTAAAAGAACCACTTCTAATATTCAGGTTATAATAATTTGTTCCTTGAAAAGTAGAAGAGATCGAAAGGGGATTAAATAGGATAGTAATTAATATAGAATAAATTATTTGCTCCTATAACAATGAAAGGGTGATTGGAAAGATGAGATGGTTTTTTTTTTAACCTCTACTTCTAATCACTATGGAGATTGTCTAGGATTGATTTCTCGGTAGTAACCTTCACAATTGTTTTTCTAGATCTATGATTGTTATTCATGCAGCTTTACTAGCAAATGTGTTCTCTAGGGAATAATACCGTGTGTGCCCTGTTCACATCACAGAAGATCAGTGGAACAGATTTGATCAGAGCCCAAACTACATTAAAATGTAATTGGGAAATCTTTGACAAAATGAATAAAATACAATAAAACATGGAGGCTGTTATTATATAGCTTTCTAAGTCAATATGTAGCCAGCAGGGGTCCGAATGCATGTATGCATGTATGCATGTATGTATATATGTATGTGTGTAAATATATGTGTATATGCATATGTGTATATATATATATTTTGAGCTTGATACTACTAAGACAGACAAGAAAGAATCAGAAATAATCCTTAATAACTCATTGTTAAATAAACCCAAGAATATAAGTCTCTTGGAGGAAGAGATCATTATTTGACAAGAACTACTAAGAAACTTTAAAAAAAGTTTGAAAGAAATTAGGTTTAGATCAATACCAGTTTTTTTAAAGTTAGAAAAATGTCAGTCATAAACAATCAAACCTATGATAAGAATTCTCAATCAAATGAAATATTGAGAGGAAAAGGGGGAGGAGGGAGAAGGAGAGAGAGACAGAGAGAGACAGAGACAGAGAGAGAGAGACAGAGAGAGAGAGACAGAGAAAGAGAGAGACAGAGAGAGAGAGAGACAGAGAAAGAGAGAGACAGAGAGAGAGAGACAGAGACAGAGAGAGAGAGAGAGAGAGAGAGAGAGAGAGAGAGAGAGAGAGAGAGAGAGAGAGAGAGGCTCTCTTTTCATCAGTGCCCTAAGTTACCTTTGTTGCTTTGATTGGAATGCTGGAAAGCATAGCAAGAACTCTTCCCAAAGTCTCCCTTTATAGAGGGCTCAGAATTTCCAGTTATCTCTTCATTTCCCAAGAGCTGCTCTATTTCTTACCTGTTTCACAAATATCATACCTTGGTACTGGATACTGTCAGGAAAACTCCCTCTGCCATTTTTAACCTCCTCTCATTTATCATCTTCCCCATTGGATTGTAGGATCTTTAAGGGTAGAAGCCATCTTTTTCTTATTTGTATGCCCAACCTGTAGCATAGTGCCTGGCCTATAGTATGCATTTAACAAATGCTATTGTATCATATTATTGTATTGTACAGATAAACACAGAGAGACAGATCAAAGAAGAGAAAATAAATGATTACATGAAAAGTTTTTATATGTATAAAATCTGTACATATATGATAAAGGAAAATATTAACCAAAGAAACAACAAACCTTTACATCAAATATCAAGTAAGTGACTGATACATATGTGTGTGTGTGTATACAAAAAAAGTTTCTAGAATCACTGACAATGAGAAAAATACAAATTAAAATAACACAGATGCTTCATCTCACAACCAGAAAATGGGAAATAACAAAAGACAAAAATAGTTAGTATTAATGGAGTTGCTTATAGACAGGTAAGGCAAAGTGAGTTAACCAAAATGGTCTGTGTGTTCGTCCTGCACTGCCGAAGAAGACCATGCCAGCAGAGAAATAATGGCATGACTTGCACTTGACTTTGTTTTGAGTGAAGGAGGGCTGTGCAGGTCACCAGCCTCACTTCTCCTCCAGAGCCATCTGAATCCAGTGACCAGATATTCATCAGGATGACTGGAGATGACCCAGGATGAGGCAACTGGGGTTAAGTGACTTGCCCAAGGTCACACAGCTAGTGAGTGTCAAGTGTCTGAGGTGAGATTTGGACTCAGGTCCTCCTGACTCCTGCACTGGTGCTCTATCCACTGCACCACCTAGCTACCCCAAAATGTTTGGGCATTTGGTTGGAGATGGTGCAGTTATGACCATCTCCAACAGTCTAGAACTGTTGAGTTCCATTTGATTCTATATAGTCAGATTGACATAATAAATAGAACACTGAATTTGGAATGAAGAAGATCTCAGTTTTAATTCCACCTCAGACATCTACTAGTTGTGGAACACTGTAATTTAGTAATAATTTGCATTCATACGGCATTTTACGTGTTGTCTCACTTAATATTGTTTTATCTATTTTAAGCTCAGTTTACTCATCTGTAATATGAGGATAGCAATGGCACTTACCTCAGAGAGTAGTTTTGAACATTAAATGAAATAATAGATACAAAGCACTTTGCAAACTTGAAGTTACTATATAAATATTCACCTTTATTATGGCTTCTTTTGACCTCAAATTCAGCAAGAATTAAAGGAGCTTTCCTCTTGAAGCCCAGGGAAGCCACTTGTCCTTTCCCCTCCTCAGTAGTAACTGAACGAAAAGATTCCAGTACTGCTTCCATCATGTCCTTTCATGATAGTCTAAGATTATTTTTTTGAGGGAGGTTTGGTAGGAAATTTGTCTTCAAAAGCATTGTTTCATGTTCCTTTTAAACATGTACTTTCTGTAGGGATTATAATGTTAACTCATCTGCCAGTGATTGACTTTGGAACACATTTATTTCTTCTGACCATCCATAACACTTAGTATGTGGCCCTGTGGCTTCACTCTAAAGGGTGATGACTTTACCTATATATACCCTCTGCTTGTCCTGATCATGCTTTGCAGTGCTTCTCTGAAGGTGCATTTTTTAAGCTTTAAAAGCTAAATGGAGGAATTTCCATTTGATCCTAGAATAATGGGGAGTCACTGGAGTTTGTTGAGTGAGGAGCGACATGCTTAAATGAGGATCTGATTTCAGATGATAGCTTTTCTTCATTTGTCTATACTAGGCTTGTACACCATTTTTCAGTCTTTACCCTTTTATGCCTTTGCAAGAGTTGGCCTTCAGGCCTGGAATTATCTTTTTTCACATCCCTTAATATTTGGAATTCTTCCCTTCTTCCCAGGACAAGTTTAGTTACCATTGTCCCCAAGACTTCCCTCATCTTAATTCTTCCTGCAAGAAGTTACTTCTTCTAAAATGACAATTCTACCCAAATTAATATACTTATTTAGTGCCATACCAATTAAACTATCAGACAATTACTTTCTAGAGCTGGATAAAATAATATCAAAATTCATTTGGAAAAACAAAAGGTCCAGAATATCAAAGGGACTAATGAAAAGAAATGCTTGGGAAGGTGGCCTAGCGCTACCAGACCTTAAACTGTACTATAAAGCAGCAATTATCAAAACCACTTGGTATTGGCTAAGAAACAGAGAGGTAGACAAGTGGAATAGACTTGGCACTCAAGATGCAGTAGGCAAGGAATATAGCAACCTTCTGTTTGATAAACCCAAGGACCCCAGCTTCTGGGATAAGAACCCATTGTTTGACAAAAATTGCTGGGAAAACTGGATAACAGTGTGGCGGAAATTAGGCATAGACCCATACCTGACACCGTACACAAGAATAAAGTCCAAATGGGTACATGATTTAGGTATAAAGATTGATACCATGAACAAACTGGAGAAGCAAGGAATAGTGTATTTATCAGATCTATGGAGAAGGGAAGAATTCTTTACTAAAGGAGAGATAGAATGCATTATGAAATGCAAAATGGATAACTTTGAGTACATTAAACTGAGAAGTTTTTGCACAACCAAACCCAATGCAACCAAAATCCGGAGGGATGTAGTAAATTGGGAAAAAATTTTTACAGCTAAGCTCGGGGATAAAGGCCTCATTTCTAGAATATATAGAGAACTGACCCAAATGTATAATCATACAAGTCATTCCCCAATTGATAAATGGTCAAAGGATATGAACAGGCAATTTTCAGAGGAAGAAATTAAAGCTATCTATAATCATATGAAAAAATGCTCTAAATCACTATTGGTTAGAGAGATGCAAATCAAAACAACTCTGAGGTACCACATCACACCTATAAGATTGGCA